>NC_137334.1:44344684-45544684 GCF_965287045.1 Carcharhinus amblyrhynchos
TAAATCCCTGCTTTTACTCACCCGGTAAGAAGTCTCACAGTTAAAGTCCAACCTGGTGGTGTGAGACCTCTTACTGTGTTTACCCCAGACCAATGCCAGCATCTCCACATTATTTACTCACGCCTCAGGTTCAACGGGAACCTTTGCCAGCTTACTTCTGCACAAGTATATCTCATCCCATGCATATATGTGCACTGCTTAAAACTTTACTTTTACCTTCTTTGTAATGTTGTTGTGCAAGTTGGAATGTTTTTGCCCTCTGCGTGACGCTGCTTATAGAGACACTTGGCATCTAATCCAAATTTTTCTTTCATTAGATGTGTAATAGCTTAATTTTGAGACAGCATACAGATTCATCAAATTTGCAGTCTTCCTGACGAAGCATTTTATTTACCTTCTGGCACTATGACACTAACACACCCTAACATTAGAGTAACAAGGTTAAACAAGTGTGAGGAGCAGCTTTATTTACGTTTAAAAAAAAAACAAAATTTAAGTAAAACATTTTATTTGTCCAAATCTCTCTTTTCCAGTATAACATAAATTTGCTTCTGCTTAATTTGTTTCTATGTTGTAACTTAAAATACTTTACTATTGATGGTATCAGCTGTCTCACTCAGTTTTCAAGATGGAAATCACACATAAAGCTATCCTTCAGTTGATTGAGAGTTTTTTGGTGCCGAAGGAGGACTATTCATTGAAGGAACATGTCCTTTGGTGTGATTTTCTGGCTTCCACTATATTATTAATTCAGCCACTTGTTAGACTGTGACCTACCAGGGTAGTTTTTACACTTTGGGATTTAGTACTTCCACATATCATATTAGATGCACAATAAACTCCTTTTACTTTGTCTAATAATGCTTCTTAGCGGCCTTGGGTTCGCTGTTACAAGTAAGTTATCATTACTGTTTCTGAGACTGGAACTCTTAATACTGATCTAATAGACAGTTTTGTACACTCAGTCTTTACTACTCTAGGATGGATTAAGATTGCACCAATTCAAGTTCTCTTAGGTCAATATTCTAGACTGGAATTGAACTCATGGGAAAGGCCATCACTGAACCATTGAATATTTCAATTCCGTTAATAAACTATGAATAGGTTTTTAGGCCCCTAATATAACAATATTTCCCAAAGTAACTGTTCAGTTGGAGCCCATTAAGTCCTTGTTGCCAGAAAAAAAGGAAGATTTTATCTAATTTAGTTTCTGGGGGCTGCTTGCAAACTGGTTCACTTTCAAAACAAATACTGACTTAAGTTGTTCTACAGTTTTTAAGAAGTGAACTGTGGATTACATTTACAGCCATGAGATAAAATTGCACCCTTTTCTGTATCCTTGTCCTTTCTCCACACATCAGGATCTCAATAATTTTGTCACCATTAAAAGTTTGATGTGGATGTGTATGTGACAAAGTTGGCAGATTCATGTTTGTATTTTGCAAAGCCTGTTTTCAATGTTACTTTAATGTTCACCCTGAACTTGTTTGCTGCAAACTTGGTTCAAACACTATCTCCTTGGGATTCACTAATGTTATCTATCTTTCAATCTCATTCTGGTCCCGGAATCTTCTCAAACATAGCCACAGCTCCACAGAATCTTGGGATTATTAAGCAGATGATAACTAGAAACAAAAAGATTAAAGCCCAAAAGACAAAGCAACAATGATCCATGACCCTCCTAGAGTTTTTCCTCCTCCCTGTTTATTTTCAGAAAATGTGAAGATAAAGAGCCAGCAATCCAATTAATAATGAAATAAGTACTTTAGGACTACCAGAGCCTTAAGTGTGGAAGTTTTACTTGTGCCTCAATTATTATGTGCATCAACATAAACAGTAAGCATTCCATATTAATGTATAGAGATGAGACCAGGATTTCTCTTGTTTGTTGAACAATGCTGGACGCCAACATAAGTGGGTTCAAGATAATTAGATAAGGCTGTACAATTATTTAATATACCTAAAAGTGGTATCAAGAGAACTGGCTGTTATGTTGTACTGTTGTGTGAAAGAAGTCATACACTCAGACATGTCTCCAAAGGCAGAGTTCCACTCTAAATTCTAGCCTTCTAACCTATATAAAAACATAGCTGCATCTGTTATCCTCCATGGTAATCATACTTATGTTCTTAAAAATCATTCATAACCATACATTTAGTGACATATTTGTGTGTTATTTGAAAGGTTACATGAAATTAAAATGTGATAGACTTACAGAGCTGATATTGTTTTCAGAAGTGGGGGCAGAAGCTGGCAGAATGAGAACTAATCTGAAACAACCTTACAAGCATACAAAAATGACAGACAAAAAAGATGTCTAATAGTCTGACTCCTTCAGTCAAGTTGCAACTAAGCCATGCGGCCGTCCATTCTCCTGACCTACTAGAAGCCATGTAATATCCTGAGACCACGAAAAACATTAAAAAAAAACTCTAGGTCAATTTAGGGCCAAAATAATCCTAAGAGTTTTGGAAGGAAGAATGAGGAGTTGTGATATAAACCATTCCTATGGGGAGATGATGGCATAGTGGTAACGTCACTGGACTAGTAATCCAGAGGCACAGCTTAATGCTCTGGGGATGCAGATTCCCACTATGGCACTGATGGAATTTGAATTTAATTTTTTTAAAATCTGGAATTGAAAATTAATCTCAACAATGGTACCCATAAAACTCCCATCACTTGTTGTTTAAAAACCCATCTGGTTCATTAATGTCATTTAGGGAAGGTCATCTACTCTCCTTTATTTGATCTGATCTACATGTGACTCCAGATAATGTGGTTGACTCTTAAATATCCTCTGAAATGGTCCAGCAAGCCAATTAATTCAAGAGCAATTGGCAATGGGCAACAAATGCTGCCCTTACCAGCGGTGCCCTCTTCCCATCAAAGAATAAAAAAAGTAGAATTTTAAAGGGGTGCATAATAAAAGACCTTGATGCTTACATATACAAATCCTATGAAGGTGACAGGATAAGTTGTAAGGCTCCTTCCTTTTTATAAAAGAAAAAGAATCACTAAGGAAATTGGTCAAAATCCTTAAATGGATTGAATGGCAGATGAAAGTTAACTTTAATGTAAATTACTGGACAACATGCATACCTCAATGAATACTGTATAAGCAGCTAAAGTTGATGTTGAAAACACTTGTATTCGACTCTGAACTTAACATTTCTAGTTGATGCAGAGCAATGTTAATTAGAGCATACAGACTGCAGAATAGTATTGCTAAATCAGTGAAATAAAAATTGGTGGATATCATGCTGAAAATGTATACTGCTCTGTTGAAATTGCATCTTGTACAGTTTATCCAGTTATAGTCACCCAAGCACGCATAAATTCTCTGTAGGGATGCAAATAAGTCGATTGAGAGAGAACCTGAGCAGACTCTTTTTGGATCAAATTAGAGCTGAATAAAATTTATATGATAATAAATGTTAAAACAAAAGCTTGAGCCAGAGCACTATATGATAGTAGGATAATGGGACATAGGTTCACACAAACGAAAGGCAAATTTAAGTCATGTAAGAATTTCTTCATAGAATAGGCATTTAATGCTTGGAGTGGACTTTAGATTAATGTTATAGAAGTGAAAACCTTAGTTTTTCAGACAGCATATATCAATGATTAGGACTTAAATATGGGAGACAAAAAATATTTGTGTCGTTGATTTTGAGGAAGAAAGCTGTGGACTTCAGAAAGCTATCAATGGACTGGTAAAATGGGCAGAAAAGTGGCAAATGCAATTCTGTCTGGAGAAGTGTAAGCTAAGGCATTTGGGGAGGGAAAACACTATGGAATGCACTATAAATGATTGGATACTGAGAAGTGTTGAAGGACAGAGGGGCCTCAACAGTGTATGTGAACAGATCCCTAAAGGTAACGGGACAATTTGTTAAGGTTTATCTACCTGAACATATGGCTTAGGGGATATTTTACTTTCTTAACAAAAGCATTGAATGTTATGTGGTAACTATTTACAAAAACTAGTTAGGCCACAGAGTACTGTATTGAGGTCTGACCACCACAATATGGGAAATACGTGATCATACCCAAGAAGGTATAGAGGTGATTTACAAAAATGTTGCCAGGACTGAAACTTTGAAAGCCAGATTTTACATAATTAACAGAAGGATTAGAGGAGGAATATTTTCACCTCAAGGGTGGTGGGGATATGGAACTCGCTGCTTGAAAAGGTTAAAAACTCTCATTGCGTTCTCTGCATTTAGAAAATACATGGATATGCACTTGAAGTCCTGCAACTTACAAGACCAAAATCTAGAAAATTTGATTAGGCTGCATAGCACTTCTTCATCCTGCTCAAATATGATGAGATAAATGGCCTTATGTGCTGTAAATATCTGATTCTATTTCTATCAAGAAAGTTAGTGCTTGGCTGAAGTTTCTTTCTATGGATTGATGAGCTAAATAAATATTTTGATTTGTATTTATCTTGTATATTCTTTATTGCTTTGCTACTTGGATTTTCTGTACTCGTTATTTCCTCAATTAATCTCTATAACAGGCTAAACACCTTTGGTCAAGAATGAAGTCTATGTTGCCCTTAAATGGAGCATATAAATAACATGGTAATCATTAGTTCTCCCCTTTGCACTTGAGCTCTGGAAATCCTTCTATGTGAAAAAGTAAAATCAGCAACAATGAGTAGAAACTGTTGTCAGTTTGGCAAAGTTCTTTGCATTCTGCTTTCTGAATTAGATCATGGTTCAAGTCCCACTTGAGGACTTAAGCACATGATGTAAGTTTATATTCTAGTGCAATGCTAATAAGAATAAAGCATTGCAAATAGCGCTTGTTACAATTTTTGGCTTCCATATATTTCTCATTCTAAACACAAAAGGCACTCCAATAAATAATCCTTCACTGCCAATGAATTTGGTCTTGTGCCCACAATATCTGATAAATTAACATTGAACCAAACACCCTTGTTGCTGCATTTCTTTATTACCCTTTAGTTCTGTCTTTAAAATCATACTGCTCAATGATTTGTGAATTATATTTAATAAAGTAATACATTACATCCTTATTGACTCAAACCAAGGAAGTATGGGTATGCATGTAAAATAATGCTTTATTAAATCAATCTTAAATAACATGGATACAGTGCGTATCCTCTGCTTCCAATGTCTCCAGAATACCAACTAAATAAAATACCAAATAAACCAAAGTGGAGATTCTGAAGTTGGATTTTGTGATCCAACATGTACAACCATACGTACTGCCTCAGGATTGATCGATACCTTATAATTAGTTATAGTAAGGGAATTCTTTTTTGGTTTTTAATGATTCCCACTCAGAAGCTTTGATTAAAATAATTTTGAATAACTAAGGCAAACATTCATTTGGTTAAATCTGTATTAAATGCTTTTCTATAATGTTGAACATGTGAGATAAGAAAGAAAACTAATATTGGACAGTTTATATGTACCTGTTGTTTTGTGTTTCATAAGCTAAAGAAAGTGGGTTGAGTTGTGAAGATCCTTGTCCTTTATGGGGAGTGGGGGGAAGGAACCTGGATTTTGTTTTGGGAAGGTCCCTTTAATTCCAAAGTGAAAACGATCTATTTGGGTTACCTAACAAACATATTATTTCCAAAAAATTCCAATGTGACCTGAGGTTGCTCTGAAAGTGGAAGCTAAAAGGCAGAGGGTAAATAGAAAACTAACCATATATATTACAACTGGCCTGAGCAGACACAGTTCAGGACTAATCCTGGTGAAAAAGCAAGAAGAAGACTGAGAATAGAGCAGAGACTGTTACTATGCGAGTGTACAGTTGGAAAGGACAGAAAGCAGAGATTATGGATTGGACAAGAAAGACCCCTAACTTCTCAGTTTATTTGCCAGAGTCATCAGATCATTTAAAGGTATCGCTGGGAATTCTGTGCCATCAAGACTGTTGTGAGACTAGCTGGAGAGTTGTGTAGCTGAAAGTGACTCAAAGGCCAAATCCATAAAGTAAGAAGTAATGTACTGGAGGATGGGTTAGAAAAACTGAGATTACATGTGGTGCCACATTTATTTGGGAGTGATGTGAATGTTTGTAGCTACATTATGTATGTCTTTGTATCAATTATTTAAAGTCAAATTTAACTTTCTACTTCAAGTATCAGTTGGTTGCATGTTAATGTTTAAATTATGTTGTATTTAGCTGATACAGTAAAACTTCTTAATGAGAAAATTTTGTCCATTGACTTTTTTTCCTTTCTGTTGGAGTCATTGGGATTCTTTTCTTTTAGGAAGTTATCTAACTCTACAGGAATCATAACAGAGAAAGAAAGAAAAAAAAAGCATCTTTCTTCACGTTAGTCTGATCAAAGTTACATGAGTCTCAAACCAGCCAATTACTTCACCTGTTTTGCAAACAGAAAATGTAATAGAGAGAATATAGACTTAATCTCTTCGACCTTTCCTCATTGGACAATCCTGCCATCCTTGGGATTAGTCCAATGAACCTTCATTGCACAGCCTCAATGGCCACTGTATCCTTCCTTAGGTAGGAAGACAAAACTGTGCACGTTGTTCACACTTTTCCACATAATATCCCAACTACCATGTTCTTGCCCATAAATCTCCTTGAAGCCTTTTTCCATCTTCCTTACAACTTATATTTTCAGCAAGTTTTGTGTCATCAGAAAACTTGTAAATATTACATTTGGTGTCCACATTCAAACCATTGATATAGATTGTGAATGACTGAGACCTAAGCACTGACCTTGGTGGTACCCCATTAATTACAACTTGTCAGTCTGAGAATGATTTGTTTATCCTTACCCTCTGTTTTCTGTTCATTAACCAATCCTCAAACCGTACCAGTATATTCCCCCATCCCACAAGCTCTAATTTTGCTTATTAATTTTCAGTATTGGACCTTATCAAAAACATCTGAAAATCCAAATACGCCACATCCACTGGCTCTCCTACTAGTACTCCCCTATCTATTTTGCTAGTGACATAATCAAAAAACAGTTTTGTCAAACATGATATCCCTTTATAAATCCATGTTGACGCTGCTTAATCTTGTCACTATTTTCTAAATGTATTGTTGTCACATCCTTTAGAATAGAATTTAGCATTTTCCATATAATTGATGTCAGATTGTCTGGAGCTCTTTTCTTTCCTCCTTCCTTTCCTTAAATAGTGGAGTCACATTTGCTATCTGCCGACACCATTCCAGAACCTGTAGAATTTTGAAACATGACCATCAACTTGATGGCCAACGCTACAGCCACCTTTCTACATTGAGATGTAGATCATCAGAGATTTGTCAACTTTCAGCAGCATTAATTTCTCCAGCGCTACCTTTTCACTAATACTGATTTATTTCATATCCTTAATCTCACTAGGCTTTTGACGCCAACATTTCAGGGAGGTTTTTTTGTATCTTCCACTGTGAAGGTAAATACAAATTATATGTTTAGTTTCTCTGCCATATCCTTATTATCCATTATCCATTCTCTGCCTGTAATGGGCTCACAGTTGTCTTTATTAACCTTTTTCTTATTACATAACTGTAGAATCTTTTTGCAGTCTGTTTTTATGTTCCTTACTAGTTTAATTCAATATCCTACTTTATATTTATCAACTTCTTGGTTCTCTTTTTTTTTTGGTAACAGTATATGACTTTTCCTTTGATCTGATAGAGTCATGAATGGGTGGCATGGTGGCACAGAGGTTATCACTACTATCTCAGCACCAGAGGCCCAGGTTTGTTTCCCAGCTTGGATTGCTGTGCTGAGTCTGTACGTTTTCCCCATGTTTGCATGGGTTTCCTCCGGGTGCTCTGGTTTCCTCCCACCGTCAACAGACATGCTGGTTAGGTGTATTGGCCATGCTAAATTCTCCCTCTGTGTATCTGAACAGGCGCCAGAATATGGTGACTAGGAGATTGTCACAGTAACTTCATTGCAGTGTTAATGTAAGCCTACTTGTGACACTAATAAATAAGCTTAAACTCATCTTGTTAGTTATGGTTGGGTCATTTTTCCTACTGTCTTTTGTACCTTAAAGGAATATAAGTTTGTTGCAAGCCATGTATTGATTCTTTAAATGCTAGCTATTTGCCTGTATACCATCATACCTTTCAAAATAGTTTCCCAATCTACCTCAGCCAACTTGTCCCACGTACTTTCATAGTTCCCTCTATTTAGATTAACGATCCTAGTTTTGGGTTGAGCTACATCACTTTCAAACTTCATATAAAATTCCATGATATTATGGTCACTCTCCCATAAAGGTTTCTGTACAATGAGATTAATTAGCCCTTTCTTATTGCACAATACTAGGTCTAAAATAGCCTGTTGTCTAGTCAGTTCTACAGCATACTGTTCTTGAAATCCATTGTGTTTCTATACACTGCCTGGACAATATGTCGCCACCGGCCACAAAAATACCGTTGACCACCCAACTTTGGATTGAATGCTCACTTTATCATGTTGTTGCCTTAATGGCCTCATAATATTGGGATCATACAAATCAACATCAATTGTTTCATTTAATTGGGATATAATCATGATGTATGTTGTCAAAGTGCACCACAAAGTGAAGCTCCAATTTGGCATCTTTCACTCATGCCACTCCTAGAGTGATTCACTGTGTGATTGAAGCAGAAGTGGAGGCTGGCTGCTCTTTTCTGTTAAAACAGATGCCACTGGGGCACCTGTCTTTGTCACAGTGTTAGTGAGGCACTGTCACAGGCTAATCCACATGTGAAGATGCAGGAGTAGACTCAGGCGTGGGGGCCTCCTATTTAGATGGTGCGTCAATCAAAGAAAACAAGGGGAGAGACCCCTTAAAGTTATCTTGCCTATCCCAGCTCCTTTATAGCATGCATTCACCTCTGAGTGAATCAGCATCTGCAGGGGCTTCTAGTAACCATCCACACTGATTTGTGCAATCAGTGCCACTGACTGGTCAATGTTACGGAATGTGGCATGCATTCTGAGCATGGTAGTATGATGTTCCCATATCCACTCATCAGGATGTTGTGTATGGGCTGTCAACATTGGTAATTCTTTCAGTGGATGAGCTCATGCATTCATATGCCAAAGACATTGTGGAATGAATGGACTCCTCCATTCTCTGCCCAGAACTTTGCACTGCGATAAGGAACTCCAACATTTGCGCACACATCTATTGCTGCTCCAAAGGTACCTGCTTGGTGAGTGATTCCCAAGGCTCTGCATCTCTGTCCAACTGAGCGTGGCTGGAGCTCATCCTCCCAAGTGTAGGCTGCTTGAAGCTACCTCTACATCCTCACCACCTCCTGTTTACATGTGAAGTGTTGGTCAATTTGTACTAACTGTTTTAAATTTTGCATAAAGCCCTACCAGGGTGAGTATTTCTGTGCACACTCGGGGTATATTTAACTAATGTGGCATTTCAGGCTCAGATACATTTCCCCCCCGCTGAACTTGCTGCTATGTCACAATGGTATTCCAAGACCCTCACTCCACAACTGGACTGGCAGGAGAGCTAAGTCTTAGGTCAGAAAATCTCTCCTATGTTGATAGCTGCGTTTGTAGAGCTGCAGCAGCCCAGATCAGCTTAGGCATTGACAAGGTCTTAGCAAATAAGAATAGAGCTCCATCCTCATCACATGGAAATGTGATGACGAGCTGTCATCTTTTCACACACGGACACCCATTTCATCCGCACGATTTCCTGTAAAGCTGCCATCATAGCAATTTCAAAGCAGCTTCCATGGATGTTAACATGGCAAGAAGTACCATTCCACTACCGGATTGACCCCTTCCTTACACGTTGTACACTCTTTTCATCCTGCAAGGTCAAGAGTGAGAGAGTTAAGATCATATTGATCTCCCTCATCACATCCTGTGGTTCACTCACATGTGAGCATGTTTGCCATGCTGCAGAAGAACATTGACGCACTTCCTGCATTGTCCGCGTGTATTACTGACCACCATGCAGCTGCTTACTTGTGGATCCACTATGCCTGCTGGGTCTGATTGGCTGCCTGCCTCCTGCCATTGCCTGGAAGCAGGACAATCTGAGCCGCCGTTGTCTCTAAAGCACCTGCAAGGAAGTATTAGTGAGTAATGGGGCTGCCCTTCCAAATGTGATCCCATACTCCTGCTCTGCTGTGTTCTGGCCCAATCCATCAACTGAACACCAGTATCCACTATCAATGGGTGCTCTTTAAATTGGGCTCTCCACATCTACATCTCACATCCTCAAGGTGTTCACCACCCTTAACTGAACAGTGAACCCAACATTGGCCTGCCACTAAATGGCCACTTCCTTCAGAATAATGTGCATGCATAGAGATGGAAGCCTGAAGCCTGGATATTGATTAGTGATTTATGGGGAGGAGAGCAGTGAGACTTTGATGTGGGGAAGGAGTATTGCAAGGAAAAAAAGAATGAGTTTGAGTGTGTGATATGTTACAAGTTGAATTTGAGGGCAAAGAATGCCATATGAACAGGGTAATTGAAGTGGATTGCATACAGTATTTTTCTGAATTAGACCAAGGGGGTTGTTGGAGCAAGAAAGTGATGGTTGAGACAAGTTTTGAGGAAATGATGGTCCAGTTGGTCAGCTGAAGATTCAAAGCAAGATTAAATTATTTGGATTTTAAGTATAGAAATGCAGAATGCACCACTTTAAAGATAATTTCCTGTGGGACACACCTAGCAATCTCGGTAGAAAGGCACCAACAATTTTACCTCAAAACTTTAATTTCCTCCTTTGCTTTTGTGTGTTTTTTTTTTAGCCACCAGTATAAATTAATTAATATTTGGAAAACAGGCTTATCTTACAAAATGTGCATAAGTGCTAGTTTCCATAGGCTTCTAATCAAGTAATTTTGTAGTTGTTGGTCAACATTTGCTGATTTATCCAAACTGGCTTGCATGAATATATTATTTTACCCACAGAGGAGATGTCAGGGGTAAGTTTTTCACTCAGAGGGTGGTGAGTGAGTGGAATCGGCTGCTGTCGGTGGTGGTAGAGGCGAACTTGCTGGGGTCTTTTAAGAGACTTCTGGATGAGTATGTGGGTTTTAATGGGATTGAGAGTTATAGATAGGCCTGGTAGGTATGGATATGATCGCAAATTGTGGGCCGAAGGGCCTGTTTGTGCTGTAGTGCTCTATGTTCTATATTTGCAGTATTGAGGAAGGGAAAAATAATGCAGTTTGACAGAGCTGAATGTGACCCTAAAGTTTAGTAACAAATTCTGAGATCTATTTGTACAAGAGAATTTAGAGTTTAGATAGAGCTAGTGGTGGAGATTGTGGGATGTGGGGTTTGAATTAGTTTATTTCTGGCTTCTGTCAACAGTGAAGGGGAAAGAGAATCAATGTCTGATAGCATTGGAGGGGGAACCTGGGTGCTGAAGCACTAATTTCTCAGAAGAATATAGAGGTAGAAAAAACAGATGCCTAGCCAATTGTTCAAACTGCTTTTGTTGATATAATTGCCAGATGACCTTTTTCTGAATGCTTGGCTGAGCACCAAGATTAGACTCATCTCTGTAGGTAATGTTTACATAGCTCATGGCAGAGTGATAGTTTTGTTATTTTTATTACCTTGTAAAAATGTGATCTTTCTTTGAGTTTCTTAAATGCTTACGTGTTTATTTGCGCAAGGTTAAGAGGGTGAAGTAAATTAAAACTTTTCGTCATTGATACTATAAATAGCTCTGTGTGATTGACACTCACGAGCGTTTTTTTTCCTCAAAGGGGATCTTCAAAACATGTTTGCTTATGTTGTCAATTTCACAGGACATAGAACTTCAGAAGGGGAAGGCCGTTTGGCCCTTTAAGCCTGTCCACCATATAGTATCATGGCTGATCTGATTGCAGTCTCAATCCCACTTTCCGATTTTTCCTCCATAACCCTCAACTCTCTTGTTTATCAAAAATCTATCAAACTGCCTTGAAAAAGTTCAATGATGTGGTCTCTACTGATTTCTGGAGAAATAATTTCACAGAATAATGACCCTCAGGAGGAAAAGTTTCTTCTCGTCTCCATTTTGAAAAGGAGACTTTTAATTCTTAAACTCTGTCCCTAGTTTTAGTCTCCCCCACATGCGGAAATATCCCTCTGGCAGCTACCCTTTCAAGTTCCATTAGAGTTTTGTATATTTTAATGACATCACTTCTCATTTTTCTAAATGGCTTCTGTTGTAACCTCATTTCAAAATTGAATTGAGTGAACCTCCTCTGAACTGCTAATGCATTCCAGTTAATTAGAGTTTAATTTAAGGTTTCAGGAACATTTCAAAGATTTGCCAAATTTGATGATAACCTATTGGTTCTCTGCATAGTGAATACAGGAAGAGTGCGTATGTAGGTTGCAGGGGGCACAGGGCTAATGGAAAGGGTATGGAGGAAGTATGGAGTAGGTGGGTGAAGGCTGGAGAGCCTAACATTCACGAGTGCAATAGGGCCAGCATCCAGTAAATGGTGACAGGTCTGCTAGCCTTGTTATCCACCTGCCTTCATTACCATCTTAGGCCTGATTTCTGAGACAGCAGGCCCATCTCCACCCCTGACAGGTGGGCTCATGGAATCTCTACAGTACAGAAGGAGACCATTCAGCCCACCAAATCTGCAGCGACCCAGCCCCTATGCCCATAACCCCACATATCTGTTTTGTTACTTCCCCTGACACTAGGGCAAATTTAGTATGGTCAATCAACCCACCCACATCTTTCACTCCTCCAAGGTGGAGATAGGATGCAGTGTTAAAAAAATTCCTGACTCCTGGTACCTACCTACTTAACAAAAATCCAGTCCAGCAACACTGTCAACCTCTGGACAATTGACAACAGTCTTCTGAGAAGTGACGCTGTATGCACAAATTTCTCCCAATAGGTATTTAACCCATGAATTAAATCAGATTGTACAAAACTCTGTTCTTTTTTAAAAAGCGTACCATATGTTTGCTTGTTGAGTAACTAACTATTGTTCATGTCAGAGAAGCATTTGTTGCATTATATTTTTACAATTTGTTACCATTCTGGTTGCATTGATCAAGTAATTTTAGTGCCAAGACTTACCAATAAATTCAGTATTAATAAATTGCATAAGTGTGTGGATGACTTTACTTCTGTAGAAGTTTAGATTAAATTAGTAAATGTACCCAAATCAGATTGAGATCGTCTTTACCGACTTTATATGTCAGTGGTTAGCACAGCAGCTTCATAGCGCCAGGGACCCAGCTTAGATTCCCAGGTTAGGTCACTGTCTGTGTGAAGTCTGCTGGTTCTCTCCGTGTATGCGTGGGTTTCCTCCCACGGTCCGAAAGACGTGCTGGTTAGGTGCATTGACCATGCTAAATTTTCCGTCAGTGTACCTGAATAGGCGCTGGAATGTGGTGACCAGGGGGTTTTCACAGTAACTTCATTGCAATGTTAATGTAAGCCTACTTGTGACACTAGTAAAATAAAATTCAGAAGAAATCTGGGCGCAACTTTCCATGTAGCTTGGAAAAGAGTGGAACTGTACTTTTTCTAAACGTAGAAAACTACTGCCACGAGTGAGCATTAAATTAGAATCACTACTGCCAATTTATTTACATGCAAAGCTTTAATTAAGTGAACAGCATTTAAGTCTTGATTGAAACTTGCAGTACCATAGTGGTAGATTGTTGAGCAAACATAGTCAATAATCAGGGACAGAAGGTCTATTAAAAACATGCAGAATTTACATTCTTCTGTTAACTGTATATCCAATGCATGTTTGCAACACTGCAGATCAAGCCTTTAACTGTAGTTGCAACCTGAAAACTGATTGGGGTGATAGGAATGGAAGAAAAATGATGTTAATCAGAGAGAGTCTGTAATATCTGAGTGATTAGCGGCCACTCAATTTGAGCAATAACTATTCATTAGAAGAACTATATACAGAATGCAAGAATGTACTACTGCTTTCTACAGCTCTAGGATCGATTCTGCCCAGGAATGTCCGCACTTAGCCCTGGAATTCGGGCTCTATGGCTTGAGTGGCCAGTTGGGTCACATAACTTGCTACTACAGTGCCTAATCATCTAAATGCCCAGCAGTTTACTGTGAAGCACTGCATTATGGCACAAGAGGGAAAGTTACATATATTTAAATTTGTATCTTCTATGTAGGTAAATAACATCATTACCACTATGTTTTAGTCTATATTTTTGCCACAGAAACCTGTAGCACTTGCAGTAAAAGAAACAGATAAATATTGGGAATACATGAAGCCATAAATTTATAAAGCACCTTTAACATAGAAACAAATTTCCCAATGTGCTTCACAAAGGCATACTCAGACCAAAATCAGCACTAAGCCAAAGGAAATATTAGGCAGGATGACAATATTCTTATTCAGTCTGGGTAATAAGGAATGGAGAGAGATGGAGCAGTTTAAGGAAGGAATTCTAGAGTTTAATGTCTGGAAGACTGAAGCTGTGGCTGTGATGGGGCAAATGGGTTAGAAAGGGCCCAAAAGACAACATCTGGGGTAAAACTGATCTCCTCCTGGAGCAGTGTTTCACAAACCATTGGAGCCATGATATCCTCATGACTTCCCAAGAATGTCATAATGTCAATGCCCTTTTTTTAACCACCAAATAGGTGCAAACACAGAAATCAAATGTAAACAAGTCATTTCTAGCTATATCTTTGCAATTATTTGGAATTAGGAAGAGTCTTACAGTAAGAAATACAGTTGGCAGCTACACAGCCCCTCACAACACCAAGCCACATTCCCATGGCTCCTTAACATTAAACACTAGAAGTTTGTCATTTTTAATGGGGGGGGGCAGTTGATGCTAGAAAGCTGATTCTTATATTGGACACACACACACACACCATTCCCCCCCCTCTGTGTCTCTCGCATGCACACAGACACACTCTTGCCCCTCCCCCTCTTGTCCACAGCCGCCCTCCTCTTCAAGTCATACAGAGTTGAAATGTTAACTGTGTTTCGCCCTGCATAAATGCCTCCAGATCTGCTGAGCTGGGCAACATGGTAACACAGTTGTTAGCGTTGCTGCTTCACAGCTCCAGGGTTCAATTCCTGGCTTGGGTCACTGTCTGTGTGGAGTTTGCACATTCTCCTCATATCTGTGTGGGTTTCCTCCAGGGGCTCCAGTTCCCTCCCACAGTCCAAAGATGTGCAAGTTAGGTTGATTGGCCATGCTAAAATTGCCCCTTAGTGTCCTGAGATGTGTAGGTTAGAGGGATTAGTGGGTAAATATGTAGGGATATGGGGGTAGGGCCTAGGTGGGATTCTGGTCAGTGCAGACCCAATGGCCTTTTGCTGTACTGAAGGTTTTCTATGATTCTATGAGTTCTTTCAGCATTTTCAGATATCCGGCATCCGCAGTATTTTGCTTTTATTTCTGATGTTATAATGTGCTGTTTGAATGCTTGCAGGATTGACCTATATTTGACCCTGATTCCTTAGTTCTTGGAAAGATAATTACCAGACTTGAGATGGATCAAAATCAGTGGCATAAATTGTGTTCAATGTACCTTTGCAATTTCATTATTGTTTTGAGAGGAGCTTAGAATGGGGGCTAAGATATCGTAGGCAGCCCCAGAACATTGATATGCCAAGGAACTAAACTACAGTACAACCTCAGGACAGTTTTAATATTCTAAATATGATAGAAGTAAAAATATAAGTGACCAGTTTCTCGCTAGTGCTTTTACTCTTCTGAAACTGTTGTTTCTAAACTTTAGGATACAGAACTGGGGCAGATGGATGGAATTAAACTACAAATTAACAATGACCTGATTGAAGGGCAAGCAGACATGAGGATCAGTGGCCAATTCTTGTTCCTATGTTCCCAGGCCAGCAAAACGGGGCAATTTTAGCTTAGAAAGAAGGCAAGTAAAATGATGCCATAATAGAAGATAGTAAATGACATTTTAAAAAAATCCACAGCTGCCCTTCAAGGTCATCAATAATAGTAGGGAGCAGGTGCAGGTTCAAACTGGTGAACTTGGAGGTAAGTTAATGGGGAAAAAACCTTAGGAATTGAACAGCCAATTATATACTCAACTGCAAAGTTTGGGGAAAGGTGGAATTGTGGTTTTGCTTTCTGGACTGATGAACGAAGATGGGTAGAATTGCTTTCCTTATCAGTATTTATCTTGTGATCAGTATGATGACATACAAAACAGGAAGTGGCTGACAAGAATCTTAAAATGGTAGGATGAGAGGAACATGAGGCATCCTAGTCATCACAGGAATTCGACTTCCATATCCTGCAAGAATTCTAGAAATCACTCAAGCTGAATTTCTATATTTGTTTATGTACGCAGTTCATGTTGCTTCACATCTGATGGCCCTTAATTCCATTTCAGAATTTTTACTGAAGTATTTGCAGATTCACAGCTGCATGTCAAAGAAAGATAAAATCTGAATAATCTATGAAGATCAACAAGGTACTTCAAATGGAAATTAGATTGTCCCGATTAACTTGCATTTAACATTTTCTATCCGTAGCCAAAATTAGTTAAATGATTCACCAAATCCTGCTTCTCAAGTGAAATATTTTCACATGTCCTATTTTTGGATGTATTACTGAATTGTCTGCATTTCTGTCACACTGCCTGGGACAGTTATCTGCCATTCAGCACTACATTGAAACTTAATTAGTCTTCTCAACCCTTGATTGCATAATTTATTGACCTTTCCCTTCTGTGATTGGGAAGCACTAGTGCATGATCCCAATGCAATATGTATCCTGTCTTGTCAGAAAATAGTCTGGTAAATCTTTTACAACTCTTTCATTGCATATGTGAACAAAGAAAATTACAGCACAGGAACAGGCCCTTCAGCCCTCCAAGCCTGCACTGAGCATGCTGCCGGACTGAACTCAAACCCCCTACCAAAGAACAAAGAAAATTAAAAATACTGTGATGCAGTATTGATAAAACTTTTACTTTTTTAATTAAAAAATTTAATTTTTTGAACAGTCATAGCCTAACTGTTTAAACTGAGGCCATTTTTTATATCTAAAGAAATTGATATTCATATAGGCTGCAGTTGCTGAATGAAGAAAAGGTTAGCTCAAATTTGCCATTGAAGACCTTGATATCATATAGTTAATCTCGTAACTCAATTGACTGCATAGAATTGTACAATAGTACACACAAAAGGAGTCTGTTCAGTTCAGTGAACTCACACTGGTGCTTTTGGGAGTGATCCAGTTAGCTCCACTTCAATGCCCTTTCCCTATTATGCTACTCTTTTCTTCAAGAATTTATCCAATTCCCTTATGTAGACTACTGTTGAATCTATTTTCACCAAAATATTAGACAATGCCTTCCAAATTCTAAGCACTTGATGCAAAAAAAATTATCAATTTTTTTTTCTGACTGTAGGAAACTTGTGTAGTAAACTCTGGCCCAAAGCACTGAACATTCATTAATTTCTTTAAAAGTAATCTCTCAGTTTTACACAAATTGATAACTAGCTGCTGTTGATCTTTTGCAGGCCTCTTAGAAGAGGCACAGCCATTAAAACATTAATGAAAAATGTTAGTGATGCAGAGTTTGCAAACTAAGAGCGACACTGAAGCTCAAGTTCCAGATGCAGCTGTTTTTCCACTCCTGATTGTGACCAAAATATTTCATGGAATTAGAATGTTGCAGCACAGAAGAAAGCCATTTGGCCTGTTGTGCCTATATCAGCTCTTTGAAAAAGCAATCCAAATAATCTCATTGTCCTGCTCTTCCCCCACAGCCATCCAGACTTTACTTCTTCAAAAACTGTAATTATCCAATAACCATTTTTGTAAGTCATTATGGACTGTGCTGCCACCGCCCTTTCATTCCAGGTCATTGTAACTTGCTATGTAAAGAAATTTATATTCATTTTGCCTCAGGTTAAGGTAATTTTGCTTAAATCTCTATCTACTAGTTACTGATCATTCTGCCAATGGAAACAGTTTCTTCTTCTTTGCCCCATCAAAATCATTCATCCTTTTGAACTTCCCTTTTAAATCTTCCCTTAGCCTTCTGTGCTCAAAGAAGGAAATGTCAGCTTCTTTAGTTTGTATGTAACTGAAGTTTCACACTCCTGATAAACTTCCACTAAATCTCCTCTGCACCATTTTTAAGACGTTGACATCCTTCTTAAAGTGATTGGAATTGAAAAGATCAAGCATAGTTTGCCCATTCTGTGCAAGGTTTGCAGTGACACCGCAGTCATCCACAAATTGCAGATGTCCATTATGATCAGTTTAGTTTTGGTGCAGAAATAATTGAGGTTAAAATGTTGTCCATCTAGCTGATGTTTAATTCTTGCACCAGAGAGTAGTTAATTTAGTTAATTTTTGATGAAGTGAATAGCTACTGTCCAGTTGATTGTAAATAGCATAGCTATCACACAGCCTTGCTTGACTACTGTCATGGCTTTGGAGGTATCCGGTTTAGATCTCTCACTCAAGATGGTTTCAGTCATATCATCATGAAACAGTTGCAGGATTATGAAGCACAATCCACGGAGCCTCGCAATATACTCTGTCAAATGCTTTTGTCAGATTAATTGATGAATTGAAGAATTACTCTTGGTGTTTTTAACATTTCTCTTGGATTCTTCTGGTAATAAAGATCATGTGAGTCATTCCACTGGAAGGCCACTCTCTATCCAGGAAGGTTTCCTCAGCGACAGAAAATACATGATTTAAGACAATGCAAGCCAGGATTTTCCCAGCTATTGACAATTTAGGGAATAGCTTGATAATTTCCACAGTATGATTTATCTCCCTTCTTGAAGATAGTTACAATTACTACATTCCTGAAATTGAGGGCTGGTGTTCTTTATCCTTCCAAATCCATAGGACGTATGCATGGAGTCTTGTGAGCAAAAGCCATCAGCTCTGAAGACCTTGGCTAAAATATTATTGGCTCACAAGCCCAATCGTTTTTCATTCATTTGATTGGTTTTTGAAACTCTCTCATATATGG
This sequence comes from Carcharhinus amblyrhynchos, assembly GCF_965287045.1. Lineage (NCBI taxonomy): Eukaryota > Metazoa > Chordata > Chondrichthyes > Carcharhiniformes > Carcharhinidae > Carcharhinus > Carcharhinus amblyrhynchos. Next base: position 44,363,629 of record NC_137334.1, read on the forward strand.
TTGTTCACCCACTGATTCTGCCACAAGAAATTGAGGGATAGTGTGCGGTATAGCCTGGAGAGTATCAGCTGCCACTGTGGATTTTTCAGTAGAGCCATTGTTGGAAATACTCTTTCTAGCATGGCATTATCATTGTTAAGAAGAGAGATGCTGTCCGGAGAACGAAGGGGAGTTTGTTCATTTGACTTTGGTTTATAGGTGGCCTCACTGCTTTTCAAAAAAGTATTGCGTGTCAAGCCGGACAACATGTTGGATTTGTCAGGTTTTCTCTTCCTACTACTTATCCTTTATCTTCTTCATTTGTCTTCAAGTGTCAAGCTTGAGCTTTTGGAATGTTGCCACCTTCTCTTGTGATCTTGGATTGTTCTGCCAGGCAATGAAAGCTACTCAACTTTGTTCTAGGAGGTTACATATTTCTATAGCATACTAGTTGATTCAGTTCACATGATCCTCAAACCCAATAATCTGACACTGGGGTCTACTACTTTGTTTAATCCCATTATTGTCCAAAATTGAGTTGGCTGTCTGAAGATTTTACGGGTTGGGTATGAATTGCACTTGGAATTCTTTTCGTTGGCAAGTCTACTTTGTCTTGAGCACTTATTTCTTGTGATGTCTTGGTGCTAGGTGGATCTTCATCATTGATCAAACAAGTGGATGACCTGCCCAGCAGGCATCAGTCCTATTGAATTCTGCAGACAAGAAATTCAGCCTTTCCTTGAATGTTGCTAAAACAAAACTCGTATGTTAACACAGACCTGGTCAGTCAATTATTCTTCTCCCATATCTGTTGAAGGAAAGATTTGGGAATATGTTGAAGAATCCCAACCATCTCTGTTGAAATGAAAAGATCCAACAAAGAGTGAGCTGTGCCAACTTGGCCTTCTGCAAACTATGACATAGTATTTGACAACAAAGACCTCTGCAAGTCATCAAAATTCCTAGTGTACAGAGCAGTGTCATCACCATGTTCCTGTACAGCAGTGAGACTGGACTGTATATCAGCGAATGTAACAGAGCATATTACACCAGCAATGCCTCCATTGCTGCCTCTGGATTTAATGGTAAGACTGCCAAACAAATCACGGTGTCCTTCTTGAGCCAGTTCCACAAGTATTCAGGCAAAACTTCTTCAAAATCAACTTCAATGGATTGAACACTGTCTGGATGGCCAAAAAGCATCTCCCCTGCCAGATCCTATTTTCTCAACTCTTGAATGGTCAGTGTTCCAGGTAGGACAATAAAGCAAACATCAAAGACACTCTGAAGTTCTTATTGAAGCATGGCAGCATTGACATTAACAACTGGGAGGAACTTATTACAAATTGTTCAAAACAACAACTTATCCATCAGCTTGCGTCATGAGTCCAAATACAGAGTGGCAGGAGGAAAGGAAAGAAAAGGAAGCATTTTGGTTTCCACTGGCACGTGGGACATCCTGTCCCATATGGCCAAATTACCTTGGTTCAAGAAACGGTCAGTTGTTTCATTTGATGACACATTAGCTCAGAATCGAGTAGACATCCTTCAATCGAAGGCTGGCTGACAGTGATGTTGCTGAGTGCCCAGAATTGGGCAGAGTACAATCTGGCTGTATATTGTGGGAAACCAACATGGTCACTAAATCTTTTGGAACAGTTGTACAAACTCCACCTTTCCATAGCAGGGATAGATTTATGTGTAAAATCATCTGAAACTCTTGGACCTTCCAATAGTATGTCAAAGTTTTTTTTTTGTATTTTGAACAGAACTATTTTCATTATGCACTTCTCTAGATTTTGTGTTTTGGCTTGATTTAACTTAATTTGATAATTTATGTTGAAAACCAGTCATAAATTATATCTGGTTTTATTTTTCACTCTGCATTATGGTTGTGAAGCACATGTTGAAACAAAGTTACACTCATAGCAATTCCATATAATGTGCAAGCTTTTGGTCTTCCTGCTAGTTTAAGTGAATAAGACTAATACTTTTTGGCAAGATGTCGTCATTATAATTATTCCACAACACAGCAGTTTATGAGCAACATCTACAATAAAGTTAGTGAAAAGAAATCTCTCAGAACTCTAGAAAACAAGTGAACGTTGAGTTTTTTGAAAGGTAGCTGGATTCACAAATGTTTAGAGACCATTGTCAACAAGCTGAAGAGGAATTTCAATTGTGCGCAATTCGCTGACTGTGATGTGCCCAAATACAGGTGGTTTCTTCACACTGCCCAGTTATTTGTTGAATTTTCCTGTAGTGCACGCATCATTTATTTTTGTATTTCTTTGACATTTGCAAGATGAGTCAAAAAATCATTTATTTATATTTCTGTTCCAAGAAACAAATTCCTGCTAGAGATCAGCTGCAGAGTGTACAAAGCTATTATATATTGATGCTAGTTTTGAAAGACTCTGCACTACCAGTGATCATGTTGAAATATAGCTGGGATATATAAACACATGCATCCAAATTGTGCTTCATGGCAAAGAAAATTGACCAGAATCACTATCATTGTACTATGCTAATTTCATTTGTTGGGTATAAGACTGAATTTCACATTCTTTAGGTAAGCTCTGCCTTTCTTCCATGCCTGGTACTCATTGTACCCATAAAAGATTTGGAGGTGGGGGGTGGGGGGCAGTGTGCCTGGTCCAGCAGCTTGCAGAATTTGGATAATGTAATCAAGTTTCTCTATCAGAGGTTCATATTTCCATTTTTAATGAAGCAATTATAAGTATTAAATTGCATCTTATCCCCTACATTGGTTTTTATTCATGTGAAGGGCACCATTTCTGCATGAGAATGTTTTTTTTCACAAAGCTTTCGTCCATTATCATTTATTGTATTTCAACTTGAAACTGTGGCAAAGTGCTGGGGATGGAATTTTCTTTTGGAATTCCCAACTGTGCTCCAAAACTGAGATGAGGAAATTGGCCTGAGGGGCACCAAATTCAAGCGCACTGTCCGGACCTGATATTTTGTCTATGCTTGATAGCAGCCCAGAACACGGATGTTGCTAATCACATACAAGAATGTCAAATATGTTTAAAAAGAAAGTTGGAACTTGTTGGTGGAATCATAGACTAATTAGCTTGTCAGCGATAGTAAAGTTAATGCAGAAAATATAATAAAGTCAGCATGGGTTTGAAAACACAAGTTATGCTTGACCAACTTTTAAAAATTGAGGAAGTAACAAAGGATAGCCAAGGTAATGCCATAAACTTCATATATTTGGATTTTTGGGAGGCTGGCCAAATCATAGCAAATTCATGATTAGGGTGAGAATGTGGAGTCAATTGCAAGTGGCAGAATGGATTAAAACCTGGTGTCAAGCAGAGAACAGAGTAGTGACTGAAGGTAGGTACTTGAATTGGCAAATGATCCGTAGTAATGGTGTTGGGACCATTAATGTTCATTATTTACACAAACAATTTAGACTCGGAAATTGGGAGTACAGCTTAAATTTGCAAAACCCAACTTGGGGCAGTACAATTAATGTAGAGAACTGCAATGAAAAATCAAAGACATTTAATAAACATCAGAATGCACAAATAATTGGGAAATAAACTTCAATATGGATAAATGTATGTGGTGCATTTTGGTAGGAAGGGTGAAAAGGCTATATACACCTTAAAAAGCAAATGCCTAAACAGGATTTTAAAAAAAGCAGAGGGATCTTGGGAACAGGTATTGAAAACACATATTCAAGATGTCAATGGTCTGCTCAATCATTGAGCAAGTTGTAGAATGAATGGTTTTATACTTCTGAGGCACTTTTGTGGCTGCTGAAGTGGGGGCATCAGCCGCATCTATTAATGGTCGCCGTTGTCACCAGGGAGCCAGTTCCTGGGTGTGCTGAGGGCCCTCAATGTTCTGTGGCACATTTGAATGATTTGTGATTTCCAAGTCATGGGAACTTCCAGGCTATCTCACTTATACCTGCATTATCTGCTACTGGTAATTGCAGACCAGCTGCATATTGAGAAAGTGGAGACTTTTCCTGTTGATGAATTCTAGTGGCTGCTACCAGGAAGCTCTTAAAGCCACGTGAATTGAGTTGATGGCACTCTGCACCTGTGGGAATCCGAGGATCATTGCAAATTCCACTGCTCTGGAAAGCTAACTGGCTTCATCTGGGATAAACTGGATGTGATAATGCACCTTGATAAATAGGGTATCCTCAAGCTCTCAAATGCATTTATTCTTGAGAAATTCCACTGAGGTCCCCAGTGATGTGCTGGAATGAGCCACTTGTGAAGAAGTTCGGAGTGGCCATCACTTTTGGAGCCACTGGCCTCCCAATCCCAATGGCATCAACTCCTCCCAGAAAATGTGGCAGATGTGAACCACTTTGTAGCTCACCTGGAGGTATGAGAAATATCTGTTCACTTGTCTTTGACAGATGCCTCCAGTCAGTGGCTCTGTCATCCTCAGCTTCTAGGTCTTGAGAGTGCCTGGTTGGCGCTTGTTCATTTAGGGTGAGGCTCTTCCCTTAGCCACCTGGCAATGACTGTCTCTGTCTCTGTCTCCGTCTCCATCAACTGATTGCCAGGTTGAATGCAACACCGCATGCTCCACCCATGAGGCACTCGCTCATTTCTGTGGAAACATTGAACAGAAGCCTACGATGATCGCCTTCCATTTGTGAACCTGGAAGTCAGTGTGAAGCCCATGGGCTGAGTTCATTCCAACCATTATATCCAGTACAGCTTTCTGAATTAATGGTAGGATACCTACTGCTACCACCCCCACCCCCTCGCCTCAGTCCCAAAAGGTTCACCACTTATTCTCAAACTATGACTCCTAATTCTGGACTTCCCCATTATCGGGAACATTCTTTTTGAATCTATCCTGTGTAATCCTGTTAAAATTTTGAGTTTCTATGAGATCCCCTCTCGCTCTTCTGAACTCCAATGTATATAATCCCAACCGACTTGATTTCTTTTCATATAACTGACCTGCCATCCCAGGAATCGGCCTGGTAAACCTTTGCTGCAATCCCTCTATAGCAAGGACATCCTTGCGCAGATATGGACATGAAATTGCACACAATACTCTAGTGTGGCCTCACCAATTTCCTTTACAATTGCAATAAAACATTCCTATTCCTATGATACTCAAATCCTCTCCCTATGAAGGCCAACATACTATTTGCTGCCTTTACTGCCTGCCATATGCTTACTTCCAGCTGGAGCCCCAGTGAAAATTAGCTATGAAGAGTGGTTGGAGAAACTTAGTTTGTTCTCACTGGAACGACTGAGGTTGAGAGTGACCAATAGAAATCTACAAGATTCTGAAGGGCATGGACAGAGTGGATAGTCAGAAGCTTTTCCCCAGGGTGGAAGAATCAATTACTATGGGCAAGGTTTAAAGGAGATGTATAAGGCAAGTTTTTTTTTACACAGGATGATGGGTGCCTGGAACTTGCTGCCAGGGGAGGTAGTGGAAGTAGATACAATAGTAACTTTTCAGGGGCATCTGGACAAATACATGAATAGGATGGGAATGGAGGGATATGGTCCCTAGAAGGGTAGGGGGTTTTAGTTCAGTCGGGCAGCATGGTTGGTGCAGACTTGGAGGGCCAAAGAGCTTGTTTCTGTGCTACAATTTTCTTTGTTCTTTGTTAGAGCCTCAGTTTTTTAAATTCTGATTCTTGTTTATAATTCCCTTTATACTGTCAACCCTTCTTTTCTGTGTAATCTCCTCCAACTCCGGTCCCACAACTCTCCATGATATCTGCATTTCTCTAATCCTGGTGTCTTGATTTTAGTTGTTCCACTATAATTGGCCTTCAGATGCATAGACCCTAAGCTCTGGAATTCGCTCTCGAAATCTCTCCACTTCTCTCTATCTGTCTTTCATCCCTTTGTGTTCCTTAAAACCTACCACTTTGGGCCACCTGCCCAGTATTGCATTATCTGTCTGTCATATTTTGCTGTGTAATCATCTTTAGATGTTTTATTGCATTGAATCTGCTACATATTGCTGTCATTGTTAGAGTGTGGATGACGCCACCCCAGAGAGTAGTTGAGAAGACTAGCATAGGTATATTTAAGGAGAATCTGGATAAACACGGAACAAAGGAATAGAAATATATTTATGAGAAGAAAGGTGAAAACAAACTTGTAGAGTATAAGCGCCAACTTGAAGAATGCATCTGCCCCAATTCACAATCCAATTCGGGACCAAATTGGCATCCTGAGACTGTTTCCTGATTACTGGTGTAATCTCTGTCAATGAGGCCCCCATTTTGGTGCCCATCTCTAGATCCCACCCTGGCCTATCCCTAATTCTCCTGACTCCTGTACCTCATGCAAGTATGTCACAGTTTTATCATTCCCAGTGCTCCTTTTAACAATAACAACTTGTTTTTAAGTCTTTAACATATAAACTTTGTCAAGGTGCTTCAGAACTGGAGCATTATCAAATAAAATTTGACACACAACCGCAGAGTTAATATACCTAAGTAAATATATAACTCTGAGGATGAGTCATATGGACTTGAAATGTTAACTATATTTTCTCTCTCCACAGATGCTGCCAGACCTGCTGAGTTTTTCCAGCATTTTCTGATTCTGAGTGTGAGTGTTTGGTCAAAGGCATAGATTTCAAACAGCGTCTTAAAGAAGGGTAGGGAGCGAGGTACAAAAGTATAGGGTGGAAATTCCAGATCCTCCAGCCTGGATAGTTGCCATAGTAAGATCCTTTTCTGACAAGCCAATTAGGAGAGGGGGTTTTTAATTGGGTTTAGTGGTCTTTGAAGTATGTATTGCCTTCAGATCTAATCTAAGACTTAAATCCAATAAAACGTGACTAATAGACTCCTCAGTTTGAACCTATACATAGGTGATCCTGTGAAATGCTGCTTCCTATCTGGGTTGTTGATGGACAGGTTGAATGATTTGTGTGGTCTAATCACTGACAAATTATACTACAGTGTCATGTGGACAGAAATCATACATTGGACTAGAAACTCCTCACTTAGTTTGAATTTTAAATTTTATTGTTCAAATCCTTACATCATGCTCAATGCAAGTTTGGGTGCTAGAGAAAGTAACTGAAAGTTACTTATATTTGGCAAGTAAATCTCCCTTTCTCATTAAAACACACCACACCAAGTGACCAAAAGCTATCACAAATAAACACAAATGAGTAAGAAATCAAAGAACGTAAGAACCAGGAGCAGGCCATCTAGCCCCTCGAGCCTGCCCCGCCATTCAATAAGATCATGGCTGATCTGTCATGTCTCAGTTCCACATTCCCGCCCTCTCCCCATAACCTTAATCCCCTTGCCTGTCAAAAACCTATCAACCCGCATCTTAAATATATTTAGCGAGGCAGCCTCCACCACTTCAACAGGCAGAGAATTCCAGAGATTCACCACCCTTTGAATGAAGAAGTTCCTCCTCATCTCCGTTCTAAACCGCCCCCCCTTTCTCTTGAGGCTGTGCCCTCTAGTCCTACTGTCCTTTCTGAGCGGGAAGAGCCTCTCCACCTCTATCCTATCCATCCCATTCATCATCTTATATGTCTCAATGAGATCTCCCCTCATTCTTCTAAACTCTAACGAGTACAAGCCTAGTTTATTCAGCCTCTCCTCATAGTTCAACCCCCTCAACTCCGGTATCAGCCTAGTAAACCTCCTCTGCATTCGCTCCAAGGCCAAAATATCCTTGTGTAAGTGCGGCGACCAAAACTGCACACGGTACTCCAGCTGTGGCCTCACCAGTGCCCTATACAGCTGCAGCAAGACCTCCTACTTTTATATTCAATCCCCCTCGCTATGAAGGCCAGCATCCCATTCGCCTTCCTGAACTCCTGTTGCACCTGCAAGCTGGGTTTTTGCGACTCGTGCACAAGGACCCCGAGGTCCCTCTGCACCGTCGCATGCTGCAGTTTTTCGCCATGTAAGTAATAGTCCTTCCTACCATTATTCCTACCAAAGTGGACAACTTCACATTTGCCAACATTAAATTCCATTTGCCAGTTCCTGGCCCATTCGCCCAGCCTATCTAGATCCTTCTGCAGACTCTCCATACCCTTCGCACAACTTGCCGTTCCACCAATCTTGGTGTCATCAGCAAATTTCGACACCATACACTCGGTTCCCTCCTCCAGATCATCTATATAAATGGTAAATAGCTGAGGCCCCAGCACCGACCCCTGGGGCACGCCACTAGTCACCATCCGCCAATCCGAATAGCACCCATTGACCCCCACTCTCTGCCTCCTATTTGACAACCAATCCCCTATCCACGCTAACACCCTACCCCCAACTCCATGCCCCCTGACCTTCTGTAATAACCTCTTGTGAGGCACCTTATCAAACGCCTTCTGAAAATCAAGAAACACCACATCCACTGGCTCTCCTCTATCCATCGCACTGGACACATCCTCATAGAACTCCAATAAATTCGTCAAACAATCATAGAAACCCTACAGTACAGAAAGAGGCCATTTGGCCCATCAAGTCTGCACCAACCACAATCCTACAAATCCCTACATATTTTACCCACTAATTCCTTTAACCTATGCATCTCGGGACACTAAGGGGCAATTTTAGCATGGCCAGTCAACCTAACCTGCACATCTTTGGACTGTGGAAGGAAACTGGAGCAGCCAGAGGAAACCCATGCAGACATTGGGAGAATATGCAGACTCCACACAGACAGTGACTCAAGTTGGGAATCGAACCCAGGTCCCTGGAGCTGTGAAGCAGCAGCACTAATCACTGTGCTATCGTGCCGCCCGTGGATGCCAATGAAAGTATATATTGAGTTAACATTATATTGATACTAAAAATTAATACTAGAAAATCATGGATATATTCTTAACAAGTCAGCATTTAAAAAGAGAAAACTTGTTTATCATTTAAGGTCAGACTGTTGACCAGAACCAAAGTTTTGCTTTATTCTGGAAAATCTCAGCAGGTCCAGCAGAATCCGTGGGGAAGGAAATAAGTCAGACAGCCAATATTTCTGATTTTAAGACATTTCTTCAGGTCTGGAAGATATAAATAAATAGTATTTTAAAAGAAACCAAACAAGTTCATAAGATATATGAGCAGAATTAAGTCATTTGACCCATCAAGTCTGCTTGCCATTCAATCATGCTGATATGCTCCTCATCCCCATTCTGCTGTCTTTTCCTCATAACTCTTCAACCCATTACCAATTAAAAATCTGTCTAACTCCTCAAATTTACTCACTGTCCCAGCATCCACCACACTTTGGGGTAGCGAGTTCCATTGATTCACAGCTCTTTGACAGGAGTAGTTTCTCCTCAACTCTGTGTTAAATTTGCTACCCTTTATCCTAAGACTATGACCTCTTGTTTGAGAGTACTCCACAAGAAGACGCATCTGTTCCACGCCTACTTTATCCATACCTTTTATCATCTTGTACAGTTCTATTTGGTTTCCCCTCATTCTTCTAAATTCCAGACAGTATAGGCCTCAACTGTTCAATCTCTCTTCATATGACAAAATCCTCATCTCTGAAATCAATATAGTGAATCTCCTCTGAACAGCCTCCAATGCCACTACACCCTTCCTCAAATAAGAGAACCAAAACTGTGCACAAGGGGAAAGAGAACAAATTACACAGAAAAAAAGAAATGAAAACCTGCTGAAGTGCTTGAGTGGAGAATAAGAGATGCTCAAGTGGTGCAAAGGATATTACCAAAAGACAAAAGAATCAATAATGAGACTGATTTTGATCAAAGACCCAGCATTTGTTCAAAGGCCAGGATTTTATGCATCAACCCCCAGAGTTGGGTCAGCAGGTGGGGTTGAGGCTGATCCAGGGAAAGTGCCTCCTGTACTGGCACCCAATGTCCATCAGAAGCCCATCCCAATGTGTTTCTCCACAGACTATTTCTCCCATTCGCTGAGTTCTGCCAGCCTGGCTCTGCTATGACCACAGACGTATTTGATGATCTGGGACTCGTGATCCCACTTTTTTGGGGACTGCCTGTAGTTCCAGCAGTGACCTTCCTCCTGGTGATGCTGCTGAGACAAGAGAACTGTCAGTCATTCAATTAGCCACCAGAGGGGAGATTTACTCCCCAATGGAGGCAGAAGACTGGCCTCAAACCAATTGAAGATCCAGTGACCATTATCTGCCTGCAAAGTGAGCTGGCATTGGAGGAAGGAGTAGGGTGGGGGTTTGAGGGCAGGGAAGTAAAACATGACAAAGCCACTGCCCACCTCCAGAAAATTCAGCCCAAAAAATGAAAGTAGCTAAAGGATCATTAAGAGGGTCTTTTATTTCCCCTTTATAGGAATTTAGGCATAGGTTTAAGGTGAGAGGGGAGAGATACAGAAGTGTTCAGAGGGGCAATTTTTTTCACACAAAGGGTGGTGAGTGTCTGGAACAAGCTGCGAGAGGTAGTAGTAGAGGCGGGTACAATGTTGCCTTTTAAAAAGCATTTAGGTAATTACCTGGGTAAGATGGGTATAGAGACATATGGGCCAAATGCAGGCAATTGGGATTAGCTTAGGTGCTTTAAAAAAAGGGCGGCATGGACAAGTTGGGCCGAAGGGCCTGTTTCCATGCTGTAAACCTCTATGATTCTATGTTTCACTATTTTAATATTTCATATTCAAAAAGAACGGAAGATTGTAGAATGAAGAGTATGCTGGAGAAGCTGCAAGAATCTTTTTTAATTTCCTGATTATTCTGTGATTAAAGTAATCCCTTTAAAGACTATTACATCTACATAGTTTTTTATTTTGTTTATTATCATAGAATCCTTACAATGCAGAAAGAGGTCGAAAGAGCATCCCACCCAGGCCCTTCCCTATGCCTGTAATGCTGCGCATTTACCATGGCCAATCCCCCCTAATCTACACATCTTTGGATGTCAAGAGATAACTGTGCATGGCCAATCCATCTAACCAGCGCATCTTGTGGGAGGAAACCGGAGCACCCAGAGGACATGGGGCTAATATGCAAATTCCACATGGAATCACCTAAGGCCGGAATTGAACCCAGGTCCCTGGTGCTGTGAGGCAGCAGTGTTATCCACTGTGCCATCCTCTTGCATTCCTACATCCTACAAATCTGGTTATATTATTTAAGTTTAAATAGTATAGAGCAATTAAGCTATCATTTAGTATTTTGATATTTGGATTCAAATGCTGATTAATGCATTGTATTTATGGGATTTAGAGGCCTTTGAGAAATGGTCAACGCTCTTGTCAGAATGGTTTTGGAAGAACTGCTCAATTCCAGAAAAGTTAAGTGGCAATCAGCACGAGTGGGGGCAATAGAACAGATAAGAATGTGATATAGGATGCAGTGAACAACAAAGAAGTCCAATTCTTTGAAATTTTCTCAAGGCTGTTCATGTATAACTTAGTCTGACTGTGTACATGTTTATAGTGAAGAGGTTATATACACAACTACCTATGGAGCTATTAGAATGTAGTTAATATTTAAGTATTCACCTGAATATTTATAGACAGTCTTTTATGTGAGTGACTTGCAACTCAATTTACTTTGATTTGCTCAGATATGTAAACTTTGCAGATGACAAAACCCTAAAAAAACTTAAGAGGAAATTGAACAGCTTTCTGCTGTGTAGTAAGCTGTCAAAAGGATGTTGGCTGCTTCCTTTGTGGATCAAGTAACTTAGCAAATGTAAGAAACTTGAACTTCAAAAAAATACTCTTGCAGAAATGTAAGAAATATAAGTGAGAGCTTGCTCAGCAAAATGTGTATAGGGAAAATGATTCTAGCTAAATATATTTTATGTGTTGATGTGAAAATAAAAGACTCGTCTGTTTTGGTTCGGCTATAAATACTGCAGTCACAAGCACTGCTGTTTCTACTATAAGTTGCGGTTCTAGAAAACTAGTTAATCCTAGCAAGGTTATTGTTTTTAAAGTGCAAATCTGGGAGGTCAGTGAAGATGGTAAAATATAAAAATAATTATCAGGTATATTAAAGAAAAACAAATAATATTTTTAGGATGCTACTTATCTGCATGTAAATGCATACTGACATTACAACAGCAGTTGTACCCCAAAAGTATTTCATTGACTGTAAGTTGCTTTGGGATATCCTGAGAAGCAATGAAAGACAGTATATAAATGCAAATTCATTTTAAATGAGCAGTATAGGCATATGGCAGAAGTTGTCAATGTATTTCTTTGACAAGTGCTTTAAAGGCTTTTATTTTTAGGTCACCGTTACATTTACTGTATGTAATGTTGAAAGATGGAAACAGGCCAATAGTGTTGTTCCACCATGAGCTTAACCACTGTTGTGAGAGCATTGATCGCAAATGAGGTGCGGTGAGGAAGTCTGACGTTTAACATGCAGCTAACAGGAAGCAAGCAAAAAGAATTTCAGGGAACTGTACAAATTTAAAGCTTTTGAAATAGACTGAAACATTCTAAAGGTAAGCAAATTCAATTTAAACATAAAACAGTGCTAAGCAGTCCCTTTGGTATTTCCAATGCCGCAGTAATTAGTTTTTGTAGCTAATCTGCATTTTGAACGGTCAAAAAGTCTGCATCAGATGAAGCTGTAGAGGACAGAGTACTCTAGTTAAAACCACAATTTAGAGGAACTGAAATATGAATGCAGCATTAAAGTTTGCAAAAGCTAGCAGCCATGCTCAAAATAGAGGTTGCGCTTTAGAAATTCTTTTGAAACAAACATGGGACAAATATCTTCATCATGTTTGGAAGAATTTATCAGAAACATTAATTTGGAACTCAAATGTTCTGATTCGTACAAGACTTTGACTAACTTTGAGATGGATCAATACAGAAGACACAAATCCAATATTGCACTGTGACTTTCTTCAGCAGGAACTTACTGTACAATATACTTTTATGGATTTGCAGTACAAATATTAGAATCCTTTAAAGCATTTCTTTAAAATGCTGATATGGCAAATAATGTATTTTGTTATACTGTAAGCTGTTTATACCCATAATTTCAGAATAAAACATTTGATCAATAACATAATACCATGTTAACAATTTTTTTTAAAAATTACAAGTTGCTGGAGCACAAACTTAATTTGATGAAGTGTATCTCTGGTCCATTTAAATAAACTCTCTCCACAGGAGAATACTCTGTTCAACCCTTTTGAATAGGGAAAGATTTTTGCAGGTTTTTAGTGTTTAATTTTCAAAGTGCTAAAAACTATCTCTTTCAGCTGCTTTTTTTCTATTAATGGTGTTGCAAAACACAACAGTCCATTCTTCATATAGGTTTTTGTTTTAGGAAGTTCAGTTCAAACAATTAATGTCCCACTGATGCGCATACAATCAGTTGAAAATTGGTGAAACATAACTTGGTTATAAAAGGAGGGGGTGTATGCTGAGAATTCTAAACCTTTTAAATATCTTAGCAGCAAATGTCTTAAATTCTTGTCAGCCACTGATTCTATGTTGAATTTATTTAATTGTGTAAAGGTACTTAGAAGTGTCAAACTAGGCATTTAACATAACTTTGTTACAATTATTGACCATCCATTGAGTATTTTTATTTGGTCTGAAATTTCAATGTCCGGGTTGTTGAGGCTTCCGCACAGTGTATGGCATTTATTTAAAATAAAACTTCAGACGGCAATATGTAGCTTCAATGTGCTCAACTTGAAAATATTATTTTTAACGAAGTAAGAAGTTACTTTCATTGGTGTCATGGGCGAATTTAAAGGGGTACAATTTTTGTATGTTAGCATGATAGTGACATGCACATTTGTACTAATACATCTAAGCAATTTTTAAAGAATTGACAGAGATCTGGAGATTTATCTTTTACATGAAGCAAAAAGTAGGGGAATTGGAATGTATGTGGGTTTTTCAGCAAAGTGCTAACGTAAGCAGAAGTTCAGTGTTTTTCCCAAATACTAGCTGATTTAGCAATTGTGTTAAAACATGCTAAATGCCTTTTATTAAACAGGAAATATGAAAAAATGCAACTTTTGAAGCCTGAAGGTTTTGAAGACTTTGTTGATGGGCTAGAAATGCTAACCTGTAGAGAGAATTATTTTCTCACATCTGTTTAAAAAAAAACATAAAAACGTGATTGGCATTTAAAGTTTTACAGTTGCACTTGTCTATCCATTTCACCAGAAGTAAAGATTTGTAGATTTACAGATTCAGACTACTTTCTGGATGTACTTTGTGCTCAGTTAGTCAAGCAAAGCAGTGACATTGTGAAGAAATGTAGGGGTTGAGAGTGCACAACGGAAGTGTCTGAATGGAAATAGAGTACTTCCATTTTGTCTTTCATAATTGCTGAGACACGAATATTGTTTTTACTGTCAACAATTGCATTGAAATGTAACTGAGTTTCTAAATTGTATTTAATTATGTTATCAAAATTTAGTTACTTTAATACAGAAAACCTGTTTCAGAAATTATACGAGCAGGGATTATAAAAGTCAGTACATGATTAGTTCTGTGGTTTGGCTGATAAATTATCATCTTATTCTCATAATCCTTGAAGGTATTTGGATAAGAATTTGACTGGTTCCTAAAATCAAAATTGTCCTGAAAGGACCTGCTTTCTCAACATCTATAACACTAGTTCTTGTAACTGGGTTTGCTATAAAAGTCTCATTGTTCATTGTCAACATATTTCCAAGAGATATTTATGGAAAACAGGTCTCTGGTTTCTGACAGTTGAGGAAATGTATCATTTTATTCAACCAGTTTTTCATTTTGGAGATCAGTCCTTCCACAAACATTCTAAATGCTTGACTCCATTTTAAACAAAATTGCATGTGAGCAGTTAATCATTTATGATAGAAGGTTGTAAATACCTTGGTGTATCACTTGGTGTATCAAAATAAAATTCGGTATTTCAAAGAAATAATTCTGTCCATCAGCCTATAATGTGCTGCTTATGAATACTTTGTCATATATTTAATTGTCCTTTCAAGTATTATTATTTGTCAACGCAAGTAATCATGGAGCCAAGATTAAAAAAAGAAGGAAACTACATCAGATGGAATTTAATTTTTAAGCAATGTAATAAAATATTTACAAAGCATTCTGAGTGAGTTAATGCTGGACAAATATTGTGGCACTGATGCACCTTTTTGCATGCATGTTGTTTCCTTAGAGTATTAAAATATTTTGCCCCAGTTTTATTTTTCCTCCCCTCTTATTTTTCTATCAGCTGTCAACAGTGTTAGCACAGCTGCCTCACAGCATCAGGGGCCTGGGTTCAATTCCAGCCTTGGAGGACTGTATGGCATTTGCACATTCTCCCTGTGCCTGCATGGGTTTCCTGCCACAGTCCAAAGATATGCAGGTTAGGTGGATTGACCATGCTAAATTGCCCCTTAGTGTCCAAGATGTGTACGTTAGGGGGATCAATAGGGCTACATAGATAGAGCCTGGGTAAGATGCTTTTTTGGAGAGTTGGTGGAGAGGATTGTTCCCTGAAGTCCCTGGTCGCACTAGGAAAGGAGAGAAATGGGCAAGTGAAGAGAGAAACATACGAAGGAGCCAGGGAAATTAGGTGAGAGAGGCAGGCAAAGAAAATGAGAGACAAGTGGAAAGAATGTGAGAATTGGAAGAAGAAAGAACAATGCAGGCAGTTAGAAACAATGATGAACAAAATCTTTACACAATAGAGACAGGAGATTTAAGGAGTGGAAGGACAAACACAAGAGAATTGGGGAGTGTGGTCAGTAAGTAAACACTAGCAAAAATGATGCTGCTTGTTGCCATTTTGTCTGTGATCAGCATTGCGGAAGTATTAATACTACTTCAATCTGATGAAATTCTTGTTACCTCCCCCAATGATGTGGAGGTGAAAGTGCCACATTAAAAAAAATGTGGATAAATTATTCAAAGTAACACTTGGTTACTTAGAAAACATAACAATAAATAAAAGTAAATCAACAAACTGCATGAATATTTCTTCCTCATTAAACAAAATGACTATGATGTCAAATCAGTCCAAGAATTACAATTATGTTTTTTGTACTTTACTTTGGGAATCCTATCCTAACAATTTAATAAACAGGACATCCAAATATCAATTATCAAATGTGATATCCTCAGTGAAGACTGTGTTACTTTTAGCTTTGCCAGATTTTCTTATTTCTGTGTATGTGTATTTATTATAAAAGGGCTCTGTAAGAAGTCTCTCAAAACCTGGTTAAAATCCAACAAGTTTATTTGGCATCATGAGCTTTTGGAGCACTGCTCCATCATCAGGTGAGTGGATGTAGGGTCTCCACCTCACTATTACAAAAGAAACACTGATATGTTTAATATCCAGGATTAATATTGATGACAGCTGTATTCATTTTAATAAACAAGTTGCTTTGATGGACAGAGATCATTATAATATGAACAGATAGAGGAAGATCAGGAATCAAAAGGCTGATGGCATGCTGTCATGTATATCTGGGAAGACTTGAATTCAGTGGAGTAGAAGTCCTGCTTCAGCTAAACAACGTAAAACAAAACCTTGGTTAGTCCTCTCTTAAAATACTATGAACAGCTCTGGACACCAGAACTTAGAAAGGATATATTGGTCTTGGAGAGAATGCAGAATGTTACCTGGGCTATGGCAGTTACATTTTGAGGAGAAATTATGCAAGCTAGGGTTACCTTCTCAAACTTAGTTTAAGTGGTGACTTGATTGAAGTTTCCAAGATATTGAGTGGGATGAATAGGACATATAGAAATTATTTTTAAAAGTGAGGGCACCCCAAAGCTGGATTTTCCATCTCCTAGTGGAAATGTGAATTGGGCCATGAAATGCTGAACTTTATTTCTTGTCTTGCTGGAAAAATAACCTGCCTGGCTGACCCATATCATATTGGTGTGGTCATTTCACCAATTGCAACGGCCTCGGGTGCAAAATGCACACTCATTTCTTTCAAGATCAGTGTCCTCTTTGTGAGGGCCACAGGAAAATTGTATTTTCTCCTTCACACAGTTTTTGTGTGCTAATGTGAAATTTGGAATCCTAAATATAAAGCACCTCCTTGGAGAGTTTATGATATTAGGGCAAGGCTGCTGAAGAGTGGGGAGCATTCTGAAAGGCATACCTTCAAATGTCAATATTAGATGCTGCATTCTATACTTTTAAAGCAGTAATTCATCATTTGGATCTGTCTTAAAAAGGTAATTTGATCTTTATATTGACCACCATTGTTTCAAGTGTCACCATGCTTTGGAATACTTTTTACATTGGAGGAAGAGCCATAGTGCATTAAAAATGTTATATAAAAAGGCCATGTTAGCATCTGCTGTCATGTCTTGTGCCATGATTTAAATCAGCTGACAGCTCTAGCTGTTTAAACCCTGTTTATGAAAAATTCAATCTGCACCCGCTCTGCTCCATTAATTGACAGGCAATCTATCCTGAACTGTTTTGTCAGTTTCAGGAAACTTAACTGGAAGCTTCTGTCATGACAGTTGTTGCTATTTTGAATGCTTGGCTGGATTTCAGAAGCTGTAAGCTTGGTAGGTGGTCTATTGATCCAAGAATAATTGAAACTTGTAAGAAGTTGTAACACAGAATATGCCTTTGTGGTTTCTTGCTGGTTGGAAATTAAATAGGCACTTAAAAATTACTTTTATTTGCACTGCAGTATTTTTTCTTTCCAGGTTCAGTGATATTGTATTTGAATTCAGGTTTTGGTTATTGTTAGAGGTTTAATTTTATTCAGTTGTTCTAAAGATAATCCCTATTACTTTTCCATGGCTTCAGAGGACTGCACGTAGTGTATACATTGGGGCATATAGATGGTGAGATTTAGGAATGTTGTGAACTCGGCTGTTGTGTTTGAGAATCAAGGTCAGCCTTCTGACAGGCACCCACACTCCTCATGAATTCCACTGTGGCTCGAAAGATACATTGCTGGTCTGACCTCTGCATGATAGACAAAAATCCAAAGCAAAGTCACACTTAGATTGGGTACGCATTTTGGAAGATGCAGCATTGTACAGGTTGAGCTTTCACAAGCCCATGGGAGATTTCAGCCCTAAGTCAATGGCTATAGTCTGAAGATTAGAGGCAGACTTTTAGAAGTGAGATTAGGAAAGAATTCTACATCCAAAAGGGTGAAAAAAGTTTGGAACTCTTCTGTAAATGGTAATTGATTCTGGATCAGTTTGTAATTTTAAATCTCATATCAATGGATTTTGGTATCCAAAGATATTAAGAGTTATGGGGCAAAGGTAAGTGTATGAACTTCAGTCGCAGATTAGCCATGATCTCAAAGAATAATGGAACGAACTTGAGACTAAAAGTCAGCTTTGTTTATATGTTCCAGTGGTGCTATAAAATCAGTTATTTAATGTATTGAGACTTGAGGAATCCCATTTGTTGAAAGCTTCAGAAAACAGCAATTATATAGTAATTTTAAGTTAAATTATTGTGTGGGATTGAAAGACTTAAGTGATTTTGTAATGGCTGAAGCTACTTCCTGAGCACAACGGTTTTTCTGAGCTAAGAAGCTGTCTGCCACAACAAAGGCAGTGAAGTAGTGACTTTAGGCATGACAAGAAATGTTGGTATTACAGAATTGTAGTTTTTTGATTTGTAACATTGTCTCTTTCGACATTTCTTTGAAATTGTTCTTCTGATAAAATGGATTCTACTTTTACCTTCCATTTAACCTGCGCCCGCCCCCCCCCCCCCCCCCCCCCAAAGATGTTCTTGAATCTAACTTTAAATTAAAACTCACCTACCTATACAATTTTTTTAACGTTTTTAATTTTTTTGCAAGCCTTTGTCATTTTTGTAGTGACATTATGATAAAAACATTGTTTTGGTGCTTAATTAATATATTTACAGACAGAAAGCAACCTTTCTTCTTTCCAAGTCCATCATTTTCAAAACAGTAGTGTAAAAGTATGTCCTGAGATGTGACTTGAACCGAAGTACTTTTATAAACTGTCAATCCACAAAATAAAACCTCACAGGTCTGTGCTAACCGCTGTGCCACCATGCTACTGGTACTGTGAGGCAGCAGGGACCCAGGTTTGATTACCGGCTTGGGTCACTGCATGGAGTTTACACATTCTCCCTGTGCCTCCATGAGTTTTCTCCAGGTCTCTGGTTTCCTTCCACAGTCTGAAAGATGTGCTGGTTAAGTGGATTGGCCATGCCAAATTCTCCTTCGGGGTACCTGAACAGGTGCTGGAGTGTGGCGACTAGGGGATTTTCACAGTAACTTCATTGCGGTGTTAATGTAAGCCTACTTGTGACTAATTAATAAATAAAATATAACATTTGTATTAGGGTAAACACCACTATGTTTTGTTATTTCCAAGCTGATTGTAATCTGTAGTTTTTTTTTGCTCTTGGTGTCTGAACTTCCAAATTGAAATGAATCTTTAATCTTATTAATATCAAATTTCTAAGTAAATAGGTCATCAATACTACTGTAATGAAATGGAAAACATATTTTATAGAAAAAAATCAATTCGTTAGGCTGGTATTTGTAAAGCTGCATACTGTATTTGACCTCTAATTTACAAACTATTATTTTACTGTTTCAATTATTTCCGAACCTATTTCAATCTACCTAGTTCAAATAAAATGGTTGACATAACAGTTTATCAGTTGAATAAATATATAAGCTAAGTTGTATTTCACATCTGAATGAAAGGTTATAAGTTTGATAGCCTCAAGTGACTGGCATTTCTTGTCTCCGACGGGGAGTTTTATCAGTGCGGTGCCCACTCATTGACACATTATATGATGTTGCATCTGATAACTTGGCTGTGTTTGGGAGATGGATGTTTTCTAACTAAAAATGTAGAACAATATGAGGAACGGTTAAGAAAGTTGATTTTGTTCACATTGGAAAAATGTAGCTTTGAATCATTTTATGCCTTTATTAAACTTTTTACTTGAAGGTTTCAGTGTCATCCAAAAATAACAGTTTGCATGTCATTATTCAATCCAGGGCTATGACGTAAGCTAAGTTTAGATTGCAAAGTCTTTAAACATGCAGAGCCTACTTAATTTCCCAGAATGATTTTTTTTCAGTCAGCTGTACTAGAATATTTTTCTTCATGTTCTTGCAATTTAAACAAATTTGTTTTTCAAAATTTTCCCAGAAATAGCTAGACATCAAGTTGCAAACGAGAAATTCAGCTAAAGGTTACATTAAACAATTGAGGAAAAAAGTGTTTCAGAGCGGAAATAATGAGAAAGTATGATGGTATTCTGATTTTGCAGCTTCACTTTTTAGTTTTGTTTGATAAACTTGAAGTTCAAATTGACTAGGGCCAAAGTATTGATTCAGGCCAATATTTTATTTTGGTGCATAAACAAATTTTTAATTAGCCTGTTTTCTTTTAGGGTTTAAACAACTGTGATCCCATTAGTCTTTATATTATTGGAGACATGATGCAAAAGCTCTCCTGAAAATAAATTGTTTTTGATTGATTATGTTATGTTATGGAATTCAGTGGAACAGTTAGTAATTTCACTGCTGCACCTTTAACCACATTTTTTGCCTACAGGTACCCTAGAGGTTGTGATCAGGGCAGTGGAACTCCAAGGATGCAATCTTACCAAAATAATTCTAAGTGCTGAACAAATGAACTGGGAGAGCTACGAGCAAGACCACCCCCCTCCCCCACCCAATCATTGACCAGTGTAACCCCCCCCACATAGCAACACAGGTCCCCAGCATTGGGCATCAGTACCCTGCAGATGAGTCCCCAATCACGACCCCTTCCATGGCCCACCCTGCAACCCCTATCCCCACCACTCACCCTCCTCTCCCATCTGCAGGGCTTCCCCTTGTCTCCAGCACACCCCCAAACCCCCCACCCCCCTCACCATGCAGAGCTCCCTGCTGTGGAGCTCCTCCCTTGCTAGTGGAGACCAGCTGTGATTCTTACCGGCATCTGAACTGACTGATGAGGGGTTAGGTGCATTGACCCGAACAGGCGCTGGAGTATGGTGACTAGGGGATTTTCATGGTAACTTCATTGCAGTATTAATGTAAGCCTTACTTGTGACTAATAAATAAACTTAAAGTCTTGCTTCTGAGGTTGATGTATAAAACTTTACAGTCATGACATCCATTGACAAAAAGTGAGAAATGTAGCGAAAATCTATACAATGATCTAAGATGATTCTTGCATGTTGGGTAGTTTGGAGATTCTTTCGTGTTCGTTCACAAAATGTGAGCATCACTGGCTAGGCCAGCATTAATTGCTCATCCCTATTTGCCTTCAAGAATGTGGTAGCGAGCTGCAGTCGATGTGCTGTAGGAACAGCCTCTATGCTATTAGGAAGCCAGTTCCTGAATTTTGACCCAGTTGCAGTAAAAGAACGATACAATTCCAACTCAGGATGGCATGTGACTTGGAGGTAAACTTCCAAGTGGTGTTTCCCCCTGCATCTGCTGCCCTTACCATGTGGTAGATGTCATGGGTTTGGAAACAGCTGTTAAAGGAGCCTTGCTACAGTGTATCTTCAGATGGTAAACACCGCTGCCAGTTGCGTTGATGGTGGATGGGATGCCAATCAAGTGAGCTGCTTCGGCCTGGAAGATGTTGAGCTTCCTGAGTATTGATAGAGCTGCGCTCATCCAGGCAAATGCGGAGTAAAGTTGCCATAATCCCAGTTGATCATTGGCTGCTCTTCCCTTTTGAGGGAAGAGCTGATTAGTGCTGATTTTAACATGAGGATCTCCACACCTTGGACGGGGAGCAAGGTTGAAAAGGCAGGCCTTTGTGAAAAACCTCAGTCAGTACAGGAATTGAACCTGTGCAGTTGCTGTCACTGTGTGTCAGAAACCAGCTGACCAGCCAACTGAGCCAAACAACAACCCAGAGAATACTCCATCACACTCCTGATAGGCTTTGGGGAGTTGGGAGATGAGTTGCTTTCTGCAGAATTCCCAGCCTCTGGCTTGCTCCCATAGTCACTGTATTTATCTGGCTGGTCCAGTTCAGTATCTAGTCAATAGTAACCTCCAGGTTATTGATAGTGGGGGATTGGCAATGGTAATGCCACTTAATGTTAAGGGAGGTGGTTAAATTCTCTCCTTGAAAATGATCATTATCTGACACTTGTGTGGTACAAATATTACTTGCTACTTATTAGCCCAAGCCTGAAGGTTGTCCAGGTCTAGCTGCATAAGAACAGAGACTGCTTCATTAACAATCTTAAAGGAACAAGCTACATTTACAATTGTGAGGAATACGAAGCTTGGGTTGTGTCTCGTGAGATTATAAAGCATTTTGAATCTTAGGAAAAAATCACATGCGTTGTTTTGTATGATCTTTGATCTGTGCTTCATGCGGAAGTCATAAAATCTCCAAGACATAACCAAACATAGATTTTACCTAGAATGTGTACAGTAGTGCCACAATCTGTCAGGAAAATGGGAAACTCCAAGTTTAACTCCTTTGAAAGCAAAGTATCTGCCAGCACTTATTGCCAATACTTTGTTTAAAAGCATTATCAGGGATAACCAGTGAATCTGTTCTGGATATCTCAACAAAATATCTTTTGAGTATGAGTTAAAAGATACATGGGCCATCTGTCACAGTTAATTTGTATCAATGGCATGATATACTAATAGATTCCAACTTCAGCTTGAGCACAATGTCAATCTGTGCTCAGAGGTGGCAAAACACACAGTTTCTCAGTGATAATCTTGTCATAAAGGTGTACAGCATGGAAACAGGCCCTTCAGCCCAATTTATCCATGCCGCCTTTTTTTTAATGTTGTGGTGTGGGGATGAAAGCAAGTTTAGAGCTGAATTTTTGCAGCAGTACTGATGTAAGCTTACTGATGTAAGCTTCTCTTATTCTGTGACCACAGGCAGAAAGGAGCTGATGGTAGAAACTTTAGAAGCAACTGGGGTCTCATCTGTTGACTAGAGAGGCAGCAAATTTCCCAGGTCATCTCATTTCAAGAAGGCCTAACACATCTTGTGCCACTCAGATGCTTGACAGGCCAGTGGTGTGCCTTTCCCTGGAAACAAGGAGCCCACGTCGAAGGTCTCACCTACTGAGAGATGTCAGCCAATCAGAAGTCAGCAGCTCTTCTGTATTCAGCAGAACCACCAGCGAGGCAAATGTTGCAGCCAGTACTACACCCAGTCAAGGTCTGTGATTGAGGAGGGACCCATGCTCAAGTGAGCGATTGCAATAAGGAGTTGCGGAGGAGATGGGTTTGTCAGCAAAGGCAGCGGAATAAATTTCAGAGGGCTGCTTCTTCCTGATGCCAGGTCTCTCAATCAGGCAGAGTGCCTTTGAACTAACACAGACGGGGGCACACACACACACACACACACACACACACACACACACACACACACACACACACACACACACACCACCTCCCCAAGAACCTGGTGAACTGTAATTAAAAACAGCAGGGTTTGCTTCTCATATGGCCAGCTGCCAACCCACCCTTGGGTTAAAACCAGTGGCAGTGTGATGAGGCTCTTAAGTGCATGTTAATTGCCTACTTGTGGGCGTTACTTGACAGCAGGGTAGGAAAGTCTTCCACTGGCCTTGCTGCCACAGATTAATCAGGGTAGAGATAGAATAGTGGTGGGATCACCACCCACCGGATTAAATGCACCCACCCCAACAAACCCTGCATGGAGGAACGCACATGATTCCTCCTAATGGTAAAATTGTGAGCAAGACTTTTCAGATGGTGGGGTTTCTTGCCCCACAACCCGAAGAGCTGGAGTTGAATGTGACCCCACTGACCGCAGCAGCCCCACAGCCATTCAGTAGTGAAAGGAACATTTAAAGAGACAGGATTTCAGTCCTACCCTCGGGCAGAAGTCCCTCCTTGATAAGTCCACAGAGATGGGTGCATCTACTGGGGTTGGGAGGTAGTATTTGTGCACAGAACTTGGGGGAAATGTGAAAAAGGGGCCCCTGTGGGATGTGCCCTCTCCCTTCCTTGCTAAGGCCTAAGCAGAGTGACCTTTCAGCCCCACCAACTCTGCTGCCTCAAACTCCTTCCAACAAGCCCTAGCATTGAGGAATGGGATGGCAGCTAGAAAATATGTTATGGTCACTCCTTCCACTTGTAAATCCACTGGCAGGGAACCATAAAACTCTGCCCTGAGTATGTGCTTCAACACTTCTTTTCCCTAAGTGATTTAGAGTACTTTTAAATTGTCTATAAATTACAAGCCTACTAACAATATTGGCTGCCTGATTCCTTCCTGGATTTTGTTCTTCCCCCCCAAGAGGGGAGAAACGTTCCACAGAAAAAAGGCCTCATAAGGTGAAGCCAGGTCTCTCCATGCCAGCAATTGGAACTAGCAGCAGAGATTAGTGCCATTGATTTGACTTTGGGATGTATTGCTATATTAAGTGTGCTATATAAATGTAAGTTGTTGTTGTCATCAACTGCAGCAACCACGACTTGAGTTGTAACTGTTGGGGTTTGAAACCAGACCATTTGGCAATACCTAATGAAGGCATTTTTGTTTCCAGTTTTTGAACAGCCAACCACACCACCACCATCACCCCACCCACCCCCGCCCCGCCAAAAAGATTATATATTACTGGATGTATGGAAACATTCATTACTTGGGAGGTGATGGTCTAGTCGTATTATCACTGGACTATTAATCCAGAAACTCATCCATTGTTCTGGGAATCCAGGTTTCAATCCTGCCACACAGATGATGGAATTTGAATTCAATAAAAATTATCTGGAATTATAAATCTACTGATGACCATGAAATCATTGTCAATTGCTGGGAAAAACCCATCTAGTTCACTAATCTCATAGGGAAAGAAATCTGCCATCCTTACCTGGTCTGGCTCACGTGACTCCAGAGCCACAGCAATGTGGTTGACTCTTATTTGGGCAATTAGGGATGGGCAATAAATGCCAGCCAGCAACACCCATATCCCATGAATAGGGGGGAAAAAAAATAAAAAAACTTGTGTGACCATTCTTCATGTAGAATGATCAGTACTCAAAAATCAAGGAGAACTTGGCTTAAAGTTAGCAGAAGTTCAACAAACAAATCTTGCACTTGAAGGTGAACAGGGCTGAAGCCATTGTGGGGTATCATGGATACATAGCTTTTAGTGTGGGATTTTGGTCTATAACTATAAATTGTAAATGAAAACCAAGTTGAGGAACAGGAGCCATAAGAGTTGTATAAGATTTATTTGAATTGTTTACTAACAAAGACAAATAGAAATAGTGCTTTCACTGTCCCAGTATCTCTCAGAGCACAGATGAATTTTGGACCAATACAATGAGAATTTGCAGGATTGAGAGAATTCTTTTTAAGGAATGAGGACCAACTAGCAAGGCAAACTACCAAAGACCAAAATAATCCCTTTCTTGAAATTTACTTTTTCAGTTATAGTATTTTGTTTCAGTTGCTCAAAAGAAACGGAACTTATGATGGGTTGAAATCAAATACTGAGTCAGAGGACTGTTCAAATAATTGCCAGGTCTTTGTGAAATTGGTGCAGGAATAGTGACAAGGGGGGCAGTGATGAAGTGGCAGACCATGGTGATGATTGGTGCATATAGACAGCCTGGACCCTGATTACTCAAGTGTTGAACGTTTGAGCCAGCAGCATCATTATTTAACGTGCATACGCAGCGAAGGAACTAGAAAAGTTGCCCTAAAACGTTGCTAGCATCCTGACAGCTGGATTGACAAAGCAGAGCATTATAAAATGGGCAACAAGAAAATCAGAACTAACATTAGCTTCATTAAACATCAGATCTCATGACACAAAGGGTAGAGATAGACCATGATGGAAAAATGTGTTGATGAATGAAGCTAGCTTGGCAAGATATCAGTATTGCTGCTGTGAATGAAATGAGGCTGCCTGGAGAGGACTTCCATCTTCATTGTCTGTGAATGGATCTAAACACAAGTAAATTGTACCAAGCTATCATCCCTTCCCTGCCTCTCCATTTGTACAAAAAGGTTGTCAAACTTCAATGTGCAGTCTGTGAGGAAATCTCTTTGCAATCTTAACTTTATGGTACTGCATTGGCCACTGCTGTTGCCCTGGCGCACAGTTTGCTATACCTATAACCTCTAGATAGAAATTAAAGCAAGAATAGGACAATTGGCCAAACTAGCCCTCTCTGTCATTCTATCTTAACACCATGGTCCAACTTTCTCTCCATGCCCATGATACCTTTAGTGTCTAGAGATCTAAGTTTTTTTTCTTAAATGCATTCAGTGACTTGGACTCCATAGCCTCTTATGGCAAAGAATTCCATGTTCATCACAGAGTGAAAAGATTTCTCATCTCAGACCTAAGTATCTTGAGGCCATTACCCCTTCTTCTACAAGCCACCCCCACTCCCCCAAAATCCAGGGAAAACATCATCCCTGCATCCAGTTTGTCAGTCCTGTAGAAATTTTATGTTTAAATGAGGTCCCCTCTCATTGTTCTAAACTCCAGTGAATACAGGACTAGTACATCAATCCTATTATCCCAGCAGCCAATATGGTGAGCCTTTGCTGCACATTCTCTATGGCAAATATATTTTTTCCTTGGGTAAGGAGACCAAAATTGCTCATAATATTCTAGGTATTGCCGCATTAGGGCCCTCTATAGCTGAAGTAAGACATTTTTGCTCCTGTACTTGAATATTCTTTCCTTTTCATTTGCCTTCCTAACTGCTTGCTGCAACTGTATGATTGCTTTCAATGACTGGTGTACAAGGACACCCATCCCTTTGTACATCAATATTCCCCAATCTGTCACTATTTAAATATTATTCTGCCATTTTGTTTTGCCTAACGAAGTGGATAACTTCACACGTGGTTATGTTACACTGCATCTGCCATGTATTTGCCCACTCACTCTGCATTAGATCCAATGGGATGGTTCGGGTATACTTGCATGATTGACAGATCTCTAACCATTGGCCTCCTTAATAGAGACATGTAAATTACTGCAAAATAATTGAGGGTAGGTTGAATGGAGGCCGGGCAGCTGGAACAGATGTCGAGAAATTAATTTTAATTTGGTAGTCAGTTCTGCTTTACTATCAAGCAGCTGACAATGATCACCTTCATCTTAATCACAGTTTTAATTTTAGTCGTGCCATTAGCATTTTAATCAAGTGCAGGGGAGAAAAAAAAGACTGAAACTAAATAAATGATCTCTCACTGAAAGTACCAGCTTATGATCCAGAATAAACTACATTTAGCTCTTTTGTGCTTAAATAATTATTTTCATATACATTTGTATTGCTGTGTACTTTTTGGTGCCTTTCTTTGTTTGAAGTGTTCATTAATATGATGAATATTAGTTTCAGCTTCTCTTTTAAGCATTTCTGACTGAAACATAGTACAGGATTTATGTAGACTAAAAATCATCATTCATTTTCCACCTATTCGTTCAGAGAGCAGTTATTAGTTTAACACTAAATTATGCAAAGATTTGTACTTTGTTTGTGTCCACTAGGAATTGGACTGAAATTGTCCACACTTATTTCTTTTATAGCCAATTGGAACCCTGCTTCCAGAAAGATGAGAGAATAATTCACTACTCGATTCTCCTATTTAACTGGTAACAATAAATACTTGAATACTTTTGACCGTAGAATCAAGGCCATAATTTTTTTTAATGTTAATAGCCGGGATGAGGCGTGGAGGGAAGCTATCAGTATTTCTACAGATATACTGGATTTTAATTACAAATCAACTCTTCATATTTCTTGGTGCATAAATAAAGGTACTACTGATAGGAAAAAACTGGTTTATCGTCGGATACTTCAATGTTAACATTCATAGTTTTTAAATTCTAAAATAACCACACACACAAATCTTAAAGGAGCACCCGTTAGCTTTAAACAATTTGTGTTTTCTTTTGATTTCCCAAAGTTGGTGACTCGTAATGGAGGACACACCTGCAACCCTCTGGTACTGATACTCATCCATGTGATTACTCATGTTGGTTTAAACTCAGTGCTAGTTAAAAGTCATATTCTAAAGTCCTTGGCCTCATTTTTGCTGTAAGAGATGCCACTGTAAAATAATGGTCCAGTGTATCATCACAGCTGTCAGTGAGATCTAAACTGCATATTTTCCCCATAGGATAGATCACAATTTATAGCATCAACATATTTCTGCATTGGAGCTTGAGTAGATGGTTGTTTGATATATATTATAGTGCAGAACACTCATTAACCTAAGGGCCTGTATAAAGAGAAAAGGTGCATTTATTATTCAAGAGTATTTAAAGTACTTTCAAAGATGTGTGCGTTAGGTTGATTGGCCATGCTAAATTGCCTGTGTCAGGAGGATTAGCAGGATAAATATATGGGGTTACAGGGATAGGGCCTGGGTGGGATTGTCAGCGATGCAGGCTCGATGGTGGCCCCCTGCACTGTAGGGATTACTTGATTCTATGATACTTCACAGCCAAGAAAATACTTGCTTTGAAGAGCAGCTATTGCTTTTTGAAGGAAAATCTGACAACTAATTTGCACAGAGAAGTTCCACAAACAGCAGTGAGAAATATATTTCTAGTAACGTTGACAGGGGAATAAATGGGGATGAAAAGTTTTGTTGCACTGACTTCCATAGTGCTTTTACTCTAGACTCTACTGTGTAAACAGTGTTAGAAGTATTGCCACTTTGTTGTTTCATTTTCAAAGAAGTTCTGAACACTTCTAAGGTCAACTTTCATATGGTTATGACTGGAAATTTACTACGGGATTTGAATACAAGGTCAGCTGTAGTATAACACAATCTTACACAGACTGGTCTGAATAAATGTAGACCTCAGTTACTGTTTATGATTCATAAACAGTAGTAGTTAAAACGTGGATAATTGCTGTATATGTATTATATACAACTAAAGTAACTGGTACTAGGAGCCAAGTAACAGAATCAATATTGAGACCTGTGAGATATGATTTATATCCACAATTGAGTTGATCTGATAACAATCAGCAAACAAATTATAGTCTGCGCATTTAACATTTCATTTGAAGGTTTTCAAGATGCATTTGTTTACATCATATACTAAAAAATGACAAGATAAAATTAATGTCCAATATGTTGCATGTTGGCTCAAGTACTGATTAAGATTGTATATGTACTTAGAATCCTGAGGATTTGTTTTAAGAAAAACACATGTGGAATCTCTGTTACACTTGAGAAATGATTGATCACACTCCAGCAAAGAAAATTAGTGATTGGAAAAACACAAATGTCTATGCAGACAATATAACCAAACAAAAAGCCTACACATTCCATTATTGGAGCTAAAATTTATGTGACCTGAGAAGTATTAACTCTTCTCTGACTGCAATTTTGTAATACTATGATGGCAGCGGGTCAGGAGATGTAAGCGGAGACTGTTTCGCACGTTCCCCGCTGGGCTGTATGGCCTTCGCGTTCTTCGGCTGCTGGATTTTCAGCAACGTCAGGTCTGTGCCAGAAAAAGGCATGGAACTACTTAAAATATGCTAACCGCCAGGTGAATCTGATTAGCGGGCCTGGGACAGAAGTCCCTGTAGACTATAGCCTCTGGAGACTGCATCCTCCCTTGCCCTGCCAGGAGTAGTTCACTGCAGTGGGGTTTACAACAGCTCACCACTAATTGGGAGTTGGCAACCTGAACCTGTTGAAGTGAAGGGGGGGGCACTATGGAGGCCACCTAGGAGGTCATGGGGGGGGCGGGGGGGAGAGTTCCCTCTGGGCATTGTCAACCTGGTAGTCCTAGCCCCCTGGCACTGTCCAAGGGGCATCTTGGTACGGCCCTCCAGGCAACAGGCAGTGCCAAGGGGGTGGGGCCTCATGGGGCAGGGCCTCTGGGGGCAGGAGTTGGGGGGGGGGGGTCCCACTGCCATTCTGCAGTCAAGATCACAGGCAGAGGGTGGGAAAGAGCTGATCAGGGCTGGCCATTCAGGTGGGTCAGCCTGCCAGGAGGGTGCCGGGGCTGCAGTCAGGATTGCCGGTGGGGGGGATTGGGGGTCGGGGAGATCGAGGCTGGTTCAGAGATGTCAGGGAGCCCAGCGACTGAGGGGTGGGGGCTTCGCATGCCTGCATTACGGGGTCGTGGGACGGGCTAGCGATTAAGCTGACCAGTGATCAGGAGGCCAGCAATGCGGGGCTACCATGTTTGCGCTGATCTCTGCTCTGACACATAAGTGCATGTGTAGTGACCTGCTTAGCACTATGCTGCCAGCCCCTCTAGTCCATCCCTGTTTTTTTTTGCTGTGATTCAGGCTGGAGCACTCTGCAATGCTCAGAATGTGGGAGATTTGAAAATCCAGCTTAAAAAAAAAAGGGGGGCATTTATTCCAGCTTTTATGCAGATTTGGCACTTAGAATTTTTTGGGAGAATCCAGGCCTATATTCCTGTTTTTCTTCCCTATGTTCCACGTAGATGCATCATTGACTGGATTTTGTTATTTGACCATCTTTATTCTCTTGGCATTCTTTCTCTGACGATTACTGCTCTCTTTGATGTGTGAGAGTAACTGGAAATGGATGAGTAATTTTCCATCCTAAGAGGTTTAGCAAATCCAACAAACATCATATCATGGCAATAGTTTGAATATTCATCATGATGAATTTTGGAGATTAATATGCGCAATCAAATGCAGGTTAAGAAAATGAACATTTTGCATTTCAGAGTACAAAATAATTCATTGCTTACCCTGAAGTAGTTTCCATTTGTAACAATCTGTACCTTGAGTGATTTGAGGCAACCTTTCATGATTTACTTCTTACTCAGTTATTGAAATGAAGAGAATATTGGGGAAATATAAATGAATGACTCCTGATGCACAGAAGCCTGAAAAATATCTAAGAGTAAGAAGGGGAAGCTCAGCAAGTGCTGGAATGGAACAAAACTCAAATTTCTGATCCAGAAATTTATTTTTCTGTAGCATAGATTACTGGACAGGTTTCCAACAGTCTTGGACAATATTATGCATGAATAACTTGAAACATGCCTTTGTAGATTACTGCTTTGTGATTAGTAGCTTTTATAATCATTTGGAAATCTAGTTGAGTTGCAAAATTTTCAAATATTTAGTGATAGTGGCACAGTGACCTTTTTTCGTGGCATGAGGGAAGAGAGTATTGGATTTTATTTGTTTGATTGAATTAGCATTTTGAGACAAGGCAATAGTGTTTTCCAAACACCTCCGTATAATCAGAAGTGCGATTAAACTATTCCAAGAACTGATGGTTAACCAGCTTAGTGCTTTGTGATGCAGCATCACTTAAGCATTAAAAATTTGATTTTTCGATTTGATTTATTATTGTCACGTATTATTAACATACAGTGAAAAGTTTTGTTTCTTGCATGCTATACAGCCAAAGCATACCGTTCATAGAAAAAAAACGAGAGTGCAGAATGTAGTGTTACAGTCATAGCTAGGGTATAAAGAAAGATCAATTTAGTGCAAGGTCAGTAAACTAATTTTTCATCAAAATTATAGAACAGATTCTGGTCTTATCCATTGTATCGTTTTAGCCAGACGAGAAAATTGAATAAATAACTAGACTGAGGATATCTTTTTGTTCAGGGTGCTTTTGTATACAATGTGAATTTCCAGTAACAGGATTTTCCTAAACGTTTAACCTAATGCTTTTGAGATAACTGATTTTACTATTACATCTGATTTAACTGGAAACAAAATTTTTAATTCGCTTGTAGTCATACTTGCACTTTTATTGAATTAATTTTAAATTAAGACACAATAAAACAGAACAAAAATGGCTGTGAAATGTAACAATAGTTAGAAAATCTGTGGCATTTTCATATAACTAACTGTATGGCGGAATGGAGACTTTAGTTTGTAGGCTGCTGGGTTTTGTCTTGTGCAGTTAGCATATCCGTTGTTTCCCTTTTATAAAAGCTGTTGGGCCATGTGCAGTAGCTGAATTCATAAATGTATCATTTTGGTATTTTGTGTGATTCTATGATTCACGGTGGAGTGATCAGAATTTATCCATCGCAGTATCTCATTAGTAGAAATACGAATGCTCATTAGAATTTCACAAGCTAAAGTAGTTCAATGGTTTGATGAAAAGATTGGTTGACTTAAATAAAGAACGGATTTATGAAAGTAAACTATCACAAAATATGAAGATAGTCTTGGGATTTTACAAATATATAAAATGGAAGCGAATGACTAAATCTTTGTCATTTGGAGGATAAAACTGGGGAATAAACAATTGGAAACAAGGAAGCGTTAGAGACTTTGGACAAATACTTTTCTATCTTTCTTTCTGGCAGAAAATTTTAAACCTGCCTCAATAATAGAAAATCAGAGGTCAGAGGAAGCTAAAGCAATAATTATCACTGGAGAAAGTGAATGAGGCAAACTACAGGGGCTGACAAGTCCCCTGGGGCTTTAAAAAAAATGGCTGCCAAGAAAGCCAATGCATTAATTTGTAATCTTCCAAAATTCTCCAGATTCTGAAAAGGCCCCACCAGATTAGTAAGCTGCAAATTTATCACCCTATTGAAGAAAGGAGGGAGAAAGAAAGCAGGAAACTCTGGACGGAATTTTCCTGCCATGCTTTCCCTAAAACCGTAAAATCCCACCCAAGATCAATGGACCTTTCCAGGGTCTGCACCTCGCCCGCTACAATTCCTGTGGAATTACAGGAAAACTCCCCTTATATGTCAATTATCTTAACATCTGTCTTTAGGAAAATGCTGGAATCCGTTATTAAAATGTAGTAGGGGGGCGTTCATAAAATCATATTGCAGTCAAGCAGCATCAAGATGGTTTTGTGAAAGGGAAATAATGTTTGACAGAGTTCTTCAAGGATGTAACGCGCTGGCCAAATAAAAGAAAACCAGAAGATGTGGTGTATTTGGATTTCCAAAGGGCATTCATTCAATAAGGTAGCACACAAAAGATTACTGAACAAAAGAACGGTTTCTGGTTTTGGGGTTAATACGTTAGCATGGCTGGACAATTTTTAATGAACTGAAACTACCAAGGTGGGTTGTTTAAATTGGGAAATTTCCCAATATGCTGTACCCGCTTCAGTAAAAGTGCCCTGAATTTTGTGACTTTCACTTGGTGAGGCAGGGTTGGGGGAATCATGGAGGAGCTGCAGACAAGGGATGGAGTCAAGTACACCAATTGCAGAAGCAAAGTATAAGCAGCCACAGAGGTATGAGAGTGCTAAGGTGTTGTGGTTGGAAGGCCAACCTAGGTTCACTAGGACTCCATCCCAATTGTTTTATGAATTGTTCAGTCTTCTAATCCTCACTCCTCAACTCACACTTGCCCTTCACCACCCACTCACACTTCATACCCTGTTTAGCAATTCATGTCTCCAACCCCCCTTCCATGATCCTCATAATCTCCATGTCACCTTCATAACCACTCACCCCAGAAACTAAACTTCTGGCCATCTAACACAGCTCTCACTCTTACACACTTCTCTAGTTTAAAAACGAATCACAGAACTCATTAAAAGCTTTTAAGTCTCCTTAAATGATCCCTTACTTAAGAAAAACAAACTTCTATTCAGACCCTTCATAAAAGACAGCTAATCCTTTAAGACCCTTTTTAAACTATCAAATTGTGAACTCAGCAAACCATTCGAGGTAATTGTAGCTTTTGAAACTCAGCTAAGTATTCATAATGGCATGATATCAAGCCATGGGAAATTGTCAACAAAGATACTTTCTTTTTTCTAAGCTGCAACAGGTGGCTTGACGATCAAAGCATTCCAGTTTTTTTCTTTTCTCAGCGATTGTTGCAGCCATTTTTAAGTTTAAAGGACAGGGAGTTTAATTAAACTTATATGCCAACCTTTTCCATCTTCCAAAAATGCTTGTGTCTGTTCCATCAATTCAACCAATGAGGGCAACACAGTAGCACTGTGGTCAGCACCAGGGGCCTGATGCAATTCCTGGATTGAGTCACTGCGTGAAGTTTGCGTGTTCTCTGTGTCTACGTGAGTTTCCTCCAGTGCTCTGATTTCCTCCTGCAGTCTGAAAGACATGCTGGTTAGGTGCATTGTCCAAGCTAAATTCTCCCTCGGTGTACCCAAACAGGTGCTGGAGTGTGGCGACTAGGAGATTTTCACAATAACTTCATTGCAGTGTTAATGTAAACCAACTTGTGACACCAATAAATAAACTTTAAAACTTTGATGTGTGACTACCGCACTGCTGGTTAAGCTCCTTGCAAAAGCCAAAGTGGGACGTTCAGATATTCTGCTGAGTTCAGGTTTCCCTCCCGCGTGAATCATGCGGTGTTCCCTTTTCCCTTCTAGCAAAATTAGATTTGTTGGAAATTGGAAGTGACTTTGACATCCAGATCCCACTTGCCATTCTTATTAACTATCCAGCCTCTCTGAAAATCTAGCCCAGAGTTAAGACAAATGGGTCATTTTCAAATTGGCAAGCTGGAATTGGTGGGTGTCTCTGGATTCAGTGTTGGAATCTCAACTATTTTAAGTTTATATTCATGACTTGGACGAAGGGACCAAGTTTATTCAAACTAAATTGCTAATGATACAAAGGTAGGCGGGAATGCAAGTCATAAGGAGGACACAAGTCTGAATAAGTTACAGATGGATTAAGTGAGTGGATTGGAAGGTGGAATACAATATGGAAAAGTGTGATATTATCTACTTCAATAGAAAGAATAGAAAAGCAAAATATTTAAATGGAGAGAGACTACACAAGACTGTGGGGATCTGGATATCCTGGTAGACAAAACACAAAAATCAAGTACACAGATATAATTAGGAAGGCAATTGGAATGTTCTCCTTTATTGAAAGGGGAATGATAAATGAAAATAGTGAAGGCTTGCCACTACCATACAAAGCTTTGGTGAGACCACACTTGGATTACTGCACTTATAAACAGAATTAGGCCATTCAGTCCCTTGCCCCTTCTCTGATATTCAATAAGGTCATGGTTGATTTGTTTGTTTTTAATTCTACATTCCCATCAACCCTGCCTACTTGAGGGTATTTAATGACCCTGTCTCCATATCATCTAAAACAGCGAAAACTAAAGCCACACAATCCTCAGAGAAAAAGTTCCTCCTCATCTCTGTCTGAATTTTAAAGCAATGCCCCCCAGTTCTGGACTCCTCCACAAGAGGAAGCATCTTTTCCATGTTCAGCTTATCAAAACGCTTCAGGATCTTGTATACTTAATTTAGTCCCTCCTCACTCCCTTAAGTTTAAGTGGAAACAAGCCCAGCCTGTCCAACTTATCCTCATAAAACTACCCATTCATTCTAGATATCAATACAGCAAACTCCCCTTAAACCGCCTCCAATGCATTTGCATCCTTCCTCGAATAAGGAAATCAAAATGATACACAGTATTCGAGATGTCATCTCAGCAGTGCCCTATTTAACTGAAGCATAGCATCTTTACTTTTATGTTCAATTCCCCTAGTAATAAAATATAGTGTTCTATTAACCTTAATTACTTGTATTTGCACACTAACTTTGAATAACTTGCATGCTAATTTTACTGCGCTTAAATAAACTTTTTTATTCTTCCAGCTAAAGTGAAAAAATTCACATTTTCCTACATTATACGCCATCTGCCAGATTTTTGCCCATTCACCCAACTTATCTATATCTGTCTGCAATCTCCTTATGTCCTCTTTGCAATATACCTTCCAACCATTATCTGCAAATTTAGCTACCGTGCCTTTGTTCCCTTATTTAAATCATTAATATAAGTTGTAAAGGGTTGAGGCCCCAGCATAGACCCTTGTGGGACATCACTCGTTACATCTGCCAACCAGAAAATGACCGGTAGAAAACACTGTTTCCTAGCAATAACTCAATCTTCTATTCAGGAAAAAATATTAAGCCCCGCCACCCTGCCCCCCCCCCCCCACCCCCAAACACCCACAAGTTCTTATTTTAAGCAATAACTTTTGATATGGCACCTAATCAAATGTCTTCTGGAAATCCAAGTACAGTATGTCTGCAGGCCCCTTTTTTTAAATCCATAGTGCAAGTGTCTCAAAGAGCCCCAATAAATTGGTTAAACATTATCTCCCTTTACCAAACCATGCTGACTCTTCCCAATAGGACACAGCTATAACCTTCTTAAAGGTCAATACCAGCACCTTTCCCATGACGGATGTCAGACTAACTGGCCTATAGTTTCTTGTTTTCTATCTCTCTCCCTTTAATAGAGGGGTTATATTTACTATTTTCCAGTCCAATGCTACCTTTCCAGAATCTAGTGAATTTTAGAAAATTAACACCAACACATCTACTACCTCATTATCTCTTTTAAGACCCTAGGATGAAGTCCATCAAGACCCAGAGATTTGTCAGCTCATAGTTTGCTCAATAAAGCTTCCTTGGTGATTATAATATAGTTTTATTTAAGGAGGGATATGCTGTCTTTGTTTTGGACTCACTTTAGAGAAGGCCACCATCTTGAATCCTGGGGTTAAGGAGTTTACTTATAAGGAAGGGTTGGGCAAATAAACAATGGAATTTAGAAGAATAAGTGATGATCTGATTGAAACATGTAAGGTTGAGGGAGCTCATTAAAGTTGAGTTGAAAGGATGTTTTTCTCTCTGATGGAGTAATCTAGAGCCAGGGATCATCAATTCAGAATTCAGGTTTGAGATGATGAATGAGGTAAGGATGGCATGTTTTCTTCCCCAAAACAACATTAGTGAACTAGATATGATAGTCGATGACTGTTTCATGGTTACTAAGACTGATTTTCAACTACAGAATTGCCAATTTAATTCAAATTTGTCCAGTTGCAAAGTTTAAAGTTTATAGTTTATTTATTATTGTCGCAGGTAGGCTTACATTAACACTGCAATGAAGTTACAGTGAAAATCCCCTAGTCACTGCAGTCTGGTGCCTGTTCGGGTACATTGAGGGAGAATTTAACATGGCCAATTCACCTAACCAGCACATCTTTTGGACTGTGGGTGGAAACTGGAGCACTTGGAGGAAGCCCACACGACACGAGGAGAATGTGCACACTCCGCACAGACAATCACCCAAGCTGGGAATCGAACCAGGATCCCTGGTGCTATGAAGCAGCAGTGCTAATCACTATGCTACCATGTCACTACTATGTCGCAATGGGGAGATTTAAATCCATGTCCGCAAAATATTAGCATGGATCTCTCCAGTGACATCACGTTAATGGCATCATCTCCCCAAGACGTATCAAATTATCATATGTCTTCTAAAATGTAAATTATGTCCCTTCAAATAATTCAGTTAGATTAATGAGATGTGATTTGTTACATTATAAAACAATGTTGACTGCTCCTTATGACATCCAGATGAGCATCACCAAAGCTTAGCATGTTATTCTTGGACCTTACTTTTTTACTATAATTTACTATAATTATATAAGATCCAGTTTTATGGAAAAGGAACTTTTTTTCTGTTTCACTATCTCACTTGCTGCTGTTTTCCATTTACCACAGAGCAATTATGTCATTGCTGTCTCCATTTTGATCTAAGTATTGCTTCTTTAGCACTACAAACATTGTGCCACTTTTGGCATCATGATGTTTGATAGATTAAACAGACACTGTGCATTTCAAGCGCCAAAAACAGAACCAGTTAATTAAAGTTTAAAGAAATCAAGACAAACTGATCTTTCGTACTGCCAACACAAGAAAGGCCAATTTATTTGTATTGATAAGTGTAACCAATGAGAGAACACAGCGCATTTGACATCAGCTGTTAGTGTGCCTTTTGCAGCATTCTGAATGCTCTCCAGTTTCTAGGTTAACTAATTACTTTGGAGTATTAAGTTGTGGTCCTTAACAATAATCACTTAAGTTTTAGTGCAAATGCTAATCTGCCATTTAACATTTGCTTTTGTATGTAGCTTCATCTTCATATGGAGAAGAAGAACATGCTCAAGCTGTACCCTGATAATGTCCTGGGTGGGGGCGTTGGAGGGGAGGGGTGTTCTCTTCCTCCAAGGAAACTATGTGGGGAGGAAGCAGAATTTCATGAGTGGGGGGGAGGAGGGGGATGTTCCCTGTGTGCGTTAAGGGAGGATCTTAGGATGGAAAATTCTCCCCATTGCCTTGAAATATACTCGTACTATTTTTTTCCCACAGATTTCTGTGATCCCTCTACCTTTAGAATGTTCATTTTTATGTCATCACCTCCACTGTCTATTATTTTAATCGTTTAAAAGGCTAGCAATGTTGAGGGTTGTACTTCCCATAGTTTTATTTTAACATATATTGCAATAAGTACTTGCAGTGGAAGTTATAAGTGAGTTGCCCTAAAGCTGAATCAATAATTTGTATTCGCCAGTAGAAAGAAGTTGACTACCACACCACCTGCTTAATAATTATCGTGCTTTTTTTAATCTTTAAATCTTGTAGTAAACCATCAGTAACTCATTTTTTTAGCAAGCATTGCAAAAAAACCTTTTGTACAATTATTTTTCTAAGTTTTAAATTTAGTTTTGCTTTCAACTGTGACTTGCCGTTTAAGTTTGGCATTGAATACTGCAAAGAGTCAGCAGTAACTGCTAACTGATACCACACAAATGGCAGCGTGGCTGTGGTAATTCAGAAGCATTGTTTTTCCTGTTGACCACATTAACAGGAAATCAGGCTTCATAAGACTTGCACATCAGTCATTTTAAATCTTAAAAAAAAGATAAGCATTGGGATTAATGCTCATGATGTAAATCTTTGATTCATTTGTATATAATTTTAAAAATATACAATGACTTGAGATTTTATTTTGAATCTTACCTGAGAATGCAATTTGTCACCAAGAGTTGATGCACAGATAACATCTTTGTGCTTAGAGGTGTGCAGTATGCAACTGTCTTTTGTTGTATGAACCACAGAACAAACCATTAAAAGTTAGGAAGGTTGTGTTAATTTAAATTGTAATGAAATGGATTCTATGTGCTGTTTTACCTTTTAAGATTGAATTTAGATTTTTTTTGCAAAAATATACTTTATTCATAATTTCTGAAGGAAACATTATAAAACATTTCAGATTGCCATAACAGTAAAGTGTAATGGTATTTGCATTTTCAACAAAAATCAAAATGCACTTTTGAAGTGCTTCAATACAATAATGAGAACATTACAAATATTTCAACATTTTTGTTAGCGTACAATGATCAAATTAGGCCATGTTATTCACTGAGGTGCTTCAACACAGTTGCATTTACTATGTACAGTCAAGAACAAGCTTACAGCCTGAGAGGTTCTATAGTGCCTTGCTTAAAAGGGCTTAAACACTGGATGTAAGTATTTGTAATTTGAGGACTCAAACATTTTTGTGGACTGCAACAGTTAGGCTTTAGCTTTACCACACTTTTGGTCATGCAAAAACCAGTTTACATCGATGCAAATTGAAGACCGGAAGAATGTTTGTCCACTGCTGGCACTGAATTTCAGTTTTCACATTGCTAGATTAGCTGCACTCAACTGAACCAATTCAGATTAGTTTGTCAGTTATGCAGACTGTCAAAATTGAGTCCATTGTGTATCTCTGCTTTAGTGAGCAGTGATGATTTCTGAAATATTTTCGGACAAGATTTATTTTCTGTTTGAAAGTGCCTTTGAGAATTGGCTTTAAAGAAAAAGAAACTTGCACTCAAGATCACATCTCAGCAACTTCTTAAAATGTTTCATATTGAACTGCTTTGAATGTGCAGTAACTTATTCAGACAAATTCAGCAGCAGCAAAATTAATTCATGAGATTTAGCCAAATGGTCAGAATAAAGTGTTTTTACATGTGCACTGTTGTTGAAATGTTCATTTTTTGCAGTGTAAGTTAATTAATATGTTAACTTGTTTATATTTAGTTGAGATTGAAAGCAACTAGTGAAATGATTATTTGCATGTCTTTAAATGTCTCTAGCATTTTAAATATTTTGATGTATCCTCACTTGTTGCAGATATACTAATCTTTACCATAATTCGTGGTTAAGGGTTAGATGAATAAACTTCCATATGTTCAGGAAATTTCTTTGAATTTACCCAAATGTACTTGTATTTACTTCTGTTTTCATGCTCATGGAAAATTTTTCGCTTCCCTTAAATGCTCAATTTTACAGTAGTGTGAAGTACAGAAGGGTTATATGTTAAAAATGTGAATTTCGTCATTTCACAGCACAATCTAGTTAACATGAATGATGATCCCTGATAAAACAACTTGCTCTTTTCTTTAATTCAGTTTCTCTCTTTAATTTCTAAAACCTTTTCTTGGCTGCTGCTTATTTCATTGAATTGAACAATACGCTTGCTTGTTTAAACCATTTGGGTTTCAATCAGTCTGTTCTTTTACAAACCAAGGAACTAGATTAGGATATTCAATCCCTCCAGCTGCTTCTGCCATTTAACCAGATCATGGCTACTTGGTGTCTTAACTCTGTATGTTCACCCACTGACGTATATGTCTTGGCACTGTTACCTAACAAAAATCTATCACTCAGTCTTGAGTATTGGAACTGTACAGCTGTCACAACTATTTTGAGGTAAATTCCAGATTTCCAATGTCTTCAGGGTGAAAAAGATGCTACCTGATTTCACCACTGTAGCTAGCTGTGATAATAACATTCTTCTGAATTCCCCCAGCAGAGGAAATAGTTTTGCTGTATTTATGTTAGCAAATCTGTTTATCTCCTCAAAACACCTCATTTAGATCACACAACAAGATTTCAATTTTTAAGACTTTTATTGTAATAAACAATCTAAAAGCAATGTTAGACAACATTACGTTGTTCCTTAAGTAGACACTTAAGTAGACAATTACAAAAGATCATGAGTGAAACCTAGTCCATCACGCAAACCAGCCTCCCATCCATTGACTCTGTCTACACACCCTGCTGCCTTGGCAAAATAGCCAGCATAATTAAAGACCCATGCACCATGGACATTCTCTCACTATCATCCGTTGGGGAAAAGATACAAAAGTCTGAAGTCATGTACCAACTGACTCAAGAACAGCTTCTTCCCTGCTGCTGTCAGAGTTTTGAATGGACTTACGTTGCATTAAGTTGATCTTTCTCTGCACCCTAGCTATGACTATAACACTACATTCTGCACTCGTTTCCTTCTCTATGAACAATATGTTTTGTCTATATAGCACGTAAGAAACAATACCTTTCACTGTATACTAAAAATTTGACAATAATAAATCAAATCAAAAACTTATTATGCTGGAACTATCTGTTTCCTTTTTTCCATTCTCAGCAGGTTAGCTTCTGACCCCAGAAAGTTAACATACCCAAGATATGCTAACCTTCCAGCCTCCTTTAAATCTTCATGAATTTAGTCTCTTTAATCGGAGCACATGACCCCACCCATATTCTGCATTGTGAATGATAATACCAACTTTTTCTCTGCTTCAGTACTAGGGGTAGCTACCTCCCAGTTGCTCTCTATCTCTCAGCTCAGTGATATTTTAGGAACCCTGTAACCATAATATAGTCGGAATTTTACCGCCCTGCCCGCCATGGGAATCTGAGCAGGTGATGGGTGGAGCATGGAAAGGATTTTATAGTTTCAGGATGAGCGAAGCTGTAAAATCCTGCCCTATTTCTCCCAATGGATATTTCCCTGCTCAAAGCTCATCTCCATGGTAATATGAACCACATGGGCCCTGTATCCAGGTAGAAGAGCTAATTAAGCTAACGTATAGACCCCAACTCCATTCTTCCTTGAACTTAAACAGTCTAAAATATAACCATTTGTAAAACCTGACATTCCTCATACCTTCCTGTGAGTCATGGCCAGATTTTGTGGAACTGAGTGGACCATTAAAAATGGTGGACCAGACACAGGTTCTGAAGTCCCATACTATTTCTGGCCAAAGCCAATTTCACCAGTAGGGAAAAGAATGTGGGGCATGACTCTACAAGCCTTAATCACAAACCTGGTGATCCATTTAAAATGAATTGAAAGTTGCAACAGACCCCACTTTGGATGTTGCAAGGGCCTTAACTTGCAGTGTGGGAGTCTCAAATTGATTCAGTAGGCATAAGCATTCTTGAAGGGCAGAGAATGTTATATAATTGTTATGATCTGAAGTTTTTTTGAAGTCCTCACGTTTTAAATTTTAAAAAATGTCGGTAGAAGTCAATGAGAATTTAAAAAAAACTATTGGATTGCTTTGATTGATGGGCATAGGTTAGAAAAAAATATTAGCATCTCTTTGAGCAGTTTCAAGAAAGCTTTTGGTTGACATTTGCCCAAAGACTATTTGTATCATTATGAATGCTTGTCTAAGTTTCTAAAGCTACAATTACTTTAGCAGTGGTTTCTGAGTTCAGTTTGATTCACAACTTAGAGGCTATTAT
Organism: Carcharhinus amblyrhynchos; assembly: GCF_965287045.1. Classification (NCBI taxonomy): domain Eukaryota; kingdom Metazoa; phylum Chordata; class Chondrichthyes; order Carcharhiniformes; family Carcharhinidae; genus Carcharhinus; species Carcharhinus amblyrhynchos. The sequence goes on from NC_137334.1 coordinate 44,405,855, forward strand.
TCATTCACTGCCTTTGATGTTGTTAGTTAAATAGATGTTTGTCTTTATAAGAGATTGACCACTCGAGATTTGGCCGCTTTGGGTGCTATGGATAAGATTCTTTTCGTTTGCAGGTGTGTTGGACAGAGCTGTATTAGATCATTAGAAGCTTATTTCTTTTTCAATTCCACGTGAGGTCCATCTACGGTGAATACTAAGGGAGTGACTATGGGGGTTATTTGGGGACATGCATTAGCACAAGTAGTGAAAGCATGTCAGGGGCAAGGGCTAGAGCACCTAATAATTTCTGAAGCAACTGGGACAAAGTTCTAGTGAACAAAAGCTTCTAACCAGCCTGTCTCCATCCTACACCACAGCCCTGAAGCAAAGTTTTCACCTATTGAGGTATTTTTTGCCAAGGTGGGTCCAATGAATTGGGCAATTCCCAACTTGAGCTACCTGCCTTGTTAGCCAAGACCCACCCCTAACAGTGCACCCACACAATACAACTGCTCTTACCATTGCTCACAGGTGTGAACATCTTGCACTTTCTATCCTTTAACCATCAAGCCCCCAGTCTTATTGTCTGATAGAACTCCAAGCAGGTCACATGACCCTCCTTCATTCCTCCACTTTCCCTAAAATTAGAGTGTTCAAAATGTAATCTTCTAACCTTTGTACTTTGTATTTTTATATATTGACCTCGCTGTAAAAACAGTTCTAAAGCACTCATTTCAGAAATTTACCATTTCTTTACAGACTGCTCATGTTGCTTTTATCTGTCTTTAATTAGCCCATGTTCTTTCTTTCTTTAATAAATTTATACATTAGCTTTGTCCTTGCAAGTGTTCTTCATATTCCATTTTTGTATTCCTTTCTTGCTTTTTTTATAGCTCCCCCAATCTGCAGTTTTCCACTTTTCTCCTTTTCTTCTCTATATTCAATATACTTTTTTTTTGCTTCATACCGCCTCAATTGTTGACCTTGGTTGCTAAGCTACATAAATAGAGCATTTCCTCTTTTAGTATGTGGTGGTTTTGTATTGTACCAAATGCTTCCCACTGGTTATCCCTAGGTTAATAGTTCAGTTTGGTTTACTGTGGTCAGCATATTTCTCATTTATACAACGTTTGCCTTGCTTAAACCTAAAACCTTGATTTGTGGCTCTCTTTTTCTCTCTTTCGAACCACTTATGGTCATTATTTGCTAGATGTCCCCTTATAGTTGATAGCTAATTCTATTTTATTACTCATGATTAAATCTAATGTCCTATTCCTCGCTTCTGCCAACAAAAACATTGTTCAAAGAAGCTGTCACAAATGCCTTCTTGAAATCTGTTGACTTTACTTCCTGGGCTACTCAGCTTCTCCATTCTGTGAAATTTCCTATGATCATATTATTTCTGCTGTGTATATCCCTGCTGCTCATATTTACCCATATTCCCCTCTCATCACAGTTGTCTGTGGAAATACCCCAGCAGAACTTTGCTGTCCCACAGTTGTATCCAAATTGTTTGTTTTTATTGCCTGATTAGCCTTACTGAAATCCTTTTGCTACAAAACAGACTTGGAGTTTCTGGATGTAAATCATTTCCCCTATTAAATTATTCTGAAGCAATGGAACAGATGCCATAGGCGGGGCAGATAATGGCACTACTTCATTTATCCATAATTCTTGTACTAAAATTTATGACAATTCAAAAGAAAAAAGATAGATGAAACCTTGCTGCACTTGACCACAGAGAAAAGTAATATTTTGAAAGAAAACATATTTTAAACATGCTGGAAACTTATTGCAAAAGATTGCAGACATGCACCTTACTCTCTGTGGGACAACACATTGAAACTTCATTCTGTGGTATAGAAGAGCACTTTAACTTGTTTAAAGCATTGCCAATATGTACATGCGGGTATAGATATATGACTGTTATGTGTTGATAGGTCAAATTGATAGGTGGCATTGTTTTGATTCTTTTTAAATATATGACATATATATTGTATATAATTAAAACAATGCCAGTTATCAATTTAATCAAGCAACAAAAAACAGCCATGTACTGTCTGCTGCATTCAGACACATCACCCTGACTATGAATAAAAAAAAAGTTCACACTTCACATTTGTTGTGCAGTATGTCTATGATATCTTTGTGCAACTTTAAACTTTGGACATATACATGATAGAACCAACCAGGAATGGCAAATGAAAGCATAATTTGTAACGACTTTTAAAATGAAAATACTGTGCTAACGCTGAATTGATTGAAAATAGCGAGAACAGAAGGAAAGGTAAACTGTCAGAAAATCAGGTTGAGCAATGTAACATAAAGGGTCATTAACATGATGAAACCCAGAAGTCTGAACTATATTGTATTAAAATTGTATGAATTGTGTTTTCATAGCCCATTTGCAGTTTTCTTCCATCGTGTATGTCCAAAATGATTAAAGTTTAAGGATATACAAGGATTTTATAAACATTGTATAAATAAGGTAAACTTAATTCAATCCTATATACTGCCTTGTGCAATAGAAAAGCCCTTAAATGACAGTTTGCGAACCATCAATAGATTGAAGTATTATTTTAGTATTTTTTGTTATTTTAAACAAATCAGTTAAGAGTTTTCCATTACACAAACTTGTTCTGACTCGAGCAGCTTCTTCCCTGCTGCTGTCAAACTTTTGAAAAGACTTAACTTGCATTAAGTTGATCTTTCTCTACACCCTAGCTATGACTGTAACACTACGTTCTGCACTCTCTTCTTTCCTTATCTATGAATGGTATGTTTTGTCTGTTTAGCGTGCAAGAAACAATATTTTTCACTGTATGTTAATACATGTGACAATAATAAATCAAATTACTTTCAGATCAGTTGAAGAATCAACAAGTAAAGGCATTGCTAATTTTGACCAATTTTTGCAAATTCAGAATTTATTTACTAAGGGAGGGAATATTTCAGGTGTTCTTCTCTGGTAGACATATCAGAAAGATTGAAGGAATCCCAATATCACCCTAAGCAACAGTTACCCCACTTACCAACAACAATTCCAAAGATGTCACATTAGACCCAAAATGTTAACTGTTTCCCTCTCCACAGGTGCTGCCTGGTCTGCTGAGTTTTTTCCAGCACTTCCTTTTTTTTTTACTATACCAGATGCAGGTTTCCCACAATGTCTTATGTTGATTCAAATGCAGAAATATCACATACAGGAGCAGACTGCTACAAGCTAAAATCATTAAAGTATTTGTTTACACTTAAATCATATGTACCTTTTTTACAAATTAGATATTACTGTACAAAAACTTAACTTCTATTGATATAAGACAGGAACATAGCAAAAAATCCCATAATACTTTGAAGTTGGGATTTAGACTGAACAGAAATAGAAGGTGACTAATTAAGAGGTGACTGAAAACGATTACTTTCAGAAAATTCTTGAAGACATTGAGAGTTCTTGCAGGTAGAAGGTATGTAGATATAGATAGGTTAAGAGATTGTGCAAATGGGGTATAATGTGAGAAAATGTAATCCACCTTGGCAGGAAGAATAGAAAAGCAGACTACAGAACTCTGCAATATGGAGAGATCAGAGTGTCTGGTACATGAATCACAGAAGTTATTGTGCAGGTACAGCAAGTGATTAAGATAGTAAATAAAATATTGGTGTTTATTGCAAGAGGAATCCTATGTAAATACAGGGGAGCACAATTGTTGAGAAGACCACATCTGGAGCATGGTATAAAGTTCTGGTTTGCTTCCTTAAGAAAAGATACCATTAGTTCAGAGAAGATTTATTCACCTGAATCCTGGGATGAAGGGGTTACCTTCTGAGGAAATGTTTGGACAGGTTGGAACTGTATCCAATAAGGTTTAGAAGAATGAGAATTTTATTGAAACATAAAATCCTGAGGAGATTTGACAGGGCGGATATTGAGTGGATGTTTCCCCTCATGGTGGGAGACTAGAATTAGGGGCCACAGTATAAAAATAAGAGGTTTTCCATTTAAAAAGGAAATGAGGAGAAAACTTTTCCCTCTGAGAGTTAGTTGTTAGTCTGCAGAATTCTCTTTCTCAAAGAGCAAAGGAGGTTGGATCAGTGAATATTTTTAATGACAAGATAAATTTTTGATTAGCCAGAAAGTCGATGGTTTGTAGGGCTAGTCAGGAAAGTAGAGAGTGTATCATGTCCAAGACAGTACAACATTAATATTCTATTTCATGAGAGGTACCAAATATGGATCAGATATCTCGCATGAAAAATTTAAATAAAGCCAGTGATCTTTAAATTGTTTTTCATTTACCTTTTTGGTACTTGTATAGTCTATATGTAACATATGTTGGAATGTGTTTGTCAAAAATAAATTATTATATAAAAACAACGTAATGTAAGTGAATAATTGTAGAATAAGGGATATAAGAATATGTGGCATAATTTAACACCATACACCTTCAGTCCCTGCAAATTCTAGCATCTGGGTACTGATAAAAGTATTTGTATTTTATGTTACATTTAAATTGGAATATGTAAATTTAACATTAAGCAGAAGGGAGCAGTGGCATCAGTAAATAGCCAGAACAAAGATTATCAATGCTGTTATAACAAGACATATTACAAGCTTGAAACTCCAGTCTTTACATTTGCATAGTTATAGTGCCAAAGCTCTGCTCCCATATTCTAACTGCTACCGAGCTCCATTTACCCATCACCCATGTGGTCGCTGACTTACAACTGCTCCACTGTCATTGTTTTAAGCTTCTCAGCCATCTGTTCAAATCCCATCCATGGCCTTATCTCTCCCTACTTCCATAACCTTCTGCAAACCTCCAAGAAAATTGTAATCCTCTAGCTCAAGTGAGTCTCTCCCTTTGCTAACCATTGGCGACTTCACTAAGCTCTGGAATTCCCTCCCTAATATCTCCAATTCTCTCTCCTTCCTGAAGATGTTCCTTAAATCTCACCATTTAGACCAAGCACTTGGTCATGTGTTCTAATGTCTCCTCCCTTGCTGTAGTGGGGATTTATTTTCAAAATGTGGCCAATGTCTAAAAACTTAGACTCTATTCAAAAAAACTCACACAAGGCAAAATCTCTGTTCAAAAGACATAACCAAAATTTATTCAAAACACAAAACTCAAACAATACATTAATGTATGGCTGTTTGGAGCTCTCCAAAGGGTCAAACAGTTTGGGTTCAAAGTTGAAACCTCCGCACTCAGCCAAAGTATAGAACAATTATACCTTTCGTTACCTAAGATACATCCCTTCATTAGTTTAAAATCAATTTCATTTAGTGTTCACATGTCAGTCCAGTTTTTGACAAAGTGCGGCCAATCCTTAACACTGTTGTACATCTGGGTGGCAAGTTGAAAAGTACACCTCTGTGAATCTGTTCATTTATTACAAGAAATGGCGGTTCATTAATTGACTTGTTTATTTGTTTCGTATTCTTCTGTTTGAGGCATATTAAAGTGGATCTCTAAAATGTATTTTTTTCATCCTGTAGGATTTTGAAAGGCTATCCAGCACCCTCGCTGAATACGGAAGATGCCTCCTCCGCCTCCTCCACCGCCACCTCCCTGTCCTGCTCCTCCAACACTTGCATTGGTAAGGATGATTGAATGTTGTCAGTTTTTGTTTAATGATACAAATCCTTTATTCTTTGTATCAAAAGATACAACCCATCAAAAACCATTATACTGCTAAAAGTGCTGCTATAATATACAGCTAAGCAGCCTAACTTCATTGCTCCCATAAATTTACTAATGGCTTATGTAGTTGGTCTCCCTATGTAGCAGCAGCACTAAGAGCTTTTTCCAAAAAAAAACTTTTACTAATTTTATAAATAAAGTCTGTTATTTGTCAATTTAAACCAACACTAAATAAAGTGCAGTAGTATTCAATTTCTTTCAGAGCACTCTGATGTACCTCACCAACTTTTATAGTTACAGGTTATATTTGTATGCTTTGAATGTCTTGATGGCTGCAATCCTTTGAACAAAGCACATTGGTGCGGTTTACTAATAGAGTTGTGAAGCACTGCCATTAAATATATTAGCACAGGAACAGGGTGTTTACTGGTTCAAAGTGGACTAGTGGCAGATGAGTTTATCTAGTGAAAAACTGTAAAAGCAGCGTAAAAGGTCTTATGATCTAGAGTATTTTCTTTACTTCAATTTGCACAGTCTCGAAGGTTACTGCACTGACAACCTTCATCTTTGCCAATATGGCTTAATTTATTTCAAGTTAAATGCACTCCAGTTGTGCCAATCTACATAATGAAAAGCATCTGTGTTGTAGAGTTGAGACTTTGCCTTCATAGAGACTGTTTGATAGTCACTATCACCAAGCAAATGGGTGCATTGCTGAGGATAGGGAGAAGGATAAATAGATTATCCCCAAAGACCTCTCCTTTCACCACCTTATGCAGGTCTCAGTCTGGCAGAATTTGGACTTCTGATCAACCATGCCCCTCCTTCCCATCCCCCTGCAGAGCTCCCCCATACATGCCTGGTGGGCAGTGCCAGGGTGCCAGACTGGCATTGCTTTATAGGCACTGCCTGGCCTTGCCCCAACCTCCTGGGCTTCAATGGCCTCCAGTCCCGCTAGCAGGGACATCACATCTGGGTCTGGTCCCCACTGGTGCAGGCCATCTGTGATTCTTGCCAGTAAGGACTTTGATTAGCAATAGGACTATGGTAAATGAGCCCAGAGGATTGCACCCCAGGCTCGTTAATATGCTAAGCACATCATTAATATTTTAAAAAGCCTCATGCTCTGATTTTGCATCAGAATTCCCAATTCCCTTACCTTTTGAGGGCATGGCCAATTTAAACAAACAAACTTCCATATGTTTAAATAAAGAGGATTGTTTGGTCACATATTCTGCAAGGGGATGGGAAGGAGGGGCACGGTTGACCAGCTAAGCGCTAATCAGGCGGGGGGGAGGTTGAGGGGGATATCCTTGGGGCAGGGAGTGTCAGATTTGGACTGTGTCCCCCATGTACACAGTACACTGGGAGATTGGGGCACCTGAGCAATGGAACCCCAAGAGCTCAGCAGCTGGCCTCTTTGAGTGCAATGAGACACCACCCATGCCCCCCTCCACCCCCCACACGCAGGTGAGATTCACATTATGCCCTCTGTATTGCACAGAATGCCGTAAATTATCATTACTTGCCTCGCTGAAAAAAGTGGTGTGAAAATCTCCTGATTTCTCGCCCATTTTACACTTCGAATTTTTTTTTGAGAATAGTCCACCCAATATCTGGTCAGACAATCTCAGCCCAGCCAGCAATGCAAAGTCTTCTTCATTAATTTCTTAAGGTAGCAAAGAGTCGCACTGTTGCTTAATCAAACACGGAATAATATACTCAAAGAGAATAATGCACTTTTACAAGTCATAAACAAAAGAATAGTTTGTAATTCAAATATTTATCTTCGGAAATGGTTCTTGGGTAATGATATTTGTGTGCACCGTCTGCAAAACACACTGCAGCAAGTTGTCAACCCTCCGTCGAAAGAAGTACATTCCAAAATCCATGACCTATGCTATCTGGAAGTATAAGGGAAATTGACATAGGCAACAAATGTTGATTTTCTTACTAAAGCTCAAATCCCAAGAAAGAATTTTAAAAATTGTTCATATTGCAGCCTATGTCTTAACTTGCAACAAGTACCATTCTAATATCCCCTCTGCATTGGCTTGAGGTCAAGCAATAAGTTTATTTTAAAATTTTTGTCCTTGTTTTCAAATCATTCCATGGCAAGATCATCCCTATCTCTATAATCTCTTCTAATCCAACGACCCTCCAAGGTAACTGCGCTCCTCTAATTTTGGCCTTGTATACTTTCTCAGTTATAATTGCCTTCACTTGTTTTGGCCCAAAGCTCTGGAATTCCCTCCCAGGACTTCTCCACATCTCTGACTTTCCTCCTTTTAAGACATTATTTAAAACATAGCTTTGACCAAGCTATTGATCATCTGACTTACTATTTCCTTTGTTACGTGGTTACATACCTTGTTTTATAATGTTTCTGTGAAGCACTTTGTGCGCTTATGTTCAAGGTGCTGTATGAATGTAAGTTTTTGCTTTTGATGTTATGGTGGCAGTGCTGGCCATTGGACTGTCAATTAAATGGCTTTGTCCTGAATGGTGTCCAGCTTCTTGAACTTTTCTGCAACTGTGCACTCATTCAGCAAACTGAACAAAATTCCATCGCATTCCTGACTTGTGGATGTCTTGTAATAGGTGAACAGTCTTTGGGGAGTCGGGAGAAAATTTACTCGCTGCAGAATTCCCAACTTCGGACCTACTCTTGTAGTCACAGTATTTATATTGTTGGTGTAGTTAAGGTTCTGGTCAGCGGTGGCTTTCAGTATGATATGGTGGAGGGTTCAGCAGTAGTAATGCCTTTGAATGTTCTGGAGAGAGATTTAGATTCTCATGTTGAAGATGGCCATTGCCTGGCACTGGTGTAGTGCAAATGTTACTTGAGATTTATCAGCCCAAGCCTGAATGTTATTCAACACCTGCTGCACGTGGACACAGACTGCTTCAGTAGCTAACTCACTAATGGAACTGGATGCAATCATCAGGAAACATCCTCACATCTGACCTTATGATGAAGGGAAGATGGTTGATGAAGCAGCTGAAGATAGTTGAGCCTAAGACACTATCTTGAGAACCCTCTGCAGTGATGCCCTGTGGCTGAAATGATTCACCTTCAGAAATGATCAGCACTTTCCTTTGTGTTAACTATGACTGCAATCAGCGGAGTGCTTTCCCCAGATTCCCATTTACTTCAGTTTTGCTGGGGCTCCTCGATACTATATTCTGTCACCTGCTGCCTTGATATCAAGGGTAGTCATCTCATCCTTTGAATTCAGCTCCTTTGTCTATGTTTGGATCAAAGCCTTAATGAGAGTTGTTACTAAGTGGGCGGAACCCAAATGGAGCATCAGTGAGCAGGTTGGTACTACTTGATAACACTGTCAATTACATTTTTCATCACTTTGCTAGTGATTTTAGAGTAGACAAGCAGGGTAGTAATTTGTTGGGTTTGTCCTATTTGTGCACTGGGACTGGGCAATCTTCTATAGTAAATATCAATGCTCTAGCTGTTCTGATTCAGCCTGTCTAGCTGTTGGTCTGGAACACAAATCCTCTGTCAGAATATGGTTTCTTGCTCCCAGTACATTCAGCCATTTCTTGATGTCACATGCAGTGAATCGAATGGCCCAAGGTTGGCATCTGTGGTGCTGGGAATCACAGGAAGAGGCCAAATGGATCATTCACTTTTCATTTCTGGATGAAGGTGATTGAAAATATGTCGTGGCCTTGTCTTTTGCACAGATGTGCAGGGCTCCCTCCTCATCAAAGAATCATAGAATCTCTACATTGTAGGAGGATGTTATTCAACTCATCGAACCTGCACTGACAACAACAATCCCATTTGGGCCCTATCCCCGTAACCCCACATTTACCTTGCTAATCCCCCTGACACTAGGGTTAATTTAACATGGCCAATCAACCTAACCCACATGTCTTTGGACTGAGAGGAAACCAGAGCACCTAGAGGTAAACACCACACAGATAGTGACCCAAGGCCGGAATTGAATTGGGTCCCTAACACTGTGTGTCCCAGGATGGGGACATTTGTGGAAAATTCTTACTCAGATAGTTGTTTGATTGTCCACCACCATTCATGATATAATCATAATAATAATGTCACTTATTAAGGAGGTTAAAGCAGGTTACTTAGAAAATCAGAATGTGATCAGGCAGAGTGAACATGGCTTTGTGAAAGGGAAATCAGAGTTTTTGAGGAAGTAACAAGCAAGGTGGATAAAAGGGAATATGTACATGTGGTTTACTTGGATTTCCAGAAGGTATTTGATGAGTTGCCACATCAAATACACAAAGGATAGCTCACAAGATAAGAGAATATGGTGTAGGGGGTAACATATTAACATGTGTAAAGGATTGGTTAGCTAACAGGAATCAGGGAATAGGGCTAAATGGGTTATTTTCTGGTTGGCAAGCTGTGGAATACCAGAGGAATCAGTTTTGCAGCTTCAACTATTTACAATCTATATAAATTACCTTGGATGAAGGGACCAAATATGTAGTAGCTAAACTGGTGAAGACACCCAAGGTAAGTGGGAAAGTAAGTTGTCAAGAGGTGAATAGGGGAAAAAATTGGCAGATGGAGTATAATGTGGGAAAATATGAACTTGCTCACTTTTGACAGGAAGAATAGAAAAGCTGTATTTTTTTAAATGAAGTTAGAGTTTATTTTATTTATTACTGTCACAAGTAGGCTTACATTAACACTACAATGAAGTTACTGTGAAAATCCCCTAGTCGCCACAATCTGGCAGCTGTTCAGGTGCACTGAGGGAGAATTTAGCATGGCCAATGCACCTAAATGAAGAGAGATTGCAGAACTCGGTGGTATAGACAGGTTGTATGTCCTGGTATGTGAATCAGACAAAGTTAGTATGCAGGTACAGCAAGTGATTAGGAAGGCAAATGGAATGTTGAAGTGTAGTTTTACTGAAGCAGTACAGGGCCTTGGTGAGACCACATCTGGAACACAGTGTACAATTTTGGCCTCATTTGAAAAAAAGATCTAATTGCATTAGAAGCAGTTCCAAGAAGGTTTACTTCACTTATTCATGGGATCAGGAGTTTATCTTAGGAAGAAAGATTGAACGATTGAAAGATTGCCTATACCTTTGCAGTGCAGAAAAACAAGAGGTGATCTTGCTGAAACACACAAGATCCTGAGGGGACTTAATATAGTGGCTACCAGAAGATTGTTTTCACTTGTCGGGGAAGCTAGAAATAGGATCACAGGAGAGCAAGGAGAGGTCACCCTGTTAAGATGAGCAGAATATTTTTTTCTCAAAGGGTTCTCTTCTCCAGAAAGCATAGGAGGCTGGGTCCTTGGCATGTTTGTCTGTAGATCGCTGATGATGGAAGGGCATGTTTAGGGTGGTGAAGAAGGCATCTAGGACGCTTGTCTTTATCAATTGAGGCATAGATTACAAAAGCAGAAAAGTCATGTTGGAGTTATGTAGAACTTTGGTGAGGCCACAACTAGAGGACTACGTGCAGTTTTTGATTATCACATTGTAGGAAGGATGTGATTGCACTAGGAGTGGGTGCAGAGGAGATTCACCAGGGTGCTGCCTGGGATAGAACATTTAAGTTATGAAGAGAGGTTGGATAGGCTTGAGTTGTTTTTGTTGGTGTAGAGAAGACTAAGGGGCAACCTGATTGAGGTGTACAAGATTATAAAGGGCATGTATGGAGTGGATAGAGAGCGGCTGGTCTCCTTAATTGAAGGGTCATTCACAAGCGGACATGGGTTCAAAGTGACGGGCAGGAGGTTTAGAGGGGATGTGAGGTAAAACTTTTTTACCCAGAGGATGGTGACGGTCTGGAATGTGCTGCCTAAGTGGGTGGTAGAGGCAGGTTGCCTCACATGCTCTTTAAAAAGTACTTGGATGAGCACTTGGCATGTTATAACATTCAAGGCTATGGGTCAAGTGTTGGTGAATGGGATTAGGTGGGAGGTCAGGTGTTTCTCGCGTGTTGGCGCAGATCTGATGGGCTGAAGGGCCTCTTCTGCACTGTATGATTCTACAATTTATTCAAGGCCAAATTAGACATATTTTGAAACACAAGTGAACTGAGGGTTATGGGAAGCAGGCAGAAATGTGTTGAGACCATTTCTGCCTGCTCAGCTATGATCTTATTGCATGGTACAGCAGGCATTGAAGGGCTGAATAGGCTACCCCTGCTCCTATAAGTGCTATGTTCCTAATATATCATGGCAAAACTATGCAGAGTTTTGATCCAACCCATTGTTGTGGGATCAATTTACCCTGTGTGTCTCTCTCGTGCCTCTTCCACATGTGCTGTAGCTTTATCAGGTTGGTATTTTTAGGTATGCCTTGTGCAGCTCCTAGGTGCCTCCTGCACTCCTCATTTAAACTGGGGTTAGTTCCCCCAGTTTGGATAATGAGTGTGGGGTATGCTGGGCCATGAGGTTACAGATTGTGATTGAATATAATTCAACACCTCATGGATGCAGTTTTAACCTGCCGGATCTGTTCTGAAACTATCCATTTACCACAATTCGGGTTCTTCCCACCAATTTTCTCTTGTGCTGTCCTGAAGATATAAACTCTCTGCTGAGGGAAGATTCTACAGACACATGACAACCTCTGCTACTGGACCCCCAAGTCGCCCTTATTCATGCATGAATAAGGCTAAATGATCCTGGGAACATTGAGTAAGGTTCCTTAGACAGCATCTTCCAATCCCACAATCACTACCATCTAGAAGGACAAGAGCAGCAGATCCTTTGGAACACCATCACCTGGAGGTCCCCCTCCAAGTCAGTCACCATCCTGAATTGAAACAATATTGCAGTTTCTTCACTGTCACTGGGTCAAAATCCTGAAACTCCCTCCCTAACAGCACTGTGAGTGTACCTGCACCTCCGAGACTGCAACAGTTCAAGAAGACAACTCATTGCCACCTTCTGAAGGGGAGCTCAGGATGGGCAATAAATGCTGATCCAGCCAGCGATGCCCATGTTCCATAAATAAAAAATAAATTGTTCCCCACCTGTCATCTCACTCACTGAAAACTGCTGAAACCAATTCTAGTTTTGCCTCAGCATTCCAGCTGCAATCAACTAACGTGCATTGTGACTTTCCTTGTCTTTATGTCTCAGCTAATTGTTGGATAAACTCATCCAGACAGTGGAATGATCACAGGTTTTTAAGGGAAGTTAGGTATTTTGTTTTAGGTTTCTCATCTCCATTACGTGCCAGACGACTGCATTTTTATATTTGTTGACGGGATATGGGCATCACTTGCATTTATTGCCCATCCCTAATTTCCCTTGAGCAGGTACCCTTGAAAAAGGACCTTGTAATTGTCACAGTCCTGGAAATTTTTTCCTTATCTCAAAGGTGTATTGTGGTTGTTTATAGTTGCGTCACCTTGCTGCAAACTGAGAATTTGGCCAGATAGAATGGAAACTCCTTTGAATCTGACATGAACACTACTTGTTTAAGAAGCTATAAAAATGGTGACAATACTTCGAAAAGACAACATCTTCAAGATAGGAAAGATAGAAATTGTTTTTTCTTTTCTCCTATTTTCTCCAACTTGTCTTCTAAACTAATCACTATCTACCAGGTGACATTCTGCATACATCATCAGCCTGGTTGGTCCCTATCAACAATGAGATATAAAGCAAATTTGATCCTGTCCTCAATGAGAGTGCGCGTGCGCAATTGTCTAGGAAGCAGTTCACAAATGTTGGCAACTTTTTTTTCCATTCTCAGCCCAGGTGCGGTCTATGATAAACTGCAACTGAGATGAGCTAATCCTTCTCAAACTGGGACATCGCTAGTGTATATTGCTCAGCTACATTATTTTAACAGTTGAGCCATTGCTTGAGCTGCACTTTACATTTTAATGAACTCACCTATGAGAATGCTCTGACCACTCTAGCATGTATACCTATAATTGCTGCCACCTTCAATGGCAAAGCACTTTGTGAAAGAGGGAAACGCAATAAGTATTATGAATGTAGAAATTATTCAACTTTCAGAAGTATGTATTGTATAGCTACATTTTTTGAGCCCAGAAGTGATTTCTTACAATTAAGTAAATTAATGGTGACACTGTTGTCATTCGTTGATGGCTTCTCATTCGCTACGTAAAACAGGTTATTAGTTTTACAAGCCTGTTGGCATTATGACTGATCACTAGCCTGGAGCAATGTCAGTGAGTAAATGGAGAATACACCATGGAGACCTATAAAATAGGTCATTCCTCATGTTACAAGTGATGCATATCCAATAACTCTTGAATATGTCTACTTAATGTCATGCCTGGTCAAGTTTGACAACATATTTCAAGAATATAGAGAGCATATGTCGGTCGAGGATGTGCCTCCATCTTGGAGATGTCAGTTCAATTCTGTTGCTGGGTTAAATATATTTGGTTTAATTGGGTGAATTTAGTTAGAATTGAACTGAATATCTGAACCAAACCCAGCTTGTCCATCTAACTGAAACAGTAATTAGTTTGCATAGTGGTTTTAACAATTTGCTTTCCTGATGTGTTTATTTGCTGTCTTAATTGGATGTTTGTAGGTTGAAGTAATTATGAGAAGCATTGGATTTGAATACTTTGAGAGTTATTATCTGCCAAAAGGATTTGTGGAGTTCCTTGATTTATGGTTTCAGTATTCGGCATATACATTATCATAAAGCTTACTGTATGAGTGAGGATAGTTTATGTTTGAAAATAATTTCTGGAAGGTAAAATAATATTGGAAGCAAGTAAAATTTTCAAAACTAGGAATAAATATTTTGGGTGGTCAGTTTCCTAAAAAGATCACAATAAACAGTCTTCCTTAATTATGTGGTTGCTTGTAATGCTAACTACATTAATATCTACTACAAAGAAAACAAAATGAGAAGTGAAAAAAACTGAGTTTTTTAACCTACAAAAATAGGTTTGTAGGCTGATTTTATTTTCTACAAGCAGGAAAGGACCCATGTCTAGTTCTCGAATACAGATCTTGTTTTGTTTGATTATCATACTGCAAATATCAACAGAAATAACAAAGTCTCAGCCAGCTTATCGATTGTGAGAAAGAGATTTTGAGCTAATTAAAAAGACAGTATGGTTTGATTAACCAGCTATAGTTTAACATCAAAGTATTGAATGTAATCCAAAGCAAGTGGCAATCCCTAGACCATGGAAGGTTAGGACAAAAAAGCTCAGATATGTATCCTGTCTTTTTCTGTTAATATCTTGAAGGCTTCAATCAGATCATTCCCCAACCTTCTAAATTCTAAACAAAACAGGATAAATTTGTATAACTTAACCCCTGAAATCCAGATATCATTCTTGTAAACCTACATTGTACTCCGTCCAAGGCCAATATATCCTTCCTTCAGTGTGCTGCCTAGATCTGCTCACAGTACTCCAAGTGGAGCCTAACCAGGATTTTGTACAGCTGCAGCATAACTTCTGCATCCTTACACTCCAGTAATCTAGATATAAAGGCCAGCATTCCATTAGCCACCTTGATTATTTTCTGCACCTGAACTCCCAAGTTTCTTTGGACATCCACTATATTTAACTTTATACCATATAGAAAGTACTCTGATCTATCCATTTTTGGCCCAAAATGGATAACCTGACACTTGCTTACATTGAAATCCATCCTTCACAGTTTTGCCCATTCACCTAGTCTATCAAAATCCATTTGTAATTTTATACTACCATCATCACTGGCTCCAATGCTGCCTAACAGTGTCATCAGCAAATTTGGATATATGACTTTCTACGCCATTATTCAAGTTGTTAATAAATGTGAATAATTTAGACCCCAATACAGATTCTTGTGGGACGCCATTAGTCACAACCAATTTCCCAGTCGTCAATAATTGGCCCTTATTTTCATGGACTTCTACCTTGTTTAACAGCCTCTTATTTGGGACTTTATCACATGTCTTCTGGAAGGCCATATAAACAATATTTGTAGACATTCCACTGTCCACCTACTTGGTCACCTCTTCAAAAAATTAAATGAGTTTTATGTTAGGTATGACCTGCCTGATATGAATCCATGCTGGCTCTTCCTGATTAACTGAAAGTTTTCCAAGATGTTCAGATACCCTATCATTATTTGTAGACTTCTAATAATTTCTCCACTACAGATGTTAGGCTAACTGGTCTGTAATTCCCTCATTTTCCTCTCTCATCTTTAAACAATAAGGTGACTTAAGCAATTTTTCAATGCTGAGGGACAACTCCTGAATCAAGGGAACTCTGACAGATTATAGTTAAGGCATGTACAATGTGCTCCCCTATGTCATTTAATACCCTCAGATGGAAACCATCAGATCCTGGGGATTTGTCACTCTTTAATTTCCGCATTATTGATGTTTTACATACCTAAATTTTATTGAGACCCTGTCCCCAATCCAGTGTTAATTTCCTCTGGACTTCCAAAAAGCTATCCTCCTTTTCTACTGTAAATACTACAGCAAGATAACCATTCAACATATCTGCCATTTCCCCACAGTCATTCAGTCTTTAATGGGTCAATATTGCTCCTGATCACCCGCTTTTGCCTTGCACAATATTTTCTCTTATTGATTTTGATGTCTCTTGCAAGTTTTCTTTCATAATCCCTTTTTGGTAGCTTTTATAAGCTGCATTGTGGTGCTTTTCTGGTCTTTGTATCTTTCCCATCTGGCAGGACCTGTGCTGTTTTTTGCATTTTTTGCCTGCCCTTTCTTTCAGTTTTATGCTGTGCCTTGTTCCTTTAGTTGTCCAGGGCTTTTTTTTTTCTGTGAAGTTATGCTTTTCCTTCTCTGGGGTATAAACTGGTTCTGTATTGCGTAAAATGTTTAATTAAACATCCTCCATTGCTCTTCAGTTGGGTTACCCATTAGCAGATTTTCCCAGTTTAGTGTGGACAGTCTCAGCCTCATTTCATCAAAGTCAGCCTTACCTAAATCTAAAATTCTAGTTGCTGATTTGTGTTTTCACTTTCAAATGCTACATTAACTCAATCGTGTTATGTTCACTATTTGATAAATGTTCACACACAATTAGGTTACTAATTAAATCCAGCTCATTAATAATCTGTAAAATTAATTAATAATCCAATATTGCTTGTCCTCTTGTTGCATCCAGGACTTATTGGTGTAGGAAACTGTCCTGGACACATTCCAGAAATTCACTATCCTTCTGAAGCATCTATGTGAAAGTTAAAGTTCTCTATTAATCCTGTTCTGTTTTTGCAACATATTTGTCTAATTTCTGCATTTATACAATCTAGCACTTCAGAGCTGGTGCCAGGGGTGTATACACAACACCTATTACAGTTTTAGATCTTTTACTATTCCTCAGTTCCACCCATAAGGCCTCCACTGGATGCTTTCCCCTCATTATATCCATGTTTGGACCAAGATTGCAAAGCGGTCAGGAGCTGAACAGCCCTGGCAGAACTCAAACTGAGCAAGTGTGTGCAAGTATTGCTGAATGTGCAGTTTGATAGCACTGTTGATGACACTTTCCATCACATTATTGATGATTAAAAGTAGGCTCATGAGGTGGTAATTGCCTGGACAATTTTCTACATTGCTGGGTAGAAGCTGGTGTTGGAGCTGTACTGGAACAGCTTGGCTAGGGTTGGTGTTAACTAGCAGGATGTTTCCTTGCCAATGTTTGACCTGACGACATGAGACTTCATGGGGTCCAAAGTCAATGTTGAAAACTCCCAGGGCAACGCTGTCCTGACTGTATACCACTGGGCTGCCACCTCTAGTGGGTCAGTCCTGTCATGCCCAGGAATGATGATGAGGCATTGTAAGGTATGCTTCATTGTGGATAACTATGTCAGGCTGTTGCTTGACTAGTTTCTGAGACAGCTCCCCAATTTTGGCACAAGCCCTAGATGTTAGTAAGGACGACTTTGCAAGGTTGGTATGGTGTGCCACTGTCATTTCTAGTGCCTCGATCGATGCCAGGTGGTCGATCTGGTTTCATTCCTTTTAGACTTTGTAGCAGTTTGATACAATTAAGTGGCTTTCTAGCCATTTAACAATCAACCACATTGCTGTGGAATTGGAGTCCAATATAGGTCAGACCAGGTAAGGATGGTCTTCCTTCCTAAGTGACATTTGTGAACCAGATGGGCTTTTATTATAATTGACAATGGTTTTGTTTCATCATTTAGCCAGTTTTTAATTCCAGATTTATTAATTGAATTTAAATTCCACCAGCTGCTGTGATGTGATTTGAATGTATCCCCAGAGCTAATTAGCCAGGAAATCTGGATTACTAGTCCAGTGACATTACCGCTAAATCACTACCATCCCTTGCACGTATTATTGGTGATGTTGTGGGATCTACTTCTGGCTTTACATAAGAGTATGTTTGTGCTATTGCAAATTGATGGCCAAAGTAAAGAATGTGAGATGCCCATTACCAATTCAATGCATATATATTATTTACCATGGTGCTGTGTGGTGAAATGTTAAAATTATATTTCAATTTGCACCTCTTATCCTCTTTCAGTTATACATCTGTAAGCCACAAAGAGTTGCATTGAATTTTACAGCACAGAAATTAGTCTATGCCAACGTTTATGCTACCTACAGGGCTCCCTCCCCCTTCATCTCAATCTATCAACATTCCTTTCTATTTCTTTTTTCCTCACCTCTCCTTATAAACATTTCTACTATTCCCCTCAACCACTTCATGTGGTAGCAAGTTCCACATTCTGAATTCTACATTCTAAATCTGCAAGAAGGAAATGTAGTTGTCATGATTGTGGTGAATTTGAGTCATGTGAAGAAATATTCAAGTCGAACAGGGCTCTGGGTGAGGGAAGAAAGGTGAATGATCACTTATGGATCCACAACATACTTAGATTAATTGTAGATTTCTCCCAATTTGAAATGTTTCTAACAATTAATGACATCTGATGCAACAACCAAACTGCATTTATTGTTTTTGTAACAAGATTGGTGCTGTCGTTTTGTTCCTGTTTTTACCACTTCCTGTTGCAGAACTGTGGCACAAATGTTTTAATGGTAATTGTTCATTATGCAGAATAATTCTACAATTACAAGTATGAATTGCAATAACTTTACATCTGGATTTCAAGTTGGACCCTATTAACGAAACCAGTTACAGGGGTTTTATTGGTTCATCTTCTCTTGGTGCAAATGGCCCTTCCAATTTATATAGTTTCACTTCCTATTTCTTTAATTGAAAACAACAAAAGCTTATGGTGAGGCACTTGCCAATTCATCATCAGGGGCACAGAGCAACTGAATGTAATGTAATTAGTTTGTGAAAATATCTATGCTTTACAGCTCTTTCCCTTCTATTTCCTGTTCCCAGTCACAGTAATTTATCTTACAGGTTTAATATTTAGAACAGTGAACACTATGATACCAGAGAACTCTTTATAACTCATTCTGATAGCCTCAAATATTGTGTGCATACATAAAATGTAGCTCATTGGGAGGAAGTTGTGTTTGCGTCAATCTAGCAGTGGATATATCATGAGACAGGAAGTTGGTGGAGGGCTTGCTATACGATTTGTTTTCAATGGAGGTGGGTTATATTGGTGCAGGCTTGATTGGCTGAGTGCCACCAGATTCCAGGATAGCGGGTATGAGGGGCCATGGGGATTGCATGGGGGAAATGTGTTGACATATGTTGACATGGATGGAACATGAGTGGGCAAGGACTGGATGGCCTTTTTTTATTTATTTATACTGATTTCAACAAAGTATTAGTGGACAGAGGCAGCCTTTCACCCAACCCCTCTCCATCCCTGGCAGCCTCCACACTCATTCTGGGTAGCAGTGGACCTGACTAATCCAACCCTCTTCCTCAGAATGAAAATAGGAACTGTGGGCCATCATTTTCAAAGGGCTGATTCACTCAGCTGGGATTTCTCCCATCTCTGTACAGACAATGAAGACGGCTCACCATTGGCCACTGGCATGATCTCCTGGTACCACTGTGGCTCACTCGTATTTCCATTGGGGAACCCATCATAGGGGATTGCTTTTCGCAGGATTAGAAGATCCTGCTGGCAGGAAGAGCTGGAAAATACCATCCATAGTGTCTGAAGGATGCCCTTGCTTCAGTGAAGGTTTACCAGGCTGATTACTGGGATGGCAGGCCTATCGTATAAGGAGAGACTAAATTGGTTAGGATTATATTCACTGGAATTTAGAAGAGTGAGAGAGAATCTAATAAAAACATATAAAATTCTAATAGGGTTAGACAGGGTAGATTCAGAAAGAATGTTCCTAATGGTGGGGGAGTCCAGAACCAGGGGTCATAGTTTGAGGATAAGGGGTAAACCTTTTAGAACTGAGGTGAGGAAAGAATTCTTCACCCAGAGGGTGGTAAATGTGTGGAATTCACTACCACCAAATGTAGTTGGAGCCAAAACTTTGCCTGATTTCAAGAAGAAATTAGACATAGCTCTTGGGGCTAAAGGGATATGGGAGAAAGGGGAGATCAGGATATTGAATTCAATGATTAGCTCTGATCAAGATGAATGGCAGAACAGGCTTGAAAGGCCAAATGGCCTATTCCTGCTTCTAGTTTGTATTTTTATAAATGCCCTCAAAAGGTGCTCTGACTTTGACGGCCTCAATGACTGCTTACATTCCAATAGTTCAATATATTCCCCTAAGATTGTGTCCTATAGGCAAAGCTGCACTCCTGCCACTAACTACAAGACAATTCAATCTCTTTGCAGACCACTAGCTTCACTAAACTGGTACTGCCCCTTGGTCTCCCAGCTGCACTAACTTATAAATAGCTCCCAGGGCTTCTCTGAGCCCAAATTGCCTTGAGCATGTAAATGACTCCCAGTGCTATTATGAGTGGGAAACCAGATGAGAATCCAAACTTCACCCATCCACCTCTTCCAACAAACACACTTAAACTAAAACCAGAGAACCTTCTTAAGCTCCATCCATCTCCATGACAACGCAGCCTTTTAGTCTTCACTGAAATTTTTAAAACTAATTTAGCTCTGATTCCTAAAACAAAACATATCTCTAGATTGCACACCTCTGCAAGCAGTGTAGACATCATATCTTCAGTTCTCCAAGTCCACCTGCTGTTTTATGGTTCCATCTTCTACTCCAACTCCAATAAATAAACATGGATAACTTTCTCTTGGGTGTTCTAGCGTCTGTATAGCCCAGAATTTTAGCTACCTTTCCTTCACAACAATAATATTTCCAGAACTAAACATTACCTCTAAAAATATTAACATGAGCCAAGAAGTAGATCGTCATCACATTAGTGCAGAGATTAGAGGCATTACAGAGCAATGAAAGTGCACAGTTAAGATGAGACCAAAGGACATTGTGGATGGTGAATTTTATCCTGTTTCAATTACTTTTTTCTCCTTTTAGTGTCAGTTTTTTCCTTCTTTGTTCTTCTGGCTCTCCCTTTTTCATTTTGCTTTCAAATGAAGACAGCAGATTGCATGATGTTACGGGAAGAATGGCACTGAGCATTGGATATCACATTTTCTGATGGTGTGCGTGAAGAAAATGCAGTCTGCAGCTCATGTTGTGAATCCTTTCCTTCCTTGATTTCCTTCCCTCCGTTACCCTTTCCAAGGCTTGTATACTGATGTGTTTTCAGAAAATAGAAACCTCCAATGGAAACATTCCCTTGTGTTTTACTTGTGATGCTAGCTAGTTTTGCTTCACTATCAGTTTGAATTGGAATTGTAATGAGAATCCCCACCAGGTGGTGCTGTGGAGCTTGCTGGGTCACAGCCCAGCTTCTTTTCCATTGCTGAAGTCTTTAATGTTTAGTCTTATAAGGACATGCATGGTGACTGGATTGGGTTCGTCTGCCCAGCCACTTTCCTCAGGCCCTGCTTTGCCCAACCAACTTTTCTACCCATTTTTTTAAAAAAATCCTCCCCTTTTAAGGAGCGTCTGAACAAATACATGAATAGGATGGGAATAGAGGGATGTGGTCATGGAAGGATAGAGGGTTTTAGTTCAAGTGGGCAGCATGGTTGGTGCAGGCTTAGAGGGCCGAAGGGCCTCTTCCTGAGCTGTAATTTTCTTTTCTCTTTGTTATAGCTTCAAGGAAATCCCATGGGTACTTGCACTCTAGACAGGCTACACTCTTGAGCTATAAGAATACAGAGAAATGTAAAGAGTAGATGTTGGGCACGGTGAGATCTTCCAGTCCCGCCGCTGTCAGTGACTTTTCCCATTGCTTGCATGTTCTGTCGTCACTGAGGAACCCACAGCAGGAACAGAAGATCCCACCAGTGGAAAGGGCCAGAAAACTTTGGCCAACATGTGGAAATTCAAAGATACACAACATCAGAGGGATGGAACAAGTAGCCCAATGTTATTTATCCAGATCCCATTTACTTAATAGTATATTACTATCTGTTGCACTTTACCTGAAAGCAATTCGAAAGATTCAACTGCTGTTCAATTAATGACATAAGTTTAATTAATCTGTTTCCACTAAAGGGTTCCATTTTTGAGAGTCCCCACCACTGTCCAACTTAGTGATTGGTTTTAATAGCCACAGATAAATGACGTAAATTAGAACAGATGAAATCTAGCTTCAAACGCAACAGATCAGTGGTAATAAAATGATTAAACATAAATGATAAAACATACACTGAATACATTTGAAAGTCCTCATTAGACCTATACTCAGTAACATCCCCCAATTTACTAACTGCTCCCTCTGCAGTTGCTCATTTTTCCAACTCAGTTTTGATTATTGCATACATTTTGCCTTGGCTACTGTTGCATTTTTGGAATGTTTTGAACATTTTGGTGCATTTTTGGAATGTTTAAAAGATTTATCTTGGAAGGCAAATTTTTATTTTAAATGATGGGATTTTAAAGCATGTATTCAGACAAAATTTTGAAACGTCTGCAATGGCAGGTAATTGAGATAATTAGCAAGCTTTGATTCTCTTTAATCAATTTCTGAAAAGCATCTTGAGATCAATTTCAAAAAACTCAGAACAATATATTGGAAAAGTTTTAATCTTGTTTTTGGCCATGGATAGAGAAATATGAGAATCTGAGCAGAGAAACTTTTGAAACAGGATATTATTCTAACAGCCATTTCTTTTAAGAGAAATCTGTGAGAACTTCCACAGAAGTCAGTAAATAAGCAATGGAGGAAGATTCATTTGTGTAAGTCAAGCAACATGAACCATTTAATGTGAGGAAGCATGGCTTGTTCTTTATTTTGTATCATTATACAAATAAGTTGTAATATTTGATCTAAGTGAGTTTTACTTATGTTTCAGTTCTATGTGCCTACCTTACTTGAAATAGAGCAGCCTCATAACACCAGATATTTGTTTGGGTTTCCTTTGGAAATACTGAAGCAGTAAACTACATAAACTATATGACAAATATCCAGTTTCAGATCACAGGATTACTAATATTTCACCCCTACAATTCCACTATCATTCTAATGAGCTAACTCCTGCATACAGAAAGATGGAAGCAACTGTACCTAAGGAATTATCTGCAGTTGTCATCTTATGCAGTTCCTCAGATCAAGGATGACATACTTCCACTCCAGTTTAATGGGTTCTGAAATGGCTGATAAGTCCAATATGCAGTCTGTAGACTTAGCCACATGTGGGTCAAGTGGTGCTTGAAGGGTTGGGTAGACTGGTTGTTTTGCGGTTTGTGTACTCCCTCACACCTTGACTTAGGTTTCATCAGGAACACTCAGAGGCTGTCTCTTGGTTAGGTGTCTTTCCAAATGAGCCTTCTCCATTTTGCCCAGTCACAAGCCAGGCACTGCCATGAGTCAGTGAAGATGTTTGACTTCTTCTTGAACTGTTTGAGGATATCCCTAAATTCTTATCCCTCCTGTCATGGCCAACTTCAGAATAGAACAGTTACTTCAGGAATTTGGTGTTAGGTTTATGAATGAATGACATGTCCTGCCCAGCAGACCTGATTTTGAGTGATTAGTGCCTTAATATTGGGCATGTTGTTTTGGGAAGGGAAGTTGCTGTTGAACTGCCTTCCTTGCCACTGAATACAGTAAACCTCATTTGGTAACAATTATTTACGTATCTTTCCAATTTCTTTCTGCTCTACCAACTATTTTCTACTGCTACATGCCACTCTTACTTCAACCACTCTTTCCCAATTCCCATCAATTCAATATTATCATGCTTCCCCATACAAAAGGTAAATACTATGGGTGCTGGAAAACTGAAATAAAAATAGAAAATTCTGGAAATACTTAAATTTAAGTCTATTTATTAGTGTCACAAGTAGGTTTATGTTAACACTGCAATGAAGTTACTCTCAAAATCTCCTAGTCGCCACACTCTGGTGCCTGTTCGGGCACACAGGGAATTTATCATGGCCAGTGCACCTCACTTGCACATATTTGGAGTGTGGGAGGAAACTGGAGCACCCAGAGGAAACCCATGCAGACATGAGAACAACGTGCAAACTCTGCACAGGTAGTGACAGAAGTCCGGAATTGAATCCGGGTCTCTGGCCTTCGACATGCCATTCAGCATTTGTGGATAGAGAAACAGAATTCACATTTCAGGTCTTTGATGTTCATCAGAACTGGGAAAAATCATCACTCTCTCTGCTGCCAAATGTCCATTACCTTCTCCAAACTGCCCAGCATTCCACATTATGCCTCACCTCCCTGATCCCTGAACTACTCATGCACCATCTTCTGAATAATTACATAACTAATGTCTTTCCCTGATTCCACATCCTCTCACCACCATTTCCAACACCACAGCATCTCCAACTTCAACTAACATTATTTCCTCCAGTTTCCCATCGTCAACAGAATAAGACTTGACAATTAGAATGGAAGTATTTAAAGTCCACATGAATTGAACATGGAAATTGTTTCTTACGTGATATGTTACAAAATAAGATCGTATTTTTGAGTGATCAGTGAACCTGTCTAGATCTGCAGTTCCAGTTGCTTTGGTGAACCACAAATAGTTACAATTGCTCCAGGTAATATTGTAAAATGCTACGTTAAGATGCTTATCAAGTGAGTAACAGCTGTACTTTTTCTTCCCTAACCTTGCAAAAATTAGGCAAATACAGAAAAGCCTGTGCTAAATAAATCTGAGCAGATGGGAAGAAATGCTCTTTTATCAGATATATGCAAACAAAAGAAGTTGAAGAAGACTGTTACCAATGACAGGAGTGCACCAATCGTTAATGGTAAGTTTGAAAAATAAAGACGCTTATTGCTCTAATTTAACCAATTATGTAAAATGTCTTGATGCTTTGCTATATTATAAAGTTGTACGCTCCTGGATATGTTGTTCAAAGTCTGTAGCCCTGTATGAATTTACACACAATGTATAATTAATTTACACACTGTTGAAATGCTTTCCACAACACAATTTGCATTTTGCAGCCCAGTATTGTTTAAAATTTTAATTAAATCAGTTCACTTTTTTTAAACCTACCCACCGGGATTCATATAAATAAATGAATAAGGAACAGGAGTATGGCCCCTCAACTTCTCCACCAACTTAATAATTTCATGGCTGATCTGATAGTAACATGAAACCTGCATCTCACTACCCACCGATAGGTTATCGACCCTTGCTATGCAAGAATCTATCCACCTCTATCTTAAAAATGTTCAAACACTCTGCTTCCACTGCTTTTTCAGAAAGAGATTTCCTAAGACTCTCAACCCTCTTGAGAAGATAAAATTCCCCTCACCTTTTTAAATAGGCGACCCTTTATTTTAAACCGTGACCCCCTAGTTTTAAATTCTCCCACAATCATTCTCTCGACATTCACCCTGTCAAGACCTCTCAGGATCTTGTATGTTTCAATCAAGTCACCTTTTTACTTTTCTAAACGTCAGCAGATATGAGCCTAGCCTGAACAACCTTTCCTCATAAGACAACCCACCTATTTTGTGTATTATTCTGTTAAACCTTCTCTGAACTGCTTCCAATGCATTTACATCCTTCCTTAAATAAAGTGATCAATAATGTATACAGTATTCCAAATGTGATCCCACCAATGCCCTGTGTAACTGAAGCATAACCTTCCTAAAGGTAAAGACACCATCGTCCCAGATGACCATTGACTGGTGGTGATATAACCTGAGGATCACCGCACCTCAGATGAGGGGCAAGGTTGAGAAGGCAGGGCCTTCATGAATTATCTCAGCCAGTACGGGAATTGAACCTGTGCTGTTCGCATCGCTCTGGTTCACAAACCAGCCGTCCAGCCAACTGAGCTAAACTGACCCCCATAACCTCACTGATTTTATATGCAAAAGGATCTTTTTGCTGTTTCATTACCAAAGTTATTTCATGTCTAAGTTGTCTCAAGGAAAAAAAAACATTTTAACTTGCACAAAAGTGTTTTTCTTTGGAAAAGAAATTCAAGTCTAGCATCCTGTCACAAGAATACATCATTTGAGGATAAATTTTCCAACTTTAAATGAGCAGATCAGGAATCGCAAACCATTGGCTTCCATTTCAAATTTGTCAGACACCTCTTAGCAAATGAGACTCTGCTACAACTCAGTGTACATTCTGTATGATAGAGATGGTTTATCGATCCTTCACAAACAATAAAATATATTGTATCTCTTTTTAAACAGCACCTAAAGGACCTGGAGGAGGAGGAGTTGGCGGTGGCGGCGGCGGCGGCGGCGGAGGAGGAGGTGGTGGAGGTGGACCTGCTGGTTTAGGTGGATTGTTTGCAGGAGGAATGCCAAAGCTTAGGTCTGCAGGAAACCGAGATGGCCCAGGTAAGTTTTAATTAATTTCAATCTTGTTGAATATTTTTCAATGATGCTTTTTATTACTTTTACATGCTTCTCACTTTCTATTTCCATACAGTGCAGTATCCTTAATGGAGTTACTCTCCTGATTATGTTGACTAATATGGTTGAAAACCTCTGTGTACTTATGATTAACTTTCAGAAAGTATAGATAAGAATCAAAGATATTTAGTTTGCCAAGAAATGCAGAAGTGTTAATAACTCTCCAAAGGAGGGTTTTTATTATTGTTTAAACTTAGACTCCATAGATGTGAAAAACATGAGATCACTGCCTCCCTCTGTCAGAAGATCTTTTGCCCTTCAAACAGACCCAGTATCTGACCATACCTAGTTAAACCAGTGTACCTCTAGGGATTCCTGGCTACAGTCAGGGCCTGGACTCCTGAACCACTGAAGAATTACATTTATAAAGAAACATCACTGTGACCAATATTCAGAGAGGCATTCGAGGCACCCTTTTTTTTTGTTTTGTTTTTATTCCAATTCAATCATTCAAGTCCAATTCAGAGTCTCAACAAGTTTGAGACATTCCTAATCCAAGCTGACAAGACAGGGCTCTCACCTCCTGTCTTGGGCTTGTTCTACGTGATCCAAGCTGATTGGAGTAGTCTTAGCTCCTCCTCCAAGGCTTGATCTTATTTGCATCTTAGCCAAAAATGCTGCTTTTAAAAATTGTTTCAAATGAAGCTGAAATGTAACCTAATGACTTCAACCAAGCACAGCATATCCACACTACACTTGATCTGGCACCTTTGTTACACTTACGGAGGAAAGATAGTACTAATCCTGACCCCAACCTCCACCAGACTTCACATATTTATTACAACGTCAGACACCCACTTCTTGTTTGTGAAGGCACTGGCTAATCACGTGATAATTAAGAGGCCTCCACAAATTCCATTGCCTATGTTGGGGCAGTGCTTGAGATCTTAAATGAGAATACACGCTCAACCCTCCTGCTGCATATTAAAAGGACCACTCATAGGTGGTGATTAGAAATGCAGATAATGAGTGTGTTCAGATTGCGCGCAAAGCAGTAACGTGACGATTGTTCACCTTTAATGCAGCAAAACATTTTTTCTCAGAACAATCGTTAGAGGCAAGTTCTAATCTCTCCTTCCATCAGTTTTAATTTAAAATTGCTGTACTAACCACAAATGGGTGGTTATTTCTCCCCCAGTGTAATTTAAAACCTTAGTTGTATTCCTGGAGCCCCACATCATGTTACTTTGTGGGTTTCAAGTACCTTGAGAAAAATGAGACATGTTAGAGGAGTAGATGAGTCTGTAGGAAGCAACTCGATTTATTCTGTCTACAATTCAGACATGTTAATTGCTGCAGAACCAGACTGTACAGAAAAGCTAATGATGCTGTTCTACAATGTGTAGTTGTTTGCAACTAAACTGCATATTCCCTGTACATCACACACTTATTACATTTCTATCCACAGATTCTGGTGGAGGCAGACCTCCAATTTTGCCTCCTGGTGGAAGATCATCTGGTCCCAGACCATTTGCAGCAAACAATGTTCCGCCAAGGATGCCTGGGGCGTCGTCTTTTCCGAGGAATAACAACCCTGAACTACCAAGAAATAAGTTTCAGCCACCAAACCAACCAAAATTTTCAAGGCCAGATATAGGTTCAAAGCCTGATGCAGGACCTCCACCTTTACCAAATGCACCACGACCATCAGCATCAAACATGCAGAACAGGGGTCCTCCACCTCTACCGGGAAATCGAACGCCAAACACAGGACCGTCTCTACCAAACCGCAATCAAGGGTCTTCTCGTCAGTTCTCTCCTACTCTTCCACATAGCAATGTAAATAAACCTTCTCTGCCTCCCACCCCCAGCAGAGTTGCCGAAGACAAGCCTTCACCACCAGCTCCTCCAATTCCCAATATGAACAGACCTCCACTGCCTCCTACTCCTGTTAGGATGATGGATGATAGGCCTCCACCACCACCTATGACAAGTAGGCCCTCATCCAACAGAGATGGCCCTCCACTTCCACCACCACAACATCAGAAGCCACCTGTCCCTCAAACACCTAGGCCAACTCCCTCTTTCCAAGCTCCACCCCCACCACCACCTAATCGACCAGGACCACCTTCCACTCATCCAAGTACTGCTCCAGATGTTGAAATTCCAAGGCTCCCTCAACGAAATTTGTCTCTCCACGGCACTTCTTCTTCAACATCACCTGGGCCAATTCGAAGTGGTCCCCTTCCTCCCAGCGAAAGGCCTCCACCACCTGTAAGAGACCCCCCCAGCAGATCAGGTAAGTTCAATGAGCGTTTCAACATTTTCTATTTGTTGTCTGTAAGCCCTCCTTCCCATAGTTTTAAACCAAGGTTAAAAACAAAGGCTCCTGCCATTTAGTATTGCTGCCTATGTTAATTGCAGCATCTGACTGCTACATTAGAGCTTTGTATCTGTTTGTTATTCTTTCAGCACTACTACTGATTTCCTATTTTCCACAGTTCCGATGGCAGAACTTGTTATCTTCTGCTTCTTATGTTGCAGTAGTTGCACTAACACATGTTCTGTGCTGCTGAAGTAGCCATGGTGCGTATTCCTTTTTCCTTCTTGCAACCCCGTTTGGCAGTGTGAATACCTCAACTGGGAGTTATGGCAGTGGTATAGTGTCATAAATCAAATAACAAAGAGGGAATGGGAGGAGGTAATGGGAATGAAATGAGGATGAGTGAAGGTCAAGGTATATGAAGAATGAGGACAGTAAGTAGTGGAAGGAATGTAAAGAAAGACAAAGAAAGAAGACTGATTTCTGGTTTCCTTTTAATTCCACAAATAGTTGAAATTTCTGAATAATTCAGATCTTTGCGCTTTTCCCCCTTCCATTTCTTTAGGCTGAATCAGAAATTTATGCTGCGTCAAAATGACAGAAGAACATTCCATGTGCTTTGATTTGACAAACTTCAAATTACAAAAATCTAATTGGAAAATATGAATTGAGACAGGAATTTAGCCATGATAATTGTCTCTTCCTTGTGTTTGAGAAATCAGTAACATGACAGTAAACTCCTTGCGTTATTTCTAAGCCAGAAAGTTATAGGTCCAAAACCAAACTCCTGTAATTTGAGCATATAATCTAGGATGAATTGTGGTGCGGTATTTAGCGAGTGCTGAATTGGCAGACATGCCACCTTTCTGATGAAATAAAGGTCTCCTCGGCCTGTCTAGATGGGTGTAAAGGATCCTATAGCAGTATTCAATGAAGAATTCTTCTTGTATCCAACGTAGCAGTTTGCCCTCGATCAACATCTTAACTGTTTCAACAGCAGGTTAATTGATCATTTTTCTATTACTGATTGTGCAACCCTGCTGTGCACCATTTAGCGATACGTTTGCTTGGATAACAACAGTAATTACCAAGTAATTAACTCTGAACACTTGGGGGTGTCTAGGGACTTAAAAGATGATTTATCAATGAAAGTTCTTTATTTATCTCAATTTTGGTTTGGGACTTTTAGGGTGATAAGTATGGATTTTTTTCAACAATAATATGCAACACTTATGGTGTAATATGGCATACATTGTGAATGGAGCTAAGGGCATTATACATTGGGGAACTGGTAAAACAAAGAAGTAGGGAAAAGGTAAAATGTTATAAACTCCACAGTGGCATGCTTCCAATCAAACTAAATCTAATTTGATGTACCCTAACATTGAAAATAAATCTTGGGGGAGAAAGATGCTGACACTTCAGAAATAAAATAAGAAACCCCAACTTAAAGAATATGGAGAGCACAGATATGAATAATTTCCTGATGATCAAAATAGAATGTTGATTTGAATTCTATTACCATTGTTAAAAAGCTCTTTGCACACACTGCATTCACTTTCTAGAGGAAACTGACTTCTTGGAAATTATCTTACAGGACTGCATACTAATTACTTTCTCAACATCTTAAAACAGGACCTCTTCCACCACCACCTCCTGCTAGCAGAAACGGTAGTACCCTGAAAGCACCACCTGTCCCACAGCCCCCCAGTAGAATGGGTTCAGACACAAGGAGTGGCTTCAGACCCCCACTCCCTCCTGATCGAGGAAGTCCTGTTGCCCCACCACCCCCACCAACGTCAATGAGGAATGGCTTTCAGGAGTCCTCGCAGTCAATGTGTGAAGGTAAATATTACACCTGTTTTCATCCACACACTATTCATCCTCCCCAGTGTTTTGAGAATACATACTCAAAATTATCAAGAAATAACAAATGTAAAGTTTAAATTAGTGGCAGCAGTCAGACGATGGAGTTGTGAGAAAAAATTAATTGATTTTATTTATAACCATCTTTCATGTTCCAACTCTTATTTCTGTGTTGCCTCTCCTTATGGCAGCTAAATGTAAATAACTCCTATATCTTCTAGAACGTCTCTGAGCAGTTGCAGGACATTCTTAAGGGGAAGGGTGAGCAGCCAGAAGTTGTTGTACAAATTGGTACCAATGGCATAAGTAGGAAAAGGGATGAGTGTGAATATAGAGTGTCAGGCAGAAGACTAAAGTGCAGGACTTTGAAGGTAGTAATTTCTGGACTACTACAGTGCCACGTGCTAGTGTGAGTAGGAACAGGAAGATTAGGCAGATGAATGCATGGCTTGAGAGCTAGTGCAGGAGGCAAGAATTTAGATTCTTGGTTTATTGGGATCTCTTTTGGGGAAGGGCTGACCTCTTCAAGAGGGAGAGGTTACACCTGAACTCGAGGGGGACTAATATCCTGGCAGGGAGATTTGCTAGAGCCATTCGGGAGAGCTTAAACTAGTTTGGCAGGGGGAAGAAGACGGAAGAGAAGGTTGAGGGCAGCACAGAAGTTAAAGAGAGCACAGTAAATGGTAAAGGCAGTGTCAGTAATCCTAGTTCCAAATAGATCAGGCAAAAGCAAGAGAGAGTGAAGGAAGTCCAGATTGAACTGCATGTATTTCAATGCAAGAGGCCTGAGGGGCAAGGCAGATAAACTCAGGGCATGGATGGATACATGGGACTGGGATATTATAGCAATTACTGAAACATGGCTAAGGGAAGGACAGGACTGGCAGCCCAATGTTCCAGAGTACGGATGCTATAGGAAAGATGGAACAGGAGGTAAGAGAGGAGAGGAAGTTGCACTTTTGATTAAGGAAAACATCATGGTAATACTGAGAGGGGAATATATTCACCCACTGAGTCTATATGGGTTGAACTGAGAAATAAGAAGGGGGAAATCATTTTGATGGGGTTGTATTATAGGCCCCAAGTAGTCTGCAGGAAATTGAGGAGTAAATATGTGAGGAGATTACAGATAGCTCCAAGAAAAATAGGGTGGTAATAGTAGGGGACTTTAACTTTCCCAACATTAACTGGGACAGCCATAGTATTAGAGGCTTGGATGGAGAGAAATTTGTTGAGCGTATTCAGGAGGAATTTCTCCGTCAGTATGTGGATGGCCTGACTAGAGATGGGGTAAAACTTGACCTCCTCTTGGGAAGTAAGGAAGGGCAGGTGACAGAAGTGTTAGTGAGGAATCACTTTGGGACCAGTGACCACAATTCCATTAATTTTAAGATGGCTATGGAGAATGATAGGTCTGCCCCAAAAGTTAATTCTAAATTCAGGCAAGACCAATTTTGATGGAATCGGGCAGGAACTTTCAACAGTTAATTGGGAAGGCAAAGGGACGTCTGGTAAGTGGCAGGTTTTCTAAAGTGTGTTAACCAGGGTTCAGGATAAGCACATTCTTAAAGTAAAGGGCAAGGTTGGTAGAAGTAGAGAACCCTGGCTGACTCAGGATATTGAGACCCTGGTCAAGAAGGAGGGGGCACGTGACATGTGTAGGCAACTGGGATCATGTGGATCCCTTGAAGAGTATAGAGGGTGTAGGCGTAGAGTTAAGAGGGGAATCAGGAGGGCAAAAAGGGGACACGGGATTGTTTTGGCAGATAAGGCAAAGGAGAATCAACAGAACTTCTACAAATACATTAAAGGGCAAAAGAGTAATAAGGGAGAGAGTAGGACCTCTTAAGGATCAACAAGATCATCTATGTGCAGATCCACGAGAGATGGGTGAGATCC
Organism: Carcharhinus amblyrhynchos; assembly: GCF_965287045.1. Taxonomy (NCBI): domain Eukaryota; kingdom Metazoa; phylum Chordata; class Chondrichthyes; order Carcharhiniformes; family Carcharhinidae; genus Carcharhinus; species Carcharhinus amblyrhynchos. The sequence goes on from NC_137334.1 coordinate 44,438,321, forward strand.
TAAATGAATATTTCTCATCAGTATTCACTGTTGAGAAAAGCATGGATGTTAGGGAACTTAGGGAAATAAATAGTGATGTCTTGAGGAGTGTACATATAACAGAGAAGGAGATGCTGGAAGTCTTAAAGCACACCAAAGTAGCTAAATCCCCGGTACCCGATGAAGTGTTTCCCAGGACACTGTGGGAGGCTAGGGAAGAAATTGTAGGTCCCCTGCAGAGATATTTGAATCATCAATAGTCACAGGTGAGGTGCCTGAAGATTGCAGGGGGGCAAATGTTGTGCCTTTGTTTAAAAAGGACTGCAGGGAAAAGCCTGGGAACTACTGGCCAGTAACCTCACATCTGTAATGGTTAAGTCGTTAGAAGGTATTTTGAGAGACGGGATCTACAGGCATTTAGAGATGCAAGGACTGAGTAGGGACAGTCAGCATAGTTTTGTGAGGGGAAAGTCATGTCTCACAAATTTGATTGAGTTTTCTGAAGGGGTAACCAAGATGATAGATGAGGGCAGTTCAGTTGATGTTGTCTACATAGACTTTAGCAAGGCCTTTGACAAGGTCCCACATGGTAGGTTGTTGCATAAGATTAAATCTCATGGGATCCAGGGTGAGGTAGCAGATGGATACAAAATTGGCTTGATGACAGAAAACAGAGGGTAGTTTTCCAAACTGGAGGCCTGTGACTAATGGTGTGCTTCAGAGATCAATGCTGGGTCCACTGTTATTTGTCATTTATATTAATGATTTGGATGAGAATTTAGTAGGCATGGTTACTAAGTTTACAGATAGCACCAAGATTGGTGGCATAATGGATAGTGAAGAAGGCTATCTAGGATTGAAAAGGGATCTTGATCAATTGGGCCAGTGGGCTGATGAATGGCAGATGGAGTTTAATTTGTAGAAATGCAAGGTGATGCATTTTTGTGCATCAAACCAGGGCAGTTACTCAGTTAATGGTAGAGCGTTGGGGAGACTTATAGAACGAAGAGATCTGAGGATACAGGTTCATAGCTCCTTGAAAGTGGAGCCACAAGTGGACAGAGTGGTGAAGAAGGAATTCGGTATGCTTGGTTTCATTGGTCAGAACATTGAATACATGAGTTGGGACGCCTTGTTGAAGTTGTACAAGACATTGGTAAGGCCGCACTTGGAATACTGTGTACAGCTCTGAGCACCCTATTATAGAAAGCTTATTATTAAACTAGAAAGAGTGCAGAAAAGGTTTATTAGGATGCTACCAGGACTTGATAATTTGAGTTATAAGGAGAATCTGGATAGACTGGGACTTTTTTCTCTGGAGAGTGTAGGAGGCTGAGAGGTGATCTTATGGAGGTCTATACAATAATGACTGGCATAGATCAGCTAGATAGTCAATATTTTTTCCCAAAGGTAGGGGAGTCTAAAACTAGAGGGCATAGACTTAAGGTGAGAGGGGAGAGATACAAAAGGGTCCAGAGGGTGGTGAGTATCTGGAACAAGCTGCCAGAGATAGTAGAGACGAGTTCAATTTTGTCTTTTAAAAAGCGTTTGAACAGTTGCATAGTAAGATGAGTGTAGAAGGATATGGGCCAAATGCAGGCAATTGGGACTAGCTTAGGAGTTAAAAAAGAGGCGGCATGGACAACTTGGGCTGAAGGGCCTGTTTCCATACTGTAAACCTCTATGACTCTATAACTTGCTGTATAGAATACTGCAGCCAAAAGCCCAGATTACATCACTCTGCTGTACCACATGGCAATGCTGGAAACATTTCATGAAGTCCAGTATCAATTAATGGATTCAACATTATATGTAAATTTATGTAATTTTCCAGGAATAAGCTGCAACCATTGCAAGATTTTATATTGAAATGTTAAAATTTAACACCTGTATAAATATAGATACGCTGATGTTCATGTACTGTAAAATTAATAATTATTTTCTCTCACTGCAGATGAGTGGGAAGGCAGATTTTCTTTCCATTCCATTTCTGAGTTTCCACCACCAGACCCATATGTAAACTTTCCAAAAACGTACCCTAGTAAACAGAGCAAGGCAGAGAGCAGAGGTGAGTCGCAGTGGAACTTGCCAAAACCTAGTTATGGAGTTTGGAGCAATAAGAAAAATTGCCTCCTTTCATTTTAAAAAGCTTATAATTTTTACATTTGTACATGTATATTAGCCAGGAATTGTACTATATATTGTACCTTCCTTGATCTATGGGGATTTATAGAACAAATCGAAAGTTTAAACAATTAATAGCTGAGCTTTACTACTTGGTTTAATTTTCTGAGGATAGAATTGGCTCACTGGTGATTACAACCAGGGAAAAGTAGCATACAAGCATTCAGTCACACATGAATAATGGCTACACGTGTGAAGAACCAGAACATACGCTGCATTCCTGACACCAAGACCCACTGCAGAGGGCAGAACAGTGACACAAGTTTTTAAAAATAAGGTGCAAATACGTTCAATATAAATCTACTTCAGAATTTAAAATATTGTATGAATTTCAGAACAACATTTGCGTATTTTTAAAAAAACTGAATTGTGTAATTGTTGAGGGAGAGAGAGAGAGAGAAATTCAAGGGACATCCTTCCACTCATATCACTTAAGGGTTCATTACTTAAACTTTCTCTCTCAGGAAGAGGAAAGATTATTGGGACAGAGAAGAGCTTAAATTTTATTCAACTAGTTTAATATTTCTCTTTCAGTTACAGAAAACAGTTAATATCTATTAAAATACCACTTACGGAAAATGCTGTGTGGGTTTCCTCCAGTTGCTCCAGATTCCTCCCACAGTCCAAAGAATTGCAAGTTAGGGACATTGGGCATGGTGAAATGTGCTGGGATACTGGAATAGGGTGGGGGGAGATGCAGACTCAGCCCACCTTCTGCACTGTAGGGATTTTATGGCAATGTTACTCTATAATTTTAGAGATTGTGCATTAATTATAATCTTTTACTGTTACAGATACAGGCCGGAGAGAGCGAGGTGCTCCACCTCTTCCACCAATTCCATCTATACCAAGGTGAAAACAGATCTGGCTGTTGAAAGCTCATGGAAAGCCATTCTACTCTTAGACCAACTTGCATGCTTTAACTGCAGACTTGCTACAAGGATGTTGAATTTGCCTCTTATCAACGTCAGTCATGTTCAGCTGTTGAAATGCTGGCTGTCTGGCATTTTGTCAATGTGATGCTTACAGCATCTAGAAATTAAAAAAATAATTTCTTTTTGCATTTTTTGACTGCTTTAATGTAAAACATGCTAACTTGTTTACAATATTATGGACCAGAATAAATACATGTATTTTGCAAGAATATTTCTTTAACCTATTTCATTTTATACAGTAGCAGTATTGGCTGGGTGCTCAATGTATAATTGATGTCTTCTAATAAAAATAGGCACTTTGGCTTAATATTGAATATTCTTAAAGGTTATGTTATCAAATTGAATTTAAATAAAGAGCAGAATTGCATTTTTTTTCAAGCTATCTGTTGTAAATTGTAAACCAGAAAGGTCTGAAAAATGGAAAACTAGCTGCTGTTAATTATTGGGTTGCCTGTTGTACTCATTAACTTTGGTAGTTACACATACTCAGCAATGAAAAATACCAAATAATGAGTACAATACCTGCATGAAGCTGCACCAATGGGTTGACTTGAGGTTACCAAATTAGAATGTTCAGTCTAAATAAAAGCTGTACAGAACTAGTCCATTTGAGGAATATACTATACCAGTCCATATCTTTTTTAAAAGTTATATATTTACTTTAAAGGTATAAAATTAACAATAACTTATCATTATTTAAAATATTAGAAATAACCTGGTAAGATGCCATCAAGAAAATGGAAGAGACAATTACTTTGATGGAATTAAAAACTAGCTGGCATATAACTCTAGCTGTACATTTTCTGTTGCTCTTTGAGTGACTGTCTTCAACCAATTTAGTCATCATAATGTTTTTAATCTTTCTATCATGTTTCTAATAGGGATAATAATGATGTAAATGATCTAGTCAGAGACAGGCATTTTTGTTGTGATGAATTACATGGATTGTACAGAAATAAGCCATAGTCTTTGCTGGTGTTCAGGCTTCACATTCTATGTAACTCAGCATTTCTTACTATCATTTTTTTTCTTTCAGACTTGTCTTGTTTCCTTTCAAAAGCATCTAAACTTTAGTTGCTTCAGTCATTTCCTTAGCAATGAATTCTACATTCTAACCATTTTGGATGATGAAATTTCTCCTCATTTCCTTTCTAGATTTGTCAGTAACTGTCTGGTATTTATGTCCCCTTGTTCTGGATTCTCCACCAGTGTAAATATTCTCTCCGTATCTACTCAATCTGACTTTCAAAATGTTAAGGTCACCTCTCAGAACATGAAAAGCATAAGGGAAGCCATAGACAGCAAAGTAGGAAGTTTTTTAAAAGAAGGAAATATAAATTGCATTTAAATCATCGTACAGGAAGAGACATAAAGAATGAGTTCTAAACATGGGATTAAGGGAAAATTTAAGCAGCATTTCATGTGGGTATTTAAATCTGTCATTGTCACATCTGAATAAAACTTCACTTTTCCACAGCTGGTATACCAGTTCCCTCTGGCAAAAGTTTGTCAGAGGATTTATGTGGACATGTTTTTCATCCTTTGAGAATTTCAAACTGACAAGATTAGGATTGTGGATGTTTTTAGCAAAACATCAGGAGAGGAAGACCATCACCATTCAAAGCACCAACAATGTATTGTGAAATCTGAAGTTGCATGGAGAGAGGAACTGATGTCACAGGACGCACTGCCCACAACAGTTTCCTGAAATAGGGTCATAGCTTGTATTCTTGGACCTCTCAGATAAGTGGTGCTTCCACAGGTTGTGTTTCATGTCAGACAGTGCAAGACATCTGCAAACTCCTACAGGGCGATCTACTCCCTGCTGAACCTGGTGGCTTTGTATAATCAGTGGCTACAAAAGTGACCTTAAACTTTCTCTTCTCCCGATCCTTTCACAGTACTATCACAGATATATCTGCACATAAACGAATGAGGTCACTGGATTATTTGCCAGGGCTAACAATATTCTCTTTGAGGACAATAGCCAGAAGAGGGGCACTCAGTTTCACCTTTCTGGCTCAACTTTTCCAGGTGTAACCTGTCCTTGACTGCACACAAGGCATTCTGAGTATCAACAGCAACCAGGAGTTTCAGTGGGCATCACAAGAAAAGATTCATGCAGTGCTCTACTAGATTCCATGGGAAATGTCTTGATACCTTCATACTGTTCATATTACTAGATGGTCCAGGATGCATTCTGAAAGGTTGACTTGTAAGTATCAAATGATATGCACTTCAAACCTGTCTTATATCGCATAAGAACATAAGAAATAGGAGCAGGAGTAGGCCATCCAGCCCTTCGAGCCTGCCCCGCCATTCAATAAGATCATGGCTGATCTGTCGCTGCTCAGTTCCACTTTCCCGCCCTCTCCCCATAACCCTTAATCCCCTCTCCTATCAAAAACCCATCAACCCGCGTCTTAAAAATATTTAGCGAGGCAGCCTCCACCACTTCAACGGGCAGAGAATTCCAGAGATTCACCACCCTTTGAGTGAAGAAGTTCCTCCTCAACTCCGTTCTAAACCGCCCCCCTTTTATCTTGAGGCTGTGCCCCCTAGTCCTATTGTCTTTTTTGAGCGGGAAGAGTCTTTCCACCTCTATCCTATCCATCCCATTCATCATCTTATACGTCTCAATGAGATCTCCTCTCATTCTTCTAAACTCTAACGAGTACAAGCCCAGTTTATTCAGCCTCTCCTCATAGCTCAATCCCCTCAACTCCGGTATCAGCCTAGTAAACCTCCTCTGCACTCCCTCCAAGGCCAAAATATCTTTGCGCAGGTGCGGCGCCCAAAAATGCACACAGTACTCCAGTTGCGGCCTCACCAATGCCCTATACAGCTGCAGCAAGACCTCCCTACTTTTATATTCAATCCCCCTCGCTATGAAGGCCAACATCCCATTCGCCTTCCTGACCACCTGCTGCACCTGCAAGCTGGGTTTTTGCGACTCATGCACAAGGACCCCGAGGTCCCTCTGCACCGTCGCCTGCTGCAGTTTTTCGCCTCGTAAGTAATAGTCCTTCCTACCATTTTTCCTACCAAGGTGGACCACCTCACACTTGCCAACATTAAATTCCATTTGCCATTTCCTGGCCCATTCGCCCAGCCTATCTAGATCCTTCTGCAGACTCTCCACACCCTCCGCACAATTTGCCGTTCCCCCAATCTTGGTGTCATCAGCAAATTTCGACACTCTACACTCGGTTCCCTCCTCCAGATCATCTATATAAATGGTAAAAAGCTGAGGCCCCAGCACCGACACCTGGGGCACTCCACTAGTCACCATCCGCCAATCCGAATAGCACCCGTTGACCCCCACTCCCTGCCTCCTATTTGACAACCAATCCTCTATCCACGCTAACACACGTGTTATCACCTGTGAGGAACACCCCCAATGAGATACAGGGGCACTGCCATGAGACATGACCATCAAGAATGTTCATCAAACAAGCCATTAGAGCATTGAAGATGTGCTTCGGGTGCCCTTCAGTTCTCACTAGTGAGGAATTCCAGACAGCTAGTGATGATCTGTAGGTGGAATAACATTGCACAGCTGCTAGGACTGCAAGTGGAAAAGGTTAACAGAGCCAAGCGCTCAGCTTCAGAGTAGGAGGCAGAGGGGAAGATTTGAGCCAGAACACTTGCATTCAGGGCATCCTCCTCTGCATCAGTGAGCTGGACTACTTGTGGAAGCTCACCTCCTGTACTGTCCCTTTCTCTCTTGCATTTTATTTGCTCTTCTACAATGGGCAAAGAAGCAGAACTGAGAGCAAATGAGTGAAAGTAAGGTATTCATCTATTAGAGAGACATGTCGCATTGTATAAGGATTTGGGTAAGTGTCAACATTCTTGGATAAATGAGAAAGGTGATGGAGCTCAAAGAAAGTGAAAACTGGGTGCTGCTGAAAGTTAATAGGCAAGGAGTGATATGAAAAACACGTGGCAAGAAAGAGTGAAAATGGGGTGGGGACTGCTTAAAGAGGGAATATACTTATTTTTTTCTAAACCAGTTAGGTCATTAAACCATTTCCTACATTGCATCCACAACCTGTGCATAACATTAATTTCTTCAGAAATGGCCATAAAGTATAAAAAACAAAACAACAAAGAACAACACAGCACAGGAAACAAGCCCTTCGGCCTAACAAGCCTGCGCCACTATTTTAACATTGTGAGTGCCCTCTTCTACCTATGACCTTTGTCTACGCCATTGGACTCCACAACAAAGGAACCATAACCAGGTTGAGGGACGACTAATTTAGGGACAATTTGTTAACACCAATCAGCCTAAGAGCATGTTTTTGGGGTGTGGGAGGAAACCAGAGTACCTAGAGAAAACCCACGCAAGCACGGGGAGAATCTGCAAACTCCCACAGACACCGGCCCAAATCCATGTATCTGCATAGCAAACAGCGATAATCACTGAGCTGTCATGTTGCCCATCAGTTGGTCCAGTTTAAGCGTACACTAACGACGTGAAGCACTAGGCAACTCTCGAAGCAACATCCAAGAGCAGCCCTCGCATGACCCACCACGTGTATGCCCCTTGTTGGACAACAAGGTGGACCGAATCACCTGTGGATTAAAAAAAAATACATCAATCAACATGCACAACTTATACAGACATTCACAGAATCCCCAGAAGCTCAGACATAAGACAAGTGGGCCATAAAATATGTTGGACGCTCTATAGGAATCAGTTGATTCCCAGGAACATCCTAAGGCACTTGATCATTATTTAGAACAATCTTTTGTATCCCTCCATCTCTAGTCTGCTCATGTGCCTATCTAAGTAAGCCTTAAACAACTCTAGCATGCCTGCCTCCACTACCCTACTTGGCAGTGCATTCCAGGCCCCCACAACCCTCTGTGTGAAAAACCTCCCTCTAACATCCGAATTATACCTCACCCCTCTCACCCTAAGCCCGTGGCCCCTTGTAATTTTTGTATCCAACCTAGGAAAAAGCTTACCACTGTTCACTCTATCTATGCCCTTTATAATCTAATACACCTCTCTTAGATCTCCCCTCATTCTCTGTCTTTCTAAGGAGAACAGCCTCAATTTGCCCAATCTCTCCTCATAGCTCAGTCCTTCCATACCAGGCAGCATCCTGGTAAACCACCTCTGCACTCTCTCCATGGTCTCCACATCCTTCCTGTAGTAAGGCGACCAGAACGGGACGCAATACTCCAAATGCAGTCTAACCAACATTCTATACAACTGCAACATTAGACACCAGCTTTTATACTCTATACCCCTTCCTATAAAGGCAAGCATACCATAAGCCTTTTTTGCCACCTTCTCCACTTGTACTGCCACCTTCAGGGACTTGTGTACTTGCACCCCTAGGTCCCTCTGTGTTTCTATACTCTTAATAGTCCTACCATTTATTGTATAACTCCCCCCTACATTATTTCTTCCAAAATGCGTCACCTCGCATTTATCTGGATTAAATTATCTGGATTAATCTGTAAACAGATTATTAGATAAAACAGTTGGTGAGCAAATGTATCTAAACAATGGATGAGCAATGCAGTAATAATTCCAGTGAATACATTTCTCAGTGTTACTGAGCCAAGATGATCCCCAGGTCCAAGATTCCAAAAGAGACCGTGTGCTGTAAACATGTCTCAGTTGATAATAGCAGTGAGGGTATTAAATAAGTTTATGTAGACCTTTTAATTAATGGTACAATCTGTGGGGTAGTGAGCTCAATAATATGCACACTCCTCACATCCTAGTCGTAATAATAGACCGTCTACCAATATTCATACAAGTCTACCGCTTCTCACGGCTATCTTAATTACAACTCCTCATGCTCTGCTTCCTGTAAGGACTCCATCCCGTTCTCCTAGTTTGGAACAGATGTGTTTCCCACACTTCCGGCCATACCCCTTCCTAACTTCCCAAGACATGGTGGCACAATGGTTAGCACTGCTGTCTCATAGCACTAGGGACCCAGGTTCAATTCCAGCATCAGGTCACTATCTGTGTGGAGTTTGCATGTTCTCCCTGTGTCTGTGTGGGTTTCCTCTAGATGCCCCAGTTTTCTCCCACAGTCTAAAGATGTGTAGGTTAGGTGGATTGGCCATGTTAAATTGTCCCTTAGCGTCAGGGTGATTAAATACATGGGGTTATGAGGAAAAGGCCTGTGTGAGATTGTGGTCAGTACAGGCTCGATGGGTCAAATAGCCTCACTCTGCATTGTACAGATTCTATGAGAGGGTTCTCCTTCTTTTCGCTTTCCATCCCAACAGCCTCCACAGTCAAAAGATCATCCTCCACTATTTCCATCAACTCCAGCATGATGCCACCACCTAACACATATTCTCCTCACCTCAACTGTTCGCATTCTGTAGGGACAGTTCCTCTGTGATACCCTGATTCACTTGCCTATCAACCCCCACAAATTCCCTTCCCACGGCACCTTGTGATATAATCACAGGAGGTGGAATACCTGCATCACGATCTTCTCCCTCCTCAATATCTAAGGGCCTAAACACTCCTTTCAGGTGAAGCAGTGTTTCATTTGCACATCCTTCAAATTAGTTTACTGTCTTCACAGCTCACGATGCAGTCTCCTCTACTTATCCTGACCTGAAGAAGTCACACAGGCTTGAAATGTTAACTCTGTTTTTCTCTCCACAAATGCTGCCAGACCTGCAGAGTTTTCTCCAGCATTTTCAGTGTTTATTTCAGGTTTCCAACATCTTTAGTATTTTGCATTTATTATAATCTTGTAAACTTCAGACAAGTCTCCCCTCAACCTTCTTTGTTCTAAGTAGAACAACCCCAACTTCTCTAAGCTAACCTTATAGCTAAATTACCTTACCTCTGGAATCATTCTCATAAATCCCTTTTACACCTTCCCAAGGACCTTCACATCCTTCCTAAAGTTTGGTGACCCAAACTGAATGCAAAGAGCTACTTCTGGCCTAACCAGAACTTTATAAAGGTTCAGCATAATTTCCCTGATGTTGCATTGCATATGTCTATGAAGTCCAATATCCATAAAATTTACTAACTACTCTCTCATCTTTTACATCCCTTAGTAACCTGGTTTGCAAGCCATTTGAACCATCAGCTTACTCTAACCATAGCCAGCTTTTCTAATAAATCCTTTGCATCAATTTTCACCCCATTCTTTACTTTTGTCATGTTCACTTCTGCTGATATTTTGTCAGCATCCCCTTCCTTGGTAAAGATTGATACAAAGTATTCTTTGACTATTCAAGCCTTGCCCAGCCCTCATATTTCACTTGCTTTGTCCCCAGTAGGCCTCGCCCCACCTCTTACTATTTACATGCAATGGAAATTTAATAAAGAACAAAGGTTAGTTAGGCTGTTATATGAACTGTGAATACAATCTGCGCCTGATTCTGAAGCACTGCGTGGACATGAATGTTCATGACCCATGTCACACCATTTGTTTATTTTTGCCAAATGGATGATTCCAGGTTTAGGTTTGGCTGAAGAAAAACCTGAAGAAGGTGAAGAGAATCCTGTTGTTGGAGTCCATGAGTGAACCAACAAAATGGATAGAACTAGGAATGAATGAGAGATTGACAATCTATTGTACAAGTTAAAAAGCAGAATCTCAATAGTAATAACCTTTGGATTACTACCTGAACCACGTGCAAGTTGGCATAGGAACAAACAGGTTAGAGGTCTAAATGTGTGGTTGAATATGTGATGTGGGGAGGGGGGGGAGGAAAGGGTTTCAATTTGTGGGCACAGCCACCAGTACGGGGGAAAGGTACTTGTTTCATTTGAATGGATTCCTTTTAAATCAAGCTAGGATCAGCGGCCTAAGGGATAGAATAACTAATAGATGGGACTTTAAACTAATAAATGAGGGGAGGGACAGTTGTTCAGAAGAGTCTGATACTCTAGACCTGAAAAATAAAGTCAAGACTATTGAGCACAGTAATGATTTGAGTAAAATCAAGCACATTATGTCAGGAATGGACAGAGTTTAACAATGGTAACAGAACATTAGCAATTAATGCCACAGTCAGGGAAATGTAGTGAAATGTCAAAATTAATGGTGCTTAATATAAATGCACGAAGCATCTGTTATCTGATGAGTGAATTAGTGGCACAAGTAGAAATAGCTGACAGGCAAAGCTCTTGACCCATGTCAGCCCATTTGTGTTTTGTTTTGTCTAAATGATTGGGTAGTTATTATTGAGACAAGTTTCTGGGGGGGGGGGCAAAGTTGGAAACTAAACATTCCAAAAGGTAGGCAAAATGGATGAGGAATTGGAGCACTCTAACAATAAGATAAAGGCAGTAATAAGAAAGGATCTCAACTCAGCAAATTGGATGCCATATCAGTACGGTAGAGCTAAGAGATACCTAATGGCAGATAAATTGGTAGGGCAATGTTTAGATCCTCCAACCACAATCATAATGTTGGGCAGAGTTTAAATCTGCAAATTAGAGCAGCGTGTAGCAAGGGTAGTCCTGTAATCCTGTGAGGGATTAATCTCCTCATAGATGGGGCAAACCAAGTTAACAAAAGTAGCTCAGAGGATGAGCTCATGGAATGCATTTGAGAACAATATGTTAAAAAATTGTCTAGAAAACAGATTATTTTAGCTCTTGTATTGTGGAAGAAGACATGGTTATTTAGTAATCTTATAGTAAAGGATCCTCTGGGGAGGGTTGATTATAATATGACAGGATTTCATTAAGGTTGAGAGTGATATGTGTTATGACCACAGCAATGTTAATCCCAGAGGAAAACTTGGTTTGCATGCCACTTTTATTTGTATTCTAAACTAGAAGAAAGGTACTGATCTCAACAGCAAGAAATCCAGTAACGCTCCTGGGATTTTCAAATTAAGACTAAAAGGTTTATTAGCAAAAATAGAAAAATTAAGCACACCAGATTATAGTTACATAGTTAAAATTAGTCTTATAAAATATTCCACCAAATGGCTCTCTACTTGGTCAGATTCACAAGTAAAACACTTTCCAGGCTAACTACAAGAATCCAGTAATATTATCCAACGCCTATTGCTGTAATTTTAATAAAGACATACTGCATAGCCTTTCAAGCCCTCTTCCACTGTACTGTGGAAATTCAGAACAAGTCTGCTTTTTGAAGTCCAAGACATTTTTTGGCTTGACTGGATGTTTGATTCAAACTTCATCTTCTCCCAACCCAGAGCTGTTTTCAGGAATCTTCGTCACACTGCCAAAACCTAATCAGCTCAATATCCCTCCTTAGATATCATTTTTCTCTTTCATCTACGATTCAAATTTTCCCAGCATTTCATTGAACTCAACTTTTCTAAAATATAAAAATCTTTCATGTTTTTATATCACACCCACTTTCAGGTCAAATAAAATGTAATAACCTTCCCTAGTTTACTTATGTTTTTACTTCTCTTTGAAATTTAACAGCTGAAAAGAGCACACCCCTAAGTATTTACTGGTGCAAATTTCTAAACCTAGCCTATTATAAAACCACTTCACCGAACTTCCATTACAAATGCATGCATTTAGCACCTTCACTCCTTTTCATGTCTCAATTCTTCCGAACAGTCTCCATTAGCCTTTTCCATCTTAATTAAATCATTTACACACACACATACACACACACACACACACACATACACACACCCTTCTTCACAGAATAACACAATATTACTTAAAATATTTTTAAAGTAACACACATTTTCACATGTAGTTAAGCCCCAAACTGGGGCCTTACATCAAATCAAATATGAACATGAAGGTATGAGAAGTAACTTGGCTGAGATAATTAGATCAAATTAGATGAAAACTATGATGAAAGATATCAATGGAAACATTTAAAGAATTCTCAACAATATGCATTTGCTTGAGGAATAAAAAGCTACAAGCATGGCTGATTAAATAAATTAAGGACAGAATTAGACTAAAAGAAGAGACTTAAAATATTGTCAGAGGAGCAATAAACCTAAGGATTGCAAGAGTTTTTAAAAGTCAGCAAAGGATGAGCAAAAAGTGAATAAGAAGACAGAATACTATGAAAACAGATTCTAAGCATTTCAGCAAAATGTAAAATGAAACTTGAGAAAGTAACTTTGGATTCCTTAAAGATAGGTACAGGAGGAGTTATAATAGAAAACAAGAACTGGCTGAGAATTAAATAAGTATTTTGACCTAGAATTTAGCCTTGGTGCAGGAAACAGGAGTTGGGCAATTTCCCAATCTCACTAATACAAAACTCATTTCCTTACACAAATCCACATATTCTTGTTCCAAGTGACACACACAGGTATGATTCAGGTCTGGCACTTCCTGATGCAAATCCAAAGCATGGTGTCTGCCTTCACAGTAAAAGACAAAGAACATATCAGAAATATGGGGAACCAATGACTAATTAGAACAAGGATTTTAAAGTAATTAATATTTGTGAAGAAAATGTACCAGAGAAATTAATGGAATTAAAGCTGACAAATCCCCTGGAGACGATGGCATATGTCCTAGATTTTTAAAAGAGGTGACTGCAGAATGGACATTGGTTTCCAGAATTTCCTGGATTCTAGAATAGTATCCATGTGTTGAAAGATAGAAAATGTATCACCACTGTTCAGGAAGGGCAGAACAGAAAAAAAAATCGGGAACTACAGGCCAATTGGCATGATATCAGTAGTCAGGGAAATGCCAGAATCTATTATAAAGGTCATGATAAAAGGGAACTTGTTCACAGGGATTAGGCAATGTTAAAGAAAAATCGAAAGTGAAATTATGTTTGATAAATCTGTTAGAGCTTTTTGAGGGCATAACTGGCAAAGAAGTAGCAGGGAAACAGTAGATGTATGTTCAGACTTCCAGAATACATTTGATTAGGTGCCACACAAGAAGTTGTTACACATGGTTGGGATTGTTGTCAGTGTGGACTTGATGGACCACATGGCCTCTTCAGCACTGCAGGGCTTCTGTGGTTTCTAAATCACTCTGAGGAAGAGGTCAGTTTTTTTCTGTTTTTCAGAAAAAGAGACAGGAGCTCTTAGAGACAATGTTGATCTGACTAAAAAGATAGGAGAGCAATGAGGCTGGGGAGCAGGATTTCTAGTCATCTCTGAACCTTCAGAAATAACTGAGGGTACAATGATACAATTACATGATTAGGTGCTACAATGAAAGATGACAGGAATCCTCAGCAGAGAAAGAGTACATTAGGGATGGAGGTGACAGAGTGACTCAATGCTATTGAATTTCTGGACCAAATATGAAAATTCACTTGGGGCTACACATGGATGCCAAGCCAAATAAGCGGACAACTGTTTTCCTAAGCTGCTGATCATTATAAATTACAACAGCATTACAGAGAAAAAATTCAGGGAATCTTGTAAAACCACCAATACTTGTAAATACATTGGCATAGTTTTTGTGCATTTTTCAGTGGGTCATGTTGACATATTGTAGTGCTGCCCAAGTTGGCCATTAAGTAGGTCAATTGTCAAACAGTAATGTATTATAGCAACACAAGGTTCCTTATAATTGCATGTTCTAAAGCTTGCATGAGATGTATATTTTCCTGGATATGCAGTTGCATTTCATATCACAATCCATTTTATTTCATCTGTCCTCCTTCACACCTGAGGATAAAGGTGCACTCTGCGGGAAGAGGCTTATGCATGCCAACTGTAATTCATTGTGAGAAAAGGGTATTGGAGTCAGTGAAGGTATGGGCAGAGGTTAAATTCAGAAGTCACCTGTCAGATGTCACAGGGAGTGGTTGAAGAGAATAGCATAGATGCATTTGAGGGGGAGCTCGCTGAGCAAATGAGGGAGAAGGGAACTGAAACTTATAATGTTTTTTGGATGAGGAAAGATGGGAGATGGGTTGTTCCACTTATACCTGAATTTTCAACATAATGTTTCTGACTGCCTTAATTCTGCAGTCTCATTCACCATTGAATCACTCTCCATTATAATCTGACTTGTGTGCACAGTACTCATTTGTGTAGGCATTGATAGAGGCAAAGAATCTGATGAATTGGTGCGACAACAATAATCTCTCCTTCAATGTCAGTGAAATGAAAGAGATAGTCATTGATTTCAGGAAGCATGGCGGAGGACATGCCCCTGTCTGCATCAACAAGGGTGAAGTGGAAAGGGCAGAGAACTTCAAGTTTCTCAGTGTCCAGATCACCAACAACCTGTCCTGGTCCCTTCCCATGCCGACGTTATAGTTAAGAAAGCCCATCAATATCTCTACTTTCTCAGGAGGATAAGGAAATTCAGCATGTCCGCTGCAACTGTCACCAACTTTTACAGATACATCATAGAAAGCATCCTTCCTAGTTGTGTCACAGTTTGATATAGCTCCTGCTCTGTCCAAGACAGCAAACAACTACAACGGGTTGTGAGCAAAGCACAGTCCATCAAGCAAACTAGCCTCCCATCCATTGACTCTGTCTACACTTCCCACTGCCTCAAAAAAGCAGCCAGCATAACCAAGGACTGCACTCACCCCAGACATACTCTCTTCCATCTTTGGGAAAAAGATACAAAAGTCTGACTCAAGAGCAGCTTCTCCCCTGTTGCCATCAGACTTTTGAATGCACCTCAGCAGGTCTGACAGCATCTGGGGGGAGAGAATAGAGCCAACATTTCTAGATGAATATAAACTGGGTGCATTTGATCTTCCAGTTTCATGCGATACATTTACTCAAGTAAAGTACTATTAGAAGCATTAACCACTATGTCTTTATGGTTCCAATTACCTTGGCAGAACTCCCAGTACCACTGACTTATTCACTTGGTAATTTATTTTCCTGTATTGAGATCTCAAAAGCCACTTCTTCCAATGTTGGGGACCTCTGTATCACATGAAAATACTGGCATATTTTGCACATCTCTGACATTTAACTTGCAATGTTATGCCAATTTTGAATGGTGTATGCTCTGCAGCATTTAAAAAATATAAGAACATAAGAAATAGGAGCAGGAGTAGGCCATCTAGCCCTTCGAGCCTGCCCCGCCATTCAATAAGATCATGGCTGATCTGTCGTGGCTCAGTTCCACATTCCCGCCCTCTCCCCATAACCCTTAATCCCCTCTCTTATCAAAAACCCATCAACCCGCGTCTTAAAAATATTTAGCAAGGCAGCCTCCACCACTTCAACGGGCAGAGAATTCCAGAGATTCACCACCCTTTGAGTGAAGAAGTTCCTCCTCAACTCCGTTCTAAACCGCCCCCCCTTTATCTTGAGGCTGTGCCCCCTAGTCTACTGTCTTTTTTGAGCAGGAAGAGTCTCTCCACCTCTATCCTATCCATCCCATTCATCATCTTATACGTCTCAATGAGATCTCCCCTCATTCTTCTAAACTCCAACGAGTACAAGCCTAGTTTATTCAGCCTCTCCTCATAGCTCAACCCCCTCAACTCCAGTATCAGCCTAGTAAACCTCCTCTGCACTCCCTCCAAGGCCAACATATCTTTGCGCAGGTGCGGTGCCCAAAACTGCACACAGTACTCCAGCTGTGGCCTCACCAATGCCCTATACAGCTGCAACAAGACCTCCCTACTTTTATATTCAATCCCCCTCGCTATGAAGGCCAGCATCCCATTCGCCTTCCTGACCACCTGCTGCACCTGCAAGCTGGGTTTTTGCAACTCACGCACAAGGACCCCGAGGTCCCTCTGCACCGTCGCCTGCTGCAGTTTTTCGCCACGTAAGTAATAGTCCTTCCTACCATTCTTCCTACCAAAGTGGACCACCTCACACTTGCCAACATTAAATTCCATTTGCCATTTCCTAGCCCATTCGCCCAGCCTATCTAGATCTTTCTGCAGACTCTCCACACCCTCCGCACAATTTGCCGTTCCCCCAATCTTGGTGTCATCAGCAAATTTCGACACCCTACACTCGGTTCCCTCCTCCAGATTACTTACATATTACTTACATATAATTTTTACAAGCATTTTAGCCCCCTCTGCTTAAAGCAGGCACATTGATCTTAAAACAATTTACCCTGCTGTACAGTTTGGATGAATTACGCTTCATTTCCATTTAAACCCCTTTAAATCTCCCTTGCTACTGACTATACCTGAACTATCCTTTACTAACATGGGAGTTGTTACTTGAACTTGATGTTATATAATTATCACATTTTCATATCTGTCTCTGGCTGAATGTACATCAAGATTAGTTACTCTGTAATGTTCTACATGATTTTCACTCTGTCACTCAAGGCAACAAAAAAACATGAATTCCTCGTTTGCACTTCCAGACTGATGTTTTTGGCTGATGCTACTTAACCTTGCTTCAATTTCTTCAGCTGAATTCACCATATGTACCCCCACGTGTCCCCAGAGCCAAGGAGTATCTTAGATTACTGCAATAAAAACAGAAAATGTTGGGAAAAACTCAGCAGGTTTGGCATCATCTGTGGAGAGAGAAACAAAGCTAATGTTTACAGTGGGGCAAGATAAAAATGTATGACAGAGTTCATGGTCTGAAGCTGTTGAACTCAATGACTGTAAAGTTCCTAATCGGAAGACAAGGCACTGTTCCTCCAGTTTGTGCTGGGATTCACTGGAACATTTCAGCAGGCTAAGGACAGAAATGTGAGCATAAGAGCAAGTACATTTGGGGCCTTGGATAATGAAGAAGGAAGAGGGGATGGTGTCGTGGGAACAGCCAGAATTTGAACACTGTGTTGGTATGAATGACTTGAGTAGAAAGAGGGATAAGATTCTGTAAGCATGTAGGGAGACAGGAAATAAATTAGAAAACAGGACCTCAGAGATAGTAATCTCAAGTTTACGTCCAGTGCCACTAGGTGCTAGTGAGATCAGGAATACGCAAATAAACTGAATGAACGAGAAATGATGTAACTGGGAGGGATTTAGATGCCTGAGGAATTGGGACCATTCTGGGGAAGTTGGAACCTGTACAAGTTGGATAGGTTGCACCCCAACAGAAAAGTACTGATATCCCTGCAGGGATATTTGCGAGTATTGTGGGACAGGGTTAAACTCGAGTGGCAGAAGGCTGGGAACCTGAGTGGGGAGGCACAAGAAAGGGAAACAAAGATGGAAATTAAAAATAGAAAACAAATGTGGGAAACAGAGGAAACAAGTGCTAAGAGCAAACAGGGCCAGAATAATAATAAGATGTTTAAAAAATGTTAAAAGGACAAATCTAAAGATGTGGGCAGAATTTTCTGGCCATTCTCACCAGCACAATCTTCTGATCCTGCTGATGGTGACCTCCACATTGTAGGTTTCCCGGTGGCAGTGGGTGCAAACAACAAGAAACCCCATCGACAGTGGCAGGTATGAATTATTCATATTCTCTTTACAACAATCTGAGGTCTCTGGCTACTTCAAGAGGCCTACTATCATCACGGTACCTAAGAAAAACCAAGCAACGTGCCTTAATGACTATCAGCCAGTGGCTCTGGCATCCATTATTATGAAGGGTTGGTCATGGCACAAATCAATTCCAGTCTCCAGGACCACCTGGATCCATTAGAGTTCGTCTGCCGCTGGACAGGTCCACAGCAGATGACATTTCCCTGAACCTGCACTCAATCCTGGAACACCTAGATAACAAGGACACCTATGTCAGACTCCTATTGACTATAGCTCAGTCTTCAACACTATTATTCCCATGAAACCCATCTCCAAATTCTCTGGCCTGAGCATTGGCACCTCCTCTGCGACTGGACCCTGCACTTCCTAACTCACAGACCACAATCAGTAAGGATAGGCAACAATACCTCCTCCACAATCACCCTCAACACCAGTGCCCCATAAGGCTGTGTTCTCAGCCCCTGACTATACTCCCTATACACCTATGGCTGTGCAATCAAATTCCCCTCCAAATCAATTTTCAAGTTTGCTGACAACACTACCATAGTGGGTTGGATCTCAAACAATGACGAGACAGAGTACAGGAATGAGATAGAGAATGTGGTGAACTGGTGCGGCAACAATAATCTCTCCCTCAATGTCAACAAAACGAATGAGGTTGTCATCGACTTCAGGAAGAGTAAAGGAGAACATGCCCCTGTCTACATCAATGGGGACAAAGTAAAAAAGGTCAAGAGCTTCAAGTTTTAAGGTGTCCTGATCACCAACAATCTGTCCTTGTCCCCCCCATGCCAACACTATAGTTAAGAAAGCTCATCAATGCCTCTACTTTCTCAAGAAGACTAAGGAAATTTGGCATGTCAGCTACGACTCTCGCCAACTTTTACAAATGCACCATAGGAAGCATTCTTTCTGGTTGTATCACAGCTTGGTATGGTTCCTGCTCTGCCCAAGACCGCAAGAAACTACAAAAGGTTGTGAATGTAGCCCAATTCATCGTGCAAACCAGCCTCCCATCCATTGACTCTGTCTACACTTCCCACTGTCTCGGCGAAGCAGCGAGCATAATTAAGCACCCCATGCACCCTGGATATTTTCTTTTTCACCTTCTTCCTTCAGGAAAAAGATACAAAAGTCTGAGGTCTCGTACCAACCGACTCAAGAACAGCTTCTTCCCTGCTGCTGTCAGACTTTTGAATGGACTTACCTTGCACTAAGTTGATCTTTCTCTACACCCTAGCTGTGACTGTACCACTACATTCTACACTGTCTCGTTTTCTTCTCCATGAATGGTATGTTTCTGTCTGTTTAGCAAGCAAGAAACAAAACTTTTCATGTATGTTAATACCTGTGACAATAATAAATCAAATCAAATCAAGGACTGGAAGAACCCACCACCGCCACAAAACACAAGTCGAGGGGTTTGGAAAATCTCACCCAATAATATTTGAATGCAGAGTATTTGCAATGAGGTAGATGAATTAACAGCACAACTGCTTATAGAGACATGGCTGCAGGGTGACCAAAGCTGGAAACTAAATATTCAAGCACATTCAATATTTAGAAAAGATTGGCAAAAAGAAAAGAAAGTGGGGTGGTGATGAAATCAGAACAATAGTGAGAAAGGATATTGGCTCAGAAAATCTACATGTAAAATCAGAAGTGACAAGATGCAGAAAGCATTAGTGAGAGTTGTCTGTTGGCTCCGAATGGTAGTGGTAAGGTAGGGGATGGCATTAAACTGGAAATTAGAGATGTACGTAACAAGGCTGCAATAGTAACAATGGGTGACTGTAATCAATGTATCAGTTGATCCAAATTAGCAGTAATACTGTGGCATATGAATTACTGAACTGTTTTTTGGACCTGTATGTTGAGGAACCAAACAGGGAACAAAATGTCTTAGATTTGGTATTGTGCTATGAGAAGAGGTTAATTAATAATCTTGTTGTGCAGGATTCTTTTGGAAAGAGTTCCATAACATGATTGAATTCTTCATTGGAATAGAAAGTGAAATAGTCAAAACTGTGTCTCCCAAAATCTAACAAGAGAGACTATGAAGGTATGAGGGGTTAGTTGGTTGCCACAGATTGGGTAACTTTATTGAAAAGCATGATGGTGGATAAGCAATGGCCAATATTTGAGGAACAAACGTATGCATTGCAACAGTTAACGCTTCTCAGGACGTTATCTAAATCCAAACGCTGACCACTGAAGTATTTAAACTAAACCGTCCCTGGGAAACCATGTGTACACCCTCCAGGCAGAAAATATCAACTCATCTTCTGTCACTTTGAACACAAAACTGAGTGGCATCGCTGCCTGCTGTAAAGCTGGTTGAGTGTGTGTGTAGGGGGAGGTCCTCCGGGTCCTGGACGTGCTACGGGTGGGAGACACGCTGGGGTTGGGGGAGGCGCTGCTGGGGGCGGGGGGGTTGGGGGAGGCGCTGCTGGGGGCGGGGGAGGGGCTGTCCGGGGCGGGGGGAGTGGGGGAGGCGCTGCTGGGGGCGGGGGGAGTGGGGGAGGCGCTGCTGGGGGCGGGGGGGGCGGGGGAGGCGCTGCTGGGGGCGGGGGGGGTGGGGGAGGCGCTGTTCGGGGCGGGGGGGGGTGGGGGAGGCGCCGCTGGGGGCGGGGGGGGCGGGGGAGGCGCTGTCCGGGGCGGGGGGGGTGGGGGAGGTGCTGCTGGGGGCGGGGGAGGCGCTGCTGGGGGCGGGGGGGACGGGGGAGGCGCTGGGGGTGGGGAGGTGCTGTGGTTGGCTCTGGTTGGTTCTGATCCGCTTCACTCAGGGCGGGCGCGCAATCACTGGGCAGCACCGGAGCTGGAGTTGATCGGAGAGGCGGAGCGGGAAGTGCGGCTCGACAGCAAAGGACAAGCTCGGGAGAGAGAAAAGGACAAGATCCCTGAGCAATGTACACGGTAACAGTCTTTTAATACATTATGCGGCAAAGAAACGTGAAGATGCTCTTGTTAGCTGCTGCCTTTGTGTGGAAGCTGGATTGATGATTGTCTGAGTCCAACACAGTTTTATTTCATGTCCAGGTTTTGCGACAGTGACGATCAGCAGAAATCTTTTACCGAACATTACACCTCGGCTAATGGTGCAATGCTCTGTGCTGTTGGCTCACTTGGATTATTCAGCAGCTACAGAGCTGAATGTAGCTGGGTGGAGCCGCTAAACCTCCCGTCACGGGAAATGTGTGAATGTTGCATGTGTCAGTTGTTAGATAAGGGATTGTTGCTCTGTGTAACAACCTCTCAATTTCACAGTAACATCGGGCTGGTGCCTCCACTTGCGAAGGTACTATATTGCAATAGTAAATCTGACACAAACAGCAGATCAGTTAGCATCTGCGGAGACCAGACAACTTAATCTCCTCTGGTTATAACGCTTCGTTAAAACTGAGAGGAAGACATCAGTAACAGGAGAGAGAGGAAAGAAAGAAAACGCATAAAAATACAAGTATCATGACTTACCTGTTAACCACGTTTAGTCAATCTCTAAGAATTATTCTTTATCCCTTAAATTATCTGCTTGTGTATGTAATTGCTAAATAATGTAATATTTGTTCGTTTATTTCAAGTGTTTTCCAGCTGCAATCATACTGTGGTGTTTTAAATAATGATACTTGATTTTAGAGCAGTATGAATGTGAAATACAATTCTACTTTGTCTCAGCAAATATTAGTATGTACAAACGTAAAAATGTAGAGTGCTGATTATTGAAACAAAATTTGTGAAATTCTCAAATGTTAGTGGTGAGCAGGATGACCTACTGTCTTTGCTAGTATGAAAACTTGGTGATGGATAATTAAATTTTAGGTTCACTCAACTGCATTTTGTACTGTTGTTGCATAATGCATAATAAATTTGTCTATTGAATTTGATTGAAGAATACTACTTATTCTGTATAATGTAGCATGAAAACTGCATACAGTTAAGATAACATTTAAGGTAAACTGATATGAGTTATTTGGTAGACTTGATATGTATTGTCTTCTGTGAATTTACCAAGAATGCTTCTTATACAATATTAATATGTAATCTATATTTAAGGACATGTTTTTAAGGTGTAGCTCAGGGTTCAGCTGACTGTTAAACCCTTAACTCATTTGGCAGATGGAATAACTGAAAGATTGGGAAGACTAAGAAATTCCCAGGTTCAATCTCAATTTGGAGTGAATTTGTTAATCTCTGCAGATTACACCAGTATGAATACAAGAATTGGCCTTTGTGTCTCTTGGTTAAGGAGGATGAAATCATAAGAACATAAGAAATAGGAGTAGGCCATCTAGCTCCTCGAGCCTGCCCCGCCATTCAATAAGATCATGGCTGATCTGAAGTGGATCAGTTCCATTTTCCTGCTGTCTCCCCAAAACCCTTAATTCCCCTGTCTATCAGAAACCTATCCACCCATGACTTAAATATATTCAGCGAGGTGGCCTCCACCACTTCAACAGGCAGAGAATTCCAGAGATTCACCACCCTTTTGAGTGAAGGAGTTCCTCCTCAACTCTGATCTAAACTGCCCCCCCCCTTACCTTGAGGCCGTGCCCTCTAGTCCTGCTATCCTTTCTAAGTGGGAAGAATCTCGCTACCTCTACCCTATCTACCCCCTTCATTCAGTCAGTTGAGACTCAAACTCATAATAGCATTTGCTAGAACTGTAGGTGTGTGAGGACTGGATTGGGTTCATGTCCAAGGATCACTTGGGTAATTACAATAAATATTTGCTTGGCTTTAGTGTCCCTGGTTACTGTGATGATCTGGACTGCCTGATATATAGATGGATGATCACATAGCACCAGAGTTACTGCTAGGAAACTTTTATTCTGTATACTGAAATATCTCAGAACATTCACATGAGTTGTCACTCTTTACAAAAGCTGTAATGAAAAGCACTTCCCAAACAGGAGGTACAACTTCAAACCACCAGCTGATCAATTTACATAGAATAAACAGTAGCAAGAGCAAAACCAAACTTGCCTAACAAGATATTGCTACCTGCAATGGAACTGAAACCCAATAGGAAGTCAATCTCTTAAATGTTTCCTTGGCTCTAAATATATTTTTAGCTCCATGTGAGCCCATATTTTGCATTTATGACTATGGGCTGGGGAAAGCTTGCAACTCACAGAATTGTTGCAGCACTGAAGGAGGCCATTCAACCCCACCATGTCTGCACTGGACCTCTGAATGCACAATTCACCTAGTGTTGTTCCTCTGCCTTCTGCCTATAACCCTGCACATGCTTCATTTTCAGATGACAGTCTAATTCTCTTTTGAATGCTTTGACTGTGCCGTCACTGCATGTTCAGGTGATGCATTCTAGACCTTAGCTGCTCACTGCATGAAAAAGTTTTTTTTCTCATCGCTTCTTTTGCCAATTCTTTTAGATCTTTGCTCTCTCATTCTCAATCTTTTCATGAGTGGGAATTATTTTTTCCTATCTACTCTGCCCAGCTGCTTCATTATCTTGAATACTTCTATTAAAATTCCTCTTAACTGTCTCTTCTCCAAGACAAACAGTCCCAACTTCCCAAATCTAACTAGATAACTGAAATTCTTTACTCCTGGAACAATTTTCATGAATCTTTTCTGTACAATCAATGTCTTCACATCTTTCTAAAGTGTGGCAGCCAGAACTGGATGCTGAGTCTGAACCAGTGCCTTAAACAAGTTCAAAATAACTTCGTTGTTCACGTAGTCTAAGCTCCTATTCATAAAGCCTGAGCTTAATTAATCACACTTTTAACCTGTCCTGACAGCTTTGATGACTTGTGCACATATATATCCAGGTCCTGTTACTCCTACATCCTTTTAGAATTGTGCACTTAATTTTGTATTGTATTTCACATTTCTCTGCATTGAACTTCATCTGCCACCAGCCCACCCATTTCAGCAACTTATCCATGCCTTTTGAAGTTCTACGCTATCCTCCTTACAATTCACAATGCTTCCAAGTTTTGTATCATTTGCAAATTTTTAAATTATGCCTTTTACGCCAAGGTATAGATCATTAATTTATATCAGGAAAAGCAAGGATATCTGGGGAATTCCAAAACAAACCTTGCAGACCAAAAAACATCCATTAACCACTACTCACTGTATCCTGTCACTCAGCCAATTTTGTATCTTTGCTGCTGATATTGTTCCTTTTACTCATGAGCCATGATTTTGCTCACAACTCCATTGTGCAGCATTGTATCAAATGCCTTCTGGACTACATCAACAGCATTACCTTCATCAGCCCTCTGGCTAACTCTTCAAAAAAACTTTAGCAACTTAGTCAAACATGATTTTCCTTTAAGAAATCAATGCTGGCTTTCCTTACTTAACCCATATAGTAAAGTAAAAGTTTATTTATTAATCACAAGTAATGTTTACATTAACACTGCAATGAAGTTATTGTGAAATTCCCCTAGTCACCACAGTCCACAACCTTTTCAGGTCAATGCACTTAACCAGCATGTCGTTCAGACTGTGGGAGGAAACCAGAGTGCCTAGAGGAAACCCACACAGACAGTGTCCCAAGCCAGGAATTGAACCCAGGTCCCTGGCACTGAGAGGCAGCAGTGCTAACCACTGTGCTACCATTCATTTCCTTCAGTAACCTTGAGGTGCATCTCATCCGGTTCTGGTACCTTATCAGCTTTAAGTACAGACAGCCTATCTAATACCAACTCTTAATTAATTTTAAACCTTTCTAGTGTCTGAATTACATCAGTTTTCACCACGGCTTTGGAAACATTTTCTTCCTTGGTAAAGACAGTTGCAAAGCATATGTTTAATACCTCAGCTATGCCCTCTGCCTCCATGTATAAATCCCCTAATTGGTTCCTAATAGTCCCTGCTCCTTTTACTATTTATAGGATTATAGAAGACTTTGGAATTCCCTTTCATGTTTGCTACCTTTCATACTCATTTGATACTCCCTTTTTGCTTCTCTTGTTTTTCAACTTCACTCTGAAGCTCTATAATCAGCCTGGTTCTCAACTGTGTTTTCTACCTGACATTTGTTGTAAGTAAACTTTATCTTAGTTTCTGTTTCTTTTGTCATCCAGAGAACTCTGGCTTTGTTTGCCCGACCTTTCCCTTTTGACGGAATATGCCTTGACTATGCATGAACCATCTCTTTGAAGATAGCCCATTGATCAGCTACTGTTATTTCAGCCAACCCAGACATGTTCTTACCCCATTGATGGTTTCTCCTGTTAATTATTCTTACTCTGGATTGTTCTTTGTCCTTTCCATAGTCAGCCTAACCTCATGATAAACGATCACTATCCTATAAATGTTCTCTTCTTGCCACTTCTCCCACCTAATCTGAAAAACCAAGCCTAAGGTGCCTCTTTTCTTGGAAAGATTTTCCTGAACACATTTATGGAACTCTCTTGCCCCTCCCTGTCCGTTACAATACCACTATCCTAGTGTATACACAGATAATTAAAGCCCTTCATTGTAATTACTACATAATCTTTGCACCTCTCCGCTTGCAAATTTGTTCCTCTATATCTTTCCCACTAATTTATGGCTTATGGACTGACACCAAGTAATGTAATTGCTTGGTTTTGTTCCTTAACTCTAGCCAAATCAATTCTGTCCTTGACACTGTTTGGGCATCCTTTCTCTCCAGCACTGCAGTGCTCTCCTTAATCAATACCACCACCTTTCCCCCTTTTATTTCTTTTCTGAACAACTTTTATCCAGGAATATTGAACTCTCAGTGCTGAGCTTCTTTGAGCCAGGTCTGTCTCATAGCCACACTGTCATATTTCCAAATGACAATCAGTGCTAGCACCTCACAGTCTTATTTGGCACAATCTGTGCATTCACGTACATGCACAGTTACACTGATTTAGACTTTATTACTTTCTTCCTTACTCTGACCCCATTTGTTAACTTACTATTTCTTATTCTAGTACTACTTCTCTCTTCCAGTTCTCTGTATTGCTCTCTGACAATACCTCCTGGTTCCCATACCCCTGCCAAATTAGTTTAAACCCTCCCCAATAGCACTAACTGAACTCTCTGCAAGGAACTCAGTCCTGACTCTATTGAAGTGCAACCCCCCCCGAATTATGACATGATCTCAGAAATCCTCATTTCCAAATGGTAACATCTTGAATCAGAGGGAAATATTCTTTAGTACACAACACCAGAAACAATAATGAAGTAGTTTGATTCAAAAACACAGATCTGATGACTTCAAAAACTCCAGTTTGAATCCTTTTAATTGATACATTGGACTTTGTATATTTGCATGCAAAGCCTTTATAGAAGTAACTGACATGTGGAACATTGCATATCCCTCAGAATAGGGTAGCAACTGTCCAAGAGTTGGACTTTTCCACAAAACTTTAGTACCAACAGGGACTTGGCATGTTAACAATGTAGTTGGCAGACATAAGAAACTACAATTAAATACAGAGTTTTCTTAATAATTGGAGCTATTCCCAATGGACAGCTTGCCAAACTGGAAGCAGGATATCAGATAGTGGGCAAAGTGATGTGAATGGACTTTGGATTAAGGTGAGGAAATGGTAAAAAAACTGTGAAAGTGAAAGGAAGTACCACTTTAGATCAGCAGCTAGTATCTTTCAGAATGTACCACAGCAAAGACATTAAAGTTAAAGTTTATTTATTAGTCACAAGTAAGGCTTATATTAACACTGCAATGAAGTTACTGTGAAATCCCCCTAGTTGCCGCAGTCTGGTGCCTGTTCAGGTCAATGTGCATAACTAGCACGTTTTTCAGATTGTGGGAGGAAACTGGAGCACCCGGAGGAAACCCATGCAGACACAGGGAGAATGTGCAAACTCCACACAGACAGTGACCCAAGCCGGGAATCGAACCCTGGACCTGGTGTTGTGCTGCAGCGGTGCTAACCACTGTGCTAGTGTGGTGCCCCAATGAAATGCGCAAGCCTTTAAGGTTCAAGAATTAGTGCAATAAAATATGACCAAGAGGTTGTATTCAGCAGTGTTAAGCCAATTTTGACTTAGTTGTGGTCAGACTGTGTTCTCTGTCACAACTCAGTCTTGTGACAGTTCTGTTTATGGTTAAGCTTGTTTACTCAAGGCATCTTCATTCACTGATTTTTTCTTAACTTATTAGTTGCTGTGCTAAAGCCATGACAGGTTCAATGATCTCAATCAAATTGACCTAACTGCTATCTTTTGGTGTCATTTAAACATAATGCATTCATCTGATGTAGTTTGAATTGAAAACTAGATTAGCAACTAGAAGATCAGAGAAGATGTTTTCCTTGTGGGATTCAAGACCTGGGCATCAAACTTAAAGAGGCATGCACTGTGTGAGGAACTGTCACTCATCTGTGACTTCCCATGAATTGGCCAATTATGGTCAGTGGGCAGATCTGCCATTCAGTTCGGATGGAGGGTGGATTGTCAAAGTTGGCAGGACAACTGGAGACTGTCCAATTGGAAAGTCATGATGTGGATGTGCCGGCATTGGACTGGGGTAAACACAGTAAAAAGTCTGACAACACCAGATTTTAGTCCAACCGATTTATTTGATAGTAAACTCACAAGCTGACGAAGAGGGAGTCCCCTCGAAAGCTTGTGAGTTTACTATCAAATAAATCGGTTGGACTAAAACCTGGTGTTGTCAGACTTTTTACAATTGGAAAGTGGCAGCATGATGCCATTGTGAGTAATTGAGAGGACACCCAAATTGGGAGTGTTCGCACTCAAAATCTCTCTCTAAATTTTAAATAAAATGGCTTTAGTAGCTGGCCACCACTGGCATGATGTTGACCTTCTGAGGGTGGCCTGCAACTGCTAATGAATCCAGACAGTCAGATTTCCAAGCCTGCCAGGAGCACTAGTTGACACAGCCTCCCCTGCCTGCAATACCTAACTGGCACTAGGATGCCAACTCCAGACATTTGTACAGCCTCCTGCTTCCTGCAGAGTAGTGGAAGCAAACTGAAAAATCCCACTTGATCTCTGACAGCAAACCTTTAATAAGTTCAGTTGACCACTTGATGCTTGTGGGCAGGTAACCTTGCTACACTTGGATCCTCCAAGCCATGTGGCTGAGTGACAAGCATTGGATGTGGCTACCTATATCAACACGGTAGCCAAGCTGCAGCAAGAAAGCAAATCGTGTGGGAAGCTTGGTCCCTTGCAATCATCGCAAAGCTGCCCTGCGTTCCAAAACCTTTGCTATGCATGCGGTGTAAGAGGGTGTCAGACTCATCAATGCAGGAAATCTAGTTCTGGGGATGTGACCAGAGGTTACAATAAGATACAATCAAACAAAAGGTATGTGGAGCATACTAGCCTGAGCAATAGGAAGTGCATCAAAGACACACCCAAGTGCAGCATGTGTACATGAGGTTAGCAGCAAGACAAACCAGAGTGAAGATTTGGAATGGAGAAATCTCTTTGAGTGAACAGGCTTTTCACATTGTAAATCTGACACAATTTGTGGACAAATTTGTGCCTCTCACCACTAAAGTCAACACAAGGACAGGCATGAACATATTGCTTGTCAGAATCAGTGGACATTGCTAAACATGATCCAAGTGTGGGTAGAAATCCCGTATCTTGGAACAATGTGTGGAGTAAAGGTCAGAGCAGTTGTATTAAAATACTTTCTCTGGCACATTTGCTTGGCTAAATGTTGAGAAACATGTTTTTGAAAATTGACCTCTGTGTAAAAGTGATGGCAGAAATAAATAGGTCAAAGAAGTTAGGTGTGAAATCACAAGAGTCATCGAAAGCAAGCAATGTCAGTCAGATATGAACTTTGATACTTTTGTAAAGGTCATAAACAGGAATGACCTGATATTGGCTCGTGAAGGATGTACAGAAATGGATGGCTAATTAAGTAAGTTTAAACCAGCAAGATGAATAACATTGAGTTTTATCTAATATAGCATAAGGTGGTAAGAGTAGGAGAGACTTCTGGACTGTCACACTTGATGTGGCGTGGCGCCCTTCAAGCTATAAGCCCCTGGCAACAGACTAGAAATCTGTTCCAGGAATTATTAACTATGGAAACGGTCTGATTAGCGCACCTCTAGGTGAGTGAAGAAAATTGGAATTAGTCCAAAATGGCAATAGATTTATTCACTGACTCTTTAATAACTTTCCCTTCATCACTAATTACTTTTCCATGTTTCTAATCATCAGACAATTGAAGGATATCTTCAGTGCATCCTTGGTAGTCACAATAAGCCCAATATGTCTGGAGGGATTGTATCAGCCAACCAGCACAATATACTAACAAACTTTGAAGGTGCCAAATGGAATATAAACCACGTGAAAGAATTGCCTCACTCTTCCCAGATCCAATAGTCTAGGCGAGCAAATGGACTTCACTATTAAGGCATTAATCAAAAAGCAGAGAATCAAAACAAGACATCAAGAGTGATACCCTTTGACATGGGCTTACCGCCACCAGCAGCACCATGTTTGAGAAACAGTTCGGGGCAACCATGTCAAGCCATTTCTGTCCAAATTCTCAAGAATATAGGAGAAACGTTTTTAAAGACAAGGATGGATCAAAATGGCACATGACCAACATGCAGGTGCCAAAATGCCTAGTCTGCAAGTAGGACAAAAAGTTTTGCTCATTCACCCTACCCATGGGGTGACTTTAAGGAGAAATAGAAGCCAATGTAGGGAATTGCCTGGCTGTACAACATCTAGCAATCTAGTTGCATCTAAAATATATCCCAATATGAACTCAGAGAGTAAAACTGCGGAAGTCAACCATAAAACAACCAGTGGGCCAGTACTACACAGGATGCTAATACCGAATGAATTTATAAGTCAACAACAACAAGTGATGAGTCTAGATCTTGGGAAAGTTGTACTGTCATGAGATCTGGGAAGATTAGTAAGCAACCTACATGTTTTACAGACCTTTTAATCTCTTACATCATTAACAGAAATCTATCTTTTGTGTAAATAGGTTTAGCAACCAGTTTAGTGTATATGTAATTTTACTTTTAATGAATGTAATGTTACCTTTGCTTTGATTCATTATTGTCACATGTATTAACATACAGTGAAAAGTATTTCTTGCACGCCATACAGACAAAGCATATCGTTCATAGAGAAGGAACTGAGAGAGTGCAGAATGTAGTGTTACAGTCATAGCTAGGGTGTAGAGAAAGATCAACTTAATACAAGGTAAGTCCATTCAAAAGTCTGACAGCAGCAAGGAAAAGGCTGTTCTTGAGTCGGCTGGTACATGACCTCAGACTTTTGTATCTTTTTCCTGACAGAAAAGGTGGACGAGAGAATGTCTGGGGGGTATGGTGTCCTTAATTATGCTGGCTGCTTTGCCAAGGCAGTAGGAAGTGCAGATAGAGTCAGTGGACGGTTTGCGTGATGGATCCGGTCTACATTCACGACCTTTTGTAGTTTCTTGTGGTCTTGGGCAGAGCAGGAGCCATACCAAGCTATGATACAACCAGAAAGAATGCTTTCTATGGTGCATCTGTAAAAGTTGGTGAGAGTCGTAGTAGACGTGCCAAATTTCCTTAGTCTTCTGAGAAAGTAGAGGCGTTCATGGGCTTTCTTAACTATAGCGTCGGCATGGGGGGGACCAGGACAGGTTGTTGGTGATGTGGACACCTAAAAACTTGAGGCTCTCGATTCTTTCCACTTCATTCCCCTTGATGTAGACAGGTGATGTTCTCCTTTAAGCTTCCTGAAGTTGATGACAATCTGCTTCATTTTATTGACATTGAGGGAGAGATTATTTTTCACCAAATTCTCTATTTCATCTCTGTATCTGTCTCGTCATTGTTTGAGATCTGACCCACCACAATGGTGTCGTCAGCAAACTTGAAAATCGAATTGGAGGAAATTTGGCCACAAAGTCATAGGTGTATAAGGAGTATAGTAGGGGGCTGAGAACACAGCCTTGTGGGGCACCGTGTTGAGGATGATTGTGGAGGAGGTGTTGTTGCCTATCCTTACTGAATGTGGTATATGAGTTAGAAAGTTCAAGATCCAGTCACAGAGAGAGGTGCCGAGGCCCAGGTCATGGAGTTTGGAGATGAGTTTCGTGGGAGTAATGGTGTTGAAGGCTGAGCTATAGTCAATACATAGGTGTCTTTGTTATCTAGGTGTTCCAAGGTTGAGTACAGGGCCAGAGAGATGGTGTCTGCTATGGACCTGTTGCAGTGATCGGCAAACTGTAATGGACCCAGGTTGTCCTGGAGGCTGGAATTGATTCGTGCCATGACTAACCGTTTGAAGCACTTCATAATGAGGGGAGAAAGAAAATATTGTGATATCACTTTAAGAGAATACATAAATGAAGTAGATGTATCATCGCAGAAGCAGCATGATCACAATAGGCTATATTGTTGTTGTTAATGTTGAGGCTATGTGTTTTGAATCCCTAAAGAAGGACCTGTCTTCTGTAATGAGTACATAAAATTAATTCTAGTCTTTAACTGAATAAAATCTACTTAGAGTTTACCAATCCTGTGTTTGTGATTAGTTACTTTGCATAAGGAAGCCAGAAATATAAGTATCAGTGGGAATAAGTTGTTGGGAAGGGAGATGGAGACCAGAATCTAGGATCAACTTAAGAAATAACCAGATGCTGGTCATTTCAGCATTATTTCCTCAGGAAATTGTATTTTTTATTATTCATTCATGGGATGTGGCAAGGCTAGCATTTATTGTCCATCCCTAATTGGCCTTGTAAAGGTACTGAAAGTCACTTTCTTGAGCCATTGCAGTTCATGTGGAGTAAGTATACCCATTCTGCTCCGAGGGAGCAAATATCCAAATTTTGACCCAGCAACAGTGAAGGAATAGCAATGTAGTTCGGAGTCAGGATGGTGTGTGTCTGAGAGGAGCTTGAAGATGCTGGTGTTCCCATGTGCCTGTTGCTGATGGTGGGGCTTGTGGGTTTGGAAAGTGCTGCCAAAGGAGCCTTGCACATAGCTGCAATGCATCTTCTAGATAGTTATGCTACTACCACTGTGCTTTGATGGTGGAAGTAGGGAATGTTTGAGGTGGTAAATAAGAGCATAAGAACATAAGAAATAGGAGCAGGAGTAGGACATCTAGCCCTTCGAACCTGTCCCGATCAAGGCTGATCTGAAGTGGATCAGTTCCACTTGCCCGCTTTCTCCCCATAACCCTTAATTCCCTTGTCCATCAGAAATCTATCTACCCGTGACTTAAATATATTCAACGAGGTAGCCTCCACCACTTCAATGAGCAGAGAATTCCAGAGATTCACCACCCTGTTCTAAACTGCCTCCCCCCCTTATTTTGAGGCTGTGCCCTCTAGTTCTGTTTCCTTTCTAAGCGGAAAGAATCTCTCTACCTCTACCCTATCCAACCCCTTCATTATCTTATATGTCTCTATAAAATCCCCCCTCAGCCTTCTAAACTCCAATGAGTACACACTCAGTCTATTTAATCTCTCCTCATAAGCTAACCTCCTCATCTCCGATATCAGCCTGGTGAACCTTCTCTGTACTCCCTCCAAGGCCAATATATCCTTACGCAAATAAGGGGACCAAAACTGCACACTGTACTCCAGTTGCGGCCTCACCAGTGCCCTGTACAGTTGCAGCAAGACCTCCTTGCTTTTATATTCTAACCCCCTCGCTATAAAGGCCAACATTCCATTCGCCTTCTTGATCACCTGCTGTACCTGTAGACTGGGTTTTTGCGATTCGTGCACAAGGGCCCCCAGATCCCTCTGCACAGTGGCATGCTGCAACTTTTCACCCTTTAAATAATATTCCTTCCTACTATTATTTCTACCAAAGTGGATAACCTCACATTTGCTAACGTTATACTCCATCTGCCAGGTCCTTGCCCACTCACTCAGCCTATCCAGATATCTCTTCAGACTTTCCGTGTCCTCCACGCAATTCGCTTTTCCACTCATCTTCGTGTCATCAGCAAATTTCGTTACCCTACACTCAGCCCCCTCCTCCAGATCGTCTATATAAATAGTAAACAGTTGAGGCCCCAGCACCGATCCCTACAGCACTCCACTAGTCACCAACTGCCAATCAGAAAAGCACCCATTGATTCCAACTCTCTGCTTCCTGTTAGATAACCAATCCTCAATCCATGCTAACACTTTACCTCCAATTTCGTGTACCCTAACCTTCTGCAGCAACCTTTTGTGAGGCACCTTATCAAACGTCTTCTAGAAATCTAAACACACCACATCCACCGGTTCGCCTCTGTCTACCGCACTAGTCACATCTTCATAAAAATCCAGTAAATTTGTTAAACACGACTTCCCCTTCATGAATCCGTGCTGCGTCTGTTTGATTGAACCGCTCTTTTCTAGGTGTCCTGTTATTTCTTCTTTGATGATGGATTCCAGCATTTTCCCAACTACGGACATTAAGCTAACCGGCCTGTAGTTCCCCCACCTTTTGTCTGCTACCTTTTTTAAACAGCAGCGTAACATTAGCAGTTTTCCAACCTTCTGGCACTTCCCCAGAGTCCAACGAATTTTGATAAATAATTACTAAGGCAAGTGCTATTACTTCTGCCATTTCTTTCAGAACCCTGGGATGCATTCCATCCGGTCCTGGGGACTTGTCTACCGTCAGTCCCATTAGTCTACCAAGCACTACCTCTCTAGTAACAATAATTGTATTAAGGACCTCATCTCCTACCAACCCTCTATCTTTAATATTCGGTAAGCTGCCTGTGTCCTCCTCCGTGAAGACCGATGCAAAAAACTTATTTAAAGCCTCAGCCATTTCCTCGTTTCCCACCATTAAATCCCCCCTCTCGTCCTCCAAGGGTCCAACATTCACTCTAGCCAGTCTCTTCTTTATATATTTGTAAACATTTTTACTATCATTTTTTATATTTAGAGCTGGTGATGGACGCTGATCAAGTGGGCTGCTTTGTCCTGGATGGTATTGCACTTCTTAAGTGTTTTTGGAGCTGCACCAATCCAGGCAAGTGGAGAGTATTCCATCACATTCCTATCTTGTGCCTTGTGCATGGTGGATAGAGTTTGGAGGTGGATTACTCACTACAGAACTTCTAGCCTCTGACCCTGAACTTGTTGCCATGGTATTTATGAGGCTGGTCCAGTTAAGTTTTTGGTCAATCATAACTCCTAGACATTAATGTTTGGGATTGGTTAGTGATGGTTATGCTATGGAATGTTATGGGGAAATGGTATTCTGCAGGAATGGGATCAAATATACTAAACAATGATGTTCTCCTGAGCCCATCTTCTGCAACCCCATTTCAAATATTAATTTTGAGGTAGAAAAATCACCTGTCCCAAAAATTGTTTACACATAATTTGTTGCCTCACTTTGCAACCGCTGTGTTCTTTAACCATTACACAAATTTGTAGCTAATAGTAATTTCAAACAGTAGGATTCCCTAATTCTGATTATGTTATCACAGACCTGAGAGATTATCCAGTGAGTGAATCGTATCAAGTGCCTAGGGGCATTTTTAGAACTTGAAAAGTGCTATATAAAGATACGTTGTTGTTATACATGTTATTTTCCTGGTTCAGTCCTCTAATAAAACTTCTTTCAAGCACATCAGCAATCTTGTTAGCCATTTGTTTACTGTGCAAGCTTGATGCCAAATTTGGGCACATCAAAACTATCTGCAGGATAATGGCTTTGCCAGTCAGATCATTGTTCACAGTGTATCACACGTTCTCACAAATGGGCCAAAGGCTGTCACTTTCAGACCTGAAAGTGCCCAATCTCCCTCAAGTTATCCCAAAAATTTGAGAAACAGGTGAAGCTACTAATTTTGAGTTGCTACTACTTGCAACATGAGTTGTTTTTCACACGTTTGGCCATCAAGCCAACATGACATTCTGTGTCCCACACAAATGAGTAGTGTGATATATGAATTTCAGTTCCAGTATGTTTCGAGATACATGTAGGCCTCATGTCCCGACAACTAGTGGATCAAATCAAACGGCATGCCCCTTTGGCTGTTCACAATAGGCAGAGCACAAACTGTACTTAACCAAGCCATGCCTGCAAAACTAGAACACAGTGTTGAATATTAGATGTTGTTACAACTTAGATTTATTTGGATTAAGATTTATGGGGTTCACTTGTTTTCAATAACTCCCCAATTGTACATCACATCAAGTTTTACAGACTTAACCACATGGCAAGAATCAATACTTTAAATGGTGAATTCTGAAAGTTCATTAACTATTAAAAGAATAACAAGTCAGGAAGATGAAAAGCAAGTGCCAATTAACAGTAATTAGCGGTAACTAACAGTAAGAGGAGGAAGCTTAACTTCAACAATTGAACAGACTTCTCACCATCCTTCTCAGACTAGGACATGAAGTGCAGATTTCAAAAATAGGGATAACATGTTAAAACATCCTCCTCAATTCTCAAGACCCCTTTTTTAATATCTTAAAGATGTTGAAAGCCCATGGTAATCAACTGCTGGAAATAGCCAACTGGTCTATAATTTGTTTCTAGCTAATTATGCACTTTGGGCGGGATTTTATGGCCGAGCTCAAGTGAAACCGGAAGTTTCCACCTGAGGTCAGTGGGCATTTTTGTTGTCTGACCTTTGCCCACTCCAGTTCCGTGGCGGGTGGGGAAGTAGCGTTCCAGCATATGTCTTAACTTTAAGACAATGCCTTCTCTTAAGCTAAGGCTAACTCAAGATAACAGATAAGTTTAAAGTAAAGTTTTAAAGTTTATTAGTGGCACAAGTAGGCTTACGTTAACACTGCAATAACCTGTAATTGGTTAACATAATTGGATGTCATCTTGAATAAAACCTCTTCACTCCTCCAGTCAAGGTTAACAAATTCATGTTATCCAATGTTACAATTCTCACAACATTTTAAGAAGTTCAATTAAAATTACATGTTAATTATTTAAAAGCAAAATACTGCAAATGTTAGAAATCTAAAATGCAAACAGGAAATGCTAGATAAGGTCGGCAAGGCTGACAGCATCTGTGGAGAGAAACAGAGTTGACACTTCAGATCTGACTGTTCTACAACACAATTCTATAGATTGATCACTTAGTTCTGGTTATATGTGTACATTGGGTGAGGTTAGGACCAAACTTGACTATGATATACCCATGCAATCACAAAGTGTGTTGACACTCCCTACCATGGCTTGCATTAAAACAAAAGGTATGACTTCTTGAATCAAGTATTCAAAACCACTGAATCATATCCCAGCAATGTCATTTTAGAAGGGAGGAGATTTTTAGAAATGATAACTACTATTTGTATTTTGATACCATGAATACATATCTGTTCAAATTGTTATTGATTTTATTTTTCTTTCAGCACCTGATGGGAAACTTTAGTTGATCCATAAAAACTATCACCATTGACTCGTTTCACGGATCCAATTCTTCAAACTAAAACAAGCCTGGAATCGAGCAGCATGGCAAATTTGGA
This sequence comes from Carcharhinus amblyrhynchos, assembly GCF_965287045.1. NCBI lineage: Eukaryota > Metazoa > Chordata > Chondrichthyes > Carcharhiniformes > Carcharhinidae > Carcharhinus > Carcharhinus amblyrhynchos. The sequence goes on from NC_137334.1 coordinate 44,475,163, forward strand.
TATTGGCACAAATTCCTCTGCAAGCTTTGTTCCTTCAATGTCTATTGATCGGCTATTCCCAGCTCTCTTAGAGTGTTTTGGCATTATTCTTTGTGGATATGTTGCTGGACGAGTGAACATCATTACTTCTACCCAGGCCAAAGGTTTAGGAAGCTTTGTCTCAAAGTTTGCACTTCCTGGCCTCCTTTTTAAGAACATGGTGGTTTTAGACTTGGCTCACATAAACTGGAGTTTTCTCTGGAGTATTCTTGTGGCTAAGGTTGCAGTTTTCATAATTGTGTGCACTCTGACTCTCCTGATAGCAAATCCAGAAAGTCGATTTGGTAAAGCTGGACTCTTCCCAATATTTGCTACACAGAGTAATGATTTTGCTTTGGGATACCCTATAGGTAAGTGTATAATGAGAAATTTCATTTAACTTGATTGTTTTAGTATTCAAGTTTACACCACCTCATTCATGTAGCTCAACAAGAAGCAATTAAAGCTGTGGGAAGGGAGGATAGATGGTAACTGGGTACCCAGATTCTTTTTGTCTCTGCCCCCTTTTTGTGTAAATGTCTTCCATAAAAATAAATACTGACTATAAATCCTTAAATCCAATGCAATAAGTCTCTGTGGCATCAGATATTTGATCCAGACATTGCATGTAGCTGTTTACACTTTGCCAAATTTAGTTATTCAGTTGTAGAAAATATCCTTTGTTCACTTAAACAAAATAACTCATTTAATAAGCCATTTCTAGCAAGAAAAATGCTGCATAATTTGAATGGGAATTTGTTATGAATAATGGTAGTTCCAAGACTTCCTTTATTTCAATACCATCTTATAATGTTTGAAGAGAAACAGTTTTTAGGATAACAACAGATTTCCAGAGAACATATACAATGTTGTGGAATGGGCAGGTGCACAACAACTATAATTTAATGCAAGCAAGCCTGAAATCATGCACTTTGGAAGGTGAAGAATGGATAGTATAACCTAAGGAATCCTAATAGAGGATTTAAATAATTCTGAAGAACAGTCATATTCGACTTGAAACGTTAACTTGGTTTCTCTCTCCACAGATGCTGCCAGACCTGCTGAATGTTTTCATTAGCTTCCACAGTATTTTGCTTTTATAACCTAATTTTTGAGAGCACAGGAGCAGGGAGGGACCTTGGACTGCATGTTCACAGACACTTAAGGTGGCAGGGCAAGTTGATAAGGGGATTGATAGGGAAGCATATGGGGTATTTGGCTTCGTAAATAGGGTAAGAAGTAAAGTAATGAATCAAAGGATTTCATAGCAATTTGACAGCAGTGGCAGCATCTCTGAACAAGAGTCGGGCAGGTGGCAAGCTGTTGAATTTGCATCTGTCGCTTGGCACAAAAATGGACAATTTGACCATGATTCTTGGATAACCTACAGATCACTCACTATAATTAGCATTGCAGCAAGAAAGATGTAATCCTCAAATTGTCAATCTATGTTTTTGGTCATCCTGTGCACAATGTTTGAGTCGTTTGTGAAATTTGACAGGATTATAGAATGAGAAGTATTTCACTGAACATTGGATCCAGGGATTATTCTACTTCGGAAAAGACAACTAATTGGAATGAGAGGATTTTTTTGTTCATCTAGTAACAGCTGGAGATGAGTTTTTATGGTGCATGATAGAGGGTTTAAAGTACAGTAAGAAGTTTCACAACACCAAGTTAAAGTCCAACAGGTTTATTCGGTAGCAAAAGCCACTAGCTTTTGAAGCGCTGCTCCTTCATCAGGTGTGTGAGATTTCAGTTCACAAACAGGGCATATAAAGGCACAAACTCAATTTACAAAATAATGTTTGGAATGCGAGTCTTTACAGATAATCAAGTCTTAAAGGTACAGACAAAGTGAGTGGAGAGAGCGTTAAGCACAGGTTAAAGAGATGTGTATTGTCTCCAGCCAGGACAGGGTTTAAAGTAACCAGTAGCCATTGTTTTCTACAGCTGTAGTTGCCACACTGCAGATTGCCTATTTGCATTAATGAGCAGCATAAACATAAACTTGCATTTGGATGTCTCACAACACTGGTCAGTAAGGTGACTTGACTTTGGGTTGGATTTTCCACACATCCCCATGGCGGTTTTGCGGAAGCAGCCTGCTGTTGGCAACAAGGTTTCCCGTTCTATGCACTCCCTGCTGCTAGGAAACACGGGTGGAGGGTATTGCCATTGGAGGGACTGGAAGATCCTACCTGTGAGAACAGCCAGAAAGTTCCAACCTATGTATTTCTCAGTGGTGCTTTCTTTTACATAGTTGCAGGCCACTAGCACAATGCTAATTTAGGTGTCCATTGACAGTTATAACAAACATTGCCTTACAAAGTGTCAGTTGGCATCTATTGTTGATTTGCCAAATGTCACATTTGATTACACACCTAGGTGTACTAGAGTTTCATAAAAATGTACTTAAATCCATCGGGGATTGAGATATTCCATCTCTTTGCCTCTGCCAGTGCATATGAGAATTCCTTTTTAAAAATTGTTCGTTATTTGCAAAAAGAAAGGTGATAATCTTATTCATAGTTATTTCCTACTAAAGAAGAATCAGCACAAAACATACTTTTTTACCTGGACAAAACCAACATGAAACTACTTGAAGGGCAGATACTTGTTAAAATTCTCAAATTTTCGTGTTGACAGCATTTTTCAGCAAGGATTTTCAAGCTGCTCAGTGGTATCCATGGATACATTGCTTATTATTGTATTCTGCCAGATCTAGCAATCTGTACACTAAGCACATGCCCCTTGGTAGAAAGGAAATACCTGTGAAAAACAACTGGAAAAAAACTAACTCTTCAGCAGATACTCGCATCTTCTGCACAGCAGATTTCTACAGACCTTTTTCAAATGGTATAGCTGTGGCCCAACAAATGCACAGGTTGATAGAGGTCTGTGCTTCTGATGTGGGTACACAAATGTGTGGATTTTCTGGCCTCCCCGCAGTGTTTTTCTCAGTGGCAGGAGGTGCAGTGGGATCTTCTGGTCCTGCTGCTGTCAATGGGATATCCCATTGAATCCACCCCACTCCACTAGGAAACACACAAGGCGCATGTCATCAGTGTGAAGAGCTGGAAGCTCGTGCCTGTGGTTTTGAGCAGTAAAGTTTATTTATTAGTCACATTCACACTGCAATAAAGTTACTGTGAAAATCCCCTAGTCACCACACTTGGTGCCTTTTCGGGTATACTGAGGGAGAATTTAGCGTGGCCAATGCACTTAACTAGTACATCTTTAAACATTATGCGCAAAGTGAAAATAAAACAGATGCTCAAAGTCGAGATATGAAGAATTTTGCAAGATCAAAGCAGAATGCATGTGCATTTGCTGGGCTCACTTTGTGCAATCAGAAAGTCTCCACGTTGCCACAGCTGCTGCTTCAATAGGCAAAGGTGAGGGAAGACCAACAACTTACCAGGCCCATGGAGCAAATGAAGCTTGTATGGACCAGTCTTGATCCCTGGATAAAAGATCACACGGAGAACAGAATTCACAGTGCAAAAGAAAAATCAAAACACCGCAGGTGCTGGAAATCTGAAATAAAAACAGAAAATGGTGGACATACTCAGCAGGTCTTGCTGCATCTGTGGATAGAGAAATGGAGTTTAAGTTTCAGGTTGTGACCTTTCATCAGAAAAACACAAAAATAATTGACTGAGTTACATGATAAGACTCGTACTTGACTGTATTAGTTATACCAATGGAGTTCAGACAAGGATTGAATGAATTAGTACTATGATGGCTGGAATCTTTTTCTCCAGGTAACATCCTTGTTTATTTGATTGCCGAACCACAGGCCATGCAGGTTGAGGAGGCAGGGGATCAAAACCTGTGTGATTGCCACTATTTTGAATGACAACAGTCTGAACTAACCAGTTTCTCAATGACTGGAATAAGTACAATGAATTTCAACACCACAAATAACTGTAGTCTCTGGATTCCACGACTAATTCATTAGTCACACAGATTCACTAATTCATTAGTCACACGGAATCACCCTTTGATTGTTCTAGTTTAACCAATTAGGGAGGATCAGGAGAAACAACAACATGAAAGTAGCTATAGACTGGAAGTGAAGCAGTTCTTCCTTCCCAGAAAATTATGAGCCTCCAGAACATATTTCTGGCTGGTGTGGTGGTGCTGACGAGAGGGAGCTGGACAGTGTCTTAAATGCAGACAGTGTATCATACTGTTAACACTTGGTCCATGTGATCTCCTTGACAGGTTTTGATCACCCTGGGGTGGGGGGGGCAGTTTCGGATGGTGGTCATAGAGAGGAATTTTCCATGGTCTTCTTTTCCCTCGTGGGCCCTGGGTTGTATTTCTCTGCTTTTCCTCTCAAAGGAGATTATATATCTGCACAGGTGTGTGGGAGCTGAGGAGGAGGAAGCAAAGTATTTAGTCATGCCATATTGAGATGGGATAAGTTTGATTGTTAGTAACAGTTATCAGGTCTTTGACTGAAAACTCTGAGAAGAAGTAGGACAGTTTCAGGTACCATCAAAGTACACACATGATGTTGCAGATCTTGGCAGCAGAAAAATACAAGTCTTGATTTAGGTGAATCTTTACAGAAACAGCACATGCGTTTTTGATTCAAGCAGCAGAGGTGCATAAGTCGTGAACTGAAACATGAAGAACAAAAGTGTATAACTCATGGTGAACTTCAGAGCTTGAACTTTGTGGGACGGGAAGCATAAGTGAATTCTTGAAATTTTTAACTTTTATATGACTGAAAGTGATAGCATGGCATGTTGGCACTATGGTTAGCACTGCTGCCTCACAGCAGTGAGTGGGCCTGGGTTCAATTCTGGCCTTGGATGACTGCGTAGAGTTTATATGTTCTTCCCATGTTTGTATGGCTCTCCTCAGGGTGCTCTGGTTTCCTCCCACAGCCCAAAGATGTGTAGGTTAGGTAGATTTGTTGTGGTAAATGTGCAGGGTTATGGGGATGGAGTGGAGTGGGGAAGGTTGGGTCTGTTTCAGATGCTCTTTTGGAGAGTTGGTGCAGATCTTGATGGGTTGAATGGCCTCTTTCTGCACTGTTGGGATTCTATGGGTTCTATACTGTTGGGATTGCACACATGACATTTATGTAACCAGATGTAGTGTCATGAGTGTCACACACATTCTCTACTTTGAAGAAACATGTATCCAAACCCAGAGAAACAGACAAATGTTGCCAGAAGCTATACGGAACCCTAGATTCGCATAGAGTACAGCAGAGATTCCAGTAAGTAAAATAATGCAGCTTATGTACAAAGCAATTGTAAATTTTGATGGCTAATCCAGATGTGATCACTCTGCCCATTGAGAATTAGAATGTGCATCATGCAGAGCTGAATAGAACAAATCCCAGCCCCCAGGACTCAGTCTGGAGAGACAGACCAAAGGTTTCAATCTTGCATCCTATTGCATCAGTTCATTCTGCTTTCCTCCTTTCTGTAATATCCTCCTCCTCCTCCAAAGGATGCTATTCGTGCTATTCCGAAACCTACCTTTCTTGGGAATGCTTCTTGTCTGCAGGTTGTTACCTTTAAGAAGATGCAAAATTGAAACTAGCTCAGTAATCCTCTGTGGCAGCAAATGTAACCCACGCAAATCATTCAAGGCTAGGATTCTTTCTATAAGGGTGAATATTTTAATAGTCCTAACTAAATATGTCAACTAACTCCAAAGAAGTGCAAGTTAGGTTGATTGGCCACGCTAAATTGACCTTTAGTGTCAGGGGGATTAACTGGGTAAATACATAGCATTACATAAGAACATAAGAAATAGGAGCAGGAGCCTGCCCCACCATTCAATAAGATCGTGGCTGATCTGTCGTGGCTCAGTTCCACCTTCCCGCCCTCTCCCCATAACCCTTAATCCCCTTGCCTATCAAAAACCTATCAACCCGCGTCTTAAATATATTTAGCGAGGCAGCCTCCACCACTTCAACGGGCAGAGAATTCCAGAGATTCACCACCCTTTGAGTGAAGAAATTCCTCCTCAACTCCGTTCTAAACCGCCCCCCCCTTTATCTTGCGGCTGTGCCCTCTAGTCCTGCTGTCCTTTCTGAGCGGGAAGAGCCTCTCCACCTCTATCCTATCCATCCCATTCATCCCATTACGGGAATAGGGTGTGGGTGGGATTGTTATTGGTGCAGACTTGATGGGCTGAATAGCGTCTTTCTACATTATAGGAATCTATGATTCTGTGATAAATATGCACTCATTGATGACATCAATTAAGTTTGGGTTACTTGGCTCCTTCAATGATAAGATGTTGTTTTCTATTATGACTTTATTTTTGTTATGGATTTTTAAAGCTTCCCATTGTTTGGTGTCAATAGAAGTACTGTTACTGTTGACTAGATTATACGGAGGAGAAAACCAGACAAGTTATTTAAGGGAATATTGAGGGCGCAAACTGCTATTTGATCTCAACATGAATAGTGTTGGAATTAGCTCCGGAGAGCCCAAACTGCATCAAACTCTGTAAATTATACAGAGAATGTCACACCTTTAATCTTGCATTACCATTTACCAATGTAAAATAGACCACAAGGTACCAAACATTTACTTGTAAAACGTAGGGGATTTTCACAGTAACTTAATTGCAATGTTAATGTAAGCCTATTTGTGACACCAATAAATAAACCTCAGTTTACTTTGGATAATGCTGTATGAGAATGTGTGCTGTTGTTTGCTGACTGACCACATGAAGTTATTGCCGTGAGGGTTTTTTAGTACAAAAACCACTTGCATTAAATAGCACCTTCAACAGAGAAAATCCCAAGATACTTCAAGGTGTACAATTGGTTGAAAATGGATACTGAGCCAAAAATGAAGATAATAGGAGGGGAACCACAAGCCTGGTGTAAGGTAGATATTAAAGGAGGGAAGGCTGAGAGATTTAGAGATGTAATTTCAGAATGTGGGGAATAGAAAACTAAAGGCACTTTAGCTAATGAGGTAAGGGGAGACTTCTTGGATGATATAGGACTTAGGAGATTTTGTCTGTTGAGCAAGGTGAGACAATTGGACAGATAGCCTCAAACTTCCAATTGGAGATAAGAGTGGAGGGGACACAGGGAAGTGTTTAATGAGAGAGTTGATTATGACAATAAAAAAAGGCCCAGAGGATTGCATTTGCTACTCATGATCCTGGAGTAGTGGACAGTCTTTGGTAGAGGTGAGCTGTGAGGAGAATGCAGAAATGCTTCAGTGTGATTTGGACAAGCTGAGTGATTGGGCGATTGCATGGCAGATGCAGTATAATGTGGATAAATATGAGGTTATCCACTTTGGTAGCAAAAACCAGAAGGCAGATTATTATCTGAATGGCTATAAATTGAGAAAGTGGAATGTGCAATGGGATCTGGGTGTCCTTATACACCAGTTGCTGAAAGTAAGCGTGCAGGTGCAGCAGGCAGGAAAGAAAGCAAATGGTATGTTGGCCTTCATAACGTGGGGATTTGAGTATAGGAGCAGAGATGTCTTGCTGCAATTATACAGCATCTTAGTAAGACCACAGCTGGAACATTGTGTGCAGTTGTGGCCTCTTTACCTGAGGAAGGATGTCCTTGCTGTAGAGGGAGTGCAGTGAAGGTTTACCAGACTGATCCTGGGATGGCGGGACTAATGTATGAGGAGAGATTGAACCGGTTACGTCTATATTCACTACACATCAGAAGAATGAGGAAGGATCTCATAGAAATTCTAACAGGACAAGACAGAAGGGTGTTCCTGATAGTGGGGAAGTCCAAAACCACAGTCTGAGGATACAGGGTACACCATTTAGAACTGAGATAAGCAGAAATTTCTTCACCCAGAGAGTAGTGAGCCTGTGGAATTCTCTGCCACAGAAAGTAGTTGAGGCCAAAATATTGTATGTTTTCAAGAAGGAATTAGATAGAGCTCTTGGGGTGAAATGTATCAAATTATATAGGGGGAAGGGAAGGCAGAGTTTTAGATGATCAGCCATGATCATAACAAATGGCATAGCAAGCTGAAAGGGCCAAATAGCCTATTTCTGCTCCTATTCTGTATGTTTCAATGTAAAATGGGGCTCAGTAATGCTTGATGCATCCCTCGTTTTCCATATTCCATCATTGGCAATTGCACTATCAGCTGCCTAGGCCCCCAGCTTTCGAATTTCAGCCTGAAGCCACTCTGTGGCCTGATTTTTCTTTATGCCTGTCACACCCATGCACTCGACAAGCCCAGAAACTAGCACGAAATGCACTTCCTGCTGAGGTCGGCCCCGGAACACAATTTCATACAGGCTGGGCAATTAACGGCCAGCCAGCGTGAAACGTGTGCTTTGAAAAGCTGAGCGCTGGCAGGGAAGAGGATGGGGCACCAAGAGAAGTAATGGTGCAAGTGGCCATTTCCAATGAGCTCCTTGAAGGCTGAGAGCTGCTTCAGGTGAATAAACACAATTGCTGCCTGGCTGAATGGTCCTTGTGCCAAGCATAAAAACACAAAACATTAGGGCCAATTGCACTCTTAATGGGCATTATTGCTCTTTCAATTGTCGGCGGGAGAACCTCTAACTCTTGCACATGCCCACCAAACATAATGTCACACAAGGGCACCATGATATTGGGACATGTGAGCGCCGTGACATCAGGATGCATGATCAATGTCTTCTTGTGCGATTTCATGCACATTTGGGTCGGGTGCGGGTCTGCTCAATTCTGTAAAATTCTGGCCCATCTCTTTACTGGCTCTCCTCCATTAATACGTTCCTTAATACCTACCCTTTGACCAATCTTTTATCATCTGTCCTAATATCTCCTTATGTGACTTGTTGTAAAATTTGACTTGATAAAACTTCTGTGAAGCACCTCAGCTTACATGGAAGACATCACCATTCAAAGATGCAATATAAATGGAAGTTTTTGTTGACATGCTCCATAAAGATATGATGATTGTTATCCATGCGAGTTTTTGTCTCTTGGACTCGTTGTGAAAATTGGGGACCATACCAAAGGGGTTAACCAGGTTGGGAGAGAGTAAATGTCTTGCTGGGGACAAAAGTATTCAGTATTTTGGAGAGCAAGTGGTTAAGCAAACAAATAGCTACAAAAGTAGGATGCAGAATTGGGGAATTAAACATCAAAGCAATGGGAGCTTTCTCCTAGTGTGGAAAACTTTGTGAAGATTATGACATATTGAATAATTCATTTTACAATGCAATTGCATTATATAAATCTGCATCGCCAGGAATTTAATATTCTGTTATGGTAACCTAATGGTTTTGTGTGTTTCAGTTGAAGCTCTGTACAGAGACACATACCCTGAATACCTTCAGTACATTTACCTGGTGGCTCCCATATCACTGATGTTGTTAAATCCAATTGGTTTCATCTTCTGTGAAATACAGAAATGGAGGGAGAACATAAACACTCAACAAAGCAAACTGAAGACTGTTGCATTAGTACTGTTACAGGTTTTTAAAAACCCAATTGTTTTTATGGTCATTGTTGGAATTTTTGGGAATTTTATCTTTGAACAAAAGATCCCTGTGATTATCGAAGAATTTCTGGATGGTCTGGCAAGCTCTTTCAGTGGTTCAGCTCTCTTTTATCTTGGACTTACAATGGTGGGGCAGATCAAGAAGCTGCAAAAAAATTCATTTGTTGCAATTATTCTCCTGATCACAGCCAAACTGTAAGTAGAAAAATCTTGCCATCTGAAATAAGTACAAATACTGTCTGATTCAATTCATTTAAATTTTCTATACCGTGCATGTAATATGGTTGTGAAGCATTTTTAATATTGGGATGCCTCTTGTGAAATCAAAAAGTGTTCGCAACTGCCTTTTCCCTGTATTTGTAATGTGTAACTTATATAACAGAGAAAAAGTGTATTTTATCAGAAATTGGAAGGCAAGTGAGAAGTATCCACCCTTAAGGTTAAAAGGAGAAAGAAAAGATAGATAAATAATACAGGAAATTTCTGTCAGCCTGGAATTGTCCAGTAAGTGTACAGTTTGAAACCTATGATGAGGACATGAACTAAAACACAACGGAGGGTTATCAAAAGGAATAACGTGGTATTTGAATTCATTGGGTGGTATCTTATGCATTTCCCTATGGTGAGTTTGGTGGCGGGGGCATTTAGTGAGTGAGGAGGGTGGTGTGTGGAAACCCCAATTAATTCCATGGCCATCCACAGACCTTCCCACCACACGCACGCACGCACACCACCACCACCACCACCACTTCTTGAGGCCCTTAAGTGGACAATAAATTCCCACTTAAAGGCCTAATCCTGTGTGTTAATCACCACTGGGGAGCATGACAAGAATACTGGCATATTTGCTTGCTGGCTGTCAGAAGGGAGGGCTTCTTTGTTTCAAAGCACTTGGTGTCTGATTGAGGAGCCCAGCACCGGATAAGAGGGGGTTGGAAGTTTGGGGGATGGGGCGATTTGGATGACTGCCCTTACTACTGACTTCAACCAAGCACCCTCTTCACTCGCCTATGGCTGAGTCTCTACTTGACTTAATGCCACAGGTCAGTGTAATACTGGCAGCAACTGCCATCCGCCTGGTAGCGCTGTTGAGTACCAAAGAGCTGCTGGTGAATCCATCCTTGATCCCAGGTGAAGACCTACTACTGTTCTGTCAAGTGCCTGAGGAGCAAAGATGCAGAGGGCTTTCCCAAAAAGAGGCAATGCAGGGATCTCACCTGGCTCCCAAAATCATTTGACCTCCTTTTGAAATTCTTTAGGACAGGTTTGAAGGCCAGTGGAAAACTCCCATTGGGTCTTTAAGAAACCAATTTAAAACGGTTATTTTATATAAATTATAGAAACCCTACAGTGCAGAAGGACACCATTTGGCCCACCGAGTCCACACTGACCACAATCCCACCCAGGCCCTATTCCCATAAACCCAATAATTTGCCTCACTAATCCCACTACCTACACATCCCAGGACTCTAAGGGACAATTTAGCATGGGCAATCAACCTATCCCACGCATCTTTGGAGTGTGGGAGAAAACCAGAGGACCTGGAGGAAACCCACATAGACATGGGGAGAACATGGAAACTCCACACAGTGACCGAAGCCAGGAATCAAACCCAGGTCCCTGGAGCTGTGAGCAGCAGTGCTAACTACTGTGCCACGGTGCCGTTTAACACTCCATTCTGGATTTAAGAGTCTTGACTCCTGTTTCCTTACCTGCTACTAACTCATCAGAGTCAGTGAGGCAAATGCACAACAGGAATAGCTTCTTCAATGAAACTGAGAAGCTGCAAAGGCTTTGATCAGTGAAACAGAACCGAGCCTAGGCTGGGGAGAAACTGCTGTTCTGAGCAATTCTTCTCTCAGAGAATATTTCCACTGCTTGACAGGTGCTAACCAACTTTTAAGAAGACACGTCATCTATCTAACACATCTTATTTTCAGCTGCACTTCCCAGCTGGACATGTATTTCCAGTAATATATATCATGCTTGTCACCGGATGGTCACTACTTGGCACCTGACAGTGTTATTCCATGCACCTTTCCAGCTTTTGGTATCCTGAATTCTCTTGATACATTGTCCCCAGGTAGGAGAGACTACAATCCTGCTACTTGGGAAGCCCATAGTTAGGAAATTAATGGCATGACTTTGAAAAAAGGCATCAACAAAACCATCCATTAATCAAATAGGTTCCTGACCTACAATTAGGCTGGCATTTCAACAGGGACTAAATGCAGAAAAATATCACCCTGTGTTTTGTAGCCATGACTGGAAGTTCTAAATGAGTTATTACAGAACATAACAGGGAATTGAAGAACTCATGAAATGTGACCAGAGTTACATAGCTACCAGTGTTGTAGAAAAGAGTAAAACCAACATATTGTACTGAGTTTAAAGAGATGGAATATATAGATATATAAGACTTTGAGAATAGTTAAAATAGATAAACATGGAATAGAAAATATATTTGGATGAATTAGACAATGGCTAAGCCAGAGAAAGGGAAAGGTTGTTAATGGAATTTCAGAGACATAAAGGGATCAGTGATGATAGGTTGCCACAGGTTAGTGCTAAGTGATTATTCTTAAAACATACATAAATGATTTTTCAAATTGGGGACAAAAATAAAGATGTCTACATTTAGGGAAAAACACCAAATTGGAGGAAAATGCAAAATACAAAGGGATTTGGTTAGGTTAGAAAGGTGGGTTAATGAGCAGCAGAAGGCATTTCATGTGTGCAAGTCAAGATCATGATTAAGATTTGGAAGATAATCCAGCGTTTCTAGGTTACTGTATTGGTAAATATATTCCATTTCATAGTAATGAAATTGTGAAACATGTTGACAAATTTGAAATATTCAAAAAAGTATTACAAATCTAGATTATCTTTCTCCTCTCACTTACGCTATCACATTGATTCTCTTTTCCCTATTCCTGTTTTTCACTTATTTTTGCATTGTCTTTTTCTGCACACAAATACTCTACTGGCAAGGTGGCACAGTGGTTAGCACTGCTGCCTCACAGCACCAGGGACCTAGGTTCGATTCCTGGCTTGGGTCACTGTCTGTGTGGAGTTTGCACTTTCTTCCTGTGTCTGCGTGGGTTTCCTCCCACAGTCCAAAGATGTGCAGGTTAGGTGGATTGGCCATGCTAAAAGTTGCCCCTTAGTGTCAGAGGGACTAGTTAGGGTAAATGCATGAGGTTATGGGGATAAGGCCTGGGTGGGATTGTGGTTGATGCAGACTTGACGAGCCAAATGGCCTCCTTCTGCACTGTAGGATTCTGTGAAATACTCTACCCTGCAAGCTCACTCTGTGGGGATGAGTTTGGAGATAGGGATGGTACTTAATTATAAAGCAAGATAGTAGTATGAGTATCCAACCACCTTCCTATGTCCACCTGGTTCAGTTTGTAGCGGGAAGGCTTCTGAACAACTCTCTTCCCCTCCTCAAATGGAGGCGATGAATGGGTTACTCGTCCATTCTCCAGCCAGTGGGTGAGACCTCCATCGCCAGCATTAAATTTCAACTCAAGTTTTCTCTCTTTCTGCATACTCACACACTTCATGTGACTTCCCTTTCACACATCTGTGCTTTCATGCTTGCATCAATTTTATCTTTTTTTTTCTTTTGTGTTTGTTTTAACTCTGTTGTGCACTCCCCGTTACGTGGTGTGCCCCAGTCTCAACTATTAGCTCATGCTCACTATTAGCTCATGCACTCTAAATCATGCTTGTTCTTATCTCACACAGACCTGTATGGAATTCTGGTCTCTCTTTTCCTCTCTTATGAACTCTCTTGCTCCTCTCCTCCCTTCATTCTTTGTGCACCTTTCCCATTGTTCACTTCTGTGTTCTTATTTTTTCTTCGACTACCTTTGTATATTTTCTGTTTCTAGACCACAGTGTTGAGTGATTAACAGAATAGTCTGAATTTAACAATTCACAGAAATTCAAGTTAGGAAGTTCAGATGATTGATTTGAAAATTATCAAACTTCTCAAAAGGGCAATATGAATAATTTATTGTTTAATTTTAATATATTTCTCTTTCAAAATTCATAGATTGGTCCTTCCTCTCATCAGCCGTGAAATGGTGGAATTACTAGATAATGGCAGTACTGAAGCTAACTACACTAGTCTCTCAAACTATGCATTTTTATATGGTATTTTCCCAACAGCACCAAGTGTAGCTATATATGCAAGTCAGTACAATATGGAAATTGAAATTGTAAGTATGTAGAGAATCAATCACATGTTTTAAATTTCAGAAATGAACAGTTTTTACAAAACAAAGCTGTATTAAGGATATCGTTTAAAAAAAAAGTGGGTATTTACCGATAGTCTTTTGAGTTACATGTTCAGTTTTCATATGACTCTTGGTTACTAAGAAACCTGAGCTCAGTAAAATTTAGAATAGATTCTTCTCTATAGCTCTTGGGGCTAAGGGGAACAAGGGATATGAGGGGAAGGCAGGATCAGGATATTGAATTTGATGATCAGCCATGATCGAAATGAATAGCGGAGCAGGCTTGAAGGGCTGAATGGCCTACTCCTGCTTCTATTCTCTATGTTTCTATATGCCTAATGTACTCTATCCAACCAAAACCATAGCTGGAACTTTTCGGCCACTCACACCAGTAGAATCTTCTGGTCCTGCCGATGGTGCACTACCGCCATGTATTTCCCAGCAGCGAGAGGTGCATTCACCAGGAAAACCCATTAACAATGGCAGGACCAAAAAATCCTGTCACTAGCCAAGGGCAGGTCATCTCTTGCCACCATGAGACATGCAGCATGTTGTTTGGTAAATCTTGCCCCATGTTTCTTTTCTGTGGAATTATTGACTTTGAGGCCTAAGGAGAGTATGTAGTGGAAGCACTCATTTAGCTAATCTTGACTCAATTAAATAGCATGCATTTCCTTCTGCATCTGCATCCCAATTTATGAATAACATAGATATGAAATTATTTTTCAGGTGACACCGGGGATGGTGATAAATACATTTGTATCTGCTCCCATTATGTATGTGTCCGCATGGCTTTTGACAATTCCGTCTATGCATACATCTGTATTGCAATCTGCAATTCGGAGTATCAGCTTTGACATAAGCATAGTCACTCTAATTTTTCTGGTTAGTATATAACTTGTGTAAGACATTCCTTTCTATCATTACACATCTGCTGAAGCATACTATCACTGCTCTTAAGTTATTTGTAGTTGGCAATAATATTGGTTTTATAATTTATGTGACATTTTGAGATGTTGGCTGACTTGCAGTTTAAATTGCAGCTAAGTATGATATAATTAAAGCCTCAATAATTCACTGAACATTATCTTTATAGATAACAAAGTTTCCAAATTCCAGCAACATCAGTGCAACACTGTTAAACTCCAAAACTCACCAACCTGGTTCTGACAAAGATCAGGATTATCCCCCAGTTATATCAATGTCCTGAACTGTCCCTCAATGCAGCTAAATCACATTCTTCTTAACCACCAGGCATTTATCTCCAGTTGCTAAATGCTAGGTATTCACTTCCAATTACATAGATAATACTTCTATTGTTATAAAACCATGACCTTTACTTACTTATGTAGACACACATACGATATATATACAAAAATACTTCTATGCTCTTCTCATCAACCTTACCATTATAAATTCCTATGTCCATATTTGTCATGGAAACTAAATTACTTCTGCACACCCTGGTCCAATATCTCACCCATTGTAACCCTTCTTCAGCTGAAGACTACATTCAGCTTTAATTCTGTGCAGAGATGCAAGCAATTAACTAGTATAGAATTGGATATAACCACAGTAGCAGCATTGAAGGATATGTTTCCCATTAATTTCAGCTAAAAATTGAGACTCTCAAAATTCAGTTGTTAACATTTGAAAATAGTGGGATTCTCTATGCTGCTAATGGGAAAACACGCTGGTGTGAAACAACTTAATGCAATGTGGCATGCAGATGTCAGGACTCACCTGAATAATGCCTGGCACTTCTTCTGGAGTTCAGGTTGGATGCTGTCTGCAACTCTGGAACACCCACAGTAGTGGGTCAGGGATGCATCTGCAGGTAGATCGGTGCCTTACAGGGAGTCCACCTTCTTTCTTCAATAGTGGGTCAGTGATGTTAGGCACCTTTTCAACATGGCACATGGACATGACAACGGACTAGATGCCATCCACAACTGAATGCGGCATGAAACATCTGGGTGCATAGTTAATGAGTGTAACACCCCAGACCAGGATGAGGGTTTTGTAGGCCCAAAGGTGGGCTAAAATATATATATTATGTACATATAAGTGATGGCAAAGCACGCAATTACACTACTTGCAAATCCCAGTGCAAAAAAAGGTGCAAAAATAAACATTATGGAGAAGGGAAAAAAAGATTATTTATAAGACATGACCAACCAAAATAACAAACAATTGATCAGACACAAAGTAAGCATTTCAGCAGTATGATTTAACAGTATAAGCTATTGTCTTAGTTCCAACGGACTGCCCCTGCCAACCAGAACGTCTCTCTCTCTCTACACATGGAAGAGTTCAAAACACACGCAAACAATACCATAAATGCTTCAAATAACATACACCATTATAATCACTTGTAAATTAACAATCCGGATTTTGGATCCACAAAAAACACAGGATAAACCTAAATACAAGTATAATGGCACCATAAGTTAATAAAACACTTTAAAAACTAGCAACAACCATGAAATCTCACAACCACGGCAATCTGACCATGTGCAACCTTTGGACAGGCACTATATCCCTGGCTGCCTACTGTTGATTTGGGTGCTTACAGAACAAACACGGAAGTAACAGTGAAACAGCATGCAATGAACCAGTCAAACAAACTAAGAATGCCAAATGTGGGTTTTTAAGAAAGCAGGTGGTGAGAACCTCTGTCACAATAAGGAATAGGGCCAGAAGATTAGGTTTGTTTTCCTGCTAACTTCCATTGTGGGAAACACTCCACGTTCTTGCTCCCCACTCCCCTCCCCAGTACTTAGTCTCAAACTGAGAGAATAATATCCTGATCTATTTCAGCGTTGCCCTCGACAGAACAAACTCATCCATTTCTCTTCAGTAAAATGAAGTAAACATGTAAGTATAGTATGAAACCCAGATGTGAGAAATGTTGCATTAAAACTTATTGTTGCATTGTCCCTTCCTCATCAATTTGTATGTGACCCTTGCACTCACATACACTCCTCCACCACTATTTCAACATGATGGGGGCGATTCTCCCATCCCGACGCGCTAATCTTTTAGCATGTTGGCTGGGAGAATTGTGTATATGCTGATACGTGGGATTCACACATGCGTTTCCAATGCGCATGCATCTCCCTGCGACGGATATCAGGCACGGTCAGGACCATGTTGGAAACCAGCGGGAAAATTACATTCAAATAAGATTAAAATAAATGTCATCATTAGGCTGTGACTGAATTCTCTGGGCCCAATAGCATCCCTTCCCCAGCAGGGTTTAGAGTAGCTCCCCACTTTCGGGGAAGTAGCTGGCAGGGGGGTGGTGCCCCCTGGGCATGGGCACCCTGACAGTGCCAGCCTGTGCCACTGGCATTGCCCAAGGGGCTAAGTGCCCATGATCAGGGGGCACATTGGCACTGTCCACTGGGCATGAGGTAGTGCCATGGGGTGGGGCCTATTATGGGGGTGGGGCCTGTGGGGGCAGGGCCTAGGGGGCGATCAGTGTGGAGGGTCCCACTGCCACTCTGCATTGGAATCCGGTTGGGGCAGGAGGGAGGCCAGCAATCACAGCGGGCAGGTGGGGAGGGGTCTGTTATTTATGACAATTCTGTCAGAAAGAAACAATTTTCTCTGAATTACTGAGGACAATGCTGTAAGAAATCACATATTTATACATTAGTTAATATTAACCACTCAAAAAAGCTTTGATTTGTCAAGGATATTTTTAAAAGCTATTAGTCCAGCAATTGCAATTTCAATTTGAAACCATTTAAATACTTACACAACTTTATTCTTTCATATAGATTTGGTCTGTGGCTGTTATGCTTCTGAGTAAGAAATTTAAGCAGTTGCCACACCTACTCTCTGTTAATTTGCTGCTTGCCCAGGTAAGGATCTTAAATTATTAATTATTAGGGACAGGTTTTGTGGCATGACATATTTATTTAGAAATAGTTGAGCTTATGGGCACTGCATATTTTCTGCAGGTACTGCAACATTAGGACATTTTAGCAGAATGGATCAAGTCCCATTGTTGGCTGAACAAGCTGGTCCTGAACTTTCACTTGCTGACAGCAGGACTGCATCGGCAATTTTACCACAGGCAGCATCTTAATTGACCACCTTAAAGACTGCCATCCAATGAAGTTCTGTAGGTGGTTTCCCCAGTGCTGCTGTTCCTCTCCCCCCATGGAATAGCCCTTATGTAAATTGACTGCTGGTCTCCACAAGGCCGGCAGCTGAACCAGCACAGAGTCCACCACAGAGAACTGTCACAATGAGGTGACTGCATTGGGAGGTTATCCTGATGCAGCGCCCTGGCATTTTACTGACACTTAGTACCCCTTCCAGCGTGTTGTCCAGGATTGATGTCAGAAAGACAGGTAGCTAGAAAATGGAGGCTCTGTTAATTAGCGATGACATTAGTACAATAGAGAAATGACCTTGATTCTAAAAATCAAGATTTAGAATATATTTGGGTAGAGACAGGAAATAACAATGGAAAGAGTCATTAGTGGATGTGATTTGTAGGACCTTAACAATGACAAAACTGTAGGGTGGAGTATACAGGAAGAAATAATGGGGGCTTGTAAGAAAGATACCACAATAATCATGGGTGATTTTAAGCTACATATAGATTAGATGAATCAGATTGGCAAAGGTACACTGGAAGATGAGTTCATAGAATGTTTAAGAGACAACTTCCTTAAAGCAGAATATTCTAGAGCCAACCAGAGAACAGACTGTTCTTGACCTGGTAATATGTAATGAGACAGGATTAATTAATGACCTCATAGTGAAGGAGTCTCAAGGCAGCAGTGATCATAACATCATTGAATTTCACATTCACTTTGAGGGTAAGAAGAGCAAACCTAAGACCAGTGTTTTAAACTTAAATAAAAGCAATTACAAAGACATGAATATAGAACTGGCTAAAGTAAACTGGGAAATTACAGTAAAGGGTAGGACTTTAGAGGTGTAGTGGCAAACATTTAAAGAGATATTTCGTAACACTCAGCACGGATACAATCAGTGAGAAAAAAATAATCTGGGAGAAGGATGCAGCATCCATGACTAGTTAAAGAAGCTAAAATGAGTTCCAAATTGAAGAGAAAGGGGTAGAATTGTGCAGAGTAGTAATAGGTAAATGATGCTATGAATCTGTTAATGTACATTGAGGGGAGCTGATTTCTAAAAATATTGAAGTTATTTGACACCAAAAATATAGTTTTCAAGTGCTCATTAAACTGATTATTTTTCTTGAACTAACTTTGGAAATGAAACAATCAATACAGCACCCCTGGTACCTATAGTTGTTAGAATTCGCAATATCTTGAAAAAGTATATTAAGACTGAATAGAGAAATGAAAAACAGGCTTGGAAGCACTTTAGTGTATTACTTAATAATAATATTGTGATGGCATCCTGTAATATTTATTGAAGCATAGTTTAGATGCATATTGCTAAATCTGCATTATAAATGAGAAAAGAGAGAATAAAGAATAATGTCTTATTGCAATACTTCCTGCTTTGAGCATTTTTTTTAAGAACCAGATTAACTCACATATGTGGCCAAATCCTGATCACATCAAAAACTTGCAAAATTAATTGACACAAGGAGCCTAAACAATTGGATGCAAAATGGTTAATAATAATGAGTAAAAGAAAATGGAGGCTTCATTTTCATAACAGATTCTGTGATTGAAATTATTTGTTGAAATTGATCTTCATTTGCCTTGTAACCGTTGGCCAAAGATGCTGAGAGTTGATATTAAGATAAATGGTTGATGTACTCAGTTGAAACAATTGAACATTTATGCTACAACCAAAGGAAATTAAATGGAGTATTTGCAGTGTTCAACCTGAACTAGCAATAAATGAGAAATCCAGCTGACTTTGTAGAAGGTCAATTCTGATTCTTATTCTCTCAGTAAACTGAATATTAATCCCTTTGTCTACTGAATTTTATATTATTTTATAATTGTCTTCCAGACCATGGTGTGTTTAGGAATGATCATGTGGTATGTTATCACGAAGCAAAATAATCTTCTGGGTCAAGTCCTGGTGTTCATTGTGCTATACAGTTCTTTGTATAGTACATATGTATGGACAGGTAAAACATAAATAATTTTAGAAAGCTGTTTCAACCCATTCATTTGATTTTCTTCATTTGTATGTTATAATTTCTACAGGCATTTAGAGATGCAAGAACTGATTAGAATAGTCAGTATGGCTTTGTGAATGGAAAATCATGTTTCACAAATTTGATCGAATTTTTTGAAGGGGTAACCAAGGAAGTAGATGAGGGCAGTGCAGTTGATGTTGTCTACATGGACTCTAGCAAGACCTTTGACAAGGTACCACATGGTAGGTTGTTGCATAAGGTTAAATCTCACAGGATCCAGGGTGTGGTAGGTGAATGGAAAAAAAAATTGGCTTGATGACAGAAGCCAGAGCGTGGTTGTAGAGGGTTGTTTTTCAAACTGGAGGTCTGTGACCAGCGGTGTTCCTCAGGGATCGGCGCTGAGTCCACTGTTATTTGTCATTTATATTCATGATTTGGATGAGAATATAGGAGGCGTGGTTAGTAAATTTGCAGATGACATTAAGGTTGGTGGCATAATGGACCAGTTGCAACAGGATCTTGATCAATTGGGTCAGTGAGCTGACAAATGGCAGGTGGAGTTTAATTTAGATAAATGTGAGGTGATGCATTTTGGTAGATTGAACCAGGGCAGGACTTACTTAGTTAATGGTAAGGCACTGGGGAGAGTTACAGAACAAAGAGATCTAGGGGTACAAGCTCATAGCTCCTTGAAAATGGAGTCACAAGTGGAGAGAGTGGTGAAGAAGGCATTCAGCAAGTTTGGTTTCATTGGTCAGAATATTGAATACAGGAGTTGGGACAATCTGTTGAAGTTGTACAAGACATTAGTAAGGGCACACTTGGAATGTTGTGTACAGTTCTGGTCGCCCTATTATAAAAAGGATATTATTAAACTAGAAAGAGTGCAGAAGGATGCTTCCGGGACTTAATGGTTTCAGTTATGAGGAGGGGCTGGATAGACTGACTTTTTTCTCTGGAGCGTAGGAGGCTGACGAGTGATCTTATAGAGGTCTATAAAATAAAGAGGGGCACAGACCAGTTAGATAGTCAATATCTTTTCCCAAAGGTAGGTGAGTATAAAACTAGAGGACATAGGTTTAAGGTGAGAGGGGAGGGATACAAAAGTATCCAGAGGGGCAATTTTTTCACTGAGGGTGGTGAGCACCTGAAACAAGCTGCCAGAGGTAGTAGTAGAGGCAGGTACAATTTTGTCTTTTAAGAAGCATTTAGACAGTTACATGGGTATAGAGGGATATGGGCCAAATGCAGGTAATTGAAAGTATCTTATGGGCGTAAAGAAAAAAGGGTGACATGGACAAGTTGGGCCGAAAGGCCTGTTTCCATGCTGTAAACTTCTATGACTCTATAATTTTTTGCATAACTCCTAGTTGGGATGGAGTTTCTCTGGGAGCCCTCAACATTAGAACATAGAACATAGAACATTACAGCGCAGAACAGGCCCTTCGGCCCACGATGTTGCGCCGACCAGCTTTTAAAAAAAAACAACACTAACCCACGAATCTAAACCAATCCCATTTCGTCCATAAACCTATCCACAGATCTCTTAAACGCCCCCAAACTAGGCGCATTTACAACTGCAGCTGGCAGGGCATTCCAGTCCCTCACCACCCTCTGGGTAAAGAACCTACCCCTGACATCAGTCCTATAACTACCCCCCCTTAATTTAAAGCCGTGCCCCCTCGTGCTAGCTTTCTCCATCCTAGGAAAAAGGCTATCACTATCCACCCTGTCTAAACCTCTAATCATCTTATATGTTTCAATAAGGTCCCCTCTTAGCCGCCTTCTTTCCAGCGAAAACAACCCCAAATCTCTCAGTCTCTCCTCATAGGATCTCCCCTCCATACCAGGCAACATCCTGGTAAACCTCCTCTGCACCCTCTCCAAAGCCTCTACATCCTTCCTGTAATGTGGGGACCAGAACTGCACACAATACTCCAAGTGCGGCCGCACCAGAGTTGTGTACAGTTGCATCATGACGCTGCGACTCCTAAATTCAATCCCCCTACCAATAAACGCCAAGACACCGTATGCCTTCTTAACAACCTTATCTACTTGATTCCCAACTTTCAGGGATCTATGTACACATACACCTAGATCCCTCTGCTCCTCCACACTATTCAAAGTCCTCCCGTTAGCCCTATACTCAACACATCTGTTATTCCTACCGAAATGAATTACCTCATACTTCTCCACATTAAACTCCATCCGCCACCTCGCGGCCCAGCTCTGCAACCTTTCTAAGTCACCCTGCAAACTATGACACCCTTCCTCACAATCTACCACACCTCCGACTTTGGTGTCATCAGCAAACTTACTAATCCACCCAACTATACACTCATCCAGACCATTAATAAAAATTACAAACAGCAGTGGCCCCAAAACAGATCCCTGAGGCACACCACTCGTAACCAAACTCCATGACGAATATTTACCATCAACCACCACCCTCTGTCTCCTATCTGCTAGCCAATTCCTGATCCAATTACCTAGATCACCCCCAATCCCATATATCTGCATTTTCTGCAGAAGCCTACCATGGTGAACCTTATCAAATGCCCATTGACTCCAGACCCCATGAAGTCTCGTGGCATGATGATGAAAATGAGGGCCAAGCAACCTGCTACTGATAACCAAGTACCAAGAGTGTGATAGAATACTCTCCATTGCCTGGATGAGTACAGCTTCAATAACACTCAAGAAACTTAATATAATTTGCAGGAATAGGCCATAAATGCAAACCGTGAAAGAATAAAAAATAATCCCAAATAAAGCAACCTGTTTGATTGGCACCACATTCACCACCTTAGATATTCATTTTCCTCCACCGCTGACACATATTGGCAGCAATGTGTACCGCCTCCAAGACGGACAGCAGCAACTTTTCAAAGCTCCTTCGTTAGCACCTGCCAAACCTGCAACCTAGAAAGGCAAGGGCAGCAAATGCATTGGAAAACCACCACCTTCAAGTTTGCTTCCAAGCCACATCCATCCTGACTTAAAACTATAATACTCTTCCTTCACTATTACTGGATCAAAATCTTGTAGATCCCATCCTAACAACTATACCATGTAGACTCAAGCAGCTCCCCACCACCTTCTTGATGGTAATTATGGATGAGGAATAAATCCTGGCCTAGCCAGCAACACCCCACACACTGTGAACAAATAAAGAAAAGTTTGTTTTACAATTTTGATTTCTCCTTTAATATATCACCTTTTCATTGTTTCACCTCCTCCCTGTCTCTTTTTTAAATTTTTTCTCCGTGTAATATTTACTGTTTCCTTTTTTCACTTTCTCTTTTTTCCCTTATCTTTCTCTTCCTGTTCTCTCTTGCTAGCGCTGTCTCTATCTTTCCAACCTTCACCTTCCTGTCCTTGCCTTTTCATTTTGTTTCCTTTGTCTTTTTTCTTTTACTGTTCACTTTTTTATTGTTTCACTCAGTTTCTCTCTCTCTTATCTCCCATCCATTTTCCCTTTCCTATACTGTTTTCTTTCTTTGTTATCCAATGGGCACAATCTTGCCTTGCCATTCCCGCTACAACGTGGTTGGAGGATTTGGCACCCAGCCAAATCTGCATTCACTGCAGCAGGGAAGATCCTGCTGGCATGAAGAACCATAACATTCCAGGCAAAATTTTTTCTCTTTGTCCCTCTGTCTCTTTCACTCTTGCCATCCTCCTCTCCCCACCCCTGCCTCCCGTGAGGATCAGACCTCTGGCTCTGCTGTTGTTTCACTAGAAATTCTTATGAGCTGCAGCATTAAAGTGCAGATCAGAGTGACAGTGTTTTTTAAAGAACGGACTGCTTATCTGATCATTTATTTCATTAATTAGAGCTCTGATTAAAAACACAACTGGTTCACTGAGTTCCTGCAAAATGATTTAAAATGCCTCCAACCAATTTCTTTTAATAGGTCTCATAGCACTGTCATTACTTCTGTTGGAGAAAAATGCATCCAAGCAAAGAGGATTCTTCATTATTGCAGGATGGGGGTGAGAAAACTTCAAATCTTTCATTTTTAATCTTTACCTCAACAGTTTTTCTGGGGGGGATGGGAAATTATTTGCATTTTCAAATCGTATCTGCAGGAGATGACAGTTTAAATCCACAATAAACAAAAGAATGGGGCAGAGTAACATGCTATTTATTACGCATTATTACGGCACAGGAAATGTTTTCACCTCTGTTTATTCATAGAACATAGAAAAACTACAGCACAAACAGGCCCTTCGGCCCACAAGTTGTGCTGATGATATCCATACCAACTAGGCTTACCTATAACCCTCAATTCTAATAAGTCCCATGTACTCATCCAGAAGTCTCTTGAAAGACCCTATCGAATTTGCCTCCACTACCACCAATGGCAGCCGATTCCACTCGCCCACCACCCTCTGAATGAAAAACTTACCCCTGATATCTCCTCTGTACCTACTCCCCAGCACCTTAAACCTGTGTCCTCTCGTAGCGACCATTCCAGCCCTTGGAAAAAGCCTCTGAGAATCCACCCGATCTATGCCTCTCAATATCTTATACACTTCTATCAGGTCACCTCTCATCCTCCTCCTCTCTAAGGAGAAAAGACCGAACTCCCTCAACCTATCCTCATAAGGCATGCTACCCAATCCAGGCAACATCCTTGTAAATCTCCTTTGCACCTTTTCAATAGCTTCCACATCCTTCCTGTAATGAGGCGACCAGAACTGAGCACAGTATTCCAAGGGAGGTCTGACTATGAACTTATAAAGCTGCAACATTATCTCCCGACTCCTAAACTCAATCCTTCGATTGATGAAGGCCAGTACACCATAGCCTTCTTAACCACATCCTCTACCTGCGAGGCTGATTTAAGAGTCCTATGGACGCAGACCCCAAGGTCCTTCTGATCCTCTACACTGCTAAGAATCTTACCCCTGATATTATACTCCTTCAAGCCATTTGACCTGCCAAAATGGACCACTATACACATCTGCCACTTCTCCGCCCAGCCTTGCATCCTAGCTATATCACGCTGCAACTTCTGACATCCCTCCAAACTATGTACAACACCACCAATCTTCATGTCGTCAGCAAACTTACCAACCCATCCCTTCACTTCCTCATCCTGGTCATTTATAAAAATTACAAACAGCAGGGGTCCCAGAACAGATCCCTGAGGCACTCCACTGATGACCAACCTCCATGCAGAAAAAGACCCATCCACAACCACTCTCTGCTTTCTGCGGCCAAGCCAGATTATTCATCTCTAATCAATACAGCTCAAAACTAGTGAACAGGTTTCAACAAAACCTGACACACATAGGGTCTGTCCCAAGGAAAAATTGATTCATTTTTGATGGTGTTGTGAATCGGCATTTTGGAATTTTTTTAAAGGATCTTACCATTTATCAGATCAAGCCTGAATGTTGTCCAGGTCTTGCTGCATGTGGACAGGGCTTTTTAAATATCTAGTGACGAACCTCCAAGAAAAAGAAACAAAAATTTACCTAAATCAGCAATTGGGGATAGGAATTTGAGAACGATAGTTTCCTGAAGCCTCAGAGTTTCTGTGGTCTGGCTGAAGAACGGCCACACGTGCAGTTGATGGAGTTCACCATCAGGATGGGAAATGGCATGCATTGCGTATTAAAATGAATGTTTCGGGTGTAAACATCACCAGTGAGGTTCCGTGACTTCCAGGGTTTTGCCAGATCTGGAGCCCCTGCCGCCACTTCCGTGGATGTCAAGCATGGACTCAAGATTGTCCCCAGAGTTACAGTGAGACCAGTTAGTTCATGGTTAAAGAGAACATGGACTTCGGTGGTTGATGAAAAATCCATTGAATTTGCCTTGGTGTCTGTCAGTCATTTCGAAGTGTGCCCGAACACAGTTTGCCTATAGATTTACATGTGCCAATTACTTACCTTGAATATTAGAACATAAGAACTTGTCTTTTTTTTATCTTTATGAATTTGTATGTATTTGTAAAGTCATTATTGGGGTGAAGGAATGATTTGATTTGAATCATTCACTGATATTTGGATTGAGATCTTTCCAGCCTTCTTGACCAGCAGAAAATAAATGTTTTACTCTTTGTTTTATAAGTACAATAGTACAGTGCATTGGCCTGAACAGGCACCGAAGTGTGGCGACTAGGGGAATTTCACAGTAACTTCATTTCGCTGTTAACGTAAGCCTTAGTTGTGACTAATAAATAGACTTTAGTCCTGTAAATCTGTTCAGTAACTGTCCTCCATGGTTTCTTGAAAGAAAATTAAAGTTAGGATCTATCAAGCCAGATTTCACGTTAGGACCTGACTTGTCCAATATTCACAGCAGCTAGCATAGTAACAACCTGAGGATTTGCGAATGGTGCTGAACATTGTGCAATCATCTGCAAACATCCCCACTTCACGCCTTACAATAGAGGGAAGATCATTGATGAAATAACTGAAGATGAAATAACTGAAGGACACTACATTGGGGAATTCCTGCAGTGATATACCGAGACTGAGATGGTTGACCTCCAACGACTACAACTAACTTCCTTTGTGCTAGGTATAACTCCAACCAGTAGAGAGATTTCCGTATGATTTCTAGTGACTTCAGTTTTGCCAGGGTTCTGTGATACCATGCTTTGTCAAATGCTGCCTTGATGTCACTCTCACCCAATCTCTGGAGTTTACCTCTTTTGTCCTTCTTTGGATCAAGGCTATCATGAAGTCAGGAGCAGTGTGGCCCTGGTGGAACCCAAACGGAACATCAGTGAGCAAGTTATTGCTGATTAAGTGTCTGCCTGATAATTTTGTTGATGACACCTTCTGTCACTTTGCTGATGATTAAGAGTAAACTGATGGGAGTAATTTGCTAGGTTAGATTTCTTCTGCCTTTTGTGGGCAGGACAATTTCCTTAGCAATTTTCTACAATGCCCCATGAATGCTAATGTTTTAACTGAACTGGAACATCTTCACTTGGGGCCCAACTAGTTCTAGAGTACAAATCTTCAATACTGTTGCCAGAATGTTGTCAGGGCCCATAACCAATCCAACATCCAGTGCAATGCTCAGGTCATTGTTATGGTATTTGTACAGGTAGAGTTACAACAGAACTTTTTAAAATCATTTGTGGGATATGGGCATATCTGGGTAGGCCAGCATTTATTGCCCATGCCCTAATTGCCTCTGAGAAAATCGTGTTACCTGCCTTCGGTGGGTGGCACGTGGCACAGTGGTTACTCACACTGCTACCTCACAGTGCCAAGGACCCAGGTTCGATTCCCAGCTTGGGTCATTGTCTGTACAGAGCTTGCACATTCTCCCTGTGCCTGCGTGTGTCTCCTCTGGGTGGTCTGGTTTTCTCCCACAGTCCAAAAGACGTGCTGGTTAGGTGCATTGTCTATGCTAAATTCTCCCTGTGTACCCAAATGGGCCGGGAGTGTGGCAACTAGGGGATTTTCACAGTAGCTTCATTGCAGTGTGAATGTAAGCTTACTTGTGACACTAATAAATAAACTTAAAAAACTTAAAACTTCTTGAACTGCTACAATTCATGTGGTGCAGATACACCCACTATGCTGTTTGGGAGGGAATTCCAGAATTTTGACCCAGCAGCAGTGAAGGAAAATTATATATTTCCAAGTCAGGATGATGTGTGGCTTGGAGGGAATTTCCAGGTACTGGTGTTCCAATGTGTCTGTTGCTGTTGTCCTTCCAGATGATAGTAATCATGGGTTTGAAGGTGCTACCTAAGGGGCCTTTGTGAGTTCCTGCAGTACATCTTTTAAATGCTACACACTGCTGCCAATGTGTGAAGGGAGTGAATGTTTGTGGATGATGTGGCAATATAGTGGGCTGCTTTATCCTGGATTGTGTCAGGCTTGAGTATTGTTGAAGCTGTACTCATCCAGGCAAATGCCTTGTAAATGGTGGACAAGCTTTGAGGAATTAGGAGGTGAATTATTTGCCGCAGGATTTGTAACCTATGACCTTCTCTTGTAGCTACAGTATTTATGACCAGTGTAGCTCAGTTTCAGGTCAACGGGGACCCCAGAATGTTAATAGTTGAGGATCCAGTGGTGATAATGTCACTGAATGTCAAGGGGAAGTGGTTAGACGATCTCTTGTTGGTCATTGCCTGGTACTCCTGTGGTACGAATGTTACTTGCCACTTGTCAGCCCAAGCCTGGGCATTTCCAAGTCTTGTTGCATTTGGACATGGACTGCTTCAGTACCTAACAAGTCACAAATGATGCTGAACATTATGCACATCAGTGAACACCCCCACTTCTGACCTTACGATGCAAGGAAGGTAATTGATGAAGATGGCTGGGCCTAGGACAGTTCACTGAGGAACTCCTGCAGTGATGTCCTAGAAATAAGATGACCTTCAACAACCACAACCATCTTCCTTTATGCAGGTATGGCTCCATTCAGCAGAGAGTTTTACCCCTGATTCCCATTGACCCCAATTTTGCTAAGGCTCCTTGATGCCTTGATATCAAGGGCAATCACTCTCATCTCACATCTGGAGTTCAGCTTTTTTGACCATGGGCTGTAATGAGGTCAGGCGCTGAGTGAATCAATTCTCATAAGAGTTGCTCAAATTCTAATAGAAGCAACTGACACCACTAAAATTGTAGGCAGGCGTTGAAAGCAGGCCTGATTTTGTAACTTGAATATTTGGGGGTGATTATTCCATCACGACTCACAAATTTTCTGGCGGGCCAGGTCGGGAGATTTGCGTGTCGGGTATTTCACGGGATTCACACATGCGTTCTCGACGCATGCGCGTCTCCCAGGCACAGTCGAGACTGCACTGCAAACTGGCAGGAAGAGAGGTAAGTAATTTTAATCTATTTTAAATGTATTTTTGATCTATTTTAAATGTCATTATCGAGCCCAGCACAGAACTTGCCGGGCCCAATACCATCTCCCACCCCACCAGGAGTATTTCGCTCCAGTGGGTTTAGAGTAGCTTGCCCCCATTCAGAGAACTAGCGGGAGATACCGCCGGAGTGAAGGGGGAGCAAGTGGAGCCCCCCAGGTGTTGAGCGGCGGGGTGGTGGTGTCCTCCAGCATGGGCACCCTGGCAGTGCCAGCCTGTGCTCCCTGGTACTGCCCAAAGGACAAAGTGCATGTGGCCAGGGGGGTGATTGGTGAGGGTGGAGGCCCTGCTGCCACTTTGCATGGGGCTCGGTCTCAGCCAGAGGGAGGGCAGCAATTGTGGCGGGCTGGGGT
The DNA here is from genome assembly GCF_965287045.1 of Carcharhinus amblyrhynchos. NCBI lineage: Eukaryota > Metazoa > Chordata > Chondrichthyes > Carcharhiniformes > Carcharhinidae > Carcharhinus > Carcharhinus amblyrhynchos. The sequence goes on from NC_137334.1 coordinate 44,504,218, forward strand.
CTGCCTCCCATTGAAGGTGTCTGCCTCCCATTGAAGGTGTCTGCCTCCCATTGAAGGTGTCTGCCTCCCATTGAAGGTGTCTGCCTCCCATTGAAGGTGTCTGCCTCCGCGAGGGGGGTTTGGTCTGGTGGGTGTGGGGGGTGGGTGGTCACCACTGCTGGGGGGATGGACCCCGAGATCAGGGTGCTCTGGGACGAGGATGGATGGCTGGGGCTGGCCCAGGAATTGAAATGGGGGCTACGATCGGCCCGTGGTGGTGTCAAGAAGGGCAGCACTGTGGGGGACCCAGGCTGGTCAGCGCAAACGGGGAGATGGACAGATCAGAGCCACTCTGCATGCGCAGAGCTCTGGAACATTCAGCCTCTGACGCAAATAGGCTCCACCCCCCGAGTGTTTAATGATATTCACGATTGTGATCTCTGCATTGCATGGAGTAGGGAGATTTGAGTCTGAAGTTGCACTGAGAAAACTGTGGTGATCTCGACCAGTTTTCTCACCAATTCAGTACTTTTGGGAGAATCGCCCCCTTTAGTTTTCAAGTTTATACATGCATTGACTGCAGTGCTTACATGTCAGCTAAAGTCACCTTGAAACATATGGGGGTGTTACTCTCCCCATCCCACTGCTCTGTTTTTGTAGCACAGCAGGCGGAAGACTGGAGTGGAGGGGGGGATCAGTGGGGTGGGAAGATCACGGAGGGGTGGTGGTCATCAAGGCAGACTGATGGAGGGCGGGGGGCTCGAGGCTGACCCAGGCATGTTCGGGAGGCCAGCAACTGGGCTCTGCGGAGGGTCGCACAGCCGACCCTCCGCAGCAATTGGCAGGCCGATAGTGCGGGGCAACGGTAAGTGCGCATTGACAGTTTGGTGCATGTGCAGTGGCCTGCTCAGTGCTATGCTGCTGGCCTTTCCAGCGGGAATCGGCCCCACCCCCAGCTGTTTGGACTGATTCATGCTAGTGCACTTCGCAGTGCACAGAGTGTGGGAGATACATTTTGAAACTCCTGTAGAAAAAAACAGCATGATTTACTCTAGTTTTTATGCAAATTCAACACTTAGTTTTTTTGGGGGGGAATGCCCCACCCTGTGTCTGTTTTAAAGATTGATTGCAGTTTTCTGCCATGCCCATAAGACCAGCACCACAGTTGTGACATTTTGCCAGTCATCTTGCCTAATAAACCTTTTTAATTTCTTTGGCAATGCATATTTGTGATCCATTATTCTAGCAATTAGTAGCTGTGTTTTTGTTTTATTAGGATACCAGCATTCATTGTGGGAATGCTATTGATAACTGGTCATCCAAATACGCAGCCACTGGGAGATTCAGCATTCTTTTATGGAAATACTCAGGTATGAATTAAATGGCGTCTCTGAATCACCCTCAAAGTATCTAGCTGAAGCCACTGTAAACTCTTACATATGCTGTACTATCTCTGCAGATTGAATTGGAATTCAATCTACAGAGATCCACATTTAATTCCAGCTGTTGTACTAGGATAATTCAAAATAGTGCTGCATTTTTCATCAACATACAGGTTTGAAGAAAAATGAAAGTAATTCACTTTGGATATATTTTATTTTGAAATGCTTGAAATTTGATACTCTATTGTTGTTAAGATCAAGATAGAACATAATTCTAAGATGTAATGTTTAAATCATCAAAAGAAAACTCTTAAATTCATATTGAAGCTTTAATAGTTATGATTTACAGAGATGGAATCCAGCAGATGCATAGAATTTACGACACAGAAACAGTCCTTTTGCTAGATGTTTACTCCACATGAGTCTCCCACCCATTTTATTCACCTTGTCTTATCCTATCAGCATATTGAGTTGAAGCATAAAAGATCTTTCAGATTTATTTTTAAAGAATAACTAAACTGGAGGATATCATTGTGTGCCCACCAGTGATTTCTTTTTTGCAATGTAAGGTATCTATAGACCATTATTTAAGACAATCTTAATAACTAGCACCAACAGAGCAGCTCCAGGACACAACTTGTGTACTGACATAGCTCAGAAGAGGTGCGGATGCATATGATGATAGCCTTGGTGAGAATATCGGAAGTAACTTCTTGGATTTTCTTTGGGATATGAGGGAAAAGGAAGTTTGACCTGAACGTATTAAGATCCCCTCCATTTTTTTTAGATCATGATACCAAGGTGTATGCAGATAACTTTCCACAGTGTTTTTTTTTGGGTTCTAAGCCATAAAAATAATTTAGCTTCCAAAGTTCAATCCTCGGTCAGTGCTTAGTTAACTGATCTCAGTCAGGGAGGTATAAGTGGACCTATAATTAGCCTCAGTGACGTGGAAGAGAACAATGTCTTTGTGAAATTGCCAATAAAGGAGTAATTATTCTGTAATTTGCTATGCTCAGGCAATGTGCATCTATTAGAACATTAATTAGGTTTTTGAGAGATGCATCTGGACTACATTATGATATTTGCTAAAATTTAGTTGGATGGGTAGAACTTAACCTATGTAGTCTCACTGTTCACTAATGTTAGCAAGACTGTTCAAGTAATTATAAGTCAGCATACTTTCAAGTTTAATGTTAACAAATGGCTAATTGTGGAAGTGTAAGATATTCTTTCTTGTTAGCTGAAGATAGGGGTAATCAAGATTTTGAGGGGGGTGGACAGGGTAAATAGTGAGAAATTGTTTCCTCTTAAGAGTACATCAAGAACTAGAGGGTACAGATTCAAAATAATGGGCAAAAGAAGTAGAAGTGATGTGAGGAAAAATGTTTTCACCCACGTGCAGACTGCGCATTGCCAGTGACTGGGAATCAAGCCCAGGTCCTTGGTGCTGTGAGATGCCAGTGCCACCATACAGCCCCACGATTGATTTTATTCTCAACTATAGTTTTCAAAAGTTTCCCACTATAAGCCATGTTCTCCTCTTGTATATCTGCTTTTACATTCTTACCATCATTTGCAACAAAGGCTCAAATATGTAGGCCAAAATTCTCCCAAATAAATTCTAAGTTCCCAATGCATGGGAAAATGGGAGTAAATCCCACTGTTTTTTTTAGCGTGACTCCCAGAATGAATCTCCAACACTGTGCATCACAGAGTGCCCTAGCATGATTCACTCTGGAAATCAGTGGGTGGGGTCTGTCCCCACCCGAGAGGCTGGCGCATAGCACTGAGTGGGCCACTGCACATGTGCCGATCGACCAGATCAGAGATTGGCACATGCACAGCAGACCCCATTGCTGGGCCTCCAGATCACTGGCCAGCCCGATCACTGGTCAGCCCCTCAACCCCCCATTGCTGGCTTTCCAAAAAAACCCCCACCCCATCCTGACCACTAGCCTCCCCGCCATTCAGATGTAAATGTTAATTTCAATATTGAAATTGGCGCAAAGCTAATGACACTGAAAATCTCAGTGCTGGAGATGTACGGAGGCCATGATGCCCAGTGGGAAGCCTGGATGGGCGAAATGGCCCCTGCTGCACTCCTCGAGCAGCACAGCAGGCAGGGAGAATTATCCCCACGATGTGTCTGTCATATTGTCAACCTTCACAATTATATTCTGAATTTGATCTATACTCTTAATTTTATTTCAGCCTCTCTTGTATTTCATTCTCCATCATCCAAAATTCTGCTACATGTGTCTTCACTTACATCAAGGCCTGAATATTTGCAGCGATGGAAAGGTGCATGAGAGATGAAGGCTAGAGGGCTTTTTTTTTGTTTATTTTTACAGCACCAAGGCTGACCTCAGTGGGCTTGATTCAGTGTCCCCTCACCCCCAGAACAAAATCAGACCATCCCGGTTACGTTCTTTCAAGTCAGGCTTGAGGAGTCAGGAATTTCCTACTCGGGAGCAAAAATTCAGGCCCAAGTCCCATTCATCTATCATCCCCATTCGCCCCTGGTTAAGCAAGGCCATCATTTCAAAATGTTCATTCTTGTTTTCAGATTCCTCAGTGGTTTCATTCTCTCTGTCTCTGTTGTCTTCTTTAATCATAGTATCCTTCCAAATCTATGTGTTCCTCCAATTTTGGCCCCCTGATGATCCCTGATAAATCAGTGCTTGCTCTCTATGGAATATGGGCACATGCACCGTGGCCCACTCAGTGCTATGTGCCAACCTCTCGGGTGGGAATTTATAAGAACATAAGAAATAGGAGCAGGAGCAGGCCATCTAGCCCTTCGAGCCTGCCCCGCCATTCAATAAGATCATGACTGATCTGTCGTGGTTCAGTTCCACTTTCCCGCCCTCTCCCCATAACCCTTAATCCCCTCTCTTATCAAAAACCCATCAACCCGCTTCTTAAAAATATTTAGCGAGGTAGCCTCCACCACTTCAACGGGCAGAGAATTCCAGAGATTCACCACCCTTTGAGTGAAGAAGTTCCTCCTCAACTCCGTTCTAAACCGTCCCCCCCTTTATCTTGAGGCTGTGCCCCCTAGTCCTACTATCCTTTCTGAGCGGGAAGACCCTCCCCACCTCTATCCTATCCATCCCATTCATCATCTTATACGTCTCAATGAGATCTCCCCTCATTCTTCTAAACTCTAACGAGTACAAGCCTAGTTTATTCAGCCTCTCCTCATAGCTCAACCCCCTCAACTCCGGCATCAGCCTAGTAAACCTCCTCTGCACTCCCTCCAAGGCCAAAATATCCTTGCGTAAGTACGGCGCCCAAAACTGCACACAGTACTCCAGCTGCGGCCTCACCAATGCCCTATACAGCTGCAGCAAGACCTCCCTACTTTTATATTCAATCCCCCTCGCTATGAAGGCCAGCATCCCATTCGCCTTCCTGAGCACCTGCTGCACCTGCAAGCTGGGTTTTTGCGACTCATGCACAAAGACCCCAAGGTCCCTCTGCACCGTCGCCTGCTGCAGTTTTTCGCCGCGTAAGTAATAATCCTTCCTACCATTCTTCCTACCAAAGTGGACCACCTCGCACTTGCCAACATTAAATTCCATTTGCCATTTCCTGGCCCATTCGCCCAGCCTATCTAGATCCTTCTGTAGACTCTCCACACCCTCCGCACAATTTGCCGTTCCACCAATCTTGGTGTCATCAGCAAATTTCGACACCATACACTTGGTTCCCTCCTCCAGATCATCTACATAAATGATAAATAGCTGAAGCCCCAGCACCGACCCCTGGGGCACTCCACTAGTCACCATCCGCCAATCCGAATAGCACCCGTTGACCCCCACTCTCTGCCTCCTATTTGACAACCAATCCTCTATCCACGCTAACACCCTACCCCCAACTCCATGTCCCCTGACCTTCTGCAATAACCTCTTGTGAAGTACCTTGTCAAACGCCTTCTGAAAATCAAGAAAGACCACATCCACCGGCTCTCCTCCTTGCCTATGTCCTGCTGCATCACTGTACCATGTGCAGTTTGCTCACCAACCTCACCTCCCTCGTCCTCGTCCAGACTGGAAGCAAGAACCTCAAACCTGTTGTGCAGATTGAGAGGCTGAGGCCTCCGCTCCCCAACCCCCTTCCTCCTCTCCCCACCCCCCTTCCTCCTCTCCCCACCCCCCTTCCTCCTCTCCCCACCCCCCTTCCTCCTCTCCCCACCCCCCTTCCTCCTCTCCCCACCCCCCTTCCTCCTCTCCCCACCCCCCTTCCTCCTCTCCCCACCCCCCTTCCTCCTCTCCCCACCCCCCTTCCTCCTCTCCCCACCCCCCTTCCTCCTCTCCCCACCCCCCCTTCCTCCTCTCCCCACCCCCCCTTCCTCCTCTCCCCACCCCCCCTTCCTCCTCTCCCCACCCCCCCTTCCTCCTCTCCCCACCCCCCCTTCCTCCTCTCCCCACCCCCCCTTCCTCCTCTCCCCACCCCCCCTTCCTCCTCTCCCCACCCCCCCTTCCTCCTCTCCCCACCCCCCCTTCCTCCTCTCCCCACCCCCCCTTCCTCCTCTCCCCACCCCCCCTTCCTCCTCTCCCCACCCCCCCTTCCTCCTCTCCCCACCCCCCCTTCCTCCTCTCCCCACCCCCCCTTCCTCCTCTCCCCACCCCCCCTTCCTCCTCTCCCCACCCCCCCTTCCTCCTCTCCCCACCCCCCCTTCCTCCTCTCCCCACCCCCCCTTCCTCCTCTCCCCACCCCCCCTTCCTCCTCTCCCCACCCCCCTTCCCCCTCTCCCCACCCCCCCTTCCCCCTCTCCCCACCCCCCCTTCCCCCTCTCCCCACCCCCCCTTCCCCCTCTCCCCACCCCCCCTTCCCCCTCTCCCCACCCCCCTTCCCCCTCTCCCCACCCCCCTTCCCCCTCTCCCCACCCCCCTTCCCCCTCTCCCCACCCCCCTTCCCCCTCTCCCCACCCCCCTTCCCCCTCTCCCCACCCCCCTTCCCCCTCTCCCCACCCCCCTTCCCCCTCTCCCCACCCCCCTTCCCCCTCTCCCCACCCCCCTTCCCCCTCTCCCCACCCCCCTTCCCCCTCTCCCCACCCCCCTTCCCCCTCTCCCCACCCCCCTTCCCCCTCTCCCCACCCCCCTTCCCCCTCTCCCCACCCCCCTTCCCCCTCTCCCCACCCCCCTTCCCCCTCTCCCCACCCCCCTTCCCCCTCTCCCCACCCCCCTTCCCCCTCTCCCCACCCCCCTTCCCCCTCTCCCCACCCCCCTTCCCCCTCTCCCCACCCCCCTTCCTCCTCTCCCCACCCCCCTTCCTCCTCTCCCCACCCCCCTTCCCCCTTCCTCCTCTCCCCACCCCCCTTCCCCCTTCCTCCTATCCCCACCCCCCTTCCCCCTTCCTCCTCTCCCCACCCCCCTTCCCCCTTCCTCCTCTCCCCACCCCCCTTCCCCCTTCCTCCTCTTAGCAGCCCCCTCTTGTTCCTGACCCTTAGAGTTAGCCAGTCTAGGGGGGGTGGATGTCACTTGCACCCCATTGACAATGTCACCCTCCCTCCCCTTGATGAGCCTCAGTGTCTGTAGCTCAGAGGCCAGCTCATCTATCTTGAGCTGGAGCTCCTCCAGCAACCTGCACTTACTGCAGACATGGTCACTGGGAAGGACCCTGGGGTCCACCAGTTCCCACATCATACAGAAACAACACATCACATGCCCCTCCATTATTCACTGTAGTCGTATTGAAAATTTCCACACGAACTTACCTGGCCCTTTTTCTCTCAAACCCTTTTGATATTAAGCCCTAGTAGCTCACTCTGCTTCCCCCTCACTCCGCTGCTCGCTCCGACGCTGCCCGCTGTCTATACCAGGCCTCTTTTTAAACCTGGCGCTATAACCCTGATAATGTGACAAACCATGATCCAAGCAAAAATCATTGTTTCTGTATTTGGCTTACTGGATATATCAGAAGCATTCCTATGATCATTTACTCTTCCCACTGTTAATAACCATTCCATCACATTAAATATTACATAATAGTTGGAGCACAGAAATGGATTGAATCTCAGCCCGATGTACTTCCATCTGCATTTGTGAACATAGCCGCCCATTTCCTTCTTCCTCATGTGATCATCTGGCTTCTCCTTAAATATTCTTTGTGATAGCAAATTCCACCTCGTATCAATTCTGTATAAAAATAATTCTCCTTAATTTAATGTTGGATTTATTAGCAAGTGTGTTATACTTAAACCCCAATTCCGGTCTCACCTGCGAGTGGAATTATACATGTACTATCAAACTCTTTCAAAATCTCCTTTCAGGCCATCCCTCAGTTGTCTCTTTACTAATAAAAAGAAAGCCTTACCTGTTCAATTCTTTCTGCTGGGAGTAACCTTTCAATTCTGGTACTGTTCTATTAAGTCATTGTTGAATGTTTCCCAGTGCCTTTTTTTGTTTCCATAACTGTATCAAGAGCAGAACTGTTCCCAGTACTCCAAATGCAGTCTAACCAAGATCTTATGAAGGTTCAGCATAACTTTACTACCATTCAACTCCACTACTTAGAGACACTGAGAGGATCAGAATGGAAACAGGGCAGCACAGTGATTAGCACTGCTGTCTCACAGCGCCAGGGACCTGGGTTTGATTCCCGGATTGGGTCACCATCTGTGCAGAGTCTGCATGTTCTTCCCGTGTTTGCATGCGTTTCCTTCGGGTGCTCCGGTTTCCTCCCACATTCCGAAAGACGTGCTGGTTAGGTGCATTGGTCATGCTAAATTCTCCCTCAGTGTACTCAAACAAGCACTAAAGTATGGCAATTAGGGAATTTTTATTGTAACTTCATTGCAGTGTTAATGTAAGCCTACTTGTGACATTATTGAATAAACTTCGGAAGTGTCAAGACAGGGACAGAGACAACAACAGCGAAACTATGGTTCTCAGATGCCTTCCAGAAGCCAAGGGCCCACAGAGAGATTGTGTCCTCTGTGGACTGAAAGAAGAAGGGAACCTTGGAGAACAAGCTGGTGTGGCTGGAACTGACAGAGGAGGTTAGCAGCAGGAATTTAATGCCTTGCTTCTGAATACATTGCCAGAAGAGGTTTAGTGACCTGATCAAGGCAGCCATGGTGAGTGGCTTGCCAGATTCACCAGTCTTCTCCATGCAGAATAAGGTAGATCGTACAAAGTTTAGTATAGTAGAGTTAAAACGCTACAATAAAATAAATTCTTTGTAGGTCATATCTCCCATAAAGATATGATTCGTGTGAAATTATAATTATGACCAAAGGGCTGTTTGCTATAAACGTATTGGGCTGTACACTGTACATTCTATTGATCTGAGCCTCAAATTGACATTCCTTGAAGGGCTATAGTGCGTGTTTTTCTTTCCAGTTTACATATTTCTTATTTACAGGTCATTAGTACTGCAGTGGTACTGTCCTGCAGCATTCTTCTTGCAGGCTCATCATTGATGCTACTGAGTCGGAAAAGACATGATAATGCTTACCAGATATTACAGCGCAACTCTATTTCCAGCAATACCTGTGTGGACCCTAGTCTGAAAGATATTCAACCAACAGCTAAAAATGTAACATCTGATATAGAATTTGCAACTGGAGAAAGTGAAGGTAATTTTTGTTTATGTAGCATAGAATGATAGGTGTGGGAATTATTGTACTTCCTCCTTAAAACTGCCATATAATGTGTTTTTTAATTACGTAAAGATGGTCTGGGTTGTTTCTCTGTCCCCCACCTGTGTTTGGATAGGCTACTAGATAGTTTAGTTAAGTCGGCATGATTTAGCAATATGGTTTGTATTTGTCCACAAGTACATTTGTTATCATCATACAAAAGTGTTGTAAGTCAAGATTTGTGGTGCACTGATCTGGTGAGATGGCTCACAACGTCATGTTAAAGTCCAACAATTTAATTTAGAATCACGAGCTTTTGGAGTGCTGCTCCTTCATCAGGTGAGTGCCTGTTCAAAACTGGTTGAGAAGTGTACAGGTAAAATGTAACCAGTTGCATCGTAGTTGACTGTCTTTTAGCCACCGGAAGGATTTGTTGCATTTAAATGACTTTTCAATGAGATTTCCTGAAAGTTTGTTTGCATTTTAATCCCTCATCCAGACATGATGTGTTGGTCTAAGTAGGAAAGAAAAGTTCACTTGACTCCTCTATTCCATTTTGTTTTAAAAATCCCCATCCCATTTTGAAGAGAGGTTAAGAAAATGCTCATCTTAGGGAGGGATGAAGATAGAACAGCAGATGTGGTCATGTTTGCTGATAACTGCACAGTGTTCAGCTTCATTTGCAACTCCTTCGATACTGAAGCAGTCCAAGTCCAAACGCAACAAGACCTGGACAATGGCAAGTAACATTCATGCCACACAAGTGTCAGGCAATGACCCTCTCCAATAAGAGAGCATCTAATCACCTCTTGACATTCAATGGCATTAAATCCTGAGGTTACCATTGCCCGGAAATTGAACTGGACTAGCTGTATAAGTACTGTGGCTACCAGAGCAGGTCAGTGGCTCTGAATTCTGCTCCATACATGTGCTCTGTACTGTAAATATGTACATAGTTATGAGTTGTTAATAATAACTAATTGTTGCATACTCAAGACTACAAAGCCTACTTCATGGTGTCCAAAGCAGAACTCTTCTGCACTGGTGTGTCAGCCTTAATTCTTATGCTCAAGTCCTGCAATAAGACTTGAACCCACAAATCTAAGACTCAGAAGCACGAGTGCTACCAGCTCAGCCATGATTAACACTAGAGATATTGGATGCTTGCTGATGCGTGTAGCCAGTGAAGAACACGGGGAGCACTGGCTGTATGCAGAAATCAGTTATGTGCAGGCAGCAAGAAATTGGCATAACTACATCACTGGTCCACTGAACTGGTGAACAGGATAATTGACCATTATGATCCCTGAACCCATTTTTAGCAGCTTCCCAGTTAAACCCTTGTGCCAGCTAGAAACAAAGTTGTCTATGTTCATACTGAAGAGTGATCATGATACCAGTGAACTGTCAATCCTCAGACAGTGATACTTAACAAGCAGTCTGTAACTACTGAAAAGGAGCAGCAGAAAAGATGTTAAATTGAGTTATTGATTATTACATTGTAAAAAGAGACAACACTGAAAATTACATAATCACCATTTCAAGTAACTTTCGGCATTTGTTACATTGTAAACATTTGAGGTTTCATGTGAAAGCTTTGAATGCTGAAGTGTTGTCAATTGATGTGTGGGATGTTCCCGTCTTGCCCACTGCGGGAATTGTAGTGGGCAGAGCAGAAAATTTGCGGACTGTTCAAAGGTCTGTAGGCATCAGGTGGAGATTTCCCACCTTGGGGCACGCACGGCTGACAAATCCCATCCAGTGTTTTCTTATAACTGTCATGTTCTTAAGTCCCATTGAGAAAATACACTCCTCATCATCAACAACTTGCGTGATTAATATATCAATAATCTCTATCAGGTAAAACTGATACCATTTTATGATTTTTCATCTCGTAAAATGAAACAAGTTTTTACGACTTCACTCAGGCAAGACCGAAAATTCCTGCCCCAGTCCACCGGAGATTTCCCTTGTTGGACCCTCGCCCATGCCGATTCCATAGTGGGCAAGATGGTAGAATTCCAGCCCCAATGTTAATGTGATTCACCTCACCGTCACATACTCGAAGTGGTGCCGAAAACGATTTTCAATTTTGTTTCTGAATTTGAACATTTACAGTTACTATATTTAATTTTATAATTTGGTTATTTCATTAATCTTTTGACCAATTTTGACTTAACTGGTTTGTGTTTTCCACAAAATATATATCTGTTTTTACCTAGCTAGAAATGCTTTTTGCAGTTTTTTTGCTAGATTCAACAGTTTGTAGAATTTGATCCACTCTGTAAAGATTGTATTAATGTTATTTGTTAAGTGCTTTTGAACAATTGTGATTTTAAGATTCACTTTTTTCAATTTTGTGTTATATTTGGTGCTTTGTTGCAAAAATGTAATTTTTTTTAAATCAGCCATTTGAAAATATTAGAAATGCATTTGAAAATGTATGGCATAATAATTTTGGAGGGCTTGAAATATAAAAGCAAGCACAATTTGTATCGGGCTTGAATTTCAGCTTTTAATTCCATATTTGATTTATTATTGTTACCTGTAGTGAAAGGTATTGTTTCTTGCGCTATACAAAGCATACTGTACATAGAAAAGGAAAGGAGAGGATGCAGAATATTGTGTTACAGTCATAGCTAGGATGCAGAGAAAAATCAGCTCAATATGAGGTAGCTCCATTCAAAAGTCTGATGGAAAAGATTTAGAATACAGTTTTAGAAGCATAAAACAAGAGTAAAAGATAGAATTAGACAGTACGCTGGACACATCTCACAACAAGTTACCACGCTCTGGGATCATCTTGAATTAGTATATAGGAACCTTTTATAATTTTTTTTTATTGGCATTCTTAAGTATGAAGGCTCATGTTTAAGATATTTCTATTTTACTGACAGAAATCTGTGCATGCCAAATGGAAAATCAAGGTGAATTATGTTGTCGCAGCCAGCAAGTTCGGAGTAATGACAGAAGTATAAATGATGCATTATTGAATGGTAGGTTTATTAAACCAATATTAATTGGCTAATGAAGTGTCAAGTTTTAATAATAAATGTTTTGATGGCTAAAAGCAATACAAAATTATGACACAAACTGCGCAATCTTTATGCGTACTAATCTAGAAAACCATACCTAGTCAACTATTCTAGTATGATATTTAACAAGGAGTTAGTAATTTGGCTAAAAATGTTTAAAGTTTAAAGAGGCTGCATTCTTTGTGGTACAACCTGTATTTCTGCTTGTGCTCTTAATTTTTGAGTTAAATGATTGGACTTCTCAATCAGATGCTAAAGAATAGCTTTTAGATGAGTATCATTATTTGCTGAGACTCTGCTATTGTTTAGTTTTCTTTCCTGCAGTTAACAAAACTCAGAACAATGAAACAGTAGTTCCAGTATCTGCAATATGTTACCTATGATACATTTTACAGCAGAACAATGTACAGCCTTGTGCAAAGCTGAAAACTGCATGTTGATCCAAGAAGAACAGCAATTACAGAATACAGATCCACAGCTGGCCAGGCACGTGCTACTGTGCTTGCTTCTCATTATTGGCTTGTTTGCTGTAAGTCTGATTTTTTTTTCATAAATTTATTCCTTATAATGGTCACTTTAATCAAATAACACAAATGATATTTTATTTTCACCCTGTGGTATTTACCTTTTATCCCTCTCATTTTCCCACCCCTGAAGACAATGTTTTTAGTTGATAACAGCCACTGCTCATTCTGCAGTAGTGTTGCCAAAGAGGCTATAATTCATGTGAGCTTTGGCAGTGAATTTCAGCAGACTGCTAGAGACATCAGTGAATAATCAGGAATGGAAAGCCTGGCTATGTTTTTCTCCCCGTGCCACTGCTGTCACAGTTGAACAATGGCAGTTGCCATTTTAGTTGACCTAAACAGTACCGTGGGAAATGTTTGTCCAGAATATTATCTGCTTTATGTTAGTTATTTCATTGGGCTTGCATTTGCATTGATTGCATAAATAGCATTTTTGATTTAGCTCTTTGTTTTTTTACCATTTTTCAGAATGTTTCCAGTTGTTTGTGGTGGCTGTTTAATCATGAGCCAGGTCGTCTTTACGTTGAGCTGCAATTCTTCTGTATAATCTTTAATTTTGGCCAGGTTTGTTTTTCTGATATTCTAGCTTTGTGTGACATTACCCTGATTTTTCCAGAGTAAAATTTATTCTATTTAGTGGTTAATATCAATTTAAGTATCATGGGAAATAATTAATCTACATTTCTGTTTCCCTTCAGGGTTTTATTTCTTTTGGCATATTTGGACTTGATAAACATTTAATCATTCTTCCGTGTAAAAAGAGGTAAGTAATTTTATCTCATACATCTAAATAGCACCCTTTTCTGTCTCTTAAATAAGCAGCAATAGAGCAGCTCTCGTAGTTTGCATTAGGTCAGCGAGCTAAGGATTTCGATTGGAAATCTCAGTACTGATCATCACTGCAACCTCCTTATCATGGTTAAGCACTGCCAGTCTTCGCTGTGTTCCTGATGGCAAATTCAGACAGCCTTGTGCTACAGAGGAGTTTTGGCATTTTATAATCATGCAATGTAGTGAGCTGCAGTCATGATGTTCACAGTGTATTAGAATAGAAGCACATGGAGTTCCCACAGTGCAGAACAAGGCCATTTGGCTCATTGAGTCTGCACAGGTTCTGATATAGTATCTTACCCAGCCCAACATCCCACCCTATGCCTGTAACACCACACATTTACCCTGCTAATCCATCCAACCTGCACATTGTGAGAAACTAAGGGACAATTTGGCATGTCCAATCCACCTAACCTGAACATCTTTGGACTGTGGAGGAAACCCATGCAGACACAGGGAGAATGTGCAGAGGTATATTCTCTCCTATCATGTTTGATGACAATCTGGCAACCTGGTTGACAAGTGATAACAATGAAAGAAGTCAAAGGAGGAAAACATGTTGTGATGCCAGAGAAATGCCACATAACGAAGAATTTTAAAGTCCTGCAGCTGCTATTAGTGTTAGGACTATCTACCTAACTAGCTCTATCTATTTATATGTCTATATTTAAAACGGGAATCCCCTTAGCAAGTTGTCATGTGTAATTATAGTCACCTGTCTGTGATAACGCAGCAGGGCTTTCACTGGGAGAGGGTGTGATCACAGCATGACAAGTTTATGAAACAGTTTCTATTACAAATACAGACATAATTTGTAATTTATGTACAATATAAATTACATTTATAACTGTAAATGTAATTACATTTGACAGGATGTACATACCAGGTAAAGTATTATAAAGTATAAAGGTTGCATAAGTTGGCATAGAACGGAGTTTGTGTAAATTTGCATGATGCAAAGTAAGTGGATGTGAGTTCGTGTCCCTGCTGCCTCATTATGAAGCTAATTTTTTCTTCAACTGTGCTGTCAGAGAGCTGTTTTTGTGCAATTTTAGGACTGTTATGTGCAGCCTATGAGTGAAAATACTGTTGTGCTCTCTTTGCAACCACCAAGATGGTAGAAGGCAACTGAATGGTCGTTGGTCTTTTTTTTGTCTAACAATTCCTATATTCCACCCCTAGAATGGCAAAGTGTGCTCAAGAATTAGGAGTAGGAGTTGGACTTGGCATTTTTTGGCATGTCATTAATTAAGCATTCTGATTAACTTGATAGGTTGGAATTCCTATGGCATGGAAGAAATCTAGGAGTACAGACTGACAATACACTAACTGAGGATATAAGGATGACTTGCCAACAGTTTTCTCAATATCATAAGGATCAGTGTGCCAGAGACGTTGTCAAAGAGAGGAGGTATGAGCTGCTATTAGCATGATTCATGGGGTTGTTTTGATCAATCCTTGGTTTTGGCAATGAATTGCATTTTCTTAATTTGCTTAAACTCTAATCATTTTGTTTCAATCTGGAAGATACTCCAATTATTTCCTCAGATTTACTAATACTCCACCACTTATTCTTAAAGGCTTTGGCATGATTCAAATTAACTGCAATTTTTTTTGCTGTAAAAGTTTGCTCGTTATATTGCATTTTGCACAGCAAATTAAAGAGAGCAAAAAGACATTTTTTGTTCTGGAAATTTTGAAATATATATTGTATTGAAAGTAATAGTTTTAATTAATTAGAATATAATGTTTAAATTTGGAGAACTTTTTGAGCAATGTATGCAATGGCTGGAATTTTACCGCCCCACCTGCCACAGGAATCAGAGTGGCCCGTTAGTGCAGACGGGTGCACCGAGTGCAGACGGGCGTAGGGTTGATAAGATTAAGGAAGTGGAATGGGTGGCTCAGGGATTGGTGTGGGAGGAATGGGTTTGAATTTATGGGGCATTGGCACCAGTGTTGGGGTAGGTGGGACCTGTTCAGGTGGGATGGGGTTGGTCTGAACCGTGCTGGGACCAGAGTCCTGGCTAATCGTGTAAATAGGACTGTAGTTAGGGCTTTAAACTAATTAGGGGGGTGGAGGGTGCGAGGGTAGGTGACATTACGGGGTCTAGAGGACATGAGAAGACTTTGGCTGATAGGGTTAAGGAGAATCCTAAGGCGTTCTATAGGTATGTCAAGAACAGAAGGTTGGTTAGGGCAAGGTTAGGGCCAGTTATAGACGGCAGAGGGAAGTTATGTGTGGAACCGGAGGAGATTGGTGAAGCATTGAACCAATATTTCTCTTCGGTCTTCACGCAGGGGGACATGGATATAGCTGAGGAGGACACTGGGTTGCAGGGGAGTAGAATTGACAGTGTTACAGTTGATAAGGAGGATGTGCTGGATATTCTGGAGGGTCTGAAAATAGATAAGTCCCCTGGTCCGGATGGGATTTACCCCAGGATTCTCTGGGAGGCAAGAGAAGTGATTGCAGAGCCTCTGGCTCTGATCTTCAGGTTGTCGTTGGCCTCTGGTATAGTACCAGATGATTGGAGGTTAGCGAATGTTGTCCCATTGTTTAAGAAGGGGAACAGAGACTTCCCCGGGAATTATAGACCGGTGAGTCTCACTTCTGTTGTGGGAAAGGTTTTGGAAAAAATTATTAGGGTTAGGATTTATAGTTATTTGGAGAGTAATGAGTTGATTGGACATAGTCAGCATGGTTTTGTGGCGGGTAGGTCGTGCCTTACTAACCTTATTGAGTTTTTTGAGAAAGTGACCAAAGAGGTGGATGGGGGTAAGGCAGTGGACGTGGTGTATATGGATTTTAGTAAGGCGTTTGATAAGGTTCACCATGGTAGGCTTCTGCACAAAATGCAGATGTATGGGATTGGGGGTGATCTAGGGAACTGGATTAGGAATTGGCTAGCGGATAGGAGACAGAGGGTAGTGGTTGACGGTAAATATTCATCATGGAGTTCGGTTACAAGTGGTGTGCCTCAGGGATCTGTGTTGGGGCCACTGCTGTTTGTGATTTTTATTAATGATCTGGATGAGGGTATAGTTGGGTGGATCAGTAAATTTGCTGATGATACCAAAGTCGGAGGTGTGGTAGATAGTGAGGAAGGGTGTCATAGTTTGCAGGAAGACTTAGACAGGTTGCAGAGCTGGGCCAAGAGGTGGCAGATGGAGTTTAATGCAGAGAAATGTGAGGTAATTCACCTTGGTAGGAATAACAGATGTGTTGAGTATAGGGCTAACGGGAAGACTTTGAATAGTGTGGAGGAGCAGAGGGATCTAGGTGTACGTGTACATAGATCCCTGAAAGTTGGGAACCAAGTAGATAAGGTTGTTAAGAAGGCTTACAGTGTCTTGGCGTTTATTGGTAGGGGGATTGAATTTAGGAGTTGTAGCGTTATGTTGCAACTGTACACAACTCTGGTGCGGCCGCACTTGGAGTATTGTGTGCAGTTCTGGTCCCCACATTACAGGAAGGATGTGGAGGCTTTGGAGAGGGTGCAGAGGAGGTTTACCAGGATGTTGCCTGGTATGGAGGGGAGATCCTATGAGGAGAGGCTGAGGGATTTGGGGTTGTTTTCGCTGGAAAGAAGGCGGCTAAGAGGGGATCTTATTGAAACATATAAGATGATTAGAGGTTTAGATAGGGTGGATAGTGATAGCCTTTTTCCTCTGATGGAAAAATCTAGCACGAGGGGGCATGGCTTTAAACTAAGGGGGGGTAGTTATAGGACAGATGTCAGGGGTAGGTTCTTTATCCAGAGGGTGGTGAGGGATTGGAATGCCCTGCCTGCTGCAGTTGTAAATGCGCCTAGTTTGGGGGCGTTTAAGAGGTCTGTGGATAGGTTTATGGACGAAAAGGGATTGGTTTAGGTTAGTGGGTCACTGTTGTTTTTTTTTTAACTGGTCGGCGCAACATCGTGGGCTGAAGGGCCTGTTCTGCGCTGTAATGTTCTATGTTCTAAGTTCTATGTAAAGTAAAGGAGAGGGTGCAGGTAAGGGAGGAGGCCAAGGATGTCCCAATAATAAAAGGAGTAGGGGGCGTGAGTACGGTTGGTGGCGTTCTGGCAAATACGGTACAGGTGAAGGCTGGGATGAAGGCACTTTATCTGAATGCACGAAGCATTCGGAATAAAGTGGATGAGCTGGTGGCACAGATCAGCACAAATGGATATGATCTGGTGGCCATTACAGAGACGTGGCTGCAAGGTGACAGGGACTGGGAGCTGAATGTCCAGGGGTATCAAGTGTTTAGGAAGGATAGGCGGGAGGAAAAAGTGGGGGGGCGTAGCTCTGCTGATTAAGGATAGCATCAGGGTGGTAGTAAGGGATGATATAGGAACCAAAGAGCAGAACGTGGAATTGTTGTGGGTGGAGATTAGGAACAGCAAAGGGAGGAAGACGCTGGTGGGTGTCGTTTATAGGCCCCCAAATAATGATCTGGAGGTGGGGCGGGCTGTTAACACGCAAATAAATGCGGCGTGCAGGAATGGGATGGCGATAATTATGGGGGAATTCAATCTACATATTGATTGGTCGACCCATGTTGGACGCGGTGGGCTTGAGGAGGAGTTCTTGGAATGCTGCCGGGATAGTTTCCTCGAACAGTGTGTGTTGGAGCCGACGAGGGAGCGAGCTATCTTGGATCTGGTGTTATGTAATGAGGTGGGTAGAATTAGGGACCTTGCGGTGAAGGATCCTCTTGGGGAGAGTGATCATTGTATGGTGGAGTTTCTGGTGCAGATGGAGGAGGAGAAAGTGGGTTTCCGGACATGTGTCCTTTGTTTGAACAGAGGGGCGTGTGGTAGGATGAGAGAGGAATTGGCGAGTGTTGATTGGGGGAGTGCATTGGAAGGTAGGTCTGC
This sequence comes from Carcharhinus amblyrhynchos, assembly GCF_965287045.1. NCBI lineage: Eukaryota > Metazoa > Chordata > Chondrichthyes > Carcharhiniformes > Carcharhinidae > Carcharhinus > Carcharhinus amblyrhynchos. Next base: position 44,522,428 of record NC_137334.1, read on the forward strand.
TGAGGAGCAGTGGAGGATCTTTAAGGAGATCTTTCTTGGTGCTCAGCAGAAATTTATTCCGATGGTCAAAAAGGACCGTAGGAGGAGAGGTAATAAGCCGTGGATAACGAAGGAGGTGAAGGAAAGTGTTAAATTAAAAGCGGAGGCGTTTAGAGTAGCTAAGAGTAGTGGGCGAGAAGAGGATTGGGAGAGGTTTAAATGTCAACAAAGAATGATAAAGAAGGGTAGGATAAACTATGAAGCTGGGCTAGCGCTTAATATAAAAAAAGGATAGCAAGAGTTTTTATAAATATATAAAAAGGAAGAGGCTGGCTAGGGTGAACGTTGGACCCTTAGAGGATGAGAGGGGGGACTTAGTGGTAGGGGATGGGGAAATGGCTGAGGCCTTGAATAACTTTTTTGTTTCGGTCTTCACGGAGGAGGACGTGAATAATTTGCTGGGTGTTAGCGATGGAAAGATGGTAGGAGTGGAGAGCCTGAATGACGTTATTGTTACTAGAGAGGCGGTGCTCGACAGGCTGGAGGGACTGATTGTGGACAAGTCCCCAGGACCGAATGGAATGCATCCAAGGGTTCTGAAAGAAATGGCGGAGGTGATAGTGGATGCCTTGGTGATTATTTTCCAAACATCGCTGGATTCCGGGGAAGTGCTGGAAGATTGGAAAGCGGCTAATGTTACGCCGTTGTTTAAGAAGGGTGGCAGGCAAAAGGCGGGGAATTATAGGCCGGTTAGTTTAACGTCTGTTGTGGGAAAAATGTTAGAATCCATGATCAAGGAGAAAATAGCGAGGCATCTTGAGGAGAATTGTTTGGTAGAGCAGACGCAGCACGGTTTCGTTAAGGGGAAGTCATGTCTGACGAATTTATTGGAGTTCTATGAGGATGTGTTTAGGGCGGTGGATAGAGGAGAGCCGGTGGATGTGGTGTTTCTTGATTTTCAGAAGGCGTTTGACAAGGTGCCTCACAAGAGGTTATTACAGAAGGTCAGGGGGCATGGAGTTGGGGGTAGGGTGTTAGCGTGGATAGAGGATTGGCTGTCAAGTAGGAGGCAGAGAGTGGGGGTCAATGGGTGCTATTCGGATTGGCAGTTGGTGACTAGTGGAGTGCCCCAGGGGTCAGTGCTGGGGCCTCAGCTATTCACCATTTATATAGATGATCTGGAGGAGGGAACCGAGTATAGGGTGTTGAAATTTGCTGATGACACCAAGATTGGTGGAACGGCAAATTGTGCGGAGGGTGTGGAGAGTCTGCAGAAGGATCTGGATAGGCTGGGCGAATGGGCCAGGAACTGGCAAATGGAATTTAATGTTGGCAAATGTGAGGTTGTCCACTTTGGTAGGAACAATGGTAGGAAGGACTATTACTTACGTGGCGAAAAACTGCAGCGTGCGACGGTGCAGAGGGACCTCGGGGTCCTTATGCATGAGTCGCAAAACCTAGCCTGCAGGTGCAGCAGGTGATCAGGAAGGCGAATGGGATGCTGGCCTTCATAGCAAGGGGGATTGAATATAAAAATAGGGAGGTCTTGCTGCAGCTGTATAGGGCACTGGTGAGGCCGCAGCTGGAGTACTGTGTGCAGTTTTGGTCGCCGCACTTACGCAAAGATATTTTGGCCTTGGAGGGAGTGCAGAGGAGGTTTACTAGGCTGATTCCGGAGTTGAGGGGGTTGAGCTATGAGGAGAGGCTGAATAAACTAGGCTTGTACTCGTTAGAGTTTAGAAGAATGAGGGGAGAGCTCATTGAGACGTATAAGATGTTGAATGGGATGGATAGGATAGAGGTGGGGAGGGTCTTCCCGCTCAGAAAAGACAGTAGGACTAGAGGGCACAGCCTCAAGATAAAGGGGGGGCGGTTTAGAACGGAGTTGAGGAGGAACTTCTTCACTCAAAGGGTGGTGAATCTCTGGAATTCTCTGCCCGTTGAAGTGGTGGAGGCTGCCTTGCTAAATATTTTTAAGACGCGGGTTGATGGGTTTTTGATAAGAGAGGGGATTAAGGGTTATGGGGAGAGGGCGGGAATGTGGAACTGAGCCACGACAGATCAGCCATGATCTTATTGAATGGCGGGGCAGGCTCGAGGGGCTAGATGGCCTACTCCTGCTCCTATTTCTTATGTTCTTATGTTAACCTTGGGTGGGATTTTACGGTTTTGGGATGACCAAGGCCGTAAAATCCTGCCCAATTTGTACATGTTGCACTTTTTAAAGTATGTGATCTCAACAAAAACACACTTCTTGTGTTTATTAAAGCATTTTTCTTTCCATAAACGTTTTTAATGTAGACATTGATTCAGCTTCAGAATGGTATGTTGTTCAGATGAATGATTTTGATTTGCAACCTAGACGAATAATTTGCACTGCGCAGTGCTTACATAGAAAGTTGCATATTTGAAGCAGAATCCAGACATAAAATTGTGTTCTAAGCCAACTTTGTCACAAAAGGAGATGAGTTAAAAAGTTAATAATCTCAGCTAGTTTATTTTTTTTTGTATAGTGATAAGTATGTTTGGTTAGGTTTCAGTAGTCTCAACAGAATAGCACTTCAATTTTGCTAAAATCATTTGACACATTGCAGTGTCTCATATAAAATGTATGGTGTGCAGACTGGAGGTTCCTTCTAGTTAGAAGGAACTTGACTGAGATGAACTTTACTCTTTTTTTCTAAATATGCTTTTCTTGTGCACTCCCAAAATAGAACATGAAATTCAGATCATTCTTCTGTCATAACTTTGTCATAGAGATGGTGTCTATGATCTGGATATTTAATAGGCGTGGGGCAGGGAATCTGAAGTCAGGGTATGCATAAAGCTGGAGTTTCGGGTGAGAAGCACACAAGTTTGCGTCATCTCGCATGTTGGTTTTTAATTCCATCAAATGCATATTGTCTCCTTGACAGATTCCCCACCCAGAAGTGAGTCTGTTTGACAGGCTTGGCTTCCAGACAGGTGTGAAGGACTACAAGGAAGACTCCAGTAGTAGGTAGATCCAATCCCCAACACCAGGGGTCTTTATATGTAGGGAGGTGGGAGGGAGCGACTTGTATAACAGAGGGGAAGCATTTCTGCTCCTCCTGGCCCCCAAATGGTGCTGTAAAGATAATTACCTTCTCCCTGAAGCTGCTTTGCTTCCCTTAGTCTGTCAGATTTTCTGAGGTCTGATAAACACAGCCAGGCACTGTTGAACCAGTAAAACAGGTTATTTTGGAGTCAATTAGCCTAATTTACATTCTTGCACAGCTAATTTGACTCCTGAGAACAGACTAGTTGCCCAATCTTGCCTCATATCTGTTAAATCCAAAAGTGGATAGGAGGAGGTACGTTGCGGGTCTGGCTTGACAGGTTTAAATGTTTTTATATTTACCCCTTTTGGAATGTTACAATTCACCATTATTTTTATAGCAAATCTAGGCTATTATTCCAGTAACACTGCAATCCCCAATTGCCATTTTCAGTTTTTTTTTGCTCTCTCTTTTAGAATCATAGAGTCCCTACAGTGCATAAGGAGGTCATTCAGCCCATCAAGTCTGTACTGACCACAATCCCACCGGGCTGTTTCCCTGTAACCCCATACATTTACCCTGCTAATCCCCCTGGCACTAAGGGGCAATTTAGCATGGCCAATGAACCTAACCCACACATCTTGAGTTTGGGAGGAAACCGGAGCATTCGGAGGAAATCCACGCAGATGCAGGAAGAAGTGTAAATTCCACACAAATAGTGACCCAAGCCAGGAATCGAACCTGGGTCCCTGGAGCTGTGAGGCAGCAGTGCTAACCACTCTGCCACCCTGTCGCCCTTGTCATTTGTGCATCATCATTAGCCCCGCAATCTTCTGTGCTATGTGAGAAACCTCTGCTTCATCATACTAACGTTAGCTTGTTGCCTAAGCAATTTCTTTTGAAACACTAAATTGCTTAGTGATTTTAGGAGTTTTTAGCAGCCTCTGGACTGCACATCTAAACTGTATCAGTCTGTGCTTGGTTATTGCAGCAGTGAAGTTATTGGGAGCCAAAACTTGATATCCAGATGGTTCTCTCAGTTTTCTACTACAAATAATTAGCTAACAAGTCCTGCATTATCAATAACAACTAGCATTTATATTGCGCTATTATCATAGTAAAATGCCTCAAAGCACTTTACGGGAGCATAATGAGACAAAATTAGACAGGTGACCAAAAGCTTGGCAATGAGATTAAGAAGGGTTTTGAAGGAGAAGTGTTTTCAGGAGGTAATTGCTTAGCGTTGGACCTAGAAAACTGAAGCAATGTGTCCAGTGGTGGATTGAGTGAAAGAGGGGATGAACAAGAGACCTTGGTTCTGGGAGGACAGAGGTCATGGAGAATTGATGAGCTGAAGGAGGGTAGAGAGAAAGGGGAAGTCAAGGCCATGGGTGGATTTGAACATGAGGATGAGAACTTTAAAATCAGAACATTTGGGAATGTGGAGCCAACATAGGTCAGTGAGAGCATTGGTAAAGTGTGAATGATATGTACTGCAAATTAGCATGTGGAAAGCAGAATTTTGGATGAGCTTAAATTTATGGAGGGTGGATAATGGATGGCCTCCAAATTTTGGATTAGTTGACATAACAATAACTGAAGTATGGAAGAGGGTTTCAGAAGCAGGTTGACTCAGGCACAGTTGGATTTTATGATGGTGGAAGTAGGCAGGTTGGTGACAAAGAAGATATGAGGTCGGAAGTCTAGCACTGGGACAAATAGGGCTGAGATTTGAACAGTCTGGTTCAGTCTAAAATGGTAGCTTGGGGATTAAACAACAATGGCTTTGATCTTCCCAACCCAATCCAGGTCTGGATGTTGGGCAAGTATTCTGACAACATGATGGTGGAGGTAAGGGAGAGCTGAATGCTGTCTGCCTGTGTGTGGAAGTGGGATTTCCTTTGAGTAATGCTACAATATGTTTTAGTTGAACATGATTGTAAATAGTCGATTTTAGACAGCTTTTGGTTTATAACAAGTCTTAATTTCCTACCATTCCACTGCTTTCTACTGTTCTTGGTGTTTCCTTTCCTGTGAAACAGTGATGTGAAACTTACAGACCAAGTGGATGAATCATTCCTTTGACACAGGTGTGGTGCAGAAACCTTTGCTGATGTCTTCCAGGGCTGTGATCTAGTGGACTGGTTGATTCAAGTTGGTCTTGCTCATGACCGAGGTGAAGCTGTTAAGTATGGAGATCGATTGCTGGAAGGTGGTGTTATTCAGCACATTACAAATGAATATTCATTTCAGGATGAACCTTTGTACTATCGTATGATGCACATGAATGAAACATGATTTGTGCTATCATTAGAGCTGCTCTGAATCCAGAGATGAAATGTGTGAGGTTTTCTTCATTGCTGTAAAATGCATTAGATATTTTTAAAATTTCTGCCTTTTTAAAAAAAATATTGGTAACCAAAGAATTTGAAGTCCCCATTTACTAAATAAAGTGGTTACATTTGGTTTCAACGTTTACTAAAATGTGAAGCCCATGCTGCATTAACATAGCTATGGAAATGTAAAATGTAACTTGTACTAAAGTGTCAAAGTAGACAGTGGTTTTAGGGTTTCCCTTGCACTATATTGCAAACATATTTGAACCAAAGTGCTGATATTGTACTGAAGTATAGAGTTAACATTTTATGCTCTGTATCTGGGGAACAGAAAACTAACAACTGCTTTTGCAGCAAATGGGTGCTCGCTATGGAGCTGGATACTTTTGCCAAAAGCTTCAACCTTCCATGTATCATCACTATGACTTGATATTTCTGCTTAACTTTATTAAGAAAACTAGTACATGGAAAGAAAAGCTAAAACAGGGTAACAAATATCATGGACTACTCATTGTATGACTCTGTTAAGCAAACTACATTCATAACAATCCCACAGTCTGTACGTGGATCTTCATGACGGGTATGTTGACAATGCATAACTAAACGTTAACAACTGCACTTTATGTTAAAAGGTGTACTTTTAAATTCAATATGAAACATATGTAAAAGGCTTTGTGAAAGCTGAATCATTTAATTATACTTATCCAAAGTATCTGTTTAACACTGAATTGTGGAAGATCAAGAACCTGGAAGCTTATAAATGAGTTGTCAACCTGTTTCTTTTTAACTTAATTTTAGCTATATGGTAAAATTAAAAAATAATGAAATGGCATGTCATTTGTTGGAATTTCTATGGAATGTAATCTGGTATTATGAATATTTTGATATGTTTAAATGTCTGTAAAAATAAAGAAATAAAACTTTTTTTTAATACTCTTGAGTCCCTAAAAGACTGGAGTACTTTTAGATTTTGACTAGTAGTCAAATAATATATGGCTGAACTTAACATCTCAAGCTCGATTTGTCTTCATTATTATTTGTCTTCGTTATTATAACTAGTCTTATGCTAAGAGCCTATATTTTTTGAGATTATTGATTCTGCATTTCAGGAGCTTTTGTAAAATATATCATTTTTGAAAAGCAGTTGCAGGTTAATAAGTTAAATGTTCACATTATGATGTCTGTTTTGTGTTTACTTGAATAAAGTTCCAGTGTTATATGTACACTTAATGAAAGTGCACGGAAACATAGTTTGGGATTTAATATTTGTCTGTTTAAAACCATTTTCACTTTATGTCACGCCTTCCACACATTGACATTTATCCAGGTCTGGAACAGGACCTGGGGGAAATGACGTAGTATGTTAGTGTAGTACATGACATCTTCTGACTCACACCCCATGATACCCAAGTACATTTTATGAAAGGACCAGCCAGAAATCAGGCCAGAATTTTCTAGCCGTTTTCACCGGCAGGACCTTCGAGTGCACTGCATGCTGGTGACATCACTTCATCAGTACAAATGCTGCCCAGCTCAGAAGAAAATATTGTAGGAGGTGATATGCTGTCAGACTAGAAAGGTCGCCCTATTGTAATAAAGGCACAAAATAATTTAAGTGTATGCAATGCGTCCCAAACAAATAAGTCTGCTCTGTGCTCACCTGTTGGGTTCTCAGGGTCTCAATTCTGACTGGCACCATGAAAGATTCTGCTCTGCCATTCCTGTGTCCTGTAATTTGGAGCCGACAAGGGAGCGAGCTATCTTGGATCTGGTGTTATGTAATGAGACGGGTAGAATTAGGGACCTTGTGGTGAAGGATCCTCTTGGGGAGAGTGATCATTGTATGGTGGAGTTTCTGGTGCAGATGGAGGAGGAGAAAGTGGGTTCCCGGACACGCGTCCTTTGTTTGAACAGAGGGGAGTACGGTAGGATGAGAGAAGAATTGGCGAATGTGGACTGGGGGAGTGCATTGGAAGGTAGGTCTGCTGAGGAGCAGTGGAGGATCTTTAAGGAGATCTTTCTTGGTACTCAGCAGAAATTTATTCCGATGGTCAAAAAGGACCGTAGGAGGAGAGGTAATAAGCCGTGGATAACGAAGGAGGTGAAGGAAAGTGTTAAATTAAAAGCGGAGGCGTTTAGAGTAGCTAAGAGTAGTGGGCGAGAAGAGGATTGGGAGAGGTTTAAATGTCAACAAAGATTGACAAAGAAGTTCATAAAGAAGGGTAGGAGAAACTATGAAACTGGGCTAGCACTTAATATAAAAAAGGATAGCAAGAGTTTTTATAAATATATAAAAAGGAAGAGGCTGGCTAGGGTGAACATTGGACCCTTAGAGGATGAGAGGGGGGACTTAGTGGTAGGGGATGGGGAAATGGCTGAGGTCTTGAATAACTTTTTTGTTTCGGTCTTCACGGAGGAAGACGTGAATAATTTGCCGGGTGTTAGCGATGGAAAGATGGTAGAACTGGAGGGTCTCAATGACATTATTGTTACTAGAGAGGCGGTGCTCGACAGACTGGAGGGACTGATTGTTAACAAGTCCCCAGGACCGGTTGGAAATCTTCCGAGGGTTCTGAAAGAAATGGCGGAGGTGATAGTGGATGCCTTGGTGATTATTTTCCAGACTTCGCTGGATTCCGGGGAAGTGCCGGAAGATTGGAAAGCGGCTAATGTTACACCGTTGTTTAAGAAGGGTGCCAGGCAAAAGGCAGGGAATTATAGGCTGGTTAGTTTAACGTCTGTTGTAGGTAAAATGTTAGAATCCGTCATCAAGGAGGAAATAGTGAGGTATCTTGAGGGGAATTGCTTGATAGAGCAGACGCAGCACGGTTTCGTGAAGGGGAAGTCGTGTCTGACAAATTTATTGGAGTTCTATGAGGATGTGTCTAGGGCGGTGGATAGAGGAGAGCTGGTGGATGTGGTCTTTCTTGATTTTCAGAAGGCGTTTGACAAGGTATCTCACAAGAGGTTATTGCAGAAGGTAAGGGGGCATGGAGTTGGGGATAGGGTGTTAGTGTGGATAGAGGATTGGTTGTCAAATAGGAGACAGAGAGTGGGGGTTAATGGGTGCTATTCGGATTGGCGGTTGGTGACTAGTGGAGTGCCCCAGGGGTTGGTGCTGGGGCCTCAGCTATTTACCATTTATATAGATGATCTGGAGGAGGGAACCGAGTGTATGGTGTCGAAATTTGCTGATGACACCAAGATTGGTGGAACGGCAAATTGCGCGGAGGGTGTGGAGAGTCTGCAGAAGGATCTAGATAGGCTGGGCGAATGGGCCAGGAAATGGCAAATGGAATTTAATGTTGGCAAGTGTGAGGTGGTCCACTTTGGTAGGAATAATGGTAGGAAGGACTCTTACTTACGTGGCGAAAAACTGCAGCAGGCGACGGTGCAGAGGGACCTCGGGATCCTTGTGCATGAGTCGCAAAAACCCAGCTTGCAGGTGCAGCAGGTGGTCGGGAAGGCTAATGGGATGCTGGCCTTCATAGCGAGGGGGATTGAATATAAAAGTAGGGAGGTCTTGCTGCGGCTGTATAGGCAACTCATTAGCCTCTTCTGGTTAATCTGAAACCAGAGCATTGTGCCCAAAGATTGTAAGGATGTTACAATCTGTTCAAACCGAAAGGAAACGGGTCCTTCTGTGACAATCATTGTGATATTTCACTTCTCCCCACAACAGGTACAATTCTTGCAATGACTATTTTCAACAGGATTATCACTCATTTTACAGACTCTGTGTACCCTCACAGGGTGGCTTTCCTGCTGGATAAGGAATGGTTGACATGAAAGTGCATATATGTTATGTTTTCTGTTTTTGGAGAATGATTTAATGACTGCAGGAACTCTGGAGTACTGTGTGCAGTTTTGGGCGCCGTACTTACGCAAGGATATTTTGGCCTTGGAGGGAATGCAGAGGAGGTTTACTAGGCTGATACCGGAGTTGAGGGGGTTGAGCTATGAGGAGAGGCTGAATAAACTAGGCTTGTACTCGTTAGAGTTTAGAAGAATGAGGGGAGATCTCATTGAGACGTATAAGATGATGAATGGGATGGATAGGATAGAGGTGGAGAGACTCTTCCCGCTCAGAAAGGACAGTAGGACTAGGGGGCACAGCCTCAATATGAAGGGGGGGTGGCTTAGAACGGAGTTGAGGAGGAACTTCTTCACTCAAAAGGTGGTGAATCTCTGGAATTCAGTGCCCGTTGAGGTGGTGGAGGCTGCCTCGCTAAATATTTTTAAGACGCGGGTTGATGGGTTTTTGATAAGCGAGGGGATTAAGGGTTATGGGGAGAGGGCGGGAATGTGGAACTGAGACACGACAGATCAGCCATGATCTTATTGAATGGCAGGGCAGGCTCGAAGGGCTGGATGGCCTACTCCTGCTCCTATTTCTTATGTTCTTATGTAATCTTCAGTGGCAGGAAGGTTGGGTGCTCAGTCTTTACATGCTGCTTGAGTGCAGACCTGATTGAATACAACAGCTGTAGTGGACTGAGTATGCTTGAGGTTAAGCAAGTGAGAGAAAAGGAATCAAACTGATATTACTTGAAGACAATGATTGGCCGCTGAGTATTGTACCCTGTCTCCCTATCTCCAAAGCTCAGGTGTTAGTCTACAGATGGGATAAATTAAAAACAAGGATTGAACTAAGTGGGTCAGCATAAAGGAAGTGAATAGCTGGTAAGTCTTTTTGAGTAATAAGTTTTAGTATTTAGACAGAGGAATGGTGGGGCAACTGTACAGTGATAACCTTGGCGCTAGCATTAGGGGAGTACGGGGTAGGGCGGGCAACATGCCATTTTGGATTTATATCCACAGCCACAGAAGGCACACCTGTCGAGTATGCATCCTGTTCCATGAGGGAATTCAAGAGTGCTTCCTGTGTTCTTGATAATCATATGTAGGAAGTGCCGTTACCTGCCACAGTTGAGCTCTGGGTTTCAGAACTTGAACAACAGCTCGCAGCACTGGAGTACATCTGTGGGGTTGAGTTACTTGTGGATAGCATGGTTAGAATGTGGTTACCCCAAAGTGAATAGGGGAGACAGAGGGAACCAGACAGTCAAGAAGATAGAGGCAGATGGTGAAGAAATTCCCTGAGTGAATTCCGTTCCCTAACTAGTTTCCTGTTCTGACTATTAATGAGACTGTTGATTCATCTAGGGAATTCAGTTAAAGCCAGGACCATGGGACCACAGCTGACTCAGTTGTACAGTGGGATGCAAATAAGTTGGAAAGCAAAAGTGTAGGACATTTGATAGGGAACATACATGTGTTTTTTGGCCATAGATGTGAATCTAGGATGGTATATTGCCTCCCTGGTGTAAGGTTATCACTGGATGGCTGCAGAACACCCTAAGGGGATGAGTGAACAGCCTGTGGTCATAGTCCATATTAGTACCAATAACATAAGAACATAAGAAATAGGAGCAGGAGTAGGCCATCTAGCCCTTCGAGCCTGCCCCGCCATTCAATAAGATCATGGCTGATCTGTCGTGGCTCAGTTCCACATTCCCGCCCTCTCCCCATAACCCTTAATCCCCTCTCTTATCAAAAACCCATCAACCCGCATCTTAAAAAATATTTAGCGAGGCAGCCTCCACCACTTCAACGGGCAGAGAATTCCAGAGATTCACCAACCTTTGAGTGAAGAAATTCTTCCTCAACTCCGTTCTAAACCACCCTCCCTTTATCTTGAGGCTGTGCCCCCTAGTCCTACTGTCCTTTCTGAGCGGGAAGAGTCTCTCCACCTCTATCCTATCCATCCCATTCATCATCTTATACGTCTCAATGAGATCTCCCCTCATTCTTCTAAACTCTAACGAGTACAAGCCTAGTTTATTCAGCCTCTCCTCATAGCTCAACCCCCTCAACTCCGGTATCAGCCTAGTAAACCTCCTCTGCATTCCCTCCAAGGCCAAAATATCCTTGCGTAAGTACGGCGCCCAAAACTGCACACAGTACTCCAGAGTTCCTGCAGTCATTAAATCATTCTCCAAAAACAGAAAACATAACATATATGCACTTTCATGTCAACCATTCCTCATCCAGCAGGAAAGCCACCCTGTGAGGGTACACAGAGTCTGTAAAATGAGTGATAATCCTGTTGAAAATAGTCATTGCAAGAATCGTACCTGTTGTGGGGAGAAGTGAAATATCACAATGATTGTCACAGAAGGACTCGTTTCCTTTCGGTTTGAACAGATTGTAACATCCTTACAATCTTTGGGCACAATGCTCTGGTTTCAGATTAACCAGAAGAGGCTAATGAGTTTCCTAACCATGTGAGCACCTCAAGTGGAATGCCATCGGCTCATGGTCACTTGCCCACAAGACAGTTGTTCAATGGAGCTAGTGACTTTGGCTTATGATAGATTGAGAGCAAGCTCATCCAGACATGATGAAATACATATGTATTTAATGTATGTATGTGTGTGCATGTTAGTTTTTATAATAAAAGTGTGAAGGTACCTGTGATTTCAAAACTTGTATTGAGACAGACCCCACTTGGAAAGGGAAATGGAGAAAACTAAGGCTGAGACTAAGATCAGAAAACAAAGCTTCCAGGAAACTGCTTCAAACCATATAAAAAGAATGGAAAGCCTGCTGAAAGCAGATCCCAGTGGTGCAGTACAGGCAGGGAAGACAACTGAGCTAGACCCAGAAGCTGAGAATAAGCAAATATACATTTCCTGCAGCTGTTTCTGTAATAATGGTAGATCTGGAACATCCAGAGTGTCATAAGCAGAGTTGCAGACGTTTTATAGGTTAGTGCTATTTTTGGTGAAGACAATGCCCACAGAATTTGGGTTGGTCATGCATTGCTATCAGCTAGAATTTAAATCCTAAAATAAGTCCTAAAAGGGACAGAAAAGAGAGCTGTCTTTCCTATGAAATTCTATATAAGTCAGAGTTTTGAAGGACTTTGTAACTGAGTTTGACCTACCTGCTAACTGGAGTTTTAATTTATCAGTTAGTGTATAATTTACTTTATAATCAACTGCAATTTGTCTTTTAATTCAGGATTAATTTATGTTGCTTTTGGGTTTTAAAATATAGTTGGTTACCCAAGATAATCGTTATTGTTTGCTTTGTTTGACTTTCATACAGTTAAAAAATATTTTGTTTCGTGGAATCTTATGGCTTCATTCTTCCACGGAGTAGATAGGATTTTGGACTGATCTTTAAAAAAGACACAGCCAGTCAAGATCATAGCAGAATTTACAGCACGGAAGCAGGCCAATTAACCCTATTAGTCCATACTAGTATTTATGCTCTACATATGCCTCCTTCCATCTCTCTTCATTTAACCTTCTGAACATATCTTTCTCTTTCTTCCTCCCTCATCTACTTATCTGGCTTCTCCTCAAACCCATCTGTGCATTTGTATCCATTATTTATATTGATTTATACACATGCACACACATATATAATCCCATGGAGTTTTTCTTGGTGAATCCAGTGTTATGATCTTTGGCTCTTTTCCTTTGGTCCTTTGACCTGTCTGACCTTCAGTTTTTTCTCCTTCAATCTGTTGTCTCTGTCTGCCCCAAGTACTCCTTTGTGATTTGTTTGCACAAAATTTGTCCCCCGCTATTGTTCACCCTCTTTTCTCTCTGACCCAATCTCTATTTAACGTGACTTTCTCAATATCTCTCAGTCATATTCCCTATGAGCTTGAGATAATGGCCGGAATTCACTGACCTCACCCATGACTGGAATTATCCGGTCCTGCTGCTGTGAACAGAGATTTGGCTGAGCACCAAATTCTTGTTCTCACTGGCAGCAGTAGCAGGATGTGCAAGACTGGGGAATTTTGACCCTTGTCTATAAGCTGCTAATCCCACATTTCTCTGTATCCATCTTTTCTGTTTCATCTCTCCCCCACCCTGCCCCCCCATCCCCCCACACCTCTCCCGATCTGCTCTCCTTTAATCCATTGCATGCATATCTCGTACAAGAGAGAATAGAAGCACGTAGTCTGCATGGTTTTCAAAATGGAAAATCTTGATCAACATTACAGAACAGAGAGTATAGAAGATGGCAGGAATCTATCCTCAGGCAGAACAAAAAAGGTAACAAGTATGAGAAGGGAAGTGGTCAGTGCAGGACTGAGGGTGTTGCATGTAGTATGCAGAACGAGATGAGTGCGCTTGTTGCACACATTGAAACTGGCCAGTTGTGGGCATCACAGACGTAGCTGCAAGGGGATTGGGGCTGGGATCTGTATATCCAAAGATATGTGTCCTATCGGAAGGACAAGCAGATGGGAAAAGGGAGGGAGGCGGGGTTGTACTGTTAGTTAGGAATGAAGTTAAATCACTAGCAAGACATGATATAGGATCAGTAGGCATAGAATCTCTGTGGGTGGAGTTGAGGAATCACAAAGGTAACAAGATCCTGATGGAGTTACGTGCATGTCTCCTAGCAGTAGTCAGGATGTGGGACAGAAAATAAATCAGGAGATAGAAAAGGCATATAAAAAAGGCAATATTACAATAATCATGGGGGACTTCAATATGCAGGTGGACTGGGAAAGCCAGATAGGTAGTGGATCCCAAGAAAAGGAATTTGTGGAATGTCTAAAAAATAGTTTTATGGAGCAGCTTGTGACAGGACTTACTGGCGAATAAGCAATTCTCAATTTGATGTGTAATCAGGCAGACTTGATTAGGGAACTTGAGGTGAAGGACTCCTTAGGGAGCAGTGACCACAATATGATAGAATTTACTCTGCAGTTTGAGAGGGAGAAGCTGGAATCAGATGTAACAGTATTACAATTAAATGAAGGTAACTACAAAGACATGTGAGAGGAGCTGGCCAGAATTGATTGGAAAAGGAGCCTAGCAGAGAAGATAGTGGAACAGCGAGGGCAGGAGTTTTTGGGTGTTATTTGGGAGGCGCAACAGAAATTCATCCTAAGGAGGAGGAAACGTGCTGAGGGGAGGATGAGGCATCCATGGCTGATGAGGGAAGTCAAGGACAGCATAAAAGCAAAAGAAAAAGCATACAAAGTGGCAAGGATTAGTGGAAAGCCAGAGGATTGGGAAGCCTTTTAAAAACAAGCAGAGGCCGAATAAAAAAAACAATAAGGAGGGAGAAGATGAAATATGAATGTAAGCTAGCTGTAATATTAAAGAAGAGAAGAGTTTTTCAATATATTAAAGGTAAGAGAGACAAAAATAGACACTAGACCACTGGAAAATGAAGCTGGAGAGAATAATAGGAAACAAATGGCAGAACTGAATAGTTACTTTGCATCAGTCTTTATGGTGGAAGACACCAGCGGGATGCCAGAGCTCCAGGACAATCAGGGGGCAGAGGTGAGTGTAGTAGCCATCAGTAAGGAGAAGGTTCTGAGGAAACTGAAAGGTCTGAAAATGGATAAATCACCTGGACTGGATGGATTACACCCCAGGGTTCTAAAAGAGCTGAGAAACTTGTGGAGACATTGGTGGTGCGCAACATGAGATCTTTCAGGCATCGCTGATGGCAGGGAGGGTCCCAGAGGACTGGAAAGTAACTAATGTAACACTGCTGTTTAAGAGGGGAGAGAGACAGCAGACAGGAAATTCTAGGCCAATTGTCCTGATTTCGATCATTGACAAGATTTTAGAGTCCACTATTAAAAATGAGATCGCAGAGTACTTGGAAGTGCATGATAAAATAGGACTGAGTTAGCATGGCTTTGTTAAAGGGAGGGCATTTCTGACAAATCTGTTAGAGTTCTTTGAGGAGGTAACAAAGAAGAAGTTAGATAATGGAGAACAAGTGGATGTGATTTAATTAAATTTCCAAAAAGCCTTCGACAAGATACTGCAAAGGAGACTGTTAAATAAGATCCCATAGTGTTACGAGTAAGAGCCTGATATGGATAGAGGATTGGTTGACTGGCAGAAGGCAGAGAGTGGGAATTAAGGAGTCTTTCTCAAGAGGGTAGCAGGTGACTAGTGATGTCCCTCAGGAGTCAGTGTTGGAACCACAACCCTTCACAATATCTTATTAGTTTGGAAGAAGAAACTGAAGGCGCTGTTACTAAGTTTGCAGATGATACAAAGGCATGCATTTGGACAAGTAGTATTAAGGAAGCAGGAGGGCTGCAGAAGGACTTGGACAGGTTAAGAGAGTGGGCAAAGAAGTGGCAGGTGAAATACAATGTGGAAAAGTGTGAGGTGCATTTTGGAAGGAGGAATGGAGGCATAGACTACTGTCTAAATCAGGAAATGCTTAGGAAATCAGAAATACAAAGGGACTTGGGAGTCCTTGTTCAAGATTCTCTTAAGGTTAATGTGCAAGTTGTTGGCAGTTAGGAAGGCAAATGCAAAGGCTGAAATACAAGAATAGGAATGTACTTCTGAGGCTGTGTAAGATTCTGGTCAGACCCCATTTAGAGTACGGTGAGCAGTTTTGGGCCCAGTTTCTTAAAAAAAGGATGTGCTGGTCTTGGAAAGGGTCCAGAGGAGATTCTCAAGAATGATCCCAGGGATGAAGGGCTTGTCATATGAGGAACAGTTGACAACTCTGGGTCTCATTGAAATTTTGAAGAATGAGGGGGGATCTTCTTGAAACTTACAGGATACAGCAAGACCTGGATTGAATGGAGGTGGTGAGGATGGTTCCACTAATAGGAAAAACTAGAACCAGAGGGCACAACCTTAGGCTAAAGGGATGCTCCTTTAAAACAGAGATGAGGAGGAATTTCTTCAGCCAGAGAGTGGTGAATCTGTGGAACTCTGCTGCAGAAGGCTGTGGAGGCCAGGTCATTGTGTGTCTCTAAAATAGAGGTAGATAGGTTCTTGATTAATAAGGAGATCAGGGGTTATGGGGGATAGGCAGGAGAATGGGATTGAGAAAAATATCTGTCATTATTGAATAGCAGAGCAGACTCTATGGGCCGAGTGCCCTAATTTGGCTCCTATATCATATGGTCTTATTACTGAATTGCTTCAAGTGGAAGCAGAGAGATTGCACAACAGTAGTACACTAAATGTAATTTATCTGGATTTTCAAAACATCTTCGATGAAGTGTCCCATGAAATTCGATAACATGGAGTCAGGAGGCAAGTGAGAGAATAGGTTGCTAGCTACCTTCAATTCAAAGCAGAGGGGATTTTAAAAAATTATTCTTTCATGGAATGTTTGTTGTTAACAAGACCTGCATCTGTTACTCATCCCTAATTGCTGTCGAAGGTGTTGTTGAGTCACTTTCTTAAAACCTACAGTGCTATTAGGAAAGGGGTTCCAAGAGCTTATGTCCAGCAACACTGAAAAAAACAGCAATATAAGTCCGAGACACTACAAGGTTTGAAAACTGAGTAGTGCAAAATGACACATCAGGAGATATGAATATAAGATAAATTCACTTGTTGCATTTAACATATTTATTAATTTTTTTTTAGCAGAAGAGTAAAATATTTGAAGCAGTTCAGTTTCAACACATTTCATCATCATAGCATAATTGTTTACACTGGCTGATTTTACTGCTCAATTGTCCCCACCCACCCACAACAGTGATGTAATGGGGTTCCCGCTATGCAATGGCAGGAACCCCATTTAAATTCATTCATATATAATTAGCAGGCCTCCCCGCTGGAGAATTCCCCCGTGGACTCAAGCCACCAACTAGCAGTGTGAAGTCATGTTGCCATGGTTGGTGACAAATGTTTATAAACAGGGTATTGGTGAAGCGAACCTGCCTGAGGCACACAGATAAGTAAGCCCCAGGGCTGTTAAGGGGGTGATGAATCATGCTCGGTCAGTACCTTGGCACTGCTAGGGTGCTTTGTGAGAGGAGGGGAATTTCCCTTGGGGAATGGGGAGGGGTTCTTTTTCATTTTTATTACTTTCCAATTGAGGCACTCCAGAGCCTGCTCTGTTAGTGTGATGTTGTGGGACCTGCCACCAGGATTATTTTTTGGAACTATCAAAAAATTTAGCAGAAAATGTCAGCAGTGCAGCAAGCTGGCTACACACTGCTTATCCCGCCTGACTTGACACATTGTCAAAAATTCCATCCGATATTGTTTTAGTTCTCATAATGTTTAGGTTTCAAGCTCTATACGATATTTGCTGAAGGCAAAACAAACTATATCCAGGCTTCTAGCTGTCCTGGTCTAGAAGCAAGCAGTAACAGATGTGTTAAAATGGTCTAGGCTAAATGTTTATGTTTGAAGAATGTCGAGGATATCGCCATCGCCCCAATTGAATGCAGATCCATAACTGGTAAATCAATTTACAGGAAACTGCACATTTCATGAGTATTTCATGCACATTCATCGGTAGCAATAATTTACATATTTTCATGATAATATTATACTTAATTTTCTTGCGGCAAAATAGTATTTAATCCACTACTGTGGCTTTAGTAGAAATATTTTAAATTTACAAATTTTGTTTTTCTTATCCATTGAATCCCTATAATTCTTTTGCAATTTGAAACATTCTATATTAGATGTTTACACATTATCATTGGTTTCTAGGCAAGAAAGCACTTTAAAGCCACAGAGATTACTAAAATATGGACAACTACTGGCTAATTAATTTAATTGTAAATTGCTATTTCCTCATTTACACAATCAGAAAAGAGGTGAACAACTTTGGTAGTGTCTGGTATTCCGTTTTCCAGTACATCCTTTACTGTTTCGATTTGTTTCCTCTCCAGTTCTTTTATATCTTGCAGAATCTTGGAACCTTTTGCCTAGAGGTTTGAAATACATTACAAGCAATGATTCTCAATGCTGCACTAGATAGAGCACATAGTTTCTTCTTTAACATTTCTTGATTCAAATTCTCACTTTTTAAAAATGTAACAAATAAGTGACATGAATAGATTTAAATAAATCACTGACACTCCAAATCATTAACTGTCAATTTGGACCAGTTGAATGAGTAGGCCGATGCAGTATAATATGGATAAATGTAAAGTATCCACTTTAGTAGGAAACAAAATGGCAGAGTATTATTTAAATGATTTGGAAATGTTGATGTATACCAATCACTGAAAGCAAATGGGAGTCAGTTAGTTTGGTTGGCTGGACAGCTGATTTGTGATGCAAAGTCATGTTGCCATGGTTGGTGACAAATGTTTATAAACAGGGTTTTGGTGAAGAGAACCTGCCTGAGGCACACAGATAAGTAAGCCCCGAGGCTGTTAAGGGGGTGAGGAATCATGCTCGGTCAGTACCTTGGCACTGCTAGGGTGCTTTGTGAGAGGAGGGGAATTTCCCTTGGGGAATGGGGAGGGGTTCTTTTTCATTTTTATTACTTTCTGAAAGCAATACGAACAGTACAAGTTCAATCCCACTACCAGCTGAGGTTATTCATGAAGATCCACCTTCTCAACTTTGCCCCTTGCTTGTGATGTGGTTGTCCTCAGGTTAAATCACCACCAGTCATCTGGGACTATGGTGATTTTTACTGAAAGCAAACTTGCAGGTACAGCAAGCAATTAAGGAAGAACAGTATGTTGGTCTTCGTTGCAAGAGGATTTAAGTACAGGACAAAGGATGTCTTACTGCAGCTGTATAGCAATTTGGTGAGACAACACCTGGAATATTATGTGCAGATTTGGTCTCCTTCCCTGAGAAAGAATATACTTGCCATAAAGGGAGTGAGCAGGATTCTCATATGAGGAGAGATTGGGTCAACTAGGCCTATATTCAGTAGAATGAGGGATGATCTCACCAAATGTATAAAATTCTGACAGGGCTGGACAGACTGGATGTAGAGATGATGTTTCCTCTGGCTAGGGGTTTAGAACAAGGGGTTGGAGTCTCAGGAATCAGGGTAGGCCACTTAAGACTGAATTGGAGAGAATATTCTTCACTTAGAGGATGGTGAACCTGTGACATTCTATACCACAGATGGCTCTAGAAGGCAAGTCACTCAATATATTTAAGAAGGAAATGAATAGATTTCTTCACTCTAACGGCATCAAGGGCTATAAGAATAATGCGAGATTGTAGCATTGAGCTAGAGGATCAGCTATGATCACGTTTAATACTAGAGCCAACGGACCTATTCCTGCCCTTATTTTCTATATGCACACAACAAAGTATTTCACCTTAAAACATTAACAATATCTAATGACTGATGTTCAGTTCAGCTCAGACCATTTTAGGTCTAATGTGCAGAACAGGGATTATTGAGATTTGCAAAGACAGACAAGCTAAAAGACATAGCTTTTCATATCTATATATTATTACATATTATTTTATTTGCTGCATATTGGTAAGTACCTGATTTATCTCCATTAATGCAGCTGCCACTTCGTGCTTTTTGTAGAGTGCATGCTTTCTGTCGGGTTTAGTCCGGAACCGTGGTTGCTTCTTTACTGGATCATCAGGACCAAACGAAGGTGAACTTGTTAATAGAAATGGTTGCATGTTTTGTACAAAGATGAAAGGCTTGAAAACAGACCTGAGAAGACAAACCAGATGTTCGGTAAACCCTAATTATAAAGGTGTACCTTAATTAGCAATTAGCCATCATACAAAAAGTATTGCCTAATGGAACCGAAGAATGATTATTATTACAGTAAGTACTCTCACAACACCAGGTTAAAGTCCAATAGGTTTATTTGGTAGCATGAGCTTTCGGAGCATTGCCCTTTCATCAGATGAGTGAAGAGTTTGTTTCACAAACAGGGCATACACAGACACACACTCAATTACAAGATAATTGTTGGAATGTGAGTCTTAACAGATAATCAAGTCTTTTCAGATGCAGACAGTGTGAGTGGAGGGAGGGTTAAGCACAGGTTAAAGAGTGTGAATTGTCTCCAGCCAGGACAGTTAGTGAGATGTTGCAAGCCCAGGCAAGTCGTGGGGGTTACAGATAGTGTGACATGAATCCAAGATGCTGGTTGAGGCCGTCCTCATCTATGTGGAACTCGGCTATCAGTTTTTGCTCAGCGATTCTGCAGTGTCGTGTGTCATGAAGGCTACCTTGGAGACCACTTACCCGAAGATCAGAGGCTGAATGCCCATGACTGCTGAAGTGTTCCCCCATAGGGGGAGAACACTCCTGCCTGGTGATTGTCGAATGGTGTCCATTCATTTGTTTTCATAGTGTCTGCACGGTCTCGCCAATGTACCACAATGCAGGACATCCTTTCCTGCAGCATATCAGGTAGACTATGTTGGTCGAGTCACAAGAGTATGTACCGTGTACCTGATGGATGATGTTCTCACATGAGATGATGGTATCTGTTTCGATGATCCGGCACATCTTGCAGAAGTTGCTGTGACAGGGTTGTGTGGTGTCGTGGTCACTGTTCTCCTGAAGGCTGGGTAGTTTGCTTGAGGTTACTTGGTCTGTTTGAGGTTGCGTGGTTGTTTGAAGGCAAGTAATGGAGGTGTGGGGATGGCGTGGGTGAGATGTTCATCTTCATTGATGATATGTTGAAGGCTCTGGAGAAGATATCCTAGCTTCTCCGCTCTGGGGAAGTACTGGACAATGAAGGGTACTCTGTCCGCCGTGTCCCATGTTTGTCTTCTGAGGAGATTTGTGTGGTTTTTACTGTGGCGCGTTGGAACTGTTGATCGATGAGTTGAGCGCCATATCCTGCTCTTAGGAGGGCGTCTTTCAGCGTCTGTAAGCGTCTGTGTGATCCTCCTCATCTGAGCAGATCCTGTGTACACAGAGGGCTTGTCCATAGGGGATGGCTTCTTTAATGTGTTTAGGGTGGAAGCTGGAGAAGTGGAGCATCGTGAGGTTATCCATGGGCTAGCAGTACAGTGAAGTGCTGAGATGACCGTCCTTGATGGAGATGCGTGTGTCCAAGAATGCAACCGAATCTGCAGAGTAATCCATGGTAAGTCTGATGGTGGGATAAAACTTGTTGATGTCATTATGTAGTTGTTTCAGTGATTGTTCTCCATGAGTCCAAAGGAAGAAAATGTCATCAATGTATCTAGTGTATAGCATCAGGTGAAGGTCCTGCGTGGTGAAGAAGTCTTGTTCGAACATATGCATGAAGATGTTGACATATTAAGGTGTGAATTTGGTCCCCACGGCTGTTCCAAACGTCCGGATGAAGAACTGGTTGTGAAAGGGAAGACATTCTAGTCCAGGATGAAGTACATGAGTTGCAGAATTGCAACTGCATCTTGGCGATTGTTGGTGTTGAGTACTGAGGCAGTTGCACCAATGCCATCGTTGAGGGGGATGCTGGTGTAGAGTGCCAAGACATCCACTGCGGTGAGGAATGCTCCTGGTTCAACTGCTGCATGGGTGCTAAGTTTCTGTAAGAAGTCCATAGTGTCGTGACAGAAGCTGGGGGTTCTTTGTATGATGGGTTTCAGGATGCTCTTGACATAGCCAGAGAGGTTCTCACATAGGGTCCCATTGCCTGATACGATTGGATGGCCGGGTGTGTTTGCCTTGTGTATCTTCGAGAGGCAGTAGAGATCTCCAACATGAGAAGCAAGTAGGATAAGAGCACGGTGGGTGATCTGAAGGTCTGGATCAAAGGTCTTGATCATAGTGTGTTTATATATGCCCTGTTTGTGAACCAAACTCTTCACTCGCCTGATGAAGGGGCAATGCTCAGAAAGCTTGTGCTACCAAATAAAGCTATTTCATTTTAACCTGGTATTGTGAGACTACTTACGGTGCCTACTCTGTCCAATGCTAGCAACTCCACATCATAACTATTATTAGAAACAAAACTAAAAAAAATTATTTTAGGGTTTGTTTCATTAATTTTGAGTTTTCATCTCTAATCTAGGGATTCAGAAATATGAAACAGCAGTGACATCTGGTGGTTACAAAGAAAATACCTCTGATAGTGAGCAATGATTCACAACCCTTCATACAATTGAAGAAACAAGTAGTGTTCACCATTATATATGTAATTCACCTAAATTCTTTAGGTGGCGTTTACAACAATGTGGAGTTTACAACAATTAAGCAACCACAAAATGTAATCCATGATCAGTCATTTTTATCCACACTATGAATTTCACAGATTTTTTTCAACTGAAATGGAATTATAAAAGTTACTATACGGGAGGCCAGTCAGCCCATTGCCTGGACAAATACATGAATAGGATGGGAAGTGAGGGATATGGTCCCCAGAAGGGTAGGGGGTTTTAGTTCAGTTGGACGGCATGGCTGGTGCAGGCTTGGAGGGCTAAAGGGCCTGTTCTTGTGCTGTAATTTTCTTTGTCTTTTGTATTGTCTCCTTTCCGGGTTGCCTGCCAGAGCAATTCACCTAGTCCCATGCCTCTGCCTTTCCCCTATAACCCTGCAATTTCTTTCTCTTCAGATAATCAACCAATTCCTTTTTGAAAGCCACATTTATACCTACCTCCACCACAGCTTGGGCAGTGTATTCCAGATCTTAACCAATTGCTGCATAAACATTTTTCCTAATTTTATCTTACTTGCTGATCACTTTAATTTGGTGCCCTCTTGTTCTCGATCCTTCAACTAACAGGAAGTTTCATTCTATATACTCTGTATAAACCCCTCATGATTTTAATAAACTCTGTCAAATCATCTCTCAGCCTACTCTTCAAGGAAAACAGCATAAGCTTCTCCAATTTATCCATGTAACTGGTGTTAATCAGTCCAGGAGCAATTCTTGAGAATTTTTTCTGCACCCTTTCTAATGCCTTCTTTCTGAAGTGTGGTGACCAGGACTAGATACAATGCTTGAGCTACTGCAGAACTAGTACAGGATTATTATAACACCCTTGCTTTTGTACTCTATGACCCTATTAACAAAGTCTAGTATACTGTATGCTTTATCACTGCTCTCTCAAGGTCTCCTGCCACATTCAATGATTTGTGTACATATATCCTTCTGCTCCTGCACCCCTTTTCAAATAGTACCCTTTATTTTTACACTGCCTCTCCTCATTCTTCTTAACAAAATGAAACACTTCACACTTCTCTGCATTAAATCTGCAACTTGTTTGCCCATTCCACCAAATCTCTTGAAGTTTATCACTATCCTTCTCACAGTTCACAATACTTCTAAATTTTGCACCATTTGCAAATTTTGAAATTGTGCCCTGTACACCCAAGTTAGGATCATTAATGGGTCTGAACTTCTGCTGAGTGCTAATCAAAGTCGGAATGGCAGCCTGCGATTTTCTTACCTAAAACATTCTTAATCCTGACTCACCCAACTGACCCAGGCCTGGGGAGAACTGGCAGGTCTCCTAAGGTCTTCAGCTGAGCGCTGCAGATTTGGACAGAAGGAAGACACATCCTTTTGATGGCACTGGCTGCCATCAATCAGGTAAGTTTAAAGGCCCAGCCATTTCCCCCTGGAGATATTCAGGGGGTGAAGAGAGTCCTGTGGGGAGTCAGTGCTGATGACACCAAGATTGGGGGAACGGCAAATTGTGCGGAGGGTGTGGAGAGTCTGCAGAAGGATCTAGATAGGCTGGGCGAATGGGCCAGGAAATGGCAAATGGAATTTAATGTTGGCAAGTGTGAGGTGGTCCACTTTGGTAGGAAGAATGGTAGGAAGGACTATTACTTACGTGGCAAAAAACTGCAGCAGGCAACTGTGCAGAGGGACCTCGGGGTCCTTGTGCATGAGTCGCAAAAACCCAGCTTGCAGGTGCAGCAGGTGGTCAGGAAGGCGAATGGGATGCTGGCCTTCATAGCGAGGGGGATTGAATATAAAAGTAGGGAAGTCTTGCTGCAGCTGTATAGGGCATTGGTGAGGCCGCAGCTGGAGTACTGTGTGCAGTTGTGGGCGCCGCACCTGCGCAAAGATATTTTGGCCTTGGAGGGAGTGCAGAGGAGGTTTACTAGGCTGATGCCGGAGTTGAGGGGGTTGAGCTATGAGGAGAGGCTGAATAAACTAGGCTTGTACTCGTTAGAGTTTAGAAGAATGAGGGGAGATCTCATTGAGACGTATAAGATGATGAATGGGATGGATAGGATAGAGGTGGAGAGACTCTTCCCGCTCAAAAAAGACAGTAGGACTAGGGGGCACAGCCTCCAGATAAAGGGGGGGCGGTTTAGAACGGAGTTGAGGAGGAACTTCTTCACTCAAAGGGTGGTGAATCTCTGGAATTCTCTGCCCGTTGAAGTGGTGGAGGCTGCCTCGCTAAATATTTTTAAGACGCGGGTTGATGGGTTTTTGATAAGAGAGGGGATTAAGGGTTATGGGGAGAGGGCGGGAAAATGGAACTGAGCCACGACAGATCAGCCATGATCTTATTGAATGGCGGGGCAGGCTCGAAGGGCTAGATGGCCTACTCCTGCTCCTATTTCTTATGTTCTTATGAGTCTGTATAATAGTTACCCAGAAGACAGAAGCAGGTTTAATTCTTCCAAAGTTTTCTGGGGAACTATTGATGTAACAGTTTGTGATTTAAACCACATTTTCGGATGGTTTCCAATGGAGGGAAACTGCCCACCGAGTGTTTGCACTTCCCAGGCAACTGTTGTGCATTCCTTACCTGGGAGTATCTTTGGGGTATCCCTCAGCTACACTGCCAGTAGTGTAGTTACTGGCAGTGTAGTTACAGCCTAAAATATATCAGGAAAAGCAGTGTTTGACACTGACCTTTGGGAAACCCCACTTCTCCAGTCCAAAAAACTATTTTTCTTGTAATTCAAACAATTTCATATCCATGCTATTACTGTTCCTTTTTATTATAAGGGCTCTAACTTTGCTGGCAAGCTTATCATATGATACTTGGAAGTCTATTTACATCACAACAACTGCATTACCTTCATTAGAGCTTTGTCATCTCATCAAGAAACTCAAGCAAGTTAGTTAAACCCTAGTGTATTGGGTGGTTGTACTGCAGGCTTGCGGTGGACTGAAAAGATTGAGTATGTGGACATTAAGAAAGAGGATGTGTTGGAAGTTTTGAATAGCATCAAGATAGATAAATCACTGGGACCGTATGGGATGCACCCCAGGTTACTGTGGGAGGCCAGGGAAGAGATTGCAGAACCTCTGGCGGTGATCTTTGCGTCATCGATGGAGACAGGAGAGGTTCCGGAGGATTGAGGATTGTGAACGTGGTTCCTATATTCAAGAAAGGGAATAGGGATAGCCCAGGAAATTACCAACCGGTGAGTCTAACCTCAGTGGCTGGTAAGTTGATGGAGAAGATTCTGAGGGACAGGATTTATGAACATTTAGAGAAGATTAGTATGCTCAATAGTAGTCAGCACGGCTTTGTCAAAGGCAGATCGTGCCTTATGAGCCTGGTTGAGTACTTTGAAAATGTGACTAAATACATTGACGAGCGGTAGATGTGATTAATATGGACTTCAGCAAGATGTTCGATAAGGTCCCCCATGCAAGACTTCTTGAGAAAGTGAGACAGCATGGGATCCAAGGGGTTGTTGCCTTGTGGATCCAGAACTGGCTTGCCCGCAGAAGGCAGAGAGTGGTTGTAGATGGGTCTGTTTTCAGCATGGAGGTCGGTCACCAGTGGAGTGCCCCAGGGATCTGTTCTGGGACCTTTGCTGTTTATAATTTTAATTATAATTTATAATTTGCATACATTACCTGGACGAGGATGTGGACGGATGGGTTGGTAAGTTTGCTGATGACACGAAGGTTGGTGGTGTTGTGGACAGTTTGGAGGGATGTCAGAAGTTGCAGCGTGACATAGGTAGGATGCAAGGCTGGACGGAAAAGTGGCAGATGGACTTCAACCCAGATAAATGTGTAGTGGTCCATTTTGGCAGGTCAAATTGGATGAAGGAGTATAATATCAAGGGTAAGACTCTTAGCAGTGTAGAGGATCAGAAGGACCTTGGGGTCCAGGTCCATAGGACTCTTAAATTGGCCTCGCCCGTAGAGGATGTGGTTAAGAAGACTTATGGTGTACTGGCCTTCATCAATCAACGGATTGAGCTTAGGAGTCGGAAGAATGTTGCAGCTTTATAAGACCCTGGTCAGACCTCTCTTGGAATACTGTGCTCAGTTCTGGTCGCCTCATTACAGGAAGGATGTGGAAGCTATTGAAAGGGTGCAGAGGAGATTTACAAGGATGTTGCCTGGATTGGGTGGCATGCCTTAAGAGATAGGTTAAGGTAGCTCGGTCTTTTCTCCTTAGAGAGACGAAGGATGAGAGGTGACCTGATATAAGTGTATAAGATGCTGAGAGGTATAGATCAGGTGGATTCTGGAATGGTTGCTACGAGAGGGCACAGGTTTAAGGTGCTGGGGAGTAAGTACAGAGATGTCAGGGGTAAGTTTTTCACTCAGAGGGTGGTGGGTGAGTGGAATCGGCTGCCGTCAGTGGTGGTGGTGGAGGCAAATTCGATAGGGTCTTTCAAGAGACTTCTGGATGAGTACATGGGACTTAATAGAATTGAGGGTTATAGGTAAGCCTAGTAGGTATAGATATCATCGGTGCAACTTGTGGGCCGAAGGGCCTGTTTGTGCTGTAGTTTTTTTATGTTCTATGTTCTATTTGTCCTCAACAACTCTATGCTGATATTTCTTAATTAACCTACATTTTTTATGTGACCATTACTATTTTCCCCCCCCAGATTATGGTTTCTAAAAGCTTCCCACAACCCAGGTTAAAATGATTGCCCTCTCGTTACTGAGTTTATCCTTACACCCTTTCTTGAACAGGCCGTTAATACATTTGCAATTTGCCAGTCCTCCTGTGTATCTAAAGAGGATTGAATGATTATGGTCAGTGCTTCCACAATTTTCACCTTTACTTCCCACAATATTGTTGAGAAAATTATTTCTTTCAAAACTGTATTTTTCTTTTAAATATGAAAAGGCACTGCATTATCTGGACACTTGGATGCTGACCTGGAGTTTTTAATAAAAGAAAGGTCACAAGTTCACCTTTTGACTGGGAGCAAACCTGCTTTTCCCTCCAAAAAAATCACCTGACCAGCATGGTACTTGAGATCTGTTTGTTTTGAATTACAATCACTTTAATTGATGGAGCAAAAACTGGCAAAGGCTAGTGATTTAAAGGAAATCTTATGACAGGGACAAACTTTAAGTTTTGGACTTGTTATTTTTGAAATCATTGTGTTTTGGGAAATAAATTGACTCAATCTCTCCGTGCCTTGGCTGAAATTCCATCTTCGGTTAACAACGTGCAACTAAAGAATTCCTGTCTGAGTACAATGTATCCACACTTCGAAACCTGAAAAGCTGAGTCAAGAAGAATTAATCCAGCTTATACACCCTCCTCCACATCGAACCAAGTGTCCCTTCTTAACATGAGGGAGTTCCAGGTCGACAGCACTGAAATCCTGTGAACTTTGTCATTGATTTTTCAAAGCCTATCCTCCAAAGCCCATCTCTGCAGAGGCCCCACCACTTTGTCCATTGTTTGTTTGTATGTGTGTATGTATAAGTGCAAGGTGGAGTATTTTTTAAAAGGAATAGATAGTTATACTTCCAGAATACAATTGTGTGCGCATCAATTCTTACAACTTATTCAAAACAAAATCAATCATGTTGAGTTTATTAAAAGTAGCCTGGTTAAAGCCTTTTTCATTCTGGATCTACCAGTAGGGAAGGTAAATAATTGATAATTTTGGTGACTGAATTAAACTCTTAAACTAGCAATGTGACCTGTAGAGTAGTGGGGCTAGATCAACTGTGCACTTTGTCCATCCTGGTCATAACAATATCCTTGGATGCATTTCATCAGGTCCTGATGAATTATCAACTTTTAGTGTTACCAGCTCTATCAATTTTTAGCCCATTCAGTATTTCAACAAATTCCTCCCTCATTATGACTTGGGCACTTTTCTCTTCCACTGTAAAGACAGCTACAAGTGCTCATTCAGTGTTTTTTCAACATTATACTTTAATTCATTTATTAACACTATTTTACTTTCTCATTTTGCTTCCTCGGTGCAAGAATCTGTCTTGTCTCGGTCCGTGTTTTCAAGATCCATAAGGGGAAGGGGGATCATCACACGTCATGGTGCACATCGGTACCAGCGACATAGGTAGAAGAACGGATGGGGATTTAAAACAGGAATTTAGGGAGCAAGGATGGAAGCTGAGAGCCAGGACAAAGCATGTTGTCATCTCTGGTTTGTTGCCCATGCCACGTACTACTGAGTTGAGGAACAGGGAGAGAGTGCAGATTAACATGTGGCTGCAGGGATGGTGTAGGAGAAAGAGTTTTATTTACTTGGATAATTGGAGCACATTCTGGGGAAGGTGGCACCTGTACAAACAGGACTGTTTGCACCTGAACCAGGGAGGCACTAATATCCTGGGAGGGATATTTACGTCGGCTCTTCAGGGGTGGGGTAGGGGGTTCAAACTAATTTGTCAGGGGGATGGGAAAATGAGATATAGTCCAAAAGCCAATGTTGAGGATCGCGAGGTACTGAGGAAGGTATCAAGGTCACAGGAATGTACAGGCATTCTGCCTGTACAGGCAGACAGAATAGTGGGTTGAAGTGTAACTACTTCAATGCAAGGAGCATCAGGAATAAGGTACGTGAACTTGGAGCGTGGATTGGTACTTGGGACTACGATGTTGTGGCCATTATGGAGAGACATGGTTAGAATGGGGACAGGAGTGGTTGTTGGCAATTCCGGGGTATAGATGTTTCAGTAAGAGTAGGGAAGGCGGTAAAAGAGGTGGAGGAGTAGCATTGTTAATCAAGGACAGTTTAACGGCTACTGAAAGGCATTTCAAGGGCAATCTGCCTACTGAGGTAATATGGGCTGAAGTTAGAAATAGGAAAGGATCGGTCACATTGTTAGGAGTTTTCTATAGGCCCCCAAATAGTAATAAAGATGTGGAGGAGGAAATGGCAAAGCAGATTATGGATAGTTGTGGAGGTCAAGGATAGTTATCATGGGTGACTTTAATTTTCCAAATATTGATTGGAACCTTTATAAGTCAAATAGTTCAGATGGGACACTTCTTGTGCAGTGTGTGCAGGCTATACTGGATTTAGTTCTGGGTAATGAGCCGGGTCAGGTGGTAGAGGTTGCATTAGGTGAACATGTGGCTAACAGTGACCACAACTCTGTCCACTTTAGGATATTAATGGAAAAAGTTGAGTGCTGTCCTAAGGGGAGGGTGCTAAATTGGGGGAAGGCTAGCTACAGCTAGGATTAGGCAGGAACGTAGGGATACAGACTGGGATAGGCTGTTTGAGGGCAAGTCCACGTTCGGCATGTGGGAGTCTTTCAAGGGAAAACTGAAATGGTTGCAGGAAAGACATGTGCCGGTTAAGAGGAAGGATGGGAAAGGTAGGATTAGAGAGCCGGGGATTACTAGGGATATTGAGGACTTGGTCAGGAAGAAACGAGAGGCATATGTTAGGTCTAAGCAACTGGGAACGGAGAGACCATTGGAGGAATACAGAGAGAGTAGGAGGGAGCTCAAACGGGGAGTTAGAAGGGCAAAAAGAGGGCATGAAATGGCTTTGACAGACAGAATTAAGGAAAATCCAAAGGCATTTTACTCCTATGTTAGGAACAAAAGGGTGGTTAGAAGAAAAATCTGTCCTCTCAGGGACAGAGAAGGG
Organism: Carcharhinus amblyrhynchos; assembly: GCF_965287045.1. Lineage (NCBI taxonomy): Eukaryota > Metazoa > Chordata > Chondrichthyes > Carcharhiniformes > Carcharhinidae > Carcharhinus > Carcharhinus amblyrhynchos. The sequence continues at coordinate 44,552,234 of NC_137334.1, forward strand.
GAACTGTGCTTAGAGTCCGAGGGAATGGGGGAGATCCTGAATGAATACTTTGCGTCAGCATTCACGAAGGAGACAGGCTTGATGTCTGGTACTGTCATGGAGGAAGCTGTAGACCAGTTGAAGGAACTATCCATTACGAGGGAGGAAGCGTTAGGGCTTTTAGATAGCATTTATCCTAGGCTGCTTAGGGAGGCAAGAGATGAAATTGCTGAGCCTCTGACGCAAATCTTTGTCTCTTCTTTGGACACAGGTGAGGTCCCAGAGGACTAGAGGATAGCGAACATGTTTAAAAAGGGTAGGAGGGATAACCCTGGTAACTATAGGCCGGTGAGTTTGACGTCAGTGGTAGGCAAGTTGATGGAGAGGATTCTTAGGGATAGGATGTATGACCATTTAGAGCGTTGCGATCTGATTAGGGATACGCAACATGACTTTGTTAAGGGGAAGTCTTGCCTTACGAATCTGGTAGAATTTTTTTGAGGAGGTGACAAAAACGGTTGACGAAGGACGAGCCGTTGATGTCATCTATATGGATTTCAGTAAGGCATTTGACTAAGTCTCTCATGGTAGGTTGGTTAAAAAGGTTAAGGCTCATGGGATACAAGGCCAGGTATCTAGATGGATTGATAACTGACTTGGTAAGAGGAGACAGTAGAAGTGGAAGGGTCCTTTTCTAGCTGGAGGTCTGTCACTAGTGGTGTGCCGCAGGGCTCAGTGCTGGGACCTCTTCTATTTGTAATATACATAAATGACTTGGAAGAGGGAGTAAGTGGTGTGATCAGCAAATTTGCAGATGACACTATGATGGCTGGATTGGCGGGCAGTGAGGAGAAATGTCAGGCAATACGACGGGATATAGATAGGCTGGTATAATGGGCAGATAAATGGCAAATGGAGTTTAATCCTGATAAATGTGAGGTGATGCATTTTGGCAGAAATAATATGGGGGGAGTTATATGATAAAGGGTGTAGAAACGCAGAGGGTCCTGGGGGTGCAAGTGCACAAGTCTTTGAAGGTGGCAGTACAAGTGGAGAAGGTTGTGAAGAAAGCTTATGGTATGTTAGCCTTTATAGAAAGGGGTATAGAGTATAAGAGCTGGAGTCTAATGTTGCAGTTGTATCGAACGTTGGTTCGGCCACATTTGGAGTACCGCGTCCAGTTCTGGTCGCCTTACTACCAGAAAGACGTGGAGACCCTGGAGAGAGTGCAGAGGAGGTTTACCAGGGTTATGAAGAAAGATTGAGCAAATTGGAGCTGTTTTCCCTTGAAAGACGGCGACTGAAGGGAGATCTAATAGAGGTATATAAGGTTATGAAGGATATAGATAGAGTAAACAGTGGTAAGCTTTTTCCTAGGTTGGAAACGCACATTACGAGGGGCCACGGGCTTAGGTTGAGGGGGGGCGAGGTATAATTCAGATGTTAGAGGGAGGTTTTTCACGCAGAGGGTAGTGGGGGTATGGAATGCTCTGCCCAGCAAGGTGGTGGAGGCAGGCACGCTGGAGTTGTTTAAGAGTTACTTAGACAGGCACATGAGCAGGATGGAGATGGAGGGATATAGGAGATTGTTTTAAATAAGATTTCAGGAGCCTTGGGACGTCCCTGGCAATGTATAAGGATGTGGATGATACTGATGTTTTTCGCTTTTAATCCACAGGTGCTTCGGTCCACCTTGTTGTCCAACAAGGGGCATACATGCAATGGGTCATACGAGGCTGCTCTTGGTTGTTTCGAGAGTAGCCTAGTACTTCACGTCGTAAGCGTATGCTTAAACTGGACCAGATGCTGGGCAACACGACACTCAGTGACTATCACTGTTTGCTGTGCAGATACATGGATTTGGGCCAGTGTCTGTGGGAGTTTGCGCATTCTCCCTGTGCTTACGTGGGTTTTCTCCGGGTGCTCTGGTTTCCTCCCACACCCCAAAGATGTGCTATCAGGCTGATTGGTGTAACAAATTGTCCCTAAATTAGTCTTCTCTCAATGTGGAATGCCATAAGCATAGACAATGGTCATGGGCGGACTCAATGTTAAAATGGCGGCGCGGGCTCGTTGAGCCAAAGGGCCTGTTTCCCGGGCTGTTTTGTTCTTTGGAGAGTTTCCTGACACAATATGTGGATAGGCCGACAAGAGGTGAGGCCACATTGGACTTGGTACTGGGTAATGAACTGGGCCAACTGTTAGATTTGTTTGTGGGAGAGCACTTTGGAGATGGTGACCACAATTCGGTGTCCTTCATTATTGCAATGGAGAGGGGTAGGGTCACACGGCAGGGCAAGGTTTATAATTGGGGCAGGGGTAATTATGATGCGATTAGGCAAGAATTATGGAGCATAAGATGGGAACAGAAATTGTCAGGTATGGGCATATATGAAAAGTGGAGCTTTTTCAAGGAACAAATGCTGAGTGTCCTTGATAGGTATGTCCCTGGCAGGCAGGGAGGGAATGGCCAAGTGAGGGAACCATGGTTCACAAAGGAGGTTGAATGTCTTGTTAAGAGGAAAATGGGAGCGTACGTAAGGATGAAAAAACAAGGTTCAGTTGGGTCACTTGAGGGTTACAAGGTAGCTAGGAATGAGTTAAAGAAAGGGCTGAGGAGAGCTGGGACAGGGCATGAGAAGTCTTTGGCGGGGATAAAAGAAAACCCCAAGGCTTTTTATTCTTATGTGAGGAATAAAAGAATGACCAGGGTGAGGTTAGGGCCAGTCAAGAATAGTAGTGGGGACTTGTGCATGGAGTCAGAAGAGATAGGTGAGGTGTTGAATGGATACTTTTCTTCAGTGTTCAATAAGGAGAGGAGCCACGTTTTTGAGGATGAGCGCGTGATACAGGCTGTTAGGAAGAGGTAGATGTTCTGAGGGAAGATGTATTAGCAATCTTGAAAAACCTGCGGATCGATAAGTCCCCTGGGCCAGATGGGATACATCCTAGGATACTTTGGGAGGCAAGGGATGAGATTGTGAAGTCTTTAGCTTTGATCTTTGGGTCCTCACTGTCCACAGGGATTGTGCCAGAGGACTGGAGAGTGGCAAATGTTGTTCCTCTCTTCAAAAAAGGAAGAGAGGAACAGTTAGTCTTATTTCAGTGGTTGGTAAGTTAATGGAAAGGGTCCTGAGAGATAGGATTTATGACCATTTGGAAAGATACAGTTTAATCTGGGATAGTCAGTACAGTTTTGTGAGGGATAAGTCCTACCTCACAAATTTGATTGAATTCTTTGAGGAGGTAACTAAGTGCATAGATGAAGGTAGAGCAGTTGATGTCATATACATGGATTTTAGTAAGGCATTTGATAAGGTTCCCCATGGTAGGCTCATGAAGATGATAAGGAGGTGTGGGATAGAAGGAAATTTGGCTGATTGGATAAGTAACTGGCTGTCTCATAGGACACAGAGGGCGGTGGTGGTGGAAGGAAAATTTTCACACTGGAGGCCAGTTACCAGCGGTGTACCACAGGAGTCAGTGCTGGGTCTTCTGCTATTTGTGATTCTTATCAATGACTTGGAAGAGGGGGCTGAAGGGTGGGTTAGTAAATTTGCTGATGACATCAAGATTGGTGGAGTAGTGGATGAGGTAGAGGGCTCTCGCAGGCTGCAAAGAGACATTGATTAGGATGCAGAGCTGGGCCAAAAGGTAGCAGATGGAGTTTAACCCTGATAAGTGCGAGGTGGTTCATTTTGGTAGGACAAACTTGAATGTGGATTACAGGGTCAATGGCAGGGTTCTGAGGAATGTGGAGGAACAGAGATCTTGGGGTTCATATCCACAGATCTCTGAAGGTTGCCACTGAAGTGGATAGAGCTGTGAAGAGAGCTTATAGTGTGTTAGCGTTTATTTACAAGGGGTTTGAGTTTAAGAGCCATGGGGTTATGCTGCAACTATACCGCACATTGGTCAGACCACATTTGGAATATTGTGTTCAGTTCTGGTCACCTCACTATAAAAAGGATGTGGAAGCATTGAAGAGAGTGCAGAGGAAATTTACCAGGATGCTGCCTAGTTTGGAGGGTAGGTCTTATGAGGAAAGGTTGAGGGAGCTGGGGCTTTTCTCTTTAGAGCAGAAGAGGATGAGAGGCGACTTAACAGAGGTTTATAAGATGATGAGGGGGATAGATAGAGTAGACGTGCAGAGACTATTTCCTCACGTGGACATAGCTGTTACTAGGGGGCATAACTAGAAGGTTCATGGTGGGAGATATAGGAGGGATGTCCAAGGTAGATTCTTCACTCAGAGTTGTTGGGCTGTGGAATGCACTGCCTGCTGTAATAGTGGAGTCGGACACTTTAGGAACTTTCATGCGGTTATTGGATAGACAATGGAGCACACCAGAATTATAGGGAGTGGGATAGCTTGAACATGGGGTTGGACATAGCTCGGCACAACACTTGTTTAACATATTTGCCATTTCCTTACTTTCATTTAGAACATCACCATCATCAGAAAAGCCCACATTTCATTTAGCCATCATCCTTTTTGTAATATAATTGTACAAGTTTGTGTTGATTTGGATATCCTTTACAAGTTTCTTTTCATATTCCTTTTTGTAGCTCTATCTGTTTTGGTTCCATTTGGTGTTCTTTGTATCCCTCACTCTCCTGGATCTGCGCTTTTCCATGTTTTTTCTTTTAGTTTTTCATGGTATTCCTAATATCATAAAATATGACATATTTCATCATCCATGATTTTTTTTGGCAAATAGAAATGGGATCTATATACAGGTATATTTCTTTTTAAACACCTTTCGTTTATCTTCTGGTGCCTTACCCATTTTCTCTCTCTTCAGGTATTGTGCCCTTAGAGGGCATTGGTGACCATGGACTTCCATGTGTTGGTCCATGGTCATACATGGACCAATCATGAAAAACTAAAAGAAAAAACATGCAAAAAGCACAGATCCTTCCAATACACCTATGGCAGGCAGTGAAACAGGAGAGTCTCCACGTAGCTAGAATCTGTAGCAACAGCAAATCACTGCTGCACCTTCCCATGCATAACCATGGACCAACACATGGAAGTCCATGGTCACCAATGCCCTCTTGAGGGCACGGTGCCTGAAGAGAGAGAAAATGGGTAAGGCAACAAAAGATCAATGAGAGTTGTTCAAAAAGAAATTTAACTGGATGCAGGTTCTAGTTACCCAGAGACTCTCCTGTTTTCACTGCCTGCCATAGATGTATTGGAAGGATTTGCAGGTTATCAATCTGTTTGGCCGCATTATGAAAACATTCTCTGTAGCCATCAAGTCCTGGAATGGGACTTGAACACAGATGCTACCAATACATAGCAATACCTCCTCCATTTTACAATTAACATGTTTATATAACAACTTTAGCAAACTGAAATGTCCCAAAGTACTTTTCTCCACTGCAGTACAGCAGAGGAGAAGATCATGGTTTCTTTAATGTCAAGTTGGTTTGTAATGACAGACCTTGTGATAGAAGATTTGTGTGCTGTCAGTCTTTTGCAACAAACCCAAATCAGTCAGGTTCACAGTATTCTGGGATGTGAGAGAGTGATAGTGAAAGTGAGGGGAGTGATAATGTCACTAGACCCCAAGCTAATCTTCTAGTGGAACATTAGTTCAAATCTCATCACGGCAGCTGCTGGAATTTAAATTCAATTAATGTCTGGAATTGAAAACTACTCTTGGCAGCTATCTCATGAAATTGTAATTGATTGTTGTAAAAAGGCATCTGGTTCTCTAATGTATTTAAGAAAGGAAATCTGCCATCCTTAACCTGCTCTGGACTACAAGTGATTCCGGACCCACAACAATGTGCTTGACTTTTAAATGCCATCTGAAATACTGTAGCAAACCACTCAGATCAAGAGCAATTTGTGTTGGACAATAAATGCTAACCTCACCATTCACACCCACCCCATGAATGAATTTAAAAGATGATGATCAGTCAGTTTTCCTGACTTGCTGTATGCAGGTCTAGTACTGTGTGCTATTAAACTGTACAGCTTTTAACTAGTAAAAGATCATAAGTTTCCCCATTCACACTTACCTGTAAGAAAAAACTCTAATTGTTACAAGTGATAGAAAAGAGGCAAAAGACATGACTCAAGTACATCTGCATCTGCCTTCACGAAAGATTGAAATGTTGCTACAGGAGCAAAATTCAATAGCATAAAATTAGATAAAAAGGGTGTGCTTAAGGTTGGCAGTTCTCAGAAGTCGAAAAGTCACCCAGTCTGGATGGGAGACATCTGAATTTACTGAGGGTAGGAAGGGTGAAAATTGAAGAGCTTCTGGCCACAATTTTACAATCTTTCTTGGATATGGAGTTAATACTAGAGGAATCAAGAAATTGCAAATGTTACATCCGTGTTTAAGAAAAGGATAAGTCTGGTAACTAAAGGCTAGTCAGCCAAACACTGTAAACAATGAAACCTTTTAGATACAATGATCTGGGACAAAATTTAATCGGCATTTGGAAAAGTAGGGGCTAATAAATTAATGTCAGCAGGATTTGTTAAAGTCAAGTCATATTTAACTAACTCGACATAAATTCTTTGATGAAGATAGCGCGATTGATATGCAGATGGAAGTCAAAAGACATTTGACAAAGTAGAACATCATGGACTTGTTTGCAAAACTAAATGCCATGTGTTTAAAGAGATTGGCATTCCTGTAGTACTTGCATTTCATTTACTGGCCAATCAATTTCTTAACTTCTGCGCCTTCTGCCACAGCAGCAAGACACTGATCCACTAAAAAACAGCTCTAAAAAAACTGATCATGAAAAGACGGATACTTGAACAGTAAAGAAAGATAAATAAAACCATTGGAATTGAATCTATCAAAATAAAATACAATGTGAACTTCTAGCAAGTGAATTATCAACAATTAGAAAGCAATTTGACAAATCAAACTAACAAATACCAATCCATTCTACATAACAGTACTTTCACACTTGCATTTCTTTCTCCGGTGTTTCATGTTCAACTTTGACTTAGCTCAAGGCTCACTTTCTCCAATCTTGGTCACTCTGTGCCATTGATTTTTCTGTTATTTCCCTTCTGACTCACTTAAATTCTTAAGTTTTTTTACTTTGAGATGGCTTAGGTTAATGTTTGCAGCCTTGTCTTTTTTAAGTTTCAATTTAAAATGACTTTATTTTTGTTTAATCAATGTGTAACACTAAAGATAAAATAAATTGAATAGTTTGTACAACAGAAATGTCATGTGCCCTTTACCTCTCAGGATAAGGAGTTCCCGTAAAGAAATGGATGCAGTGCAGCTTGCTGTCTGTGGGTAGAATGGAGGCCATGCTCCCAGTTGTCATAAAACCACCCTCCATATTAATACCACTCTCTTTGTCCCGAAGAATATCCATCATGGTTTCAATTGTAATATTTCCTATTATAAAGCATGAACGTAATATAAACTTAACATGTCTGTTTATAAGAAAAGTAATTATGAAAGCATACCATCAACAATTAAAATTATATTGTGTCTTTCATAAAATATCCCAAGGCACTTCACACGTACATTCTAAAGCAAATTAGACACCGAGTCACAGAGATAATAGGCAGGAAGCCAAAAGCCGAGTCAAAGAGGTAGATTTTACAAACTTTCTTGGGTATGGAGTTAATACTAGAGAAATGGAGAAATTGTAAATGTTACATCCATGTTTAAGAAAAGGATAAGTCTGGTAACTACAGGCCAGTCAGCCAAACACTGTAAACAATGAAACCTTTTAGATACAATGATCTGGGACAAAATTTAATTGGCATTTGAAAAAGTAGGGGCTAATAAATTAAAGTCAGCAGAATTTGTTAAAGTCAAATCATATTTAACTAACTCGACACAAATTCTTTGATGAAAATAGTGCGATTGATATGCAGATGGAGGTCAAAAGACATTTGACAAAGTAGAACATCATGGACTTGTTTGCAAAACTAAAAGCCATGTGTTTAAAGAGATTGGGATTCCTGTAGCACTTGCATTTCATTTACTGGCCAATCAATTTCTTAACTTCTGCGCCTTTTGCTACAGCAGCAAAACACTGATCCATATAGCTCTAAAAAAAACTCTAAGAAAGAGAGGTAGTGGAGAGATATAGGGAGAAAATTCCAGAACTTAAAAGCCCAGGCTCCAGAAAATACGACCACCAATGGTTAGAACAATAGAGCAATTAAAATCCGGGATTCATAAAAAGCCAGACTTAGATGGGCAGAGTTATCTTGGAGTGTTGTTGGGCTGGAGTAGATTGAAGTGATAGGGACAGGCATGGCCCTGGAGGAATTTGAAAACAAAAACAAGTATTTCAAAATCGTGAGCCAATGCAGATCAGCAAGCACAAGAGCAGCAGAATTTTGGATGATGTCAAGATTATGGAAGATTGAACGTGGGAGGCTAGGAAGGAGAGCATCAAAATAGTTATGTCTAGATGGAACAAAGGCATACGTGAATTTTCAGCAGCAGATGACCTAAGGCAGTGATAATTAGACAAATTTAAGTGACCTTAGGTGATGATACAGGTGAGGTTAGAATCTCAAATCACAGTCAATTGGAACAGTCTGGTTCATTCTCAAACTATTAATAGAGAGTCAGTGGCTAGTATTCCTTCAATTACTACAAATCAGCAGGAGGCTGTTTTCCAAGTTAATCCCTCTTACACAAACTTCAGCTTTTAACATCTTTATCTCATGTCCAAGTTTTTTTCTAAGAACGAAATAGCCAAACTGTGATGCCTAGCATCGTCAAATTCATACAGTTCACTGGTCATGCTGAAAAGGTATACTTATATGTAAAAACATATTAAATAAGCTTTTCTGTAGAATACAAAAAAAAGTTCTGTCTTTGTCAACCCTTTATTTGTTAAGAAAAAAGTTTGATAATGAAGTTACCACAAAACATTTTTGCCAATGGTTACGCTTGCTCTTATAAGATTTGAGGTGTTTGCTGAGAGAATATATCAAGCAACTAAATATGTATGAGTGACCTATTTTGAAGTTAATTTTCTTTTTTAATTACCTTTGTTCTTATTAAGAAGCTGCAGGCCAGTACAATATCGGTTACCGGTTTCATTCATTTTAGTACTGTCTTGATAGGAATACACAGCAGTGAAATTGAACTCAGTTTTACCATCCCACCAGCCTTGACTCTTTGCATAACTCCTCATTTCTGGATGCTCTTTATTGATCTTTGTTGTTATAGAAAGCTGATTGGAAATATTTCGCACCCCTTCCACATACAAGAACAAAAATTAAAGACACAAATCATGCATATAATCAATTTCTTTACTGTTAATGACAAATGTCATCATTTTATAATATACTTGCAGCCCACTTAATGTGTCATATGGTTAACATTACTTTGCAACAACTATTTTATTATGGCTGCAGACTTATCATCAATAAATTACTATACTGACTTTACAATAAAATCACTAACATCAGCAAGTTTAGAGTGCTGGCTTTGCTTTCTTTTTGTAGGTTATGATTTTGTTTTCTTTCCATTAATTAATGGGCAGCAGCGAAAAATCAACTGGATTTCCCATCAACACCCTTCCATACACTCACCAATGTTAATGTTGAATTTGTGTCGCACTGAAATACATGCTTTAAATTGATAATGAAGCACAACTGAGGAAGGATTAGAGAATTGATGTAAAGCAGTTCACTCTGAGTCTCTGGAAGAATCTGCGTGGGATTTTACAGCCTCACTCAATTAAAAACAGTAAAATCCCGCCCGAGGTCAATGGACCTTCCTACGTTCTACCCCTCGCCCACTCCGATTCCCGTGACAGGCAGACCGGTAAAGTTCTAGATTTTGCTGATTTTTTGTTTTTTCTGTGTTTTTGCTGATTTGGAAATTAACCTGTTTTAAGGTGCAGGCTAGCTTCAGACTCATTCTTCCTCAACATACAATTATTGGAATCAATGACTAATTTTTGATCTGAAGTATTTTAATAACATTGAAGTTGCAAATTTCACCTGATTAACATAGATATTTGTTAATTATTGCTAGCAGCAGATGGGTGGGGAAGAGATTTTCTGCCCTCCTGCAGCGTGTTTTCTGGCGGCAGAGGTGGCTTGCCAATGGCCACCACAAGCCAGGATCTTCTGGCTCGCCAATGTCTACAGCATTTGGCCTGTGACTCCCACTACTGGACGAAAAATCCCAGCCTTAATGTTTAAAATCCAGAACCCCTGCAATCGATTATATAAGCATTCAGTAAGGGAGCCTTTAACTGACAGTGGTTTTAGCCAAGAGGAAGATAGGACGTGTGTCAAGCCCATTTGATGTCATCAGTTTGATGACAAGGAGGAGGAGATGCTACGACTGAAATCCCTATACTAGCTGTTAGAACCTTACAGACAACTTTCTGCCACACACCACCCATCCAGACATCACTGGAACCGTACTCTGCACATCATCACATTGTGACCGAATAAACTTAAATTGCTTTTTGCTCCCACAAGCGAATTGTCCAAAAATTCATACTTGCATTCTGTTGATGCAACACTATAGCAAGAATAGTCTCTGGACATAGTTGAACTTCATATTTTAAGTAATGCTGTGCGTGTCTGATGTTTTTACTGCATCTCCTGCACCCCAATTTAGGCATTGGCAATATAGCAGCAACAAGCCACTGGGTGAGAATACAGCTGAAAGCAAAAACCCACAGGATACTATTTTAACTGATAGTGATGGAACCGAAACTAGGTATTGAGGAATCTTGCAAAGAGAACAGGATAACTGCAAATAAATAATGAGATAAATGCAATCAAAGTAGTCCAGTATCAATGGGATGAAATATTGGACACAAGGTTCCCAAAAAGCAGACAATATATCAAACTTCACATACTGATTCAACATGACTATAAAGACAAATGGAAGCATCAAGACAAGTTCTGCTCAGCTGCTAATAGCATTGTCAGGTCAGCTAGATACTGATTCTTTTAAAATGTCGTAGACCATATCACAGATCTTTCCTTGTGATCTTCCTTCCCCTGGTTCAAAACCTATTTCTACTATTCTTCCATTCTGATGGAAAGTTAGTGACCAGAAATATTAACTTTGCTTCTTCCTTCACAGGTGCTACAAGACCTGTTGCTTTATTCATTCATGAGACATGGGCATCGCTGGCTGGCCAGCATTGCCCATCCCTAGTTGCCCGAGGGCAGTTGAAAGTTAATCACATTGCTATGGCTCTGGAATCACATTGGGCCAGACCAGGTAAGGACAGCAGATTTCCTTCCCTAAAGAACTTTGTGAACCAGATGGGCTCTTCCAACAATTGAAATTGGCTTCATGGTCATCAGTAGATTCTTAATTCCAGATTTTTTTTATTGAAATCAAATTCCACCATCTGCCATGGTGGGATTTAAACCCAGGTCCCCAGATCATTAGCTGAGTTTCTGGATTAATGGTCCAGCGATAATACCACTAGGCCTTCGCCTCCCCTTGTTGGCTGAGTATTTCCTGCATTTTCTGTTTTCATTTCAGATTTGAGCTACTACAGTATTTTGCTTTTGTAGTTTTTTAAAATTGTGACATGATTATTACTTACTTAATGGTTCTTAGCTAAATATTTATTCTGTTTTCCCCCTAGATTAACATTTAACAAGGCTATTTTTATGTCAAAGTCATGATACAGTCAAAAGTCTGACAACACCAGGTTTTAGTCCAACCAATTTATTTAGTCAGACTTTTGACTGTGTTTACCCCAGTCCAACGCCAGTACATCCACATCAAAGTCATGATACACATAGCTTAAGTTATCTTTAAAGCTAGTGACCAGAAAGACAGTGGGGGGATTTTCCAGTCCCTCCTACCTCTGGTCCCACCAAAGCTGACCCCTCATGGTTTGTTTCCCAACAGTGGGGCAGCCAAGCCAGGCAAAAGCTCATTGATTTTGGCAGGACTGAATGATCCCACCAGTGGCCAATGATTTGCCATGTTTGTGGCGGGAAAACCTAGGGCGGAGCAGAGAATTCCACCCTACAAAGTGTTTCGGAAACTAATTCTGTAACTATGGCTGTAATTTCATTTTAAAATGTAAACACTTACTGCTATAATTGGATTAATAACATGTTCATACTTACCTTCAACTTTTTCTGCTGCCCAGTATTTACCAATTGTCTCTAAAACCCAGGCTTCCTTCTTGTCAGCAATCAGAAAGCTATTGTGGTATGTAAATGTAACTTCATCTTCCATACAATTTCCACCCTGTCCATATTTTTCTAGCAGACCAGCAAGGACATCAACTGCCTCTTCAGCTGTCGTAGATCTTTCAAGGCCAAGCCTAGAAAAATTTACATTATTCAAATATAAATAGTTTCCATGAGATAAATTATGGTTGTAGTAATATATCTTACTAGTCCAATAGCCAAGATTCAAATCTGTTTGTAATTGATACTCAGAAAAGGGCCTTGAAATTGTAAATGTGCTAAAATGACAAATTTCTGTATTTCATGTCACACTATCCTTCAGGCATATTGCTCAAAGGGGACATTGGAATCCATAGACATCCAATGAATTGGTACAAGGCTGCAGTGATTTTTTGTCATGCCATACAGCCTGACAGACTAGGAAACTCTCCACTCTTACTGCCTGCCATCAAGTGTACTGAAAGGGTTTACAGGCTGTTAATCAACCCATCTGACCACATTATGCATGTATCTTCCATGACCATCAAGACCTGAAGTGGGACTTGAACCTTGGGCTTCTGGCCTCGAGATAGGGGTGCTACCACTGTGTCACAACACCACTAGAATTTTATGTCATACTATTTTTAAATAATTAGGGTGTTAAAATGGAGACAGTGATTCTGTACTAAACTTCAAAATGGAGATAGGAGCCCATTTGGCTGATGGACCAAGTTGTTCATAAATTAGTCAAGATGTAAGCTTTTGCTAATGTTAATCAAATGATGCATGGTTACATTATGTGGATAAAGTGTTTCATAATAGCAGAGAATGCAAATATGTCCTACCACCATGCCTTTGAAATTTATTAGGTAAGAATCCATTATTCAAAGGCCTTTGGCTCTGAAATACGTGCTGGTCAGTTTAATGCACTTTTGAAGTTGAACATCTTGATGTTGCAAGAACTCACAAATGACAATGAAACCACAATTTGCATTTATATAAACACTTTTAATGTAATAAAACATCCCCAAGGTATCTGGAGAATAATCATCACCCAACAGCATAAAAAGTATCAGAACAGGAGAAGTAGATTTTAGGAAGCATTTTAAAGGAGAGAAAGGTAACAAGACAAAGAGGCTTGGTGAGGGAATTCAAAACTCAGGACCTAAACATCTGAAGGCACTCCACCAACAGTGGAGCAATTAAAATCAGGAATGTGCAAGAAGCCAAAACTGGAGGAGCACAGAGATCTCAGTGGGTTGAGCGGCTGGACAATGCCACAGAGACAGGAAGACATGACAGCATGACCAAATTTAAAAACAAGGATTAGAATTTAAAAATATAAGCACTGCAGGACTGGAAGGCAATGCACATGAGTGAGCAATTGGCACTCAGTGTGAACTACGTTATGGGCAGAATTTTGAATGAGCTGAAGTTTGTGCAGAGTGCAAGATGGGACACCAGGCAAAAGAACATTGAAATTATCAAATCTAACTGCAACAAAGATGTGGACGAAGTATCAACAGCCCATAAGCCGAGGGATCAAAGTAGACGGAGTTGGTGAGGATATGGAGTTGGAAGCTCAGTTCAGGATCAAATAGAATGCCAATATTGCAAATACTCTGGTTCTTCCTCTGCCCATGGCCAGCAATGGGGTCAAATGGCTAGTTTGTGGGGGCATAAAAGATTTTTTAAAAAAATGATTAATTGACATTATGGCAAGAAAAGCGGAATAATCGTGGCACAATCCAGTCCGCAATCATTTTGTGTTTAGTCATCTTTTGGGAGGGCCGTGAGTTGCTTGCAGGTCTTGAGAGGATCAGGGCCTAAATACACCGGTGAGCCTGGCTGCAAAGTGATCGGGCACCGTTTTGGAAGAGCATCCCAATTTCACAGTGCACTGGAAGACCCACTCCTCCCACACCCCATTGGCGGCATGTTTCTCAACCCCTCCCTGACACATGCCTTTCCAATGGGTCCCCTTCATGACCCCCAACAAGTACCCCTTCGTGATCTCTGGCATGGCTATCTTCATGACTCCTGACATATCCCCCAACATGACCCCAACACACACCCTTATGCTTCACCTCTTTATAGCCCCTCTGTCATAGCTGCCCCCATCATTGCCCTGTTCAGGCCCCAGCCCCTTGGCACTGCCCAGGTGGGCACTGACAGTGTGCCAGGTGGCCCTGCCATCTATTTGTTTTAATATTTGGAACCTGCAAATCAATTATCTAGAAGTGGAGGTATAGTATTTCCTGCGTTTCATAAAAGAATGGACAACATATTACCTGACGCATTAATCTCTAATGCATTAAACTATAATTTAGATGATTATGAGTCCCAAGATATAAGAAGCTACTGATGGCACATATGATGTTGGTCTCAGTTTATTAATAGAGTAGGACAACTTATGGAAGCTTTCATTTTGCCTTGAGAATATTGAATGAGGGAGACAGGAATACTGAACTCATACTGTCTTAAGTAGCAAAATATTCACAAATTACCATAACCAGATCTCTAAACGCACAGAAGTTTCTGACTTAAAAATATAAAGCTAATTACTTTACATGGTTCACTGACAGACCTGATATTTGTTCGATCCATCATGATCTACGCTGTCTTTGATAATAAAGCTCTGTTAAAAAATATTTAATTGTATTTAAAACATTTTCGGTTTCTTTAGTGTACATTACTCCAAATATATTTTTCTCAGCTCTCTGACGAGTCCCTCCCCCCACCACAAGAATAACCTGAATCACTAAAAGAGCACAGAGGTTGGGAACACGGATTTTGCCACTCTTAAGGGTTGAAGTTGCACTGGTTCACAAACAGGGAGGGAGAGAGGAGGCATTGGGCTTGTGGCTCAACATCAGGGACTCACAGGTGGATGCTGCTATGGAGAACCGTGCTAAAAAGCTACCTAGCTTGGAAGTATAAGGTCTACAGTAAGCAACAACATCACTTGAGCTTTACACGGTTTGTGACCCCAGAGGAAGCAAAATCAATGAATAACTTAAGCCCTGTTGGAAGATAAAAGAAAAGCATAACAGGCAGCAACAACAGGAAATTGTTGCAAGAAATGTACTCTGCCACTTTTTCTTAAAGTAAAATCAATCATCTTGTAGCAAAGTAAAATAAGCCAAACCTGACTAAATCCATGCCCAGAAGGGCTTCTTTGTCATTGGGCTTTTCTTTTCCCCAGATCGCTTCATTACCAATACACACTCCATGTTCATTGGCTCCCATTTCAGCGCCCCATAACCAAGATGGACGGCTAAGAACAACAGCATGTGTCTTTTCAACTTGATCAATCTTTATATATGTGCACTGGAATGTAAATTATAAAATAATTTTAAATCATCAAAAGTGCTCGCAAGCATGACTGAATGATTTAGACCACATGACCGATTTTTTTTTATTTTGACGGCTTTGCTGCAATATTTATAACGAAAATACTTCTATAAATTGAAGAAGAGTTTAATTCTTGTGCGAACTTAATACAAGGGAGACTGTAGGCTAATCCTATCCACATTTTAATGTTTGAGGCTAAAAATGCTAGCACAGAGAATCTTTGTGGTGCTTGTGTATATATCAGACCATCATCGACCCCAAGCAGATGCAAAAACATTTACACCAAGTATAAGACAATTAGTCTCCACATATTAGAGAACTAAAAGGTTTCTGAGTTACTCTCCAGTTAGGGTCACTCAAGAAGCAATGTCAATTGTTCAGGATATAGGGATAGTGGAGAAGTGGATAACCACCAATACAGACAGCAAAGGGATACAGGACTCTCAAATTTAGGGAGCTGATGACTAAGAGTAGACAGATGGGCAGCAATTGGCTGACTTGGATTGATCCTTTTTTGTGAACAGGACATCTCTGGAAAATGATCCCAACTGTTGAGCAGATGCCAATGTTGTATTTGTACTGAAGCAGCTTAGCGAAAGGCATACCTAGATTTGGGAGCACAAGTCTTCAGAACTACAGCCAAGATGTTGTCAGGGCCCTTAACTTTTGCAATAGCCAGCATCTTCAGCGACTTCTTGATTTCATGTGAATTGAATCAAATTGCCTGAAGACTGGCACCGATGATGGTGGAGACCCCAGGAGAAAATGGATATGGATGAAGATGGCTGCAAATGCTTCAGCCTTAGTTTTTTGTACTGATGTACTCCTCCATCATTGAGGATGGGATGTTTGTGAGCTTCCATCTCCAGTTAATAGCTGTCCATACCATTTGCAACTGGGTGTGGCAGGACTTCGGAGATCTAATCTGATTTGTTGGTCGTGGGTAGTTGAGCTTTTGTGTTCAGTATGCATGCGGTCCTGTGTTGTAGCTTCACCAGATTAGTACCTTATTTTTATATATACCTGGTGCTGCTTTCCTCCACTCCTCATTAAACTTGATTGGTCCCCTGGCTTGATGGTAACAGCAGAGTGAGCAATACGCCAAGCCATATGGTTATAAGTTGTGGTTGATTACAATTCTGCTGCCCTACAGTGTCTCACGGATGCCCAGTTTTGAGTTGCTAGAGCTCATATGGTACCACAACTGAGCATCTAACCAAATTCAGCTCTATTAACCTTATTTATATATATATAACATATATTCTACAACTAGAGGTGTTGGCTTGAATTTAGGAAACAGCTTAAAAGGAAAGATGCGCAGAAAGTTTAGATTGATCAAATCTTACACAGACAGTGATGAACATGTGGAATAGACCATAAAAAAAAGCCACAGTGGCAAAGTTGGGGAAATAACTGAACAGATATTTTAAGAAGTAGACAATTGAAAAGGAAAAAACGGTTCTGCCAGATATGGTACATAGAATAGGCTTTATGTGAAAATTTATAGCTAAATATCAATTTAAAGCTATACATGATCAATGTTGTGGTTTTATTAGAATAATAACAAACAGAACGAACACTTCTGATAAATGAGAACTGGCTGTTGAAAAATCAAAGGTAAAATGATTGTTTCAGAACTGAATTCTCTGGTATTTCTCCATAACTATTTAAATTGATTAAAGTTTACATCTCTGTATATTTATAACCATTTTAAAATCCATGTGATTAAGAAAACGCAATTGATAATTTTGTAATCTAACTTTTTTATTTGGGTCATTATTCACTTTCCTAAATTTATGTTATTTTGACTTAATTAATTTTTGATCAAAAGTATCTTACCTCAACCTTTTCTCCTGGTTGATAGGTTGCTGCAGGAAAGAAAAGAACTTCCTGGACTTCATCAGAAGGCCTGTCTGAGTTCTTTCCAAAAATTATCAGATTATCAACTGTTGCTGGTGGCAAAGCCACAAATGTGTCACAAGATTTTGGAGGATACCCACTTCTGAAAGCCATACTACAGAAACAAAATACAAAAAAGTTCAAGTAATTTTATATATTCAGTGCACGTTTACTTCTATAAAATGGTATGGGCATTGTAGGTTCCACAGTAGCACAGTGGTTAGCACTGCTGCTTCACAGCTCCAGGGAGCTGGGTTCGATTCCTGGCTTGGGTCACTGTCTGTGTGGAGTTTGCACATTCTCCTTGTGTCTGTGTGGGGATTCCTCCAGATGGTCTGGTTTCCTCCCACAGTCCAAAGATGTGTGGGTTAGGTTGATTGGCCATGCTAAAATTGCCCCTTAGTGTCCTGAAATGCGTAGGTTAGAGGGATTAGTGAATAAATATGTAGGGATATGGGGGTAGGGCCTGGGTGGGATTGTAGTCGGTGCAGACTCGATGGGCCAAATGGCCTCTCTCTGCACTGTAGGGTTTCTATGATTTCTATGAAAACGCCTGACAATTAAACTGAATTATCTGTAAGTTTTAATGTACCCAATATGATGAAAGTGTGAGATTCATATTGTTATGATCTAAATTCCTAATATAAATTCTGTACTTTTAGTACTTGGAAAAGCTTGACAGAAGCTTTGAAGTTAAACCACTAAGTGTAGACCCAGGACAAGTGGAATTACCGGAGAGTTTTTTAAAAAATGTCATTCCTTTTTAAGACTTACAAAGCCAATACGCAAATTGAACAGGGCAAGCCCCTAATCCATTTCCTTGCTTGCTCCAAAAACCAATTCAAATTCCATCCAATTCATGGTTCCCCCCAGAAAGGGACAGACTAGATCCAAGTTGACAAGAACAGGCATTACACCTGATCTTGTGCTTGATACTACGCTTAATCTTAGCCAAAAGGCCAAGAAACAAAAAGGAATCACTGAAGAGTTTCTTTTTAAAACAATGTTATTCCTCTCTGAGTTACAAAGTCAATGTGCAGTGTGGACAGGACAAGCCCATAATCCTTCTCCTTGCTTGCTTCAAAAACTAATTCAAATTAAATTTAATACACAGTCTCCACAAGAGATTCAAGATGACAAGAACAGGCATTATACTTGATCTCGGGCTTGATTTTAGCCAAAAGTTTTTACAAGCCCTGATTTTCAGCTGGGTGCACTGAAGCATATCAGTGTCCACAACTTTCTTCAAAGCGAGCATTACTGTACTCTGTGTGCAAAGATGGTTTAAAAAAAAGACTAAATCATAATTTAAAACTATGAATACCCTTTCAGACTAGCATTTGGATTTGTGGCATTGACTCAATCCCAATGTCACTAACAGTTCAGAATCAAAGTAGAATCCAGTGGGTAAATTGAATTTCGATGTATAACAATGTACTTACATTTTTATAGCACCTTGAGACGAGGCAGACTAGGCCTTGGGTTTCAATGTTTGATCTGAAAGCTGTTGCTTTCCAACTCTCTCTCTCAGGAATACACTGAAATGTCAGACTTTAAAATGTCAATGTGATCAAATGTTCTGAAGTATAAATGTTCTGGAAGAGTGAAATTTGACTCTCTGGGAAGGAGCGAGCAGTCAGTGTTGAAGCTGCTGCGGGTTAATCTGATCCCATCACTTCCGGGGATTATAATAATCTTTTACCGAGTCCATCAGCAGACTTTCCGTCATTCGGTTCTAGTCACCGCGCCCGAGCGGCAACCTGCCGGGAGCTGCAGCGCCTTCACTGGCCTGAGCGCCTCAAATAAACCCCCCGGGCCAGACACCGCCCCGGCCTGAACCCCCCCCCCCCCCCCCCGGGCCGGACACCGCCCCGGCCTGAACCCCCCCCCCCCCCCGGGCCGGACACCGCCCCGGCCTGAACCCCCCCCCCCCCAATCCGGACACCGCCCCGGCCTGAACCTCCCCCCCCCCGGGCCAGACACCGCCCCGGCCTGAGCCTCCCCCCCCCCGGGCCGGACACCGCCCCGGCCTGAGCCTCCCCCCCCCCCACCCCCGGGCCGGACACCGCCCCGGCCTGAACCCCCCCCCCCCCCCCCCCCGGGCCGGACACCGCCCCGGCCTGAACCCCCCCCCCCCCGGGCCGGACACCGCCCCGGCCTGAACCCCCCCCCCCCCATCCGGACACCGCCCCGGCCTGAACCTCCCCCCACCCCCGGGCCGGACACCGCCCCGGCCTGAACCCCCCCCCACCCCGGGCCGGACACCGCCCCGGCCTGAACACCCCCCCCCCCCCATCCGGACACCGCCCCGGCCTGAACCCCCCCCCCGGGCCGGACACCGCCCCGGCCTGAACCCCCCCCCACCCCCACCCCCACCCCCACCCCCATCCCCATCCGGACACCGCCCCGGCCTGAACCCACCCCCACCCCCACCCCCATCCGGACACCGCCCCGGCCTGAACCCCCCCCCCACCCCGGGCCGGACACCGCCCCGGCCTGAACCCCCCCCCACCCCGGGCCGGACACCGCCCCGGCCTGAACCCCCCCCCACCCCGGGCCGGACACCGCCCCGGCCTGAACCCCCCCCCCCCCCCCCCCGTCCGGACACCGCCCCGGCCTGAACCCCCCCCCCCCCCCCCGTCCGGACACCGCCCCGGCCTGAACCCCCCCCCCCCCCCCCGTCCGGACACCGCCCCGGCCTGAACCCCCCCCCCCAATCCGGACACCGCCCCGGCCTGAACCGCCCCGGCCTGAACCCCCGTTCTCTACAGGAACCCGGCTCTCGGCAACATGGGGAAATCATTCGCCAACTTCATGTGTAAAAAGGATTTCCATCCGGCCTCCAAATCCAACATCAAAAAGGTGAGCGGGGAGCGGGGCTGACCGGGCCCCGGCGCTGGGGGAGGGGGTAGGCCGGGGTGCCGGAGGAAGCAGTGTGGCTGGGCCGCGGGGCCGGGGCCGGGAGATGGGGTGGCAGTTAGTGTTGGGTCGGGTTTGGGTAGGCTCCAGACAGGATGGCTGGGGGCCGGGGAAGGGGTTGGTGTTGGGTGGCTGGTTGGTGTTGAGTGGGTCTTACGCTGGGCTGCTGTGGGAGCAGAGTGGGTGGTGGTTGCTGGAGGTAATGGGCTTTAACTGACCCAGCGTGAACAGTAAACCACCTTACCAGCTCCGTACTCCTAAACTGCTCAGTTTGATAAACGCAACATTTGAAATCAATAAAGTATATCTAGTTATACAAGCGAAGTGCATTATTCACCAAATCAGATAATGGTTTTACAGATGTAAACACCATTGTGTTTCATGGGCAGTATGGATAGAATTAGGTAAACAATGACTTACGTACATTCATGTAGAAACTAGAAGTAGGAGTAGGCTATTTGGCCCTTTGAACCTGCTCCGCCATTCATTGTGATCCTAGAATTCAGTATCCTGATCCCACCTTGTTCCCTTTAGCTCCAAGCTTCATTTGAAACCACGCAATGTTTTGGCCTCAACTACTTTCTATGATCGTGGAGTCCACGCATTCACCATTCTCTGGGTGAAGAAATTTCTCCTCATCTCAGTCCTAAAAGGTTTTCCCGTTATCCTCAAACTATGACCCCCTAGTTCTTGACTCCTCCACCATTGGAACGTTTTTTCTGAATCTACCCTGTTTAACCCTGTTTGAATTTTATCATAGCATTCTATGCTAACCCCTCTCACTCTTCTAAACTCTAATGAATACAATCTTAACCAACTTAGTCTCCCCTCATACGACAGACTTACCTTCTCAGGAATCACCTGGTAATCTTTGCTGCTCTCCATTTATAACAAGGGCAACCTTCCTCAGATAAGGATACCAAAATTGCAGACACTACTCCAGCTGTGGCCTCATTAATGTCCTATACAATTGCAGTAAAACATCCCTACTCTTATTCTCAAATTCTTTTGCTGTGAAGGCCAACATACCAGGGGAATCAGTGGATATGGTGTTATTAGATTTCCAAAAGGCGTTTGATAAGGTGCCTCGCAAAAGGTTAGGGTGCACGGAGTTGGGGGTAAGGTGTTAGCATGGATAGAGGATTGGTTGTCTAATAGGAAACAGAGAGTTGGAATCAATGGGTGCTGTTCTGGTTGGCAGTTGGTGACTAATGGAGTGCCGCAGGGATTGGTGCTGGGGGCTCAACTGTTTACAATTTACATAGATGATCCGGAGGAGGGGTCTGAGTGTAGGGTAATGAAATTTGCTGATGACACGAAGATGAGTGGAAAAGCAAATTGCATGGAGGGTGTGGAAAGTCTGCAGAGAGATCTGGATAGACTGAGTGAATGGGCGAGAACCTGGCAGATGGAGTATAATGTTTGCAAATATGAGGTTATCCACTTTGGCAGAAATAATAGTAGGGGGGATTATTATTTAAAAAGCGAAAAGCTGCAGCATGCTAAGGTGCAGAGGGACCTGGGGGTCCTTGTGCACGAATCACAAAAACCCAGTCTGCAGGTGCAGCAGATGATCAAGAAGGCAAATGGAATGTTGGCCTTTATAGCAAGGGGGATAGAACATAAAAGCAGGGAGGTCTTGCTGCAACTGTACAGGGTACTGGTGAGGCCGCAGCTCAAGTACTGTGTGCAGTTTTGGTCGCCACACTTGCGGTAGGATATATTGGCCTTGGTAGGAGTGCAGAGAAGGTTCACTAGACTGATACCGGAGATGAGGGGGTTAGCCTATGATGAGAGATTGAATAGACTGGGTCTGTACTCGTTGGAGTTTAGAAGGCTGAGGGGGGATCTTATAGAGACATATAAGACAATGAAGAGGATAGATAGGGTAGAGGTAGAGAGATTCTTCTTGCTTAGAAAGGACAGCAGGACTAGAGGGCACAGCCTCAAAATAACAGGGTGGAGGGGGCAGTTTAGATCGGAACTGTGGAACTGTTCGGCAGTGTAGATTGGAAACTGGAACTGATCCACTTCAGATCAGCCATGATCTTATTGAATGGCAGGGCAGGCTCGAGAGGCTAGATGGTCTACTCCTGCTCCTATTTCTTATACCATTTGCCTTCTTTACTGTCTGCTGTACCTGCCTACTAACCTTCAGCGACTGATGCATGAGGACACCAAGGTCTCACTGAGTTTTATGTTTCTAAGTTTATTATTAATGTCACAAGTAGGCTTACATTAACACTGAAAATCCCTGAGTCGCCACACTCCAGCACCTGTTCACGTGCACTGAAGGAGAATTTAGCATGGCCGTTGCACCTAACCAGCAAGTCTTTTGGACTGTGGGAGGAAACTGGAGCACTCGGAGGAAACCCACACAGACATAGGAAGAACGTGCAAACTCCACACAGACAGGACCCAAGCTGGGAATCAAACCCGTGTCCCTGCTGCTGTGAGGCAGCAGTGCTATCCACTATGCCACCATATCCATCTCTCTCAATTTAACCCATTCAAATAATAATTTAACGTAAGAACATAAGAAATAGGAGCAGGAGTAGGCCATCTAGCACTTCGAGCCCGCCCCGCCATTCAATAAGATCATGGCTGATCTATCGTGGCTCAGTTCCACATTCCCGCCCTCTCCCCATAACCCTTAATCCCCTCGCTTATCAAAAACCCATCAACCCGCGTCTTAAAAATATTTAGCAAGGCAGCCTCCACCACCTCAACGTGCAGAGAATTCCAGAGATTCACCACCCTTTGAGTGAAGAAGTTCCTCCTCAACTCTGTTCTAAACCGCCCCCCCCCCTTTATCTTGAGGCTGTGCCCCCTAGACCTACTGTCCTTTCTGAGCAGGAAGAGTCTCTCCACCTCTATCCTATCCATCCCATTCATCATCTTATATGTCTCAATGAGATCTCCCCTCATTCTTCTAAACTCTAACGAGTACAAGCCTAGTTTATTCAGCCTCTCCTCATAGCTCAACCCCCTCAACTCCGGTATCAGCCTAGTAAACCTCCAAGCACGGTTTCGTTAAAGGGAAGTCGTGTCTGACAAATTTACTGGAGTTCTATGAGGATGTGTCTAGGGCGGTGGATAGAGGAGAGCCGGTGGATGTGGTCTGTCTTCATTTTCAGAAGGCGTTTGACAAGGTACCTCACAACAGGTTATTGCAGAAGGTCAGGGGACATGGAGTTGGGGGTAGGGTGTTAGCATGGATAGAGGATTGGTTGTCAAATAGGAGGCAGAGAGTGGGGGTCAACGGGTGCTATTCGGATTGGCGGATGGTGACTAGTGGAGTGCCCCAGGGGTCGGTGCTGGGGCCTCAGCTGTTTACCATTTATATAGATGATCTGGAGGAGGGAACCGAGTGTAGGGTGTCGAAATTTGCTGATGACACCAAGATTGGTGGAACGGCAAATTGCGCGGAGGGTGTGGAGAGTCTACAGAAGGATCTAGATAGGCTGGGCGAATGGGCCAGGAAATGGCAAATGGAATTTAATGTTGGCAAGTGCGAGGTGGTCCACTTTGGTAGGAATAATGGTAGGAAAGATTATTACTTACGTGGCGAAAAACTGCAGCAGGCGACGGTGCAGAGGGACCTCGGGGTCCTTGTGCATGAGTCGCAAAAACCCAGCTTGCAGGTGCAGCAGGTGGTCAGGAAGGCTAATGGGATGCTGGCCTTCATAGCGAGGGGGATTGAGTATAAAAGTAGGGAGGTACTGCTGTGGCTGTATAGGGCATTGGTGAGGCCGCAGCTGGAGTACTGTGTGCAGTTTTGGGCGCCGTACTTACGCAAGGATATTTTGGCCTTGGAGGGAGTGCAGAGGAGGTTTACTAGGCTGATGCCAGAGTTGAGGGGGTTGAGCTATGAGGAGAGGCTGAATAAACTAGGCTTGTACTCGTTAGAGTTTAGAAGAATGAGGGGAGATCTCATTGAGACGTATAAGATGATGAATGGGACGGACAGGATAGAGGCGGAGAGACTCTTCCTGCTTAGAAAGGATAGTAGGACTAGGGGGCACAGCCTCAAGATAAAGGGGGGGCGGTTTAGAACGGAGTTGAGGAGGAACTTCTTCACTCAAAGGGTGGTGAATCTCTGGCATTCTCTGCCCATTGAAGTGGAGGCTACCTCGCTAAATATTTTTAAGACGCGGGTTGATGGGTTTTTGATAAGAGAGGGGATTAAGGGTTATGGGGAGAGGGCGGGAATGTGGAACTGAGCAGCGACAGATCAGCCATGATCTTATTGAATGGCGGGGCAGGCTCGAAGTGCTAGATGGCCTACTCCTGCTCCTATTTCTTATGTTCTTATTAAACCTCCTCTGCACTCCCTCCAAGGCCAAAACTGCACACATTACTCTAGCTGCGGCCTCACCAATGCCCTATACAGCTGCAGCAAGACCTCCCTACTTTTATATTCAATCCCCTTTGCTATGAAGGCCAGCATCCCGTTAGTCTTCCTGACCACCTGCTGCACCTGCAGGCTGGGTTTTTGCGACTCATGCACAAGGACCCCGAGGTCCCTCTGCACCGTCGCCTGCTGCAGTTTTTCGCCACGTAAGTAATAGTCCCTCCTACCATTATTCCTACCAAAGTGGACCACCTCGCACTTGCCAACATTAAATTCCATTTGCCAGTTCCTGGCCCATTCGCCCAGCCTATCTAGATCCTTCTGCAGACTCTCCACACCCTCCGCGCAATTTGCCGTTCCACCAATCTTGGTGTCATCAGCAAATTTCGACACCATACACTCGGTTCCCTCCTCCAGATCATCTATATAAATGGTAAATAGCTGAGGCCCCAGCACCGACCCCTGGGGCACTCCACTAGTCACCAATTTGCCTTCCTATTTTTGCTACCAGAGGATAATCTCACGCTTATACACATACTGCAATTGCCAGGCACATGCCCATTCACTCAGCTTGTCCAAATCACGCTAGAGCATAGGAGCAGCACAGTGGTTGGCACATGCTCACTTGTCTTAATATTGCTGTCTTCAGGTGTCAACCTTTATTTGATTATGTTCTAATCGTAGAAACCCTACAGTGCAGAAGCAGGCCATGTGCCCCATCAAGACTGTATCGACAACAATCCCAGGCCCTATCCCCATAACCCCACATGTCTACCCTGCTAATCCCTCTAACCTACACACCCTGGGTCATGAGGGGGCAATTTAGCATGGCCAATGCATCTAACCTGCACATCTTTGGACTGTGGGAGGACCCGGAGGAAACCCACATAGACATGGAAAGAACATGCAAACTCCACATAGTGACCCAAGCCAGGAATTGAGCCCGGGTCCCTGGAGCTGTGAGACAGTAGTGCTAACCACTGTGCAACCACGCCGATCTGCTGGTTAGGTGCATTGACCGTGCTAAATTCTCCTTCCATGTACCTGAACAAGTGCCGGAGTGTGACAACTGGGGGATTTTCATAGTAACTTCATTGCGGTGTTAATGTAAGCCTACTTATGATAGTAATGAAATAAATAAACCTTCTGACTCCCCAATATCTTGCTCACCCTCAACTAGGCATAAGTCAGAAGGATGATGGAATACTCTTCCCTTGACTTCCCTTGAGTGCAACTCCAACAACACTTGCTCCTGGGCCTGGCGAGACGCGCCATCAATATGTCCAGGTAGCTGACGATCGACGGGGTCGTCCATCCCGACTGTCTGCCCCTCTACCGTAGCTATGTTTGCGGCCAGGTGTCCGCGGGCGCAGTTGACGCCTTCCATAACTGCTGGGCACTGCAGGGGCTGGGATGCATTATAGACCCTGACAATCACATTTTGATTTGATGTGTCTTAAGTTTCCTTTGTACTTTTGTTTTTGTTCGGGCTGTTTCCCTTCCTTTTGGGGAGCTGTCCCTTTTACTTTGTCCTAATTTGATTTGAGTTTGTCTATTTGGTTTGACCTAAAAGACCAACAAAGCACAGCATTATTCAGGACAAATCAGCTTGCTTGATTGGCACCCCACCCATCGTAGAACATAGAAAAACTACAGCACAAACAGGCCCTTCGGCCCACAAGTTGCACCGCCGATATCCGTACGTACTAGGCTTACCTATAACCCTCAATTCTATTAAGTCCCGTGTACTCATCCAGAAGTCTCTTGAAAGACCCTATCGAATTTGCCTAATCATCTTAAATGTTTACTTCCTCCACTACGGTAGCACAGCGGCAGCAGTGTGTACCATCTACAAGATTAACTGCATAAACTCACCGAGTCTTCTCTGACAGCACCTTGCATGCCAGTAGATTAAGGCAAACCCTATTGCTTTAAGGTTCCCATCCAGGTCATCCTTAGAACTGTGGCACAGCAGGGAGATGGGAGCCATAATATTGAGCACTATGGCATTGATGCCATGTGTGCAGCCTACCCATCACTGCCATCTTCTATTATGATTTTTTACCCACAGCAAGAAAAGTGCTGGGCAGCCTACTCATCCATGACCCATTTGAGGCCCTGAAGTGGCTATTTCATGGTAAATTAAGGATCTCTTCTAGCCCTCACTGGGATTTTATCTGCTGCAGGGGAGGCTCATCCCAATTGTCCAGCCTGCTAGGTGAAACAGGCTGCCGGGCATAGGGAGGGGGTTCTTATGCTAACCACCCAAGTAGTAGAGTAAATTGATGCAGTCTTGTTCATAAAAGAATTCATCAACGATGAAAGTTGTATTCCAATTGTAAAATGAAATGTAGAGAGTTTGGGGGAAGCAAAGCCTGAACTACAAAATAAGGCACTTGATAACCGTAATGGTATGTAGCAAACTTGGCGTAAATGTAGAGATCTATTACCATTAACTTCCTAACTGTAGTGTGGCGCAGCATACTTAAATAATCTGGAAACATGGTGCTTGAGATTTTCACAGTAACTTTATTGCAGTGTTAATGTAAGCCTACTTTGACACTAATAAATAAATTTTTGAAAACAACCCAGTAATAGTATTTCACAAACTCTTTATATAAGAATATGTCTTTCAATCCCTTCCAGCAGCTCTGAATTTATATTAAATTCTTCCCACAATACCACAGATTTAAAATTAAATTTGTGGCCTCACCCCTCCTTATTTCTTTAACCTTCAACAACCCAAAACTTTTTCCGAACCTTCTGACATCTTTTGCTTACCCCACTTAGGTCCCAGTCTTTGGAATTTCCTGCCTTAAATTCATCTATCGCTCCAGCTGCCTCTCCCCTTTTGTATTGTCCTTAAAATTCACCTATTTGACCAAATGTTTAGTCGCTCTTCCTAATTTTTCTTTGTTTGACTGATGCCTACATATTTTTTCATGTCCATGAAATGTATTAGAATCATGGAATCCTACATCATAGAATCCTATAGTGCAGAAGGAGGCTGTTCGGCCCATCAAGTCTACACTGACCACGATCCCACCCAGGCCTTATCCCCATAATCCCATGCATTTACCCTAGCTAGTCCCCCTAACACAAAGGGACAATTTAGCATGGTCAAACCACTTAACCTGCGCATCTTTGGGCTGTGAGAGGAAACTAGAACACCTGGACAAAACCCACACAGGTACAGGGAGAACATGCAAACTACATAGACACTGACCCAAGCCAGGAATCGAATCTGGGTCCTGGGGCTGTGTGGCAGCAGTGTTAACCCACTGGGCCACGTGCTGCCCCATTGGAAGGTTTTCTACACTATTGGGGGGTTCTCTGCACTAAAGGTGCTATATAAATGCAATTAAGTTTTGGTGTTGTGTAGACATTATGTGGACTGTGTGTAACGTATGATCAACGTCAGTGTTCCAGATGTTTAAGTCATTTGCAAATATGTCAAAAATGTAAGTATTTTGTCTTAATACAATTTGGTGGCTGTCTCTAGCAATACAATTAGTGTGCGTTTAAAATTTAAAAGTTTATTTATTATTGTCATAAGTAGGCTTATATTAACACTATAATGAAGTTGCTGTGAAAATCCCCTAGTCACCACACTCCAGCGTCTGTTCGGGTACACTGAGGGAGAATTTAGCATGGCTGACGCGCATAACCAGCGCGTTTTTCCAACTGAGAGGAAACCGGAGCACCCAGAAGAATCCCATTCAGACACTGGGAGAACCTGCAGACAGTGACCCGACCCAACCTGCTGTGCTGTGAGGCAGCAATGCTAACCATTGTGCCACTGTGAGAGAGGGCAAGGGCAGAGAGAGTGAGGGAAGAGGAAAGAGAAGGTGAAGGCAAGGGATAGAGAGGGGCAGTGGGAAAGGAGAGAAGGGGGGAGGAAGGGAGGGGTGCTGCTGGACCCTAGTGTCTCCTCATCGTCTCCTGCGGAACATCTTCCTTCTCTTTTTCAACACTTTTAACATTTATTTTAATATATTTGCATATTGGTTAAACGTATTGAAATGTAGGGAAATGCGACAATCAATTTACACGTTGCAAGGCCTCAAAATGAATGAAGACAAATTTAATACCTTGTTTATCACGCAAAAATTAGCACCTCCAAGATATGGATTATCCTCAGTACTCCATTGAAATGTCACTTTAGATTATGCACTCAGGTTTCTGAAGTGGGACTTCAATCTATGGTCATCTGACTCCAAAGTAAGAGTGCTACCACAGGCAGATCACAATTAAATCCAACCAATTATTTTGAGCTGGCTATTTGTTATGGAGCTGACTACCCTAATCTCCTTTAAAAATCCTTTATGTAATAGCAGGTTTGCACCTCTGCTGCCCGCTGTCATGTTATAAGACTACTCACAGCAGGAAGAAATAACTTACTGTTGTAGTCAATGTCCCTTTTTCAAAAAAAATCCTCTGACACAACAATTGTTACCTGCCCAATATCTTGTCCTTTAGCTTGCTGTCAATTTTTGTTTGATAATGCTCCTGTGAAGCCTCTAGGAATGTACTACAATGTTCAAAGTGCAACATAAACACAGGTTGTTATTGTTTTAAAATAAATCTGATTTTTTTTAAACAGAACATAAAGCACTTTAACAAAAATGTGTATCTTGAAAATCTTTTTTTAAAGTTAGGAATGAAGTAAAAGGCACGCTTAATTGACTATGGTTGGATACAATATGTAGAAAGATGACTGTCTGAGCTTGTCAAACAAAAAATTCACACAATAGATTCCAAATTCTCTTTACTCAACACTTTTCAGAGATCAAATTAATTTGTTGTGTCTGACAGAGCTAAAAAGCACACTACTGAAAAGAAGATAAAACCAACTTGCCAAAAGTTGAATCTTGCTACCCACTAATGAAAACATTTCGAAAAAGATAAAAGTTGTCTCCAGATCTGTTAGCACCTTCAAACCCAGATGAGGCAACATCTGTCATGCATGCCCTCTCAGAGGCTAATGCTGATTCTCATCTCTCTCGCACACCTTTCCTCCCAGCCTCCCCTCTTTCTGCCAGTCTTTTCCCACTCACCTCCCTTTATCCCTCCATGCTTTCCTAACTCTCTCCACTTTCTTTTCTACCCCCTCTTTGGAATTAGACAAAGAACTTTTTAATGTAAATATATGTATATTAGTTCATTAGTTAGATTTATCATTTATTATTTACTTAATTCATTTGATATTTTAACGTAATAATAAAATGATACATATTATTATGCTCTCCTGCGTTTTGAAGTTAGGAATGACATTTGAAGATTGAGATTTCATTGAGACATATAATAAATACCTCTAATAAAAGAACTTCTAGGCAACAGTGATCATGATTGAACGTGAAGTTCTGTTGTTTGGAAGTGAGAAATGTGGATCTAAGCCTAGTGTCCTAAACTTAAATGAAGGCAATTACAAGGACACGAAGAAAGAGTTGCAAAAAGTGAACTGGAGAAATAAGTTGGAAGGTAATATCAGAGAAGCAGTGGCAGACGTAGAAGAATATTTTTCAAAACTCTCAACTAAGATGTATTCAATTGTGAAAGAAAAACTCAATTTATGGCTAACTAAGGCACTGAAGGAGAGATAAAAATTGAAAGAAAACATGTACATTACTGTGAAGATTCGTAGTTGGTCAGAGGATTGAACAAATTTTAGAAATTAGCAATGAATTACTAAAAAAGTAATGAGGGCGAAGTTAGAGTATGGGAGAAAGCTAGCTAAAAGTATAAAAACAGATAAAGTTTGTACACGTAGTTATAAAGGAGAAGGATAATTAAAGGGAATTTGGGTGAAAGGATGAGACTGGGGAACCAATAATGCCAAACCAGAAATTTCCATCTTCATTGTAGAAGACACAGAAAGCATCCTGAAAAATAGTTGAAAATCAAGAGGTAAAATGGAGGGAGAAACTTAAAACAGTTACAGTCACTTAGGGATTGTTGCTTTGCTGATCAATAGCAGGACTGTGAAAGCTAAAGCCATTCCTAACTAAAAGTTTGTCCTTGGTGTCACAAATTCACCTCAGTTTGGACCTTGGTTTCATACGTGAGCAAAGATTGTTGTTCTCTTGAACAGCAGTCCATCATGAATAGGACTGTGGAGCCCTGAAGGAGTAACACAAATGCCTGTGCTGGAATCTGAAACACAAAGCAGAAAGTGCTAATAATAGTCAGTCAGGCAGCAGATGTGGATGGAAAAAACAAATTCTATTATTTAACATGAAGGAATAATGCTTGTTCACACATTATTGGTCCTAAATTTAATCTGCATCAAAATAACATTTGGTTGGGAGTATTCAATATGTAAATACTTCAGTTTTGTGATAGAACAGAGATAATCAGGTGGTGAATATTTAAGTTTATTTGTGTTTTTGTTTAAACTTGGAACTTTGGATACATTTGTGTACGCTTACTACTTAATGTAAAATCTGAAACTTTTGTAGCTGCTGGAGTACTTCACAGTTGATCTTTGTAGGAAGATTATGGTGTTTAACATTATTCAGTCATTTACTCTGAAAGTCATTTACTCTAATATTTAAATACAAAAAGTGACATAGTGACTAAGTTCATGTGTATCCTTTTTGAGGTGTGGATGGCAGAACAAAAAATATCATATGAAAAAAAGAAACAAGAAGAACTAATGCAGCAGTATGTGAAAGAGCAAGAAGTATATGATAACAGGTATGAAACTACATCTGCTTAATAGTTTTGTTTTTGGGTGCCCCTTAAAAATGTAGATTAATATTTTGGTTTAACTCTTGAGGCTTTCCATCTATCTTTCTGCACTCCACCTGACCACCGCAATTCAGCTGATTTTCTATGAAGTATCTGAGACAGATGGAGATGAAAAACAATTTGAGGTGTACCTTCTGCTCTTTGCTTCATGGATGTTTTCCCTAGGCTGAAATGTGTGTTTTGGTACATGGTAAATGAATGCAAATAGGAAAGCAGCTTCTGCTGTAATCCTGCCATTTGTACTTTTGGAACACAGGTCAAAGGGGACCTAGAATGGAAATTGATGAGGGACATGTAGAACTGTTCGGTGCAGCTGTATACAAGCCCCATTCATGAAACTGAAATTCTTGAAACAAAACCAAAGATATTTTATTAAAGCAGCTTTGCCAATTATCCAATTCTCCCAGTGCATAAGACCATTTTTCTCCTGTACCATTTACCCAACCCATATGTAAATATTACAGGGTTCAAAGGGGCTTCCAGATCTCATCTCACCAGAGGTGGTTGAATCCAGGAGGTAAGAGGAAAAAGGTTTAGGCCATTCTGTTCTCAGATAAAAATAATTGTGTAAATTTATGCTTTGTGTTTAAGGATTTGTTTTGGACCACTTTTCCATAGAAAAGATTTGGAAATTAATTTGGCTAAAGTGATGTACTTAAATCAGTGATGGCTAACCCAGGCTAGAGAATGGGCTGCACAGTGGCTTTCCTTCATTTCAGTGGGCTGCAGGATTGAAATTGGGCTTGTTCACTAACCGTGACCCCAAAAATAAGATTAAATACAATTAACGACTTATAGAAAATGCTTGATTGTTTATACGTTAACAGAACTATCATCAACTTCAAATGGTAAAAACAAAGTGAATATTTACAATTTGGCACAGAGGGAGTGTATGGCTCATATAATCAATGTTTTGTGCATTCAACATGCACCTCACTTCACTTGCCCTTGCTTAATGTGTGGATTACATCAGTCATACTGGTAAGAAAAAGCTACATGATGGCAGTTAGTGGAATGTGGCAACCCTGCACATGGGCAACAATCAACAAAATATCTCATGTGCCACACTCAGAACTCAGATGGGCCATGAATGGCTCCAAGCCACAGGTTGCCCGCTACAGACTTAAAACAAAAGGGCTTACACAGTTCTAAAATCCTCCTTTTTAGCCACTTGAGTGAAAACAGAATTGATGTGCTGATGAACAAGGCTTCCTTACTATTTTGCACACTTACCAGTCCAATATGTACATTGTGTACACAGATTTTGCAGTCATTGGTGAAGGGACTCAAAAAAAAAGTGGCTGCAAACATTTAACGAGTTTAACTTCTTGGACAATTGTCAAACAGTTCTTGCCTAGGGAATTCTGGTGGGGGACGGTGTTCCCAGCACATCTTTGGGGAACCCTCCCCTGCAGTTACAAGACCCAGAGCTCAGAAGTTGAGGGCTACTGTGTAAATATGCTCCTAGCTTTAATGGTTCAGGATTTTGGTAGAACATTGATCAGAACAGCTGATATCTATATTCCTAGATACTGCTATTTTCAGAAATGTGCAATGTGTAAAAATATGAATCCTTCTACATTTTGTTTGAAATAACACTGTAATGGCCCAGTTAACCTATGCATTTGATAGTTTGGGAATGAAGTTGTTGAATAGGTAGCACTTTGCAATTTGTAAAATGATGTGACAGCACTTTGAGGGAACATTCTGACTGAAAAGCAGTGACCCAGCATAACCAGACACATAATAAGAAAAGCCAGTCTAACCTTTGAAAGCTTATTCCTGTGGTAACTTAACTTTCCCACTGTAACTGTAATTTGAATACTTCCAATATGTTTACCTTTGCTATCTTGCCTGAGTATAGATGGTTCATCGGATAGCTACTTTTCATTTACACCCTTAGGCTTTAATTTCTGACTTTACTTCAAAAGAATAATAGGGTTTTATCTTTTTTTTTCCTATTGACACTATTATTTCACTTGTTGGTTTCCTGTGATATTGTTCATTTAAGACACTTATAGAACTTGCTGTGTTATACAAGTTTGTTTGTACATCCATTTTCTATTAAACAATCAGGGATTTTTAAATGAGCACAAATGTATAAAAAAATGGAAACAACGTTGTGCTATAAAAATACTACTTAATAGACTGAAAGTTGGCATTTTTTTAAGGTTACTCATGGGCGATGAGCGTGTGAAGAATGGCCTTAACTTCATGTATGAGGCACCTCCAGGGGTAAAGAGTGGTAAGATTTTAACAAATACTTAAATTGCTTCAAGATGTTTATAAAATGTTTAATGTGTTTATACTATCTGCATGCAGTTAACTTCTCTTGTCATTCTTTCAGATTTAAGATTTTGTATTGATGTGTATTGTAAGCTAATGTTTTCTCTTTTTTTAATTGGCTGGCAATGAAGAGAACAAAGAGGTAAGGTTATACTTATTAAATGTAATCCATTTAAGTTAAATATTTGAAAAGTTTAAGATATTTATTTAACAATAGTCTTAGCTAAAATCTGTGTATATTTGGTTGCAGGCAGAGGAGGGAGAGACTGAATACAAGTTTGAATGGCAGAAAGTTGCACCACGAGAAAAGTAAGTATTATGTTTTATAGCAACTGATGACATCCCTCAATTTTAAGGATATAGGCAGAAATCCACACACTTCTTTGTTGTGAAGACCAATATTGAAAAATTAAGCTTAAAGTTCTACATACTTAACTTGCATTACAGACTCTTAAGGATTTGCCCACACGCGCAACTGATCCAGAATCCAATTTATAATTATCCAGTTTATTAGACTTAAATAAAGGCATTAATTGGCTAGTCCACAATCTGATTAGTGCAAATTGCACATTTAAGGAGGATTTTGTGGCCAGAGCCTCTGCCATCTCCTTTCAATAGTCTTGGATTTATGCTATCAGGATTGGGTGACTTGAGGCCAAGGAATCTTTTTTTAGATTCTTTATTGAACTATCCATAACAACTGTTCCTCATTCTGCTCTAATACACTTGGACAATATTATCAGGAACTACAGACTGGTGAACTTAATGTCAGTGGTGGGTAAATTGTTGGAGGAGATTCTGAGAGAGGGGATCTATATGCATTTGGATACGCAAGGATTGAGTAGGGATTGTCAGCATGAGTTTTGTGCCTGGGAAATCATGTCTTACAAATTTGATAGTTTTTGTTTGAAGAGATGGCCAAGAAAATAGATGAGGCCAGAGTGGTAGATGTTAAGTGCATGGACTTTAATAAGGCCTACGGCAAGGTACCACATGGTAGACTGGTCAGTAAGGTCAGATCAGATGGGATACAGGGAGAGCTAGTCAATTGGATCCAAAATTGGCTTGCCAATAGGAGACAGAAGGTGGTTGTAAAATGTTGTTTTTCACCTATCTAGCAGTGTGCCGCAGGGATTGGTCCTGGGGCCACTGTTGTTTATCATTTATATAAACGATTCACATGAGAATAAAAGAAGTGTGGTTAGTAAGTTTGCAAATGACACCAAAATTAGTGGTGTACTGGACAGTGAAGGAAGTTATTTAAGACTACAATGTGATCTTGATCAATTGGGCCAGTAGGCCGAGGTATGACAGATGGAGATTACTTAAGATAAATGCAAGGTGTTACTTTTTGGTAAGACAAACCGGGGCGGGATTTTCATGGTTAATGGCAGGGCTTTGGAAGTGTTGTCAAATTGAGAGACGTTGGAATGCAGGTATACAGTTCCTTGAAAGTGGTGTCAGAGGTAGACAGAGTGGTGATGATGATGTTTGGCACACTTGTCTTCATCGGTCAGAGCACTGAGTACAGGAGTTGTGATGTTATCTTACAACTGTATAAGACATTGATAAGGCCACATTTGGAGTCCTGTGTACATTTTTAGTCACCCTGCTTTGGAAGGATGTTATTAAATCAGAAAGGGTGCAAAAAAGATTTACATGGCTATTACTAGGATTGGAAGGTTTGAATTATAAGGGAAGGCTAGATACGCTTGGACTTTTTTCCTTGGAGCATAGGAGGATGAGAGGTCATCTTATAGAGGTTTGTAAAATCATGAGGGGCGTATGTAAGGTGAATAGCCAAGGTCTTTTCCCCACGATAGGAGAACAGAGAGCATAGTTTAAGGTGAGAGGGGAAAGATTTAAAAGGGACCTGAGGGCGGTACATATATGAAATGAACTGCCAGAGTAAGTGGTAGAGGTAAGTACAATGACAACATTTAAAATACCTTTGAATTGGTACATGGACAGGAATGGTTTCGAGGGATATGGGCAAAACGCAGGCAAATGGGACAAGTTCAGTTTAGGAAACCTGGTCAGCGTAGATAAATTGGGCCGAAGGGCCTATTTCCATGCTGTATAACTCTGACTCTGACTCCTAACGTTGGTGCCAATCTGGTGAAGAGTGTCTCTTCAAAGTAACCTTTCCTCATTCCAGAGCTCTTTGCAATACCCCAGGAATGCGAATCCTTCACTCCTGTAGTCACACAATTTGGTAGCCTCTATATTACAGCTGCAGAGAACCAATTTCCTTCAGCTATGTCTACGGACAACCATACAGTTCTCTGTTTCTATATTGTCCCTATGTTCTGAACCAGCTAATACTGTTTCTTGAATTACAGCATTCCAGAAAATATAATTCAGTTATCATTTATCCTTTATCTATCCTTAAGAATTTTATACGCTTCTAGTAGATCGCTTTTCAAATCCCCAGGAATATAGGCCTAGTTTATTCAATTGCTCGTTGTAGTACAATCCCTTCATTCCAAGAACCAGTCTGGTGAACACTCCAGGTGCGGCCTCATCAATATCCTGTGCAATTGCAGTAAACTCCCTTCGTTTTAATATTCTAATCCCTTTGTAACAGAAGCTAGCATACCAATCTTAATTGCTTGCTGAAACGGCACATTTAACTTTGTGTACAAATTTCCCAGTATCTCAGATATTCTGCTATTGTTTATAGTTTTCTTACCAAGGTAGATAACTTCGTACTTTGCCACATTGTATCCTATATTCTTGCCCACTCACCCAACATGTTTATATCTCTCTCTGCATCTTCTTCACTGCTACCTTTTCCACTTTGTATTGTCAGCTAATTTGGAAATATTACACCCACACTCATTGAAGACAATATAGACTTTAAATATGACGTTCAAGTACTGACGCTTACAGTGCCCCCGCTTATGCAAAGCTAGAAGTGTCCCCTTTATTTCTGCTCTGTCTTCTATCCATTAATCAATCTGCCAATCATATTACTTACCCGCAATTCTATGAAATCTAATTTTGTGTAATAACCTCTTGTGGTATGTACTGAAAATTTTTGAAACTCCCAATACGCTAGATCCACTGATCTTCCCCTTATTCACCTTATTAGTTCCTCAAAAACTCATAACGGATTGGTCAAACATGCTTTCTCTTCAATATATTCCTGTTGACTGCTTAATCATGCTATGATTTTCTAAATGCCCTCCCCTAAATTCCAACATTTTGCCTACAACTAATTTCTGGACTGCCCTTTACGTTCTCCATTTCTTTCTTCCTCCTGTTAGAACACCAGATCAGACCCCTCAATTTCAATACAGTTGAGGACCAGAAACTTTGTTAAAGTAGACAACATTTGAAATCCCAGTTACTTGGAGAATAAAGCCATAAGATTCCACACATTTAAACAAACAAATTTTGCTACACAGAAGTCGACAGTCAGTACTTTGCAGAATTAACATGAAGTAACAGGCAAACTCTGGTTGAACACATGACAAGCTGCATAGTAATTGGCAGACACTACCAAGATATGTTGTCCAAATTTCTCAGCAGCCCACTCAGAAAATAGTCATCGCTTAGTCACAAAATTCTTTACAAATTCTGTCTCCCTCACAAGAGATTTTAGCTCCTTCCAAGAGTTATTCTGATCTGCAATCTGCATGAGCTCTACTCCTGAGATCACAGGTACAATTCTCACCCTAAAAATACGTGCTCCCAGGTCCAGCTGCCTTGGTCCCTTTGCCAACAGAGCTGACCAGTTATTGAGACTGCATTCCCCTGTGATGGCCAGGCTACATTCTGGCATCTCAATCCCAACTTTCCAGCCACGCTAACACCAACAACTGTGTCTGGGCTTTCCTGAGCATCAATCTTTCTGCAGCATGTAGCAACCATTGGCTCCTGGGGTTTTTCTAAGCCTCACCGTCACAGAGCTAAGCTGCGTGGTGTCAATCCTCCTCTTTGCTCCCCACAGCAGCTATTCAGTTTTCCCCTTGAACTGATCTGTGACTTTTGTAAACCTCCCTACAGAGTTCCATCCCCTATTCTTAGGCAGGATCTAATTATCCACAGTATTTTACTTTATTTGATGTATCCAAGTTGGGTATGTTCTGTACTTTAAATGTTACAACCAGAGCTCACTCCCACAGATGCTAACTTTTTTTTTCTTACTTTATTCCAATTCAACCCAATCAAATCAAATTCAATTCAGTCCCAACGAGCTGAGACATTCCCGATCCAAGCTGACAAGA
Source organism: Carcharhinus amblyrhynchos (assembly GCF_965287045.1). Classification (NCBI taxonomy): domain Eukaryota; kingdom Metazoa; phylum Chordata; class Chondrichthyes; order Carcharhiniformes; family Carcharhinidae; genus Carcharhinus; species Carcharhinus amblyrhynchos. Next base: position 44,590,137 of record NC_137334.1, read on the forward strand.
CAGGGCTCTCCCCTCCAGCCTTGGGTTTGATCTAGACGATCCAAGCTGATTGGAGTAGGTGTAGCTCCTCCTCCAAGACTTGATCTCATTTGCATCTTAGCCAAAAGGCTGAGATACCGCTTTAAAAAATTGCTTCAAATGAAGCTGAAATGTAACCTAATGACTTCAACCAAGTACAGCATGTCAATACTACACTTGATCTTAGCCAAAAGGCCATTTCTGTTTGTGTTTTTGTTTCAGATTCCAGCATAACTTACTCAAAGTAAGAAGTCTCACAACACCCTTAAGTCCAACAGGTTTATTTGGAATCACAAGCTTTTGAAGCGCTACTCCTTCTTCAGTCTGACTTGCCTGAGTTGTGAGACTTCTTACTGTGCCCACCCAGTCCAACACTGGCATCTCCACATCAACTTGCTCAAACACATACTTTGAATCAAAAAAATATTGATTCCCTCACACTTTTCTTAACAGTGAGCCAATCTTTGCAATATCATCTTTGAACACTGGCCAAAAATGGGATCTGATCAGCAATAGAAAAAAATTCTTTCTTTGGAAGAAGTTACTTCAGGTGTACACGTCAATTAGCAACCCTACCTGATTAAACAAAACTGACATTTGTTTAATCCTGATATTGCATTTTAGCACCCTCTCCTGTTTATGATATGCCACATTGGTGTTTGTGGAACTCTTTTTTTTAATGTTGTGCAAAGGATTATGATAATTAAATATTAATAAACCATGTGTTAAATGGTGCCGTTTTTTAATTGATACCAGATATGCCAAGGATGACATGAACATTAGAGATCAGCCTTTTGGAATCCAGGTGTGTATGGATTGCTCTGGACAGCAAAAACAATTTGAATACAGTTTCTACAAGTAATGCATAATAGGCAGAATTCAACTGGACCTATTGTAACAATGTTAAATACCTTTCATTTCTGGAGCTTTGAAATTATCTTCATGAAAACAATCGTTGGGAATAAACTTCAATTCGTGAGTATTAGATTGCTGTGTTCTTCCTTATTTTGCACATTTGTTCTTCTCTTTCACTTCATGTGGAAAGAAGAACGAATTGTGTTCAATACTAAATTGTGGTTTAGTATTGTGTTCACTGGTCATAATGTTACCTGTTCTAAGTTAGGGAAACCAAACACAGATCGGGTGACCACTTTGCAGAATATCTTAATACAGTCTTCAAACATGAAGACCACTTTCTGCTATTTCGTTTGGGGCGGCACAATGACAGTGGTTAGCACTGCTGCCTCAAGTGCCAGGGACATGAGTTCGATTCTGGCCTCAGATCACTTTCTGTGGAGTTTGCACATTCTCCCTGTGTCTGCATGGGTTTCCTCCAATTGCTCTGTTTTCCTCCCACAGTCCAAAATGTGCTGGTTAGGTTGATTAACCATGTTAAATTGACCCTAGTATTGCGGGGGTGGGGCAGGTTAATATGTGGTGTTAGGGTAATAGGGCCTGGGTGGGATTGTGTTTGGTGCAGACTCGATGGGTCAAATGCCTTCCTTCTGCACTATAGGATTCTATGATCAGTAAGAGGTTTCTCAACCTCAGGTTAAAATCCAACAGGTTTATCTGGTGGCACAAGTTTTCAGACTGTCGCTTCTCCTTCACTTGAAGAAGAAGTGACGCTCTGAAAGCTTGCGCTATCAAATAAACCTGTTGGATTTTAACCTGGTGTTGTGAGACTTCTTACTGTGCTTACTCTAGTCCAACTCTGGCATCTCAACACCATGATTCTATGTTGATCTTGAGCTGCTTTTCATTTTAATACTCCATCCTTGTACTGATATCTTTGTTCTTGGCTTCCAGCAGCATTCAACGAAGCTCAACATAAGCTTGAGGTTTAGCACCCCATGTTTCAACTGAGAGCGGCACGTTGGTTCAGTGGTTAGCACTGCTGCCTCACAGTGCAGGGACCTGGGTTCATTCCAGCTTCGGGTGACTGTCAGTGCAGAGTTTGCACATTCTCCCTATGTGTGCTCCGGTTCTCTTTCACAGTCCAAAGACATGCAGGTCAGTTGGACTGGCCATGCGCAATTGCCCCATACTGTCAGGGGGATAAATATGCAGGATTACAGATATGGGGCCTGGGTGTGATTGTTGTCAGTGTAGGTTTGATGGGCCAAGTGGCCTCTTTCAGCACTGTAGAGATTCTATGATACTATGAGCAATTTGCATCCTTCTGGACTCAGCATTGATTCAACAATTTGAGACCATAATCTCTGCCCCCATTTTATTTCACTTACTCTGCAGGTTCAGTTTTATATTCATTTTTCATTTGTTTTTCATTTTGGATGGCAGCTATTCATTATTAGCACTTCAACACCAATTTTGTTTCTTTTCTTGTCCCATTACCATTCCCTTTGGCCTGCAACTGACCTGTAATTTAATCACAGACTTTCTTTTTTGTTTTTATTCCATCCGCCCTCCTTTATACCCACCCTCCTATTAACTCTGTTTCCCTCTCCAAAGGTGCTCAGTATTTCCAGCAATCTCTGCTTTTATTTTAGATTTCCAGCATCCACAGTATTTTGCTTTTATTAAGTTGGCTAATTTGCTCAGAGAGGCTATAAAATGGCTGCTACAAGGATTGTTGGAAAAAATAGCACTGATTTATTAGGTAAGATTTTCAGTTAGGTGCCATAGGTTGGATTAAGTTATCTTATTACCTGTCCAGGTAGTGCTTAACGCTGATTGTTGGGAATAAGTTTCCCATTTCTAAGCCTTACTTCAAGTAAAACAAAATGCGAAATAACTTAATTTCTTGGCATAGGAGTTTCAATTATGAAAGCTTGACAAAGAAAGTTGTTCAGAATTTTTTAGACTGAAAACATTTTGTATCAGAACTGACAGTCACACAATGCAGTAGTACCTTTTGGCAGATAATGAAGCACAAAGCTTCACATTTTCAATTATGTGATATAGATCCTGTTGATGTACCGGTTTGCTGTGCCATTAAGTTCAAGGAATTGTTTTGCTAAACAAAGTCACTTTACTCAATTGGGAGTTGCGTTAATGGGCCAAATGACTATTGTAAAATACTAACTCTCCCTTCACTCCTACAAAAAATGTTTTTCAACAGATTTTTCACTATCTGATATGGAATTGCTTGACTTGATAGTTGTTTTACTTGGTGAAATGCACATTCAAGCTGGGAAGCTTTATTGTATCAAGATGTATAAGCGAAATATTTTTCCCAACTACCTTATTCTTTTTGGTAATAATGTGCTCCTCCCATCTAGGTACGGAATGTTAGGTGCATCAAATGTCATAAGTGGGGTCATGTGAATACCGACCGTGAATGTCCACTGTTTGGTCTCTCTGGAATCAATGCAAGCTCAGTATCCACAGATGGTGCAGGTATGTGTGACATATCAAATCTCATCTTGTTAGTCACGAAAAGGTAGCAGTGCAATCCTCAGCAGAAAGATAACATGGCTATTGAAACCAAGTCACCCAAATGCAAAGCTAATCTCAGCAGTGTTAAGTTCCAGTCCCAGCACTGCCAGAATCAGAATAATAATGTCAGAAATTTGGAGTTTCTAAACTATTAATACCAAATAGTTGTGGTCATTTTAAGCCTTTCTGAATTAAGATTCCTTATTCGAATTTTGATGTGCTAATTTTCAAGTGAAACAAGCCTTCCAATGCTATTACAGTGCTGGTGCAGTTAAAACAAAAATGCATAAGGGGAAAATTGGAATATAGAAAATCAAGTGAGCAGGACTACAAAGTGGAATGGAGGGGTATTGAAAGGAAAATTAAGTTGTCAACAGGTTCCTGGAAGGTATAGAGATTGTGTAGAACAGAGAGACAGCTTGCCATGGTCTTAATTGTTAATAACCTCAACCAGGATGTTTCCCATGCAGTGTGCTGCGTGGAAAATCAAATGAGAGTTGAAGAGGTGTATACAAAGCTAAGTGTCTACAATATGTTCATGTATTGTAGAGAGAAAAAGGAAGTGAGACAGGCTACTAGTGCAACGCTAGAGGAGTCAAGAGTTTTAAAAATAGAGACAGTACTGTTAAAATTGGGCTGTCCATTGGGAATCCAGATGTGGTTAATTATATTTTGGTCAGTAAATAAAAAATTAGTAACAGGCATTGTCAATGGTCAGGCTTCAATTCTCTCTTGCTGTTGTACTTACTGATATAAATTGGCGTGTAGTCCAAAAGCACCTCACTTTTGGAGTTGCACATAGATAGTTTGGCCTTTTAGGAAAGATGCTTGTGGAATTATTTCACAAAGGGACGAAACCATCATCAGGTTGGGAGAATGTCAAGGGAGGGAATTATTTTTCAGAAAATCTTTAATTTGTATCACTACTGTTAAGGCAAATTTCATCACTTGCACGCGCATTCAGAGCCTGGTACAGCATTAGTAGACAGTGAACTGTTTGTAACTGATATCCTGCGTAACATGAAATGAGATTAGGCATCAAGTGGTGGAAATTCACAGCTATAACTGTGAAACACCGGTATAGATCTGAGTATCAATCTACCATGGAGACCATTTTTTTTAATGTTTTTAAATAAATTGTATTCAGCACTGGCAGTATAGTTCCTTTAAAATGAGTGTGAAGTGCAAAATTGGCCCAGGTAGCACTTCATTTGGACCCACTGATGGACCAAAATGATGTCTGTTGTGCATGCTTATTTCTGCTATGAATCCCGCAGGATACCAATCTTGGTGAAGCATTGGTACTGATCAGACCAATCGTGATGTTAATCAGTGTGCAACACTGAGTTAACACCAGTGATGCTGTTTTGCAGTGCCACATTCCAGCTGACACACTACCCTTGTACAGCAACACAGACATTATGCGTCCCAATAACCCTATTTAAAGAGATCATCTGCATAGAAATTAGTTACTGGCTGACGACTTCTGTCTACTTTCCGTGGTTGTTTAAAGTTACAAAAGCCGACAGGGAACGCTGAGTAGGTCCTGAAGAATTTTTTGCTGACTGGAATGGAATGGAGTATAACTTGGAGAATGAGCAGAGGCCTTACAACACGATAATTGACTAGAAAAGATGGAAAAGAATACTGGGCAAGAGGCCATTTCCATCTAGGATGTGTAGAGAGCAATTCCACCTGAAACTCAGCGAGAAACAAAGCGTAAGACGTCTGCACTTCAGTTAAGTAAACCTAATTGAAATTTAACAACTGCTGCACCTACAGCTCCAAGCTTGGCGCAAAACAAGGATCACATCACCAATGACTTGGCAATGATTATTTTGTGCTTGATTGCTTCCCAGGCTGGATTGGAAATATTAGCAATGTTTCCGTGTGCATAAGGGAGGAAACTGATGCTCTCTCTTCAAAGTGGGCTAACTACATTTTAATTCTTGCTAGGGCAAGCGGATGAAGCAAGAATGATGGTTTACTAGGATGGCAGGCTTCCCCATGATGCAGAGTGCCATTGAGATTCAGACAAATTTGGCCTCAAACCTGCAAAAACCAATTAAAATTCAATTATGAAGTGACCGATTAGGGAAACGTTCCCAGTATGTGGGAGAGGAATCTGTGAGGAACTTCTCCCGAAATCACAGACTCTGTCTCTCCCATCTTCATTACTCCAGCTATTCCAGTGAAAAGCATCTCGCCTCCTGCTTTTGCTGTTCCTCAAGAGACAGAGTCTGAGGTTGTAGGAGCAACAATGACAGGAGGAGGAAACTTGTTAATGGAGGAGCTAAAGGGATTATTCTGATCCACTCCTCTGCCACCATATGGAAAATGTACAGCTGTGCTGTGCTATCACCAATTATTGGACATCCTCCAAGGAAAATAATCAAAATTGTAAAAAGTAGAAGGAGTCTCCACTGGTAGCGAGTTAAGAGCAGGCACAGGGAGCTGTCACTCAGCCTTGCAGGAATATTAAGTGAGGTGAGTGCAAGCCCCTAGTCTCAGTTGGAGAATGGGTTGGGTCCGGTCTAAGGCTCAGCTGGCGTAGGGGGACCTCCAGCCAAAGCCTTGCCGGTTTCAGTTGCTAAGAATTGGAATAACCCTCCCATAAAATCCTGGTGGAAATAAGAGGGGCTGATCTTTAAAGTAATTTTACCAGCAGAAAACCAAGATATTAGAAAACTGGGCATTACATGGCTTGTGAATTTGCTCAACCTGCTTTTGCTGTTCCTCAAGAGACAGAGTCTGAGGTTGTAGGAGCAACAATGACAGGAGGAGGAACCAGTTACTTTCTTTTCATAAGAATCATAAGAACTAGGGGTAATTCAGTCCCTGAGCCTACTCCACTACTTAATATGATCATGGCTGATCATATCTCAACCTCAACTCCACTTTCCTGCCCATTCACAATTGCCCATCAAACCCTTACTAATTAAAAATCTATCCACCTCTTCCTAAATTTACTCAGAGGCCCAGCATTCACTGTGAGGTTGTGAATTACACAGACTCATGATCGTTTGAAATAAGTCATTTCTCCTCATCGCTGTTTTAAATCTGACCCCCTGCCCACCCACTCTTATCCTAAAGCTATGACCTCTTGTTCTAGATGGCCCTACAAGAGGGAACATCCTCTCCACATCTACTTTGTCAGTACATCTCAATTAGATCTCCTCTCATTCTTTTATACTGTCAGGAGCATACGCCTAAACTACCCAATCTCTCTTCGTGAGACAAACCCCTCATCTCTGGAATCAACCTGATGAAACACTTCTGAACTGCCTCTAATGCACTACATCCTTCCTCGACTAAGGGTTCGAAAACTGTACGCAATATTCTATGTGCAGTCTCACTAATGCTTTGTACAGTAGCAGCAGCACTTCACTACTTTTATATTCTATTTCATTTAGTAATAAATGCCAAAATCCTTATTACCTGCTGTAACTGCATACTAGTTTTCTGCAGTTCATGCATGAGGACACCAGATCCCTCTGCACCAAATCACTGAAGTTGCTCTCCATTTGAATAATTTACTCTTATTTTTCCTACTGAAATGGATAACGTCACACTTACCTACAATATACTCCATCTGCCAAATTGTGCCCCATTTCCTTATCTATCCACATTTATTTGAAAATTTCTTAGTGCCTCATTACAACTTACTATCCCACCCATTTAGTGTCATCTGCAAATTTGGCGATGGTACCTACATCCAAGTCATTAATATAGGTTGTAAATGGTTGTGACCCAAGAACTGAACCCTGTGGTACCTCACTAGTTGCATCTTGCCAACCCAAAAAGACCCATTTATCCTGAATCTCTCTTTTCTGTTGATTAGCACAGTAAGAAACCTCACAACACCAGGTTAACGTCAACAGGTTTATTTGGCAGCACTAGCTTTTGGAGTCTCAAACTCCTTCATCAGGTGAGCGAGGACTTATGTTCACAAACAGGGCATATAAAGACACAAACTCAATTTTCAAGATAATGGTTGGAATGCGAGTCTTTACAGGTAATCAAGTCTTAAAGGTACAGACAATGTGAGTGGAGAGAGGGCCAAGCACAGATTAAAGAGATGTGTATTGTCTCCAGCCAGGACAGTTAGTGAGATTTTGCAAGCCCAGGCAAGTCGTGGGATAGTGTTTCGTGAACCCAAGATCCCGGTTGAGGCTATCCTCGTGTGTAGAACTTGGCTATCAGTTTCTGCTCAGTGATTCTCCATTGTTGTGACACGAAGGATGCCTTGGAGAATGCTTACCTGAAGATCAGAGATTGAATGCTCATGACTGCTGAAGTGTTCCCCGACTGGAAGGGAATTTGCCTGCCTGTGATTGTTGAACAGTGTTCATTTGCTCGTTGTCATAGCATCTGCATGGTCTTCCCAATGTACCATGCCTCGCAATATCTTTTCTTGCAGTGTATCAGGTAGACAATGTTGGCTGCGTTGACCAAATTCGCACCTCAATATGCCAACATCTTTATGCGTAGGTTTGAACAAGATCTCTTCACTGCACAGGACCTTCAACCGATGCTATACACTGGATACATCAATGACATTTTCTTTCTTTGGATTCATGGCAAACAATCATTGAAACAACTATGTGATGACATCAACAAGTTCCATCCCACCATCAGACTCACCATGGACAACTCTCTGGAATTGGTTGCATTCTTGGACACACGCATCTCCATCAAGGATAGTCACCTAAGCACTTCACTATACCGCAAGCCCACGGATAACCTCACAATGCTCCACTTCTACAGCTTCTACTCTAAACATGTTAAAGAAGCCATCTCTTTTGGGATATGCTTCTCAAAGCGTATACACAGGACCTGCTCAGATGAGGAGGATCAGACACCTACAGACGCTGAAAGATGCCCTCACAGAAACAGGATATGATGCTCAACTCATTAATAGACAGTTCCAACGTGCCACAGCGAAAAACTGCACTGACCTTCTCAGAAGACAAACATGGGATACGGTGGACAGAGTACCCTTTGTCATCCAGTACCTCCGCAAGCGGAGAGGCTATGACGTTTTCTCCAGAGCCTTCAACACATCATCAATGAAGACGAACATCTTGCCAAGGCCATCCCCACACCTCCAATTCTTACCTTCAAACAACCGCACAACCTCAAACAGACCATTGAACATAAGAAATAGGAGCAGGAGTAGGCCATCTAGCCCTTTGAGCCTGCCCCACCATTCATTAAGATCATGGCTGATCTGAAGTGGATTAGTTCCACTTTCCCACTTTCTCCCCATAACCCTTAATTCCCTTGTCTATCAGAAATCTATCTACCTGTGACTTAAATATATTCAACGGGGTAGGCTCCACCACTTCAATGGGCAGAGAATTTCAGAGACTCACCACCCTTTTGAGTGAAGAAGTTCCTCCTCAACTCCAATCTCAACTGGCCCCCCCCTTGTTTTGAGGCTGTGTCCTCTATTTCTGCTATCCTTTCTAAGCAGGAAGAATCTCTCTACCTCTACCCTATCTAGCCCCTTCATTTATCTTATATGTCTCTATAAGATCCCCCCTCAGCCTTCTAAACTCCGAGTACAGACTCAGTCTATTCAATCTCTCCTCACAGGCTAACCCCCTCATCTCCTGTATCAGCCTAGTGAACCTTCTCTGCACTCCCTCCAAGGCCAATATATCCTTTTGCAAATGCGGCGACCAAAACTGCACACAGTACTTCAGTTGCGGCCTCACCAGTGCCCTGTACAGTTGCAGCAAGACCTCCTTGCTTTTATATTCTATCCCCCTCGCTATAAAGGCCAACGTTCTATTCACCTTGATCACCTGCTGCATCTGCAGACTGGGTTTTTGCGATTCATGCACAAGGACCTCCAGGTCCCTCTGCACTGTAGCACGCTGCAGCTTTTCACCCTTTAAATAATAATCCCTCCTACTATTATTTCTACCAAAGTGGATAACCTCACATTTGCTAACGTTGTACTCCATCTGCCAGGTCCTCGCCCACTCACTCAGCCTATTCCAGATCTCTCTGCAGACTTTCCGTGCCTTCCATGCAATTTGCTCTTCCACACATCTTCGTGTCATCAGCAAATTTTGTCACCCTACACTCAGCCCCCTCCTCCAGATCATCTGTGTAAATGGTAAACAGTATTGTCCGCAGCAACCTACCCAGACTTCAGGAGAACAGTGACCACGACACCACACAACCCTGCCACAGCAATCTCTGCAAGACATGCTGACACATCGACACAGATGCCATCATCTCACGTGAGAACACCATCTGCCAGGTACATACTCTTGCAACTCAGCCAACATTGTCTACCTGATACGTTGCAGGAAAGGATGTCCTGAGGCATGGTATATTAGGGAGATCATGCAGACGCTACGACAATGAATGAATGAACACCACTCGACAGTCACCAAGCAAGAGTGTTCCCTTCCAGTCGGGGGACACTTCAGCAGTTACGGACATTCAGCCGTTGACCTTCAGGTAAGTGTTCTCCAAGGCAGCCTTCACGACAACTCAATCGCTGAGCAGAAATTGATAGCCAAGTTCCACACGTGAGGACTGCCTCAACCGGGATCTTGGGTTCATGTCAATCTATCTGTACCCCCACGACTTGCCTGGGCTTGCAAAATCTCACTAACTGTCCTGGCGGGGGACGATATGTACCTCTTTTAACCTATGCTTGGCCCTCTCTCCACTCACATTATCTGTACCTTTAAGACTTGATTACCTATAAAGACTCGCATTCCAACCATTATCTTGTAAATTGAGCCTGTGTCTTTATGTGCCCTGTTTGTGAACACAAGTCCTCACTCACCTGATGAAGGAGCTTGAGACTTCAAAACTTAGTGCTGCCAAATAAACCTGTTGGACTTTAACCTGATGTTGTGAGACTTCTTACTGTGCTCACCCCAATCCAACGCCAGCATCTCCACATCATTCTGCTGGTTAGCCAATCCGCTATCTATCAATTATCTCTAATCCCATATGAGCTAACCTTGTATTAACCTTTTGTGTGGCATCTTATCAAATGCCTTCTGGAAGTCCAGATATACATGATCACCATTATCTGCCTTGCTTATTTCATCTTCAAAGAACTCATGTAAATTGCTCAGTACTTTTACCCGAGAAATGGAGTTCTTCCCTTTCTGTAACCTCTGCATTTTCTGTTACTATTGGGATGGCACACCTGTCCTCCTCCATAAAAACTGAATCTTCAAGGATGAAGCTATATTAATCACTTTGACCATAGGTGATCACAATATCATTCTGTCTTCCCAAACTCTGTGTGGTGTGTGCTTTATATTCTCTTGGGACTATATTCTATTTATAAAGTTCCTTCTGTTTTCCATTTCATTATGTATTGATTCTATTGATGTGCAACTTATGAACTGTGGGTGTGGGGCTTGCAGTAGTGCTCAGTGGGTGTGGGTGTTAGATACAAGTCTTGATTGATAAGAGACTGTTGGTAGGTGAGTAATAGGATGTGTTGAACTGAGCAATGGCTGAAGCTAGAGGTGCAGCTGGTAGGATATGGCAATTGGAAATGCCATCAACACCAGAACAAAACAGCCACTTGGTGGGCACCCCAACCACCAATTTAAACATTCATTCTCTCCACTACTGATGCACAGTCAGTACCATATATTAGGCGCACTGGCCTTGACTATTCATTTGAGGTCATTGAACTTCCTCAGGGATTTGCTGCCGGTTTTGATTTCCAAAGCTATCTGCTTCCACTGTCTTTTGACCATGTACCTGGAGGATCTCCTGACCCCTTGTGAATTCAGGACATTTTCTTTCCACCTCCTCTACCAACACTTGCAATGCAGCATCCAAAATCTTAGAGGCTATTCTCTCCCATGTTGTGTCCTTTTATTTACTGTTTGGCAGCTTAAATTCAATTCCTGCACAACACCTCATGCGTGCTACAGTGCCTCCCTTTTAGGAGGTGCAGGTTAGCTTTGAGCAGCGCAGATTTTCTATGTAGTGCTTGCAGGTTGAGATTTTGAGCCCCTACTACTGTATGCAGCCAATGAATAGCACAGTTAATGCTAGCTATACACAGCAATCATGCTAATGAACAGACAGTATGACAATGGTACATTGTGATCACCACTCACATTTTTTGGGTTATCCAATTTAGCTCGTATAGTGCTTTGATCTACTCCTTTCTTCTTATTGCTAGTTATTTTCTACTGTTTTATTTTGTGAAATTGTGCCCTCAAGAAACAGCTTATTTTCCCACTCCCACGCAATAAACTGCAGAATCCAGAAAAGATCTATCCTTTGCATCTGTTATCTACACACTTAAATAAATTTGGTCCATATTATCTGGAGAAAGAATGATTGATCTAATTGAAGAATTCAAAATTATGAAGGGGCTTGAAAGGGTAGATTGAAGGAAGTTGTTGTCCCCGGTCAGGGAATCTAGAACAAGGGGACAGAGTTTCAGGATAAGAGGTTAGAAAAATTTCTTCACACAAAGGGTTGTGATTCTTTGGCATTCTCTCACTTGGAAGGTTGTTGATACTCTATCAATGGATATATTTAAGGCTGAGATAGACAGGTTGAAGATAGATAGTCAAAACCCAGCGTCAGCTAAAATCCTATTCAACTGCTGTATGATTGCCTGTCCTGTTTCTAATGTTCCTCAATGCCATTGTCCACAGGCATGGGCTCAGTTTCTGTGTGTGTATTCTGGAAGGTCACAACCATTAAATAAACACCAGGAAAAACATAACCTTCGTGTTCAGCTCCTGCTACAAATTGTTCCCTTGTTACTGGTCCCTCTTTGGTTATTACCATCACTGAATCTCCCTCTGTAAACCTCATGGGATTTGGCTAGAAATTGAACCAGACCAGCCATATTAATACTTTCCCAACAAGAACAGATCATAGGCTGGGAATTCTGAGATGTGTAACTCACCTCATGGCTCCTAAAACTTAACCACTATCATCAAATTACAAGTCAGAAGTGTGGTGGAATATTCTCCACTTGCTGGTTTCGTGTGGTGAAGCTCAACACCAGAACAAAACAGCCACTTGATTGGCACCCCATCCACCAACTTAAACGTTCATTCTCTCCACTACTGATGCACAGTCAGTACCATATATTAGGCGCACTGCAGGTACTCAATACAACTTATTTGACAGCACCTCCCAAACCAGCAATCTAGAAGGACAAGGGCAATAGTCACTTGGGAATATCACCACTTGCAAGTTCCCCTCCGTACTGATTATGGTCTTTAAAACGGTACTGCAGAAGATGGTCACCTGACTTGCAGGACCAATGAGAACCAAGAGTGAGTGATCACCGCAGAGGGTGGAGTCTTCTCTGGGGCAGAATATATCAAGAGGCCGTGTAGTGAGCACATAAGGACTGGAGCAGCTGGATAGGCTGCCCCAAGGCAGCTTAGACTGCAAACTCCTATACCAAGTTTCTCTTTATCAATAGCTTTTGTTCCTAACAAAGCCTGAAGTCTCTTCTCGACACCTGGAGTGTCATTCTACACAACATATTGGTGAGAAGCTGGATAAACTTTGACTTCACAGTCTAACTGTGAGTACCCGGTTTAATTGAAGCTTCGAAAAGAGAGATACTGGGTGTCTATTTTTGGGGAAATAGCCTCAGAAAAAGTTGTTGAGGTCGTGCCAAGCCCTCGGGCAGACAAAGTAACGAACCTGGTATGGCTGGCAAGTAAGAGGTTTGGAAAAATATAGAAAATTAAAATGAAAAGCGATTAGCTTTCAGGGGCAAGAGAAGTAAAATTTGAGCTGAAGAGAAAAGGGATAGGTGTATTTAAAGTAAAAAGATATGCCCAGCTAGAAGAAAGCTGCAGTTCAAATTTAAAAATAAAAAATTTGGATGGAAGCCAGAAATTTGCTGCAGTTAAGTTCAGAGGCTTAAAAAGGGAAGAAAAGCCTCTCGGAGTTACAGAACTTATCCCAGAAACATGGGAAAATGAGAAGCTGAGATGTACAGATCTTCTCATCTGAACAGAGCCTGCACAAGGTCTGGGTAGTGGTCCCCACACTGAGAGTATGCAGGCAGTGAAGATGGCAGTTCTGGAACAGAAGTCCTCTACCTGTTAAAACAAAAAATAAACTTGAAAGTTTTTTTAAGAGGAGATAATGGTCCCACTTGGAAAGCACAACAACTACTAGTGAAGTTAACAAAGAACAGCATTGGGAGAAGGAAGGAAAAGCAGACTCTCCAGCCAGCCCAAAATAAATAATAAAAATAGAAATTGTTGTGGAAATCTTCTAGCAGGAGAAAAAAAGAGCAGTTAATAGTCTGAAAAAAGGGGTCCAAAAAGGAGCAGCTGTAGTTTCCCACCAAAACTCAAAAAAGCACAGAGAGAGGAATAGAGAAACATTAGTGGGAATTGACAGTCCTAAAGCGGTAATGCATTTAATGTTGTACAAGATTTTGTACAACAATCACAAAAAGGAACAAAGGGCAAGGGGCAGGAAATCAGAGAAGACTCCAGATAGAGGACAGCTCTAAATAAGGGGATCCATAAGCAACACAAGACCTCTGTGGAAGAAATTAAGACTTCAAGGAAGAGGTAACACCAGACTCAAGAATATACAGTGAAAGACTCCAGAGAAAGGAGTACTGTAAAACCTCGAGAGAGAGAGAGAGAGAGAGAGAGGGTGGAGCACTGAAAGATCCCACAAGGAGGGCAACAACAAAAAAAAAGCCACAGAAGGGCAACAGAAGATCCAAAATAACTAAGCGAAGAGCTGGAAAGCAAGCAAGACGCAGTTGGCTCCCATCGTTTTCTACTGCAATGAGAAGTTCCTTGAAAGTTTAAGCAATAACAAAGCTGTAATCAGTCAGACAAGCCACATCAGGAGAGATAAGAGTGACGAGAAAAGAGTTGGATGACTTTAAACAAGAACTACAGCAGAGAGAATTCCAATGTGCTCAAAAAAAAGTCTGCTAAACTGAAGAAAGTTGTCAGCGGACTGGAAATTTCTTGCAAAGATCTGGAAGTTGAGGTTGGAATGTTAAAGGAGCCACACTTACAGGAAACAATGCAGAACAACCTGAACTCTATGGAAAAGCAACCAGAGAAATAGGAATAAGTTGTGAAAAAGAGATTGAAGAAGAGAAACTTGGCAAAGAAGAATTAACCTGTGAAATAAAAAACATCGGAAGCTGAATCAGCAATTCAAACAAAAGGAAGAAACTGTAATTACATGCCAGAACATTGCTGAAATGGTCACACTAACAGAAAAGCATAAGAACCAATATAATAAAATGGTCACTAAAAAAGAATAAAATACTAGAAAAAGGATCTTTATCTCACAACCTAAGTACCAGAAATACTACTACCATTTCTTTCACTAGTGATAGACCACATTTGTGAATGAGCTGTCAAGACATTAGATTGTGTTGCATTGTGATGATGGTACCTGCATGCAGGTACCTGTCAAGATACTTGACAGAAAAAACGATCAACGGAGGATTGGAGAGTGACACCATCTGCAGAGTAAAGTATGTTGCCCTTGGTAAGGGCACAATCTAGGACAGAACTTGGAAGGCAGCAAAACTGTATGGAAGAGTCCCATGCAAGAATGTAACTGGAACTGTGCATAATTGACAGCTCTAGTAGAGGTGTAATGTTAAATGCAAGCCTCAGGATCTCATAATTGAACAATTTGAGATTTATAAATGTCTTAACTTATGTGTATAATATTTATTTAAAATATGAGGTTGAGTAAATCAATTTTGAGAAAAATTAGAGGAGGAATGTAGTAGAATCATAGATTACGTATCGTGCAGAAAGTGGTTGTTTGGCTATCAAGTTGCACTGACTCTTGAACAGGGCAGATTACTCAGCTCTCTCCGCCCTATCCCTGTAACCCTACACATTTACCATGGCCTAATCCACTTAACCTACACATTTTGGGACACTAAGTGGTCATGTTAAATTGCCCATCAACCTAACTGCACATCTTTGGACTGTGGAAGGAAACCAGAGGAAATCCATTCAGGCAAGGGGAGAATGCATAAATGTCACACAGTCACCCAAGGCTGGAATCAATTGGGGTGTTTTTTTAAGACAGTTCAGAAAAAAGTGTCACCTTGACTTGAGGGAGCAATGGGAACTGAGAATGCATGATCACTCCAGTGGGTGGAGTTCGTTCTGGCACAGAATACATTGGGAAGCCATGTGCAAGCATGTAAAGATTGGAGCAACGGGGTAGGCTGCTTGAAGGCAAACCTCTGTACTACATTTTTCTTTATCAATGGATGCCTTTTGTTCCTAATGAAGTCTGTAGTATCTTGAATATGCCTGGAGTGCCACAGTACATAACACCCACCAAGTCTTACACGATTCTGACTTGGAACTATATCACCATTCCTTCAAACCCCTGGAACTCTCTTTCCACAAGTACTGAGAGCGTACCTGCACCAGATGAACTGCAGTGATTCAAGAAGGTGGCTCACCACAACTCCTCAAAGTCAATTAGGGATGGGCAACAAATGCTGGCTTTGCCATCGACATCCAGACCCCATGATTTTTTTTTAATAAAGCTTCAGTCGGTCTGAACTAGACTTTGTGCAACCTTGATGATCTTTGCAGCCTACATATCGTTAAAATTATCTATTTTGATTTGGGTAATTGGGGCTTTTTTTTTGCTGAAATATTTTTCCCTGTTTTTGTGAACCCTAAATTAATTTACTTTGGTACACATCCCCACCCCATCCCTTGCCTCTACAATTTAATAATCAAGTTTTAAATTACCTGAATTTTTCTGGAATTTCCTTCCTAATTCGTTTTGTCTTTCCAGTTGTATTTTCTCTTTGAAAAGATGGGAGTTGAGCAAGTTTTTAGTCAAACTTTGATCACCCCTGCTACAATCTTCTTGCGAAGTTTGATAACCATTGATCATATATTTTCATTTGCCAACTGCAGGAATGATATAAATGCAAGTAACAAATGGACATTGCACCTGCATATTCAACTTGCTGCTTTTTTGTTCATTCAATAACTTTGCAAGATTACAGATAAACAGTTTTGGTAGTGAGAAAAGATTTGTGTCCATTACAACTTGTTACAATTTAATGATACCTCTTTCCCAATATATGCTTCTGATATTTTAAAGTTTTGCCATGTGTTCCTGCTGTGCTGCAGATAAATGCAGCTAGTTGATATTCTTTGCTTTGTAGCAGCTGTGTTATAGAATAATATCTAATCATTTGCACAGAAGATTATTGAATTGATTTATCTAAGCAGTTTTTCCACAAAGATGAAAGTAAATTGTGAAATTTGTGAAATAAAACCCGAATGTAAGTAAATGTTGATGAGCATTGAAAAAATATGCCCTTTTCAAACAGGTCCGTCAATGCACCCATCAGAGCTTATGGCAGAGATGAGAAACAGTGGATTTGCACTGAAACAGAATGTGTTGGGGAGAAATACAGCTCCAAATGACCCATCACAGGTATTCTGCATTTCTGAAACTAACACGGTTGATTTTTGGCAGAGAATCATTTTAAGTTGAATAATGAGATTAGATACTTCTGTTCTTTTGACAATGGGTTTGATGGAAATTGTAGTAAGTTAAGTTAATTACTTTACTGTTTAGACATTTAGTCAGGCAATTTTTTTCATTGTTTAAACATTAAAACTCAGCAAGTTCTTGTGGTGACCACTATTAATTTTTTGTCTTCCTTTGCTTCATGTTCTATTCCAAACTACAAAACTGCAGGATTGCTTATAATTTAACTATTTTCATTCTATATCGTAAGTATAAAAATAAAATCTGCTTTACTATATTTTCAACTAGCTGTGGGATCCTTGCATCTCTTTCTCCCTAAATCCTCAAAATGATTTTGACCTAAGGAGAAGTAAAGGAATGATTTATATCAAACCACTTTTTCTCAGTAGCCAAAGGATTGCAGCCAATGGTCTGAGATTCCCAAACTTGGAATGGAATACTCAAAGCTTTCATTTTGAAAAGTAAACATTGTATATTTCCGGTAACCCCCATCTTGAAAAGTGACCAACAGAAAAGCAGATATTCTTACAGTTGAATTTGGTTCCAGCTGTTGGTACCCAGTGCCTAATTCTGCAAGGTTGGGCTGGCACCTCTCTGCAGATGTTAGAACTAATGTGTATAATATAGAGGAATAAACAAAACATTGATTGGTTATTAGACTGATAAGATTGAGGACTCATAATGTAATTTCATTATCCTATTTCTAGTCTGGAGCATACGAAATGGGAGCAGGAATAGGCTATTCCCCGCACTGAGCCTGCTCTGCCATTCAATTAGATCACAGCTTATCTTCTACCTCAACACTATTTTCCGGCACTATCCCCATACCTCTTGATGTCTTTGAGTCAGAAATCAATAGGTTTTTAGATATTAATGACTGAGCCTCCACAATCCTGTTCATCTTAGCTATACTTTTACAGATATATGTATAGATTTGTAAGGATAACACCAGTTAAAAATCTTATACTCTAATGTTCTCGGTAAATACACAGACCATGTAAACTAATAGGCAACCTGTAGTCAGACGTGCCACTCTGAAACCAGGTGAGGTGCTTGTCACACTCTGAGCCAATTGGTCTCACTGGAACACTGTCCCCCACACAAGGGTTTCCAATCTGCACTCTCTAAAACACACTTTGGAATCTTCTTGAACACAATGCTTTCTCTCAGATGCCTTCACCAAACATCCATCTCCAGGGTTTCAACCTCTCCTTTTCGGTATTCCTGTCCTCTGGGTCACATGCATTCCAGTTTCAACTGCCACAGGCGCTCTCGGGTACCCAGCCATTCCAACAGAACACCACTCCTTCGCAGGCCCGCAATTAGAAGACACCAACCTTCTTGTTACCCCAGATGTCTGGCTTTTTTTACAAGCTGACTTTAAATCTGGGGTGGGATTCTCTGGCCATGCTCACTCCAAAACCGGAGAATCCCACTCAAGATTAATGGATCTTCATGTCGTGTGTGCTCCTCCTCCTCGTCCTCCTCCACCATGCACCACTCTCTTTAATTCAAAACCTTTCACTGCTCTTCAATTTCCCTGAATGTGATTTTTCTCAGATTCAAGTCCTTTATTCTTTGACTTAACTGTCTTCCCAAGACATTTCTTTGTCCCATGGGGATTTTGTTTCTCTTCTTTTGGGAAGCCTGTTCCCTGCAGTTCATTGTCCTGTGTCCAGCTGCACCTGGTACTAGCTTACAACTGACTCAAAAGCTCTTGCTGTCTCAAGTTGGCCCTTGGTTGTTAAGCAACAGCCTAACACTGTTTGCTTCAATGTTGTTATAACTCCACTGTAAAGTAAAGCAAAACCACAAGCTTGTTGTGAATACAACCAGGTCCCAACTGGGACAGTATGATAATGAACCCACTCAGGGCCTGCTTTGTACAGAGCTTAGTATACAAGCTCCATCTGGTAAGTGCATACCAATTATCAGGGAGCTTGTATTCTACAAGTCCAAAAGGGAGGTCACTTGGTGATTTATAATGCAAGTCCTAGGAGTTATCACAGTCGTAAAACCCTCCATTATAATGCAGGCATCTGAACCAAACTGAAGTTACTAACCCTTTCTTAACACAAGATAGAAATTAAGGTAAGGAAGAAAAAGTGTGCTTACGATGGGTATCAGGTAGAAAATACAGTTGAGAGCCAAGGGGACACAAAAGATTCAGAGGAAGCAAATTAGAGAAGCAAAGAGGTGTTATAAGAAAATACTGGCAGCCAACATGAAGGGGAATCCCACAGTCTCCTGTACGGATATAATTAGTAAAAGGATGGTAAAATGAGTAGAACCAATTAGGGACCTAAAAGGGAATTTGCACATGGAAGCTGGTGACACGGCTGAGGTATTATATGAATGCTTTGTACCCATCTTTACCAAGGAAGTCGATGCTGCCCGGGACAGGGTAACAGATGTGGAAACTCTGTCCCTAGAAGGGTTCAGAATTGATAACGAACGAGTGTTAAATAAACTGTCGGTACTGAAATTTGAGAAAACACCAAGACCAGATGAGATGCATCCAAAAATATTGCAGGAAGTGAGGATTGAAATTGCAGGGGCTCTGGCCATAATCTTAGGTGCCAGAGGACTGAAAAATTAGAAATTTTACACCCTAGTTCAAAAAAAGGTTGTGAGGATAACCCCAGCAATTACAGACGAGATGGGCAAGCTTCTCGAAACAATTTTTCAAGATACTGTTAGTCGTCACATTGACAAATGTGGGCTAGGAAGAGCCAACATGGATTTCTAAAGGGGAAACTGTTTAACTCGCTCACTGGTGTTTTTTGAGGAGGTAACATAAAGGGTCAATGATGGTAACGCTGTTGATGTGGTGTACATGGACTTCCAGAAGGCATTCAGTACAGTGACACACAACAGAGTTGTGAAATGCAAAATTGACTGATGATAGGAAGCAGGGAGTAACGATCAATTGATATTTTTCAGCCTGGAGGAAGGTTTGTAGTTCCCCAGGGGTCAGTATTGGGACCCTTGCTTTTCCTGATCTATATTAAAGATAAGAACATAAGAAATAGGAGAAGGAGTAGGCCATCTAGCCCTTCGAGCCTGCCCAGCCATTCAATAAGATCATGGCTGATCTGAAGTGGATCAGTTCCATTTTCCCACTTTCTCCCCATAACCCTTAATTCCCCTGTCTATCAGAAACCTATCTACCTGTGACTTAAATATATTCAACGAGGTGGCCTCCATCTCTTCAATGGGCAGAGATTGACCACCCTTTGAATGAAGAAGTTCCCCCTCAGCTCAGTTCTAAACTGCCCCTCCCCTTATTTTGAGGCCGTGCCCTCTAGTTCTGTTTTCCTTTCTAAGCGGAAAGAATCTCTCTACCTCTACCCTATCTAGCCCCTTCAATATCTGGTAAGTCTCTATAAGATCCCCCCTCAACCTTCTAAACTCCAACGAGTACAGGCCCAGTCTGTTTAATCTCTCCTCATAAGCTAACCCCCATCATCTCCGATATCAGCCTGGTGAACCTTCTCTGTACTCCCTCCAAGCCAATATATCCTTACGCAAATAAGGGGACCAAAACTGCACACAGTACTCCAGTTGCGGCCTCACCAGTGCCCTGTACAGTTGCAGCAAGACCTCCTTGCTTTTATATTCTATCCCCCTCGCTATAAAGGCCAACGTTCCATTCACCTTCTTGATCACCTGCTGCACCTGCAGACTGGGTTTTTGCAATTCGTGCACAAGGACCTCCAGGTCCCTCTGCACTGTAGCATGCTGCAGCTTTTCACCCTTTAAATAATAATCCCTCCTACTATTATTTCTACCAAAGTGGATAACCTCACATTTGCTAACATTATACTCCATCTGCCAGGTCCTCGCCCACTCACTCAGCCTATCCAGATCTCTCTGCAGACTTTCCTCGTCCTCCACGCAATTCGCTTTTCCACTCATCTAGATCTCATCTCATCTCATCTAAAGACTAAAGGTCTAGATCTTGATGTGCTTGGAGCAATTTCAAACTTTGCATTGATACAAAACTTGGAAGTATTGTAAACTATGAAGAGGACAGTGTAGAACTTCAAAGGGACACAGACAAAATGGTGGAGTGGACAGACAGGTGGCAGATGAAGTTCAATGCAGAGGAGTGTGAGGTGATAAATTTTGAGGTAAAATTCTCAAATATGGGGTAAAATTCTTAAGAGGATGCAGGAACAGAAGGAACTGGGTATATATGTACATTGATTATTGCAGGTAACAAGACAAGTGAAAAAAGCAGTTAGTAAAACATGTAGTATTGTGGGCTTTTATTAATAAAGACATTGAGTTGAAGAGCAATGAACTTATGCTGAACTTATACAAGACACTAGTTAGTCTCTACTGGTTGAGACTTCTGTTAGCTGTCTTCTCTCCAAGGAAGAGATCGATATAGATGTTCAAGATCTGAGTAGGCTGGACGGAATAGATAGGGAGAACTTGTTCCCACTCATAAAAGGATCAAGAACTAGGAGGCACACAGTGATTTGCAAAAGAAGCAAATGTAATGTGAGAAAAAACTTAATACCGTAAGTTGTTGAGGTCTGCAATGCTCTGCCTGGAGTTGTGGTGGAGACAGGTTCAATTGAAGCATTCTAGGGGGCATTATATGATGATTTGAATAGAAACATTATTCAAGGGTACAGCGGAATAGCATTACGTCATGTTGCTCATTTAGAGAATCCAGAGACAATGGACAATCCTGCTGTGTCATACTGATTCTGTGAAAACAGAAACACAAATTGAGCTTAAAATTAAAGCTATACTTATTTCTAATGCCACGAAACAAATATAAATTACTTAACATTGTCTCTCTTTCATAGACAGTTGAGAACCATCCACAGTGTCTTGAGATGGCTGTAACATTAATTTTGGGAGCGATGTCATATTCAATTTATATAGGCTTCCTGTCAGTTCTGGTGGGCAAAAATTGCAATCACAGCCTTGCCTGCTTGTTGTTAACCTCGCATCATCCTGAGAGTGTTGGATAATAGTCAGTCTGCATTTAATTTTTGGACGTGCTAGTGAAGATACTTAATTTGCTATGTGAGAAAACTTCAGAGTCATGGAGTGGGATTTCCCCCCACCCTTCGCCATATTTTGCGGAGATAGCCCACCATTGGCCGGCAACGGGATCTTCCAGTCCTACCACTGTCAGCATGGTTTCCCGTTGTTTGCCCCCACTGTCGGAGTAACCCAAGGTGGGGATTCACCATCCAGCCCAGAGAAACAAAAGGAAAATTCTGCCCATGGTACATTTTAACAGCATTGCTATTGATGGCTAATATGATTGATGTGTTAATTCTGAGCTTCTGGCATGAAACCCAGTCTCACTGGAAGGATTATTCTTATGCCATCTTCTGTTCAGAACCATGCTAGCTGCTTCACAAGGCTCACTGGGGGTTGCAGCTGAGATTTCCTAGGTTTTGAGCACAGAATTGCTTTTCCCAGAGGTTCCAGCAAAGATGTTGGGATCACCATGTACATGTGAAATTTTGCCTTTGAAAGCTGCTACTCTGGCTTTTGTGCTAACCCAGAGGTTGATGATGTCTTGCCAAATTGTACAATGTAGAAACTGGTAATCATTTCAGTTGTGTTGATCTGAAGGTGCTTTTTATGTAGGGCCAGGAGTAGCGCATTGAGTTCCTCCAACCCTGTCTTGCCATTCAATTGACTAATCTGTCCCACCAGCTTGTCTTACTATTTCTTGATCTCGGTGCCTACTAAAAAGCTGTAAATCTCCATATTTATTGTTTCCATTAACCTAGCATCTTCAGCCTTTTGTGGGAGAGAATTCCATATTTCTGTTACTCCTGGTGTCAAAACATGTCCCGGGTTTCACTCTTGAACGGCTAGCCCTTGCTTTAAAGTTTTCATCCTCCATTCTAGATTCCCATACCAGAGGAAATATCTTTTCTGTTTCTGTTTTATTGAATCTGTTTGAAGAGTTCAGTTAGATAAGCCTTGAACTAAGTACACTTGAGAAAATAATGCAAGTTTATGCAATCTGTCCTCAATTTAACCCAATAAGCTGCAGAATTGTTCTGGTAATCTCGTGCCTCTGAGGCCAATATATCTTGACATTTGAAGTGATAGCAAAAACTAAATGCAATACTGCAGATAGGGTCTGATCAAGGTTCTTGTACAGTTGAAGCATAACTTTGTCCCAAGCCTTTTTATTACGTTTTGTATCAGTGACTAGCTTTTAGTGATGTGTGTGACTGGTCAGACAAATCATATTGCTTCTCCAGTTTCTTGTTTCATTGACAATTAACAATTGTCTCTCTTGGTCCACATGTTAATTACCTTGTTTCTCCACACTGAGCTCCATCTGCCGCCATTGTGTTCACTCATCTGAATCAATCTATGTACCCTTTATAATTTGCTGCTCCCTCTACATGATTTACTGTTCCCCCTAACTGAATTGAATACACAACTCTCTCTATCTTCATCCAAGTATATTTCCTCCATCCCAATCTCTACTGTGCAACCAAATTTCAACCTATGTCAAAATAATAACTCCAGTTTTGCAGTACTTGTGCACTACCTTGTCAAATGCTTTTTTGAAGTCTAGAGAGGTAACATACATAAACAACTCCATGCTTCCTTCATTGATGGTCTTCTATAAAGCAGCTAAGTTAATCAGACATGACCAAATCTTCGAGGAGAGGTAATAAGCCGTGGATAACGAAGGAGGTGAAGGAAAGTGTTAAATTAAAAGCGGAGGCGTTTAGAGTAGCTAAGAGTAGTGGGCGAGAAGAGGATTAGGAGAGGTTTAAATGTCAACAAAGATTGACAAAGAAGTTGATAAAGAAGGGTAGGAGAAACTATGAAGCTGGGTTAGCGCTTAATATAAAAAAGGATTGCAAGAGTTTTTATAAATATATAAAAAGGAAGAGGCTGGCTAGGGTGAACGTTGGACCCTTAGAGGATGAGAGGGGGGACTTAGTGGTAGGGGATGGGGAAATGGCTGAGGTCTTGAATAACTTTTTTGTTTCGGTCTTCTCGGAGGAAGACGTGAATAATTTGCCGGGTGTTAGCGATGGAAAGGTGGTAGGACTGGAGGGTCTCAATGACATTATTGTTACTAGAGAGGCGGTGCTCGACAGACCGGAGGGACTGATTGTGGACAAGTCACCAGAACCGGATGGAATGCATCCGAGGGTTCTGAAAGAAATGGCGGAGGTGATAGTGGATGCCTTGGTTATTTTCCAGACTTCGCTGGATTCCGGGGAAGTGCCGGAAGATTGGAAAGCGGCTAATGTTACGCCATTGTTTAAGAAGGGTGCCAGGCAAAAGGCAGGGAATTATAGGCCAGTTAGTTTAACGTCTGTTGTAGGTAAAATGTTAGAATCCGTCATCAAGGAGGAAATAGCGAGGCATCTTGAGGGGAATTGCTTGATAGAGCAGACGCAGCACGGTTTCGTGAAGGGGAAGTCGTGTCTGACAAATTTATTGGAGTTCTATGAGGATGTGTCTAGGGCGGTGGATAGAGGAGAGCCGGTGGATGTGGTCGGTCTTGATTTTCAGAAGGCGTTTGACAAGGTACCTCACAAGAGGTTATTGCAGAAGGTAAGGAGTTGGGGGTAGGGTGTTAGCGTGGATAGAGGATTGGTTGTCAAATAGGAGGCAGAGAGTGGGGGTTAATGGGTGCTATTCGGATTGGTGGTTGGTGACTAGTGGAGTGCCCCAGGGGTCGGTGCTGGGGCCTCAGCTATTTACCATTTATATAGATGATCTGGAGGAGGGAACCGAGTGTATGGTGTCGAAATTTGCTGATGACACCAAGATTGGTGGAACGGCAAATTGCACGGAGGGTGTGGAGAGTCTGCAGAAGGATCTAGATAGGCTGGGCGAATGGGCCAGGAACTGGCAAATGGAATTTAATGTTGGCAAGTGCGAGGTGGTCCACTTTGGTAGGAAGGACTATTACTTACGTGGCGAAAAACTGCAGCAGGCAACGGTGCAGAGGGACCTCGGGGTCCTTGTGCATGAGTCGCAAAAACTCAGCCTGCAGGTGCAGCAGGTGGTCAGGAAGGCTAATGGGATGCTGACCTTCATAGCGAGGGGGATTGAATATAAAAGTAGGGAGGTCTTGCTGCGGCTGTATAGGGCATTGGTGAGGCCGCAGCTGGAGTACTGTGTGCAGTTTTGGTCGCCATACTTACGCAAGGATATTTTGGCCTTGGAGGGAGTGCAGAGGAGGTTTACTAGGCTGATACCGGGGTTGAGCTATGAGGAGAGGCTGAATAAACTAGGCTTGTACTCGTTAGAGTTTAGAAGAATGAGGGGAGATCTCATTGAGACGTATAAGATGATGAATGGGATGGATAGGATAGAGGTGGAGAGACTCTTCCCGCTCAGAAAGGACAGTAGGACTAGGGGGCACAGCCTCAAGATAAAGGGGGTTTAGAACGGAGTTGAGGAGCAACTTCTTCACTCAAAGGGTGGTGAATCTCTGGAATTCTCTGCCTGTTGAAGTGGTGGAGGCTGCCTCGCTAAATATTTTTAAGATGCGGGTTGATGGGTTTTTGACAAGCGAGGGGATTAAGGGTTATGGGGAGAAGGCGGGAATGTGGAACTGAACCATGACAGATCAGCCATGATCTTATTGAATGGCGGGGCAGGCTCAAAGGGCTAGATGGCCTACTCCTGCTCCTATTTCTTATGTTCTTATTATGTTCATAATACATGCTGACTCTTTGTCAGCTCAGATTTGCACAGTTGCAGCGTCACTCTTTTGATGGATAGATTCCAGTAATTTGTAAAACAGCTGATGTTAAAATGACAGGTCTGTGATTGCCTGACTACTTCCTTCTGTTTGAAATTTAGTTTTCCAATTCAAAGACACAATTCCCAAATCCAGAGATCTTATTCTGGCAAAATGCACCTGGAATTTTCTTACCAATTTTTTGCAACCCTAGGGTGAGAATAATCAGGTCCCAAAGATTTGTCTTTTCTGAGTTCCGTTGGCCCAGAATTTGCAGAAAAATATCAGTATGTCAGTGTTGCATATGTTAAGGGACGAATCACCTGGCAAATTGTGGATCATGACAAGTTAGAAGCTGATTTGCATCATTCTGCTGTTAGTAATGTCAAAAGGGGATCTTGCACTTAACCTCACCTTAAGTTTCATGAAGTTACTGTATTTGCATATTAATTGCCCAATAAACTTGTCACAGAACGTGAAGTCTAATAATAACAATAATAGTTCATTTAATGTGATAATTGTTAATGAATGGTGCTGAATTGCTATTGGACATTATTTTAAAAAGTTCAATTTAAATTTGTTACTTTATTTCTCTCTTCCCTTTCTATTCACGATTTGGCATTTAATTCAACAGCTTAAATACACTATCCTCAGTCGTGCCTCTATTTGTTTATTCTCTGTGCTTAAATATCTTTGGTTAAGGAGCTTGCACTGTTCATATTATTATTCACCTGGATCCAGATTCTCTCTTGCTCCTAATACAGCTCTCCATTCCAGAGCAAAATGAAAACTGGCCTGTACAATGCTGAGGTGCTGTCACCTATCATTATTTTAAACCTGTGTTAAGTCCAATAAGTTCTGCTGTCAAAAAGGTTCCTTGTATCTTGTTCCCTTTTTTACT
This sequence comes from Carcharhinus amblyrhynchos, assembly GCF_965287045.1. Lineage (NCBI taxonomy): Eukaryota > Metazoa > Chordata > Chondrichthyes > Carcharhiniformes > Carcharhinidae > Carcharhinus > Carcharhinus amblyrhynchos. Next base: position 44,616,677 of record NC_137334.1, read on the forward strand.
TTGAAAATTGGCACAAAGTATTAGTTTTAGCAATTCTACCTTATTCTTTCAAAATTAGCTGCGTGACATGGGCATACTTACAGAATCATACCCTTCAGCCAATGCTTCGATTTCCTCCATCAACATCCCTATGTGTTCTATGTTCTGCTCCACTGGCAGGACAGACCAACCAGAGGTGGTGGCACAGTGATATACAGATGGGAGAGACTGATCATAAAGATTGCACACAGGTTAGGCACAAACTGCATTATGATATTCTGCTTGCACAGTCACATATAAAATTAAACTTTAAAGAATACATGGCAAGGAAACCTCCTGCTGATTGCCAACTACCACTCTCCCTCAACTGATGAATCACTGCTACTGCATGTTGAGCACCACTTGGAGGAAGGACTGAAGATAGCAAAGGTACAAAATGTAATCTGGGTGGGAAGGACTTCAGTGTCCATCACCTAAGAATGTTAAACTGCACAAAATCAGAAAATGCTGGAAAGACTCGGGTCTGGAAGTATCTTTGGAGAGAGAAACGGAGTTAATATTTCGAATACATATATCTCCTCTTCAGAGTTGAAGAGGGACAGTATCCACTGCTTAGAATGCAGTTTCTTCTACGTTGAGAAGACTAAGCTGAGACTGGGTGACTCTCTTTTTTGGAACGCCTTCGCTCATTCCCCAATCATAACCTTAATGTTCCCATCACTTACCATTTTAACTCACCATATTGCTCCCATGTGCACATGTCATCCTTGGTCTACTGCAGTGTTCTAGTGAAGCCCAATACAATTTGGAGGAACAGCTCCTCATCTTCCAATTAGACACTTTTACAGCCATTTGGACTTGATATTGAGTTCAACAACTTCAGACCATGAACTCTGTCCTTCATTTTGATTTAAGTCAGAAGGACCAATTGGGTGATCAATCTCAGCCTCCTCCTGAAGTTACCACCATCATAAGACAATCTTCAGCCAATTTAGTTGACAACATGATACTGAGAAATAACTGAGTGCACTGGATTCAGCAATGGCCCCAAGAACATCCTAGATGTAGTACTAAAGACTGATATTCTAGAACTATGTGCACCTCTAGCCAAATTGTTCCAGTACATCTACCTGTAAAAATTGAAAATTGCCCAAGTTTATCTTATCTGATACTGCCCTATCAGCCTACTCTCAATCATTAACAAAGATATGAAAGTATTGTCAATGGTGCTAATAAGCACTATTTCCTTAGCAATAACTTGCTTACTGATGCTCAGTCAGGTTCTTCCAAGATATGTCTCTGGACTTCATTGCAGTTGTGGTCCAAACATGCACAGGAAAGCTGATTTACAGAGGTGAAGTAAGAGTGATTGCCCATAACATCAAGACAGCATTTGACCTAATGTGGCATCGAAGGAGCCCCATTAAAATTGCAGTCAGTTGTATTTTTAAGTAAAGCTTTCAACTGGCTGCAATCAGAACTGGCACAAAAGAAGATGGTTGTGGATGTTGGAGGCCAATCATCTCAGCCGTTAGGATATCATGGTCGGAGTTCCTTGGGGTAGTGTCCTAGGCACAACAATCTTCAGCTGTTTCACCAAGAACCTTCCCTCCGTGGTAAGGTCAGCAATGGAGATATGCACTGATAATTGTCATGTTCAGTTACAATCACAATTTCTCAGATGATGGAGCAGTCTGTGCCCACGTGCAACAAGGCCTGGACAACATTCAGGCTTGGTCAGATGGATGTTATTTAGCATTTAAGTGCCATTGACAATTTCCAAAAAGAAATTCTAACAAAACTCCCCTTGACATGCAATGGTATTACCATCACAAACCCCCTATCAATTTTCTGTAGGTCACCATGCTTAAATTAGACCAGCCACATAAATACTATTGTTACAGGAGCAGATGAGAAACTGGATAATCCACAGCAGAAAGCTCACTTCCTGGAGCTGCCCACAATCTATATGACACAGGTCAGGTTTTGTTGGAATATATTGTACTTGCCTGGAAGAGTTCAGCTCCAACAGCATTCAAGAAGCTCAACACCAGGACAAGTCATCCTTCTTGACTGGCATCCCATCCACCACCACCTTAAACATTCACTCCTTCACCAAGACTTCTTTAGAAGCATCTCCCAAGTTAGCAGTGCTTCACTATTGCTGAGTCAAAATCCTGAGCTCCTAAAGACACTGCCGGGGTGTACTGGGTGCAGCAGTTCAAGAAAGCAGCTCGCTACCACCTACTTGAGAGCAATTAGGGATAGGCAATAAGTGCTGGCCTAGCCAGTGAAACCCAGAACCCATGAACAAATAAATAAATTGCCCATTCCATCTAGAAGGACAAGGATAACAGATGTATGACAACACCACCACCATCTAGAACTTTCTCCCTCACATAGACTGGAATGGTTGAAGAAGAAGGCTCACTACCATCTCCTCAAGGGCAATTAGGGATGGGCAGTAACTGCTGCTTGTCTGTGACATCACATCCCAAAAACAAAAAGAAATCCATGGAAGTTACATACCACACTGATATGGAAATACTCATTTTCACTGGGTCAAAACCTAACTACACTGTCCAAGTGCCTTCATCAAGTGGACTACAGTGGTTAAAAAGGTACCCACAAGGAATGTCAGTGATGCCCACATTCTGTGAATAAATAAGTAAAATGATTGTCGTATCACCTGCACCTGTCTTTAATGGGCCTACATGTTTTACCACACACTTTCTCATGTAACAATGCTAAGACTTCACACACTATTTTATGATATATTCGTCATGATGATATAAAGACATATAAATTTTAAAACTAGATAATCTTTTAAAATGACTACAGTTATGTCTAGTTGTAACCCTAAATAAGAGAGTTGTCAGGGTATTAACATAGAGACTTGCATCTCATTATTTCTGAAGATGTGCTAACAATTCCTGTGGGCTGCAGACATCAAGTTCAAAGGAAATTATGCAAAGGCCGTCTATACTTCGTAAACCAGGCCTGGCCACCAGAGTCAACTAGTCTGCTAGGACAAAGAACCCTGCGTTAAATTCTTACTGCTTGGAAAATTAACAATCGCAGCAACCCAGTCAAAGAAATATATGCCCTTTGTCAAAGCCAAAGGGGGGGTGTAAGAGTCATGTAACATGACCTCCCTATCTAGGAGAACAAATTATACTGTCTTGCTATACTCCAAATCAGTGTGCTTCTTCTATCTACCAAGCAGCAGCTCAGAAAAGGGCATGTCCAAGATTGAATGCCTGCCCCATCAACACTTCCTACTGGAATGGCTAAACATTTTTTACCATCACCTACAATAATAGATTTATTTCTGCATGCCTAGCTCATCATGGAAGTCTGGAAAGCTGAATTATCCAGCTTCAGTTTTCAACCTGCCAATCTCTGTGAAGAAATACTTTGGATTTCAGATTTCTTTTTATTAATTTACAATTCAATTTTAGTACAATAATATTCTAATGCAAGGGAGTTTTGCAAATCTTGACTCTAAATATACTTGTCAATACCTCTGCAATTTTCAGCAAACAATCTATGTCCAAATGAAATTGGTCCTGGTTAGTAATATTATTTATAAAAGTGTTGTAGAGAATGTTAAATGCCTGAAGATAACTTGGCTGCTAATATTAAGGATTTATTTAGAAATTTACCACTATCTGTATATTTAATCAGTTAAATTATTATTTGAACTATTTTCATTGTGAAAATTGTTATAAAAAAATGAGAGTTGCACTGTTACATACATGCTTTTAGCTCATTGGAAGTGTATTCCCCAAGTACAATGCAATTTTGTTGTTGAATTTTAGGAATACGTAGCAAGTGAAGATGATGATGATCCCGAGGTGGAATTTTTGAAGTCTCTTTCTACAAAACAAAAACAAAAGCTTTTGAGGTATGTTATTAGTGAGGTTTTTAGTGTTTTTGTTAATGGTGAAACCCTTTCTTTCAGAAGCTATCCCTTTCCAATGTCACAAAATTCTTCTAAAAATCTTTTGTATTTGCCAGTTTAGTCACAATCAGAAAAATATTTGTTGAAACTGGTTACGTATATTGATATCTTGTGTCATTATATCCATTTGCAGTTGTTTAAAATCACAATAATTTGTAGCATTACCTTTGTGTAATAAGGTATTAGCTGCTAATGTTGGACAATTTGTGCAGTTTTAATTTAAGATTGGAAAATGCAGTTCCAAAATGCTCCCATCTTATCCAACCACATTTCAACATAATGTTTTGTTTCTCCCGTTTGACAAATTATTTGAGATGTTCCAGATTTATTTTTATCTAATTCAACTTGTTCCCTTTTGAAATGATATATGTTACACTATGCTTACATTTATCGTCAGCAAATTTGCAAACTCAGATTTGATACACAGGTTATTGAAGCTAGCATCAACATGATTACAAGTCAGGAGTCTACTCTCCAATTCTACTCCAAAAAAGAAACTTGCATTTAAAGAAAGCCTTTTATGACTTCATGATGTCCTAAAGTACCTTACGGCCAATAGAGTCATTTTGAACTTCAGTCACTGTTGTAAATTAAGAAGTTCTGTAGCCAATTTACAAACAGCAAGGCCCCACAAACTACAATGTGATAATAGATAATATTTTCATTAGTACCATCAGTTAATGGACATGTTTTTGTGAGGACGTGGAATTCTGCTTTTCTATTATTTTGCCAAAGTGGGCAAGTTCCTGTTTTCCCACATTATATTCCATCTGCCAATTTTTTGTCCACTCATCTAATCTATCAATATACCCTTTGCAGGCTCTATGTGTCCTCTTTCAACTTGCTTCCCTACCTATCTTTGTGTCATCAGCAAATTTAATTAGCATACACTGGATTCCTTCATTCAAATCATTGATGTAGATTGTAAAAAGTTGAGACCCCAGTAATGATCACTGTTCACTTCACCACTAGTTACAGTTTGCCAACCTGAAAATTACCCATTGCTCCTGAATTTCTGCTTCCTGCTAATTAAACAGTCCTCTATCCATGATGATGTTACCTCCACACTATGACCTCTTCTACTGTGTTTATGTGACACCTTTTATTGAATGTCTTTTAGAAACATGGATACACCACATCCAAGGGTTCCCATTATCCTCCTTCCTTGTTACTTCACAAAGAAGTCTAATAAATTAATCAAACAATTTTCTTTTCACAAAACCATGGTGACTCTGCCTGATTGTAGAATTTTTTTTCTTAATGCGCTATTGTTGCCTCCTTACTAATGGATTCTAGCATTTTCCCAATAACAGATGATAGCTACCTGGCTTATAGTTTCCTGTTCTTTTTTTGTCTTGCTCCTTTCTTGTGGTTTTTCAATCTGCTGGGATCTTTCCAGAATCCATGGAATTTTTGAAGACTAATTGCTCCACTACTCTGCAGCCACTTATTTTAAAACCTTAAGTTGAAAGTCCAGGGGACTTGTCAGCCTTTCATCCCAATAGTTTCCCTGCTGTCTTTTCCTTAGTGATCATTGTTTTAAATTCCTCCCTCTCTTTTCCCTCTTGATTCCCAACTATTCTTGGGATGCTCTCTTATGTCTTCTGCAGTGAAGACCGATGCAAAATATCTGTTCAATGTAACCTCATTTCATTATTTTCCATTAATTCCCCAGTCTCACCCTCTAAAGGACCAATGCTCACTTTAGATATGCTTTTTCATGTCTGCTTTAGAACAGGCTTGCCTAACCTTCTCATGTAAGAGGCCACATATCAATTCTTTTCTCACTCAGGGCAAGTGTCTGGAAAGTAAGATCAAACATGAATTTCAAAAAAAGGTGTGTGTCTGGTCCGGTCTGTCCTGTTGGTCTGTCGTAAGATGCTCTTTCAGAGATTCAGTATAGGCTCAATGGCCTCCTTCTGCACTGTAGAGATTCTTGGCATAAAGATGACCATTAGATTGTGTGTTTGTACGCCCAGTTGCAGGATGTGCACCCACACTCAAATCCACAGTGTTTTTTATTTCCCCCACTCCTATCCCTGTCCTCCCTCTTTCACCAGCAGACTCACCATCACTACTGGTGTTCAAGCTTCAGGCTAAATGTAGGACACCATTTTCGATGCTCCTCCATTCAGAAACTGTTCCTATCAGCAGCAGATGTGGGAGAGAGCAACCTGTGACTCAAAGAGCCGGAGCAGCTCCTTGTAAAATTTTTCACTTCCACTCACTGGCCTTTTAAAAACCAGCTTCACAGGCCAAGCTTGGTAAGTCAGACCTGGTCCGCGGGCCAAGCTTTGGACTAGCCTGCTAACTCTTCCTGTCTGTTTTATTTCTAGCTTGGTTTCTGTCATACTCTAGTTCCTTTCTCGTTACTTTCTAAAATAATTCTTTACTGCTTTCTAAAATTTGTTCAATCACTAACCCTCACAGTATTATACATGCCTTCTTTCCATTTGATTTTGTCCTTCCTTAGTTCAACACAAATGGTAAATCCTTCTCATACTTATTCCCCCTCAGTTCGCAGCTCCTATGTTCCTTGATATATTTACGTAATTGCATTCCACTAGCACACAAACCTTATCTGACCCTCCCTTTTTCCATTAGAATATTTTAAACAGAAAGTGTATGGTCTTTTCTCAAGAAACCTGTCCTAATGCAATCCACCAGTCACCCTGCCCGAATGGTGGTCATAAGCAAGAAGCTTTCTGACCCCTTAACGGCTGTGTGACTGGCTATAATTTGATCCATCCCACCTATAAGGATCTTATTTGGTAATTTTCTAGAAGTGTTTCTAATTTATTTTCAATGTTGAACATTAATTTTGGATGTCAGTAACTTAAAATGAGGCGCATCTGCCCTAAATAATTTAATACTTTACCATTTTTATCACTTAACGTTTAATACAAGACAGGTGCAGCAAGGATGTTGCTTGGCCCAGTATAATTTAATTTTCCAAACCATTTTATGACACCATTATAGCCATGCTGCCAGTTTGAGTTATTCCTCTGCCAAAGGCACACATGAACTCGGATCGTCGGTGCCCGAGCTCCCATTTCTTAGAGGATCCTAGGAACTAGTAAAAATAAAGACTTTTATCTCATCTGTCTGCGCTGGATTGGAAAACAGGTTAGAGTTCAAAGAGCAGCATACTTAGCAACTACATGATGTTGGTTCTTCATGTTTTGTATAAACTTGAGTCCAAGGATAACTTTGTACTGCATGAAGCTTCACTTCAAGCAGGTTCCTGTATTCCAAATTGTCAAATGGGAAGGATGAATATCTCTGGATGCATTAATATCTTTTGATGATTTTTTTTTTACTTGGTGTGCCCAAAGGTAAGATGCTTTGGGGAAATATTCTACAGGTTTTTTTTGTGAAATAGATGTGCTAATCTAGATTTTTTATTTGCAAAGGAAACTTGACCATCTTGAAAGAAAGAAAAAGCGAGAAAAAAAGAAAAAGCAAAAAAAGAAGAAAAATAAAGATAAACATAAGAAAAAAGAAAGCCGATCACCTAGCATCAGCTCTTCTAGCAAAAGTGATTCTGAAACTCAGAAGAATAAAGAGATGCATGGCAAAAATAAATATTTGAAGAGGAAGAGAGACACATCATCGGACAGTAAAATTAGTTCCAAAGAACATGTGGAGCCTTACAAACAAAAATTCAGTAAAACACATTCAGGCAGTTACTTCAAGCCTGAAGACAAGAATGCAGATTTTACCAGAAAAAGCAGTGGAAGCAGAAATAAAAGAGGCAGGAGCCACAGCACCAGCAGGGACAAGGAGCAAAATGATCGGAGCAGAAACAGTAGCAGAGATGCACATGAAAGAACAAAAAGAAGGGACAAACAAAGTACAAGTCACAGTAGAGAAAAGCATAATGATGGAAGATATGTGAACAGAAGCTGGAGTGCAGAGAGAGATTAAATAAACTGGACAGGTAGCAGGGACCAGATTAGAACCATCAATGTACACCGGCAGACATAAGGTAGAGAGAGTGGTAATCAGGAAAGTCGTCATAAGGAAAGCAATAGCAGGGATGTACATTGCGTAAGAACCAGAGACAGCAAGGATAAGAATAAAAGGGAGGGATATGCTTTCAGAGATTAAGCAAATTGAGAGATTGAGCAGAGAATCAATATCTTTTACTATTCTCTCTATTCAATTCAAAGGACTTGTATTTTCTATTGTCAGGTAATAGTTGACATGTTGTAAAAATTTGTCTGGTTTATGACACATTTTCTGATTGTTTATAACTTAATTTCATAGTTATTGTAACAGTTTGAGATCTATGTATTCTTCAGTATTTTTTGATTACTTAATAAAGTCTATAACAAAAAAAATGACTGTGACAGTAAACCTTTATTTTCTCCTCTCCAAATTTATGAAAAGCTTCCTTATTCATTGGGTACTTTCATGCTGATCATATTCAACTATGTTTTGTTTGTGAGCTTCCTTCAAGTAGTTCCTGTTAAGAATCCATATTACCAAAGCAAGGGAAATGTAGAGTTACCTAGAAATTACAACATTAAACATGCTATTTAGCTCAACCAGAGAAATGTGCCAAACCTTTCCTGTAACCATCTATCTGACCCATTGTTAAAATTAACATAGGCTATACTTTAAATGCTGTGTTAATTAATGCATTCCATAGCTGCACAACCTAACCTACATTTACTTTGAAATCTTGCTCTCTGCCCTGAATCTCTTAATTTTACATAAGAACATAAGAAATAGGAGCAGGAGTAGGCCATCTAGCCCTTCGAGCCTGCCCCGCCATTCAATAAGATCATGGCTGATCTGAAGTGGATCAGTTCCACTTTCCCGCTTTCTCCCCATAACCCTTAATTCCCTTGTCTGTCAAAAACCTATCTACCCATTACTCAAATATATATAGCGAGGTAGCCTCCACCACTTCAACGGGCAGAGAATTCCAGAGATTCACCACCCTTTGAGTGAAGAAGTTCCCCCTCAACTCCATTCTGAATTATCTCCCCCCCCCCCCCCCCTTATCTTGAGGCTGTGCCCTCTAGTCCTGCTGTCCCTTCTGAGCAGGAAGAATCTCTCTACCTCTACCCTATCCATCCCTTTCATTATCTTATACGTCTCTATAAGATCCCCCCTCCATCCTTCTAAACTCCAACGAGCACAGACCCAGTCTATTCAATCTCTCTTCATAGTCTAACCCCCTCATCTCTGGTATCAGCCTAGTGAACCTCCTCTGCACTCCCTCCAAGGCCAAAATATCCTTGCGCAAGTGTGGCGACCAAAACTGCACACAGTACTCCAGCTGCGGCCTCACCAGTGCCCTGTACAGTTGCAGCAAGACCTCCCTGCTTTTATATTTTATCCCCCTTGCTATAAAGGCCAGCATCCCATTTGCCTTCTTGATCACCTGCTGCACCTGCAGACTGGGTTTTTGCGACTCATGCACAGGGACCCCCAGGTCCCTCTGCACCGTAGCATGCTGCAGCTTTTCGCCCTTTAAATAGTAATCCCTCCTACTATTATTTCTGCCAAAGTGGATAACCTCACACTTGCTAACATTGTACTACATTTGCCAGGTCCTCGCCCACTTGCTCAGCCTATCCAGATCCCTCTGCAGACTTTCCATACCCTCCGCACAATTTGCTTTTCCACTCATCTTTGTATCATCAGCAAATTTCGTTATTCTACACTCAGCCCCCTCCTCCAGATCATCTATATAAATGGTGAATAGCTGAGGCCCCAGCACCAATCCCTGCGGCATTCCACTAGTCACCAACCGCCAATCAGAATAGCACCCATTGATACCAACTCTCTGCCTCCTGTTAGACAACCAATCCTCTATCCACACTAACACCTTACCCCCAACTCCATGCCCCCTAACCTTCTGAAGCAACCTTTTGTGTGGCACCTTATCAAACGCCTTTTGAAAATCCACCGGCTCCCCTCTGTCTACCGCACTAGTCACATCCTCATAGAAATCCAATAAATTCATCAAACATGACTTCCCCTTAATGAATCTGTGCTGCGTCTGCTCTATCAAACCATTCTTTTCTAGGTGCCTCACTATTTCTTCTTTGATGACGGATTCAAGCATTTTTTCCAACAACAGACGTTAAACTAACCGGCCTATAGTTCCCTGCCTTTTGCCTGCTACCTTTTTTAAACAGCGGCGTAACATTAGCCGTTTTCCAATCTCCCGGCACTTCCCCGGCATCCAGCGAAGTTTGGTAAATAATCACTAAGGCATCTACTATCACCTCTGCCATTTCCTTCAGAACCCTGGGATGCAATCCACCCGATCCTGGGGACTTGTCCACCATCAGTCCCTTTAGTCTATCAAGCACTACCTCTCCAGTGACAGTAATTGCATTCAGGCCCTCAACTCCTACCATCCTTCTAACTTTAATATCCGGCAAACTATTCGCGTCCTCCTCTGTGAAGACCGAGGCAAAAAACTTATTTAAGGCCTCAGCCATTTCCTCATCTCCCACCACTAAATCCACCCTCTCATCCTCCAAGGGTCCAACATTCACTCTAGTCAGCCTCCTCTTTATATATTTGTAAAAACTCTTACTGTCCTTTTTTATATTTAGTGCTAGTTTAGCTTCATAGTCTATCCTTCCTTTCTTTATCAACTTCTTAGTCATTCTTTGTTGAATTTTAAACCTCTCCCAATCTTCTATTCGCCCACTACTTTTAGCCACTCTAAACGCAACAGCTTTTAATTTAATACTCTCCTTTATTTGCTTCGATAACCACAGCTGGCTATCCCTTCTCCTACATTCCTTCTTTACCATTGGAATATATTTCTGCTGAGCACCGAAAAAGATGTCCTTAATGATCCTCAGCCGTTCTACCAACCAATCTGCGCCCCCAATCTACATTTGCCAATTCGTCTCTCATCCTATCATACTCCCCTCTGTTCAAACAGAGGACACAGGTTCGGGACCCTACTTTCTCATCCTCCATCTACATCAAAAACTCAACCATACAATGATCGCTCGTCCCAAGAGGATCCCTCACAACAAGATCCCTAATTCTTCCTGCCTCGTTACACAATACCAGATCTAAGATAGCTCGCTCCCTCGTTGGTTCCGTCACACACTATTCAAGGAAACTATCCCTACAGCATTTCAAGAACTCTTCCTCAAGCCCACCATGTCCGACTTGGGTCAACCAATCAATATGCAGATTGAAATCCCCCATAATTATCGCCGCTCCATTTCTGCACGCATCATTTATTTGCTTGTTTATAGCCCGCCCCACCTCCAAGTTATTATTTGGGGGCCTATGGACGACACCCACCAGCATCTTCCTCCCCTTACTGTTCCTTATCTCCACCCACAACGATTCCACGTCCTGCTCTTTGGAGCCTATATCTTCCCTTACTACCGTCCTGATATTATCCTTAATCAGCAGAGCTACCCCACCCCCTTTTTCCTCCCGTCTATCCTTCCTAAACACTTGATACCCCTGCACATTCAGCTCCCAGTCCCTGTCACCCTGCAACCACATTTCCGTAATGGCCACCAGATCATATCCATTTGGGCTGATCTGCGCCACCAGCTCATTCACTTATAAGTCATCTTTACTTAAACCTCTGAAACATTGGAAACAATCTGTTCTAATCTATCCTATCCCATCCCTTCAAGAAATGTTCTTATATCCACAGAAGCCACATGTATTGTGTATTTTTTATTGTTTGCCTAAAATCTCTTTAAATGTCAATTACTTTTCAATTTGGTTTTTAGAATGCCAACTGATATGAATTAAAATTAATTCAACCCTTCCAACTGCAGAAAATTGGGCTTGTCATTATTGAAGGAAGGGATCTGTTAGGCTATTTTACAGACAAATAATATAAGCATTCTGATAAAAACAAAGCTGGAAAATGTCTTGAAGTTAGAGGCTTGGTGGGTTTTAACGGTCAGATACACATTTATCAATGTATTAACATCAGATTTCCCATAACAAGCACTTGTTTCTGGGATTAACATCCCAGCATGGAGCAAAATGAATTAATTCATGTGAACACACCTGACAATTCAAAAGTTTGAAACTTTATTATTCCTAATTCCTGTAAAACTATAAATATATCTTCAGATATTAACAGACAAGAGTTAATTCTCTGCTAGTTTGCAAAGGGGTGGAATAAAAGTTCTCGGATAGACATCATTATGTCACCACCCTTTTGTTTTACAAGAACACAATCAAGGATTCAATTTTATTTAACAATCTTTCCTTTTGAACGGTTTCCTCAATATCCAATCTTGAAATTTTCCTTTTTAATTGTGTCAGCAATAACTGTTTGAACCTGATAACGAAACTGAATTATGTGAGCTCCCGCAGCCCTATCCCCGAAACACCTGCAGCCAAAATGTAAGACGAGGCAATTCCCCAGAAAGATAAGCCCAAAACAACAGTAACACATCTGTGGTCAGTTACAGGTTTCCTTGTTCTCTCCCCCTTCCCACCATCCCACCTGACCGATCTCATCTGATTTCCTTGGCAGTCATATATCAAGGTAACATTTACACAGAATCAATATTTCTATCTTTTCTTTTACTTTCATTTCTTTATCCCACCATTCCTTATGCTTCTCTGGGTTCAGGATGGATCCCGGCCTTCCTTAGTTTGTTACTTATGATATTCTCATTTTATTTCTCTAAGCCAATAATAAAACAAATCCATGAGCATCCACATAAAAGCAACACATTCTCACAGCTGTACATCTCAATCAGTTAATTCTCAGCATTCTCTGGTACCTATAAGTTTTTAAAGATAGAATACTGAAAACTCTCAATCCCTTACAGAAAATTTAGACATACATTAATCACATTCACACTTCTATAACTCCATACACCCCTGGAAATATTAGATACACACAGAGACAAAACACTGCAAGGAAAAGATTTAGAATGACATACAAGACCAGACTACAGGCAGTTAACAAGCCATCAGATCTTTGACACAAACAGCATTTATAGACACAACAGATTACACTGACAAAAAAGGGTTATACCAGAAAAATGCAGAAGTTATTTATTTTTCTCTTTTTGCCTTTTCACATAGCATCTGAACTGTACTGTTGGCTATGAAGTTAATTTCTTACTTTCTCCTCATCTTAACATTACTTGGGCGATTTAAAGAAACAGGTTGTCTTATATTTTATTTAGGCATACAAACTATGCATCATCTTGTTGGAAAGAGAGATTGCCTCGTGTAACTGTTGCTACATACGCTGCTGTTTTCCCAATTCTCCCTTTAATTCCACTATCTGAAACTTAGACTGTAGGTGATCAGTTTCTCTGTGAGGCTGCTTAAAGTAATGGCAATCTGGAGGATCTTCTGAAAAGAAATAGTTAAGCGAGCTGCTGCTTGCTTTCCTGCTGACAGAAGCAATCTGTGAGATACAAGGTTTCACCTGCTGCTCATTGCATAATTTCCATTTAAGTCCCACCTATGGACAGGGCCAAATTTAATCTCTTTTTGCCTATCCTTCTCCTTTAAATCAATTTCCAATTTGGTTACTTAACTAAGTTTGAAAGAAATCTTAACACTTCATTTTTTACCCAACTCAATAGCTTGTTTTGGAAAGTACAAATTGCATTGCTGCCAAACAGTGACCTGATCTTTGTTTGGGAACAGACTCACGCTGAAACAATGCTTGTGAATTCTAGCACAGTTTTAATATCTTTTAAACAGAATCTCACAGCAGTTCAAATTAAATGAAGTTTAGTTCCTATCTAACCTAATTCTACAACTTTTCACTTAGGGGACTAAATATGACAGTAAACAGAACTCTTACTAGTATATCTCAAAATGAAACAGTGAACTCATTTGCAATGTTTAATTATATTGTTATTTCACTGGTACAAGGGAGGGGGGGGGAATACATTACTAAATGTTTGAGACCCAGAGAGACCTCTCAAGTCAATTCAAAGAAAGATTATATTTCTAGTCTTGAGGTTAGATCAAGAACAGCTTCTCCCTTAATAAATTGCATGAGGAACTGTACTTATCAACTTATGAGCAGGCTGTGAATGGCCTTCGATTGAGATTTGCAAAATGCTTTTTCACAGAAGTAAAATTGTTTAACACAAGCCTGTATTTCATTTATACTTTGGCTAACCTCATTTTTCATTGATCGGTTACCTATGTTTTCAGGTGAGTAAAGTGATTTTGTTCCCTTGCCTCCCCACTTCACAACAAAGTCAAAGTCAATCAGGTTTAGCCTTACCCCATTTCCTGAGGTCAATGATCCTATTGGTTATGGCCATAGAGGCTATAGACTTAGTGACCTCACCCAGTGGGGTGGATTGTTACTGTGTTTTACTGTACAGAGGTGACATATATGCTTGACTGTGTCACTGAATACTGCAACCATCAGTTTTCCTGGATTTTGTCATTCATTTGTCTAACCATTTATAAATATAAACTGGTGGCAACCTGTACCTCTTTCTCTTATTTTCCTTTTTCTGACCCATCCACTAATCTTTGTTCCTTGGGTTTATAATGTGAGTTCCAACTATCATTCTGCATTTTCTTAATTAATCTTGACTCTTGTTCCGCTGTGAAGCTCATGATAGGACCCTCAGCTCCCCAATCTTCCCCTTTTCTGATGGTATTTTATCACTGCCTGTCTTGGCAAAGTCTGATTTTTGAATCTGCATGGCTCTTAGCAACTTGTTTATACGCAGTATTCTGCGTGGTTTCAGTCAGATGCTAATCTGCCAAAATTGCTCCACCTGAGCGTTAGTCTTCCTACACAGCTTTGACTGTGATCTTATCAACCAAAAGACCTGCTTCAACTAAACCGACCTGCCTGTGCTGTCAATTACTTGGAAGTGGCCTGGTCTATCTCACATGGCTTTGGCCCAGCCAGCCCACCTACATAGCTCTGCCCCCTACCCTGATGCCTCCGCCTGTACTGAGTTTACCTCTCCCAAATTCTTTAATATCCAGAGCGTTTTCAGACAAGCTTCCAGCACTAACTACTTGTGGTAGATAAAATATACTGCCCCTTTTTGCACAGCCATTCTGATTATCTGATACAAGTATCCTGTTCATGACGCCAATTGTGTGGAGCATATTATTATGCAAAATAATCTCAGGAGGCCCAGTACAGGATGTTCATTTATTAGCCAATGTGTTGGGAGAGCACAACCTCAACGAAGAACTCTGGGGTTGACTCCCTAGCTCAGGAACCATACAATATTTATACATTGCAAGTCATATAGGCTTTTTGATTTGATTTATTATTATCACATGTATTAGTATACAGTGAAAAGTATTGTTTGTTGTGTGTTATACAGACAAAGTGTTCTGTTCATTTAGAAGGAAAGGACAGCATCCAGAATGTAGTGTTACAGTCGTAGTTAAGGTGTAGAGAAAGATCAATTTAATGCGAGATAGGTCCATTCAAAAGTCTGATGGCAGTAAGTAAGAAGCTGTCCTTGAGTCAGTTGACAAGGCATTGTCTACATTCCAATATTGTCTGGTTTAGGTTTTATATTAAACAATTTGTGGAAGTTCACAATCCCAAGAACTATCCCAAAAACTGTGTCTTTCTTATCTTTCTTTGGCTCCTTAGAATCTCCTCCTAAGTGCTTGTTGTTTGCTCCCAAGTTTTGGCTTTGCACTGCTAACTTTGTCTGCTAATTCAGACATCTAAGTATCACAGAAATCTCCAGACATACAAGAGACTGATATTTGCTGGTATTGTCTAGCCACATACACATTGGGCTTGATTTTACTACAAGCTTCTGGATCTGAACGTTGGAAAGCAATGGGGGTCCAAGCAAGCAGTTGCTAGAAGTTCAGCAACATTCCCTGAATCAGCATGCTAATTCCACCTCCAGGTTCACTGACCAGAAAAGGATGCCAAGCAATGTGAATGTTGCTAAAATTAGGGTGTTGACAGCTCTGAAGCCTTGGCAGTCCCATTATGAGAGGGGGACGATATTGAAGTAGCTTGGAAAACATCTGGGGGTGTATGTGAAGAGAAATTTTAACTTATTATTCCAGATGGCTGCAGGGGACAACCCCATCAAGATGGAGGGGAAACTTCTCTGGATGGAGTATTGGTCCACAAGGAACGCCTCTCCTCCCTACAGCCCCTTCTTTGGGGCATAGGACCTCCTGCTCCAAAGGACGCCCAGATGGCCAGAGGAATGATGCCTCCATGAAACCGCTGCCCTCCATATGCAATGAGCAGATGGCAGGCAGCCCATCGTTGGCAGAACTCTGGCATCTCAATTGACTGCCCACTTCCATTTAGCAGGCAACAGATCCAGCTCTCTGCCTACTGCTGAGAAACTTCTCTGGCAGAGGGAATGCATCAGGTACCATCCTAATGTAAGCTCCCATGCTAACCCCGCCTCACAATCCATCATGTCACATCTATATGTTAATGGATTCAATTTGTTCATGAAAACCTTTGAGACGTTCTGATTGTTTTGCCTGTAGATTAGTCATTTACAAAAAACATAAACTAGGCAGTCCTAACAACTTTATAGAAAATTACAGGCAATTTGAAAAACAGTGAAATACAAGTAGTAGTTAATGTGGAAGAATGATCAACACTTTCAACAGTCAGATTACTTTTTGAAAATGTTTTTGAATAGCAAAGGAAAAACCTCTAGGTCCTAATTTTGTGCAATAAGGGAAAATGGGTGATAGAGGTGAGTAGCACATTCTACATTTCTCCTCATATTTATTTCTGTTGACTCATTATTGATTCTTAAGCCCTGGTTCTCAGACATCTTGTCAATCAGCCCTGTAGGAGGGATTTCCTGATTCAACTTCAAATTCTGCACCTGAACCCAAGGAATTTCTGACTGACGAGTTTTTTAAAATTGATGTATAACTTCGATTATTACCTACAATCATAGAGATTATATCAGAAAATAGTAAAGGTTTGTGCAATGTTATCCCGCTAAACTATTGAATTCTATTTTATGATTTGGAATATTGTTACCATCTGTTGAACATTATTTTCAAACTTAATTTTATTCATGGCTTTCTTATGGCTATTTCAGTCTTTTCTGACCCATGTGTATTTAGATCATTAAGAGGTTGTGCAAAGTGAGGCCTTCACTGGTTTCTAATTGGGAACTTAATTTACTTCACAAATGGATGTACCCCAACCTCTCATTCAGAATTAATTTACACATTTTACACAGTTGTGCATGTTAATTTTGGCTCAGAGCATTAGTGAACCATAAGTCCTTAAGCAATTGTTGTGACGATTTGATTCCATGTTTCAGAGATATAACTTCTAAGGTTTTTGGAGTGCTTGTCGGTTGGGGATTGAAGTGTTAAATGCAAATTAAATGGAAACATCTGATTGAGAAACTGATTAACAACCCTAAAGTAAAGGTAATTCAAACATACCTGGAATATTTACAGTTCAAACTTTTTTATTTCAGAAGATCAGAATGCGAAGGCAGAAAAGTTAAACAATGGATTACTCATCTTTGAGCTTTTGGTAAAGACAGGAGATCTACAAGTTTTTTCATTATTAATGCAGCTCCCAAATCAAAGTTAACAGCACCTATATAAGAAGAGAGTTCCTTGACAATGAAGATGGCGGGCATTGTCCCCTCACCCTCTCCCCCACTCCACTAGGAGGCTGCTGGCAGACCAGACAGGAAAAACCTGCAAAAGCTATATGACCTCCATTAATTCCTAAAGGGTTAATGGGTGTCTATTGGCTGGTTGATGAGCCTAACTGCCTTCCATTGATGACAGCTGTGGGATCAGTCCCTTTCACCCTCCAACCTAACTGGAGGAGGTTTTGCCATTACTTGGCAGAGCCTCTGCCACAATTAAGTTGGCCCAGCCAGCCTGGTTGCCACCTTGGCAGCCTGTATTTTGGAGAAAGGATATGCCATCAAAATCAACTATACTCCTATTATGTGTGTGTGTTGCGCATGTCTGTGTGTGTGTGCAAAACATATTGTGCAATGAATGAAGAAGATGCTACTAGGTATATAGTCTATCATAGTCGATTGTTGTTTACAGACAAACCTTTCCAATGTGAAGATCAGCTGGTGAAACAAGGGCAATCTGGAATAGGCTCCTTTATATTGTAACACCTCTAGCCAAAATACTGGGTACATCAGATTGATATCCAAAGGATTGCCTCCTTGAGTGGTCACTGCAACATCACTAGCCTCTCAAACTATTAACATAAATTATAACTATAGGAATTGAACAATAATATTATAACTATGATTTGAACCCTCATGTATAAAGCTTCCCCTCTCTCAACAGGTTGACTAATCCTCTCCACAAAGCTCTCCCCTCCTTAAATTGTTGGATTGTTCGTAACCAATTGCAGTTAAATTTCTTCATTCCTCCATCCCCTCTGCACCTCAATCCATGGTAGGCAAAATCTTAATTTGGATTCCAGTCATTCTCTGCTGTACACTCTGCAGAAAGTATTGTTGGGAAAGTATGCTCAATTTGGAACAAATTGATACCTTTGCAGTTTATCTATGTTGGATCGCTGCAGTATTTAACTTTGTTACTTCTGAAACAGTTTTTTGGCCTGTTATATGGTTTAACAGACCTGGAAAGGAAAATTTGGCATTTTGTCTTTCATGCACTCTTTATACACTGTAACATTGGTGCCAAAACTATTCCAATATTTACAATTATCTGGTCCAACATTAACATTTCCAACTCCAAACCATCTTTTCAGGAGTTGATTCTGTGTTAGTAGT
This sequence comes from Carcharhinus amblyrhynchos, assembly GCF_965287045.1. Taxonomy (NCBI): domain Eukaryota; kingdom Metazoa; phylum Chordata; class Chondrichthyes; order Carcharhiniformes; family Carcharhinidae; genus Carcharhinus; species Carcharhinus amblyrhynchos. The sequence goes on from NC_137334.1 coordinate 44,635,337, forward strand.
GCATCTGGCAAGAACACAATCTGACCCTATTGCCATGCAACCATATTTTCAGAATTGAGAAGAGCACTATAATGCTAACATCTCTTGATGGCCATGTCTCAATTCTGCATGCCATGTAAGTTGCTGAATACAGTAAAAATAAGGTATTAGGATTCTTTAATGGTTTAGTGAGTTCAAATGGTAAATAGCTAAACTGAATTGTTGAAAAAGGCCTCAGTTCAATTCATTTCCCATGTTCAGTTAGTTCCTCTCAGCTCATGTCATTAGTCAGTTCTCCGATTGGCTACAGATCTCTAGGTTTGTGTTCCCAGTCCTCACTGTTTCAAAGTAACTTTGTTGGAAGAGGTGATGTCTGAAAGGTTGAAAATAGAATTGGGTTCAGCTATTATGCCCCATGATGGAATAGTCTGTTGACACTTGTATTATAACGTCATGAATAACTTGCCAGTTGGATAAGGGACTAGAAAATGACTGGCCCCTGCCAGACCATATTCCAGCAAGGATTAAGCACCTTCAAATATCATGGGATGAAAATTGATCAGAAATAATTAAACTATTCAATGAATGATGGCAAGATGACAACTAACTATCTGACACAACAACACTTGATTTGTTTTCACACTATATGGTAATTTTTTTTCAAATATCTAATACCAACATAAATCTGAATATTTCTCTGCAAAATAATTGCCTTTTCTTTTCCTGACACAAAAGAGCACATCATAACAAACCACCATTTTTTTATTTACTTACAGAAGTTGAATTCAATATCTTCCAGCTCTTCCATGTAAATGTTAGATGTAGAACAGGAAAAAAGAGATCAGATGAAGAATTGAAATAAACGTTACAAATGTGAAGAATTAAAGTGTTGATCAAAAGGAACATTATTGTTTCTAGGTCACTTTTATATGCATGTATGTCGATCTTAAAATTCAACTTCTCCTGTTATTAATTATGCAGTTCTCATCAAGCTTGTGTTGCCCGTAGTGGTGAGTATTACATTAGAGATAAAGCTCTAAATATAAAAAATAAGTAGTTTTTGTTTAATGGAGCTGGCCAAGCAGGCTGATTGTCAACTTTAAACATCTCCAGTATGCCAATGGCAGTAGTAACTGATGGACAGCTTCCTGGTCAACCAAAACCTCTGGTGACTCTTGGCAGCTACTGCACATTAAATACAAATTTTTCACCATTCATTTAAATGGAAATACATGTGTAACAGATGATCAAATTTCCAATGTGTGGTTCCAATGTGAACTTGGAAGATTACACCTTATATGATTTATTGAACAGCTTCACTTATGCTGAATACTTCTGGTGATATTCACCAATATTATAGATAAGTGAAAAGCTTTAGCATATGAAAATAAGAAATAAAAGCCAAAGTAGGTCATAGGGTACATTAAGCTACATTGCCATTCAATAAGATTGTGGCTGAACTTATTATCCTTTCCCTATATCCTTAATTCAAACTTAATGCCCAAAAGTCTTATCAATCCCCACATGGAACATACATATCAATTGAACATCCACAAGCCCCTGGAATAGAAAATTCCAAATATTCACAATGCTCTGAATGAAGACATTTCTCATCTCAGTCCTAAATGGCCGACCCCTTTCTTGTAACAATGGGTCTTAGACTCTTCAACTAATGGAAACAGCCTCTCTGCATTTCTCAAGCCCTCAAAGAATTGAGAATACCTCTTATTTTTCTAAAGCCCAGAGAGTATATAGGTCATTCCACAAAGTGTAAAAATAAAGTTACTGTGGTTCCTGGAATCGGAAGCAAAAACAGAAAATTCTGGAAAATCTCAGCAGGTCTGATAGCATCTGTGGAGAGCTAACTTTCCAAGTCTGGATAACTTTTTGTCAGAGTATATATCCGTATTCACGCTCCCATAAGATAGAACTTACACCCCAGGAATTAATCTAGTCAATCTCCGCAGCACCCTTTTTGAGGTAACTGCAATCTTCCTTAGCTAAAGAAACAAATACTGTATATAGTACCACTCCAGTTCCTACATCATTTCAGCAAATTATACTCTGATACTAGCTCCTGATATTTTCTCAAAGACCTTATTAAGTGCTTGCTGTATCTTATCACTAGCGAGGTAGTGCTTGATAGACTAATATCACAGGAGAGGTAGTGCTTGATAGACTAATGGGACTGAAGGTGGACAAGTCCCCAGGACCGGATGGAATGCATCCCAGGGTTCTGAAGGAAATGGCAGAGGTGATAGTGGATGCCTTAGTAATTATTTATCAAAATTCACTGGACTCCGGGAAAGTGCCGGAAGATTGGAAAATGGCTAATGTTACGCCGCTGTTTAAAAAATATAGCAGACAAAAGGCAGGGAATTATAGGCTGGTTAGTTTAACGTCTGTTGTTGGAAAAATGCTAGAATCCGTCATCAAAGAAGAAATAGCGAGGCACGTAGAAAAGAATGGTTTGACCAAGCAGACGCAGCACGGATTCGTTAAGGGGAAGTCATGTCTGACGAATTTATTGGATTGCTATGAGGATGTGACTAGTGCGGTAGACAGAGGGGAACCAGTGGATGCGGTGTTTTTAGATTTCCAAAAGGCGTTTGATATGGTGCCTCACAAAAGGTTGCTACAGAAGGTTAGGGTGCACGGAGTTGAGGGTAAGGTATTAGCGTGGATAGAGGATTGGCTGTCTAATAGGAAGCAGAGAGTTGGAATCAATGGATGCTATTCTGGTTGGCGGTTGGTGACTAGTGGAGTGCCGCAGGGATCGGTGCTGGGGCCTCAACTGTTTACCATTTATATAGATGATCTGGAGGAGGGAGCTGAGTGTGGGGTGACAAAATTTGCTGATGATACAAAGATGATGACACGAAGACGAGTGGAAAAGCAAATTGCGTGGAGGGTGTGGAAAGTCTGCAGAGAGATCTGGATAGGCTGAGCAAGTGGGCGAGGACCTGGCAGATGGAGTATAATGTTACCAAGTGTGAGGTTATCCACTTTGGCAGAAATAATAGTAGGAAGGATTATTAATTAAAAGGCGAAAAGCTGCAGCATGCTACGGTGCAGAGGGACCTGGGGGTCCTTGTGCACGAGTCGCAAAAACCCAGTCAGCAGGTGCAGCAGGTGATCAAGAAGGCAAATGGAATGTTGGCCTTTATGGTGAGGGGGATAGAATATAAAAGTAGGGAGATCTTGCTGCAACTGTACAGGGTACTGGTGAGGCTGCAGCTGGATTACTGTGTGCAGTTTTGGTCGCCGCACTTGCGGAAGGATATATTGGCCTTGGAGGGAGTGCAGAGGAGGTTCACTAGGCTGATACCGGAGATGAGGGGTTTGGCCTATGAAGAGAGACTAAATAGACTGGGTCTGTACTCGTTGGAGTTTAGAAGGATGAGGGGGGAGCTTATTAGAGAAGAATAAGATAATGAAGGAGATGGATAGGGTAGAGGTAGAGAGATTCTTCCCACTTAGAAAGGATAGCAGGACTAGAGGACACAGCCTCAAGATAAGGGGGAAGGGCAGGTTAGATCAGAGTTGAGGAAGAACTTCTTCACTCAAAGGGTGGTGAATCTCTGGAATTCTCTGCCCGTTGAAGTGGTGGAGGCTACCTCACTAAATATGTTTAAGTCAAGGGTAGATAGGTTTCTGATAGACAGGGGAATTAAGGGTTATGGGGAGAAAGCGGGAAAGTGGAACTGATCCACTTCAGATCAGCCATGATCTTATTAAATGGCGGGGCAGGCTCGAAGGGCTAGATGGCCTACTCCTGCTCCTATTTCTTATGTTCTTATGTACCTACCTGTTAACTTTCCATAACTTATGTACAATGACCCCAAATCATTCTGAATGCCAACATTTATTTGTCTTTCACCTTTTAAAAAAATCTTCTTTTCCATTCTTCCTACCAAAGTGGATAATTTCTTGTTTCCCAGATTACACTCTGTCAACCTTATCCACACACTTAACCAGTCTATATTCCTTTACAGTATCATTGTATCATCTTCACAGGTTATTTTCCCATCCAGTCATGTATCGTCAATAAACTTGGATATATTACATTTGGTCCCCATAGATAAGTGATTGACATAGATTGCTGAGACCCAAATATTGCTAGTTGTGGCATTCCCTGCCTTCTGGAAGATTACATAACTCTTCCTAATTTCTGTTTTCTGTTCATTAATCGATAATTAATTCATGCTAACATACTGCCCCTGAGTCCATAAGTCCTAATCTTGTGTAATAACCTTTTGTGAGGCAATTTATTTGCAAGACTTCTGAAAAGCCAAATATATATATCAACTGGTTCCCCTTTGTCTACTGTTATGTACACTCTCAAAAAACTCAAATATGTCAAACATAATTTCTCTTTGATGAAACTATGCGGATATTGACTAATAATGCTGTGATTTTCCATTTGGCCTGTTAATATATCTTAATAATGAATTGTGACATCTTGCCTATTAGCTGGCCTAAAGTTTTGTGTTTTCTCTCTTCCTTCTTTCTTGAATCTCAGAGCTACATTTGTCACCTTCCAAACCACGGGAACATCTTAAATGTTAGCGAATTCTAAAAGATCAAAATCAATGCTTCTTTTATTTCTGAAGCTAACTCTTTTCAAAGCCTAATGTGAAAGCCATCAGAATATTTGTTGGCCTTAGTTCTATTGATTTTTCCTGGACTAGTGATTTACTAATATTAATTACTTTAAATTCCTCATTTTCATTAAACTATTGGTTCCCCACAAGTTCTGGAACATCCTTTGTATCTTCTATTGTGAATACACAGACACAAAATATTTGTTTTAAATTTCTGTCATTTCCTTATTTCACATTATATTTTATCCTGCCCCTGCCTCAAAGGTTCCCCTGTTTATTTTCATTCATCTTTTCTTTTTCACATTTGTAAAAGCTCTTACAAACTGTTTCTATATTTCTTGCTAGTTTTCTCTCAAATCTATTTTCTCCCTTTTTATCAATTTCTTAGCCATTTTTACAGATTTTAACACTCATTCAATCATAAGGCTTACTCCATTTGTTGACAACATTGTAAGCTTCTTCAATCAATCTAGGATTAGTACTACCCTTCACTTCTATGATTAACCATGGACTTTTCTGTTGGAGATTTTATTCCTTAATAGTATATATATTAATTGAGAATTATAAATTATTTATTTAAATGTTTTTTTGATTACTAAAATTTCATCATATCTATTAAGTCCAATTTCCCAATTTACCTCAGCCACCTTCCCTCCCAAACTTCCATAATTGGCTTTGTTTAAACTTAAGGCCCTAGTTTCTCTCAAACTTAAAAGGAAATGTTATCATTCTTTCCCAGAGATTCCTTGTCCATAAGATTACTAGCTTCATAATACAATACTCAATCTAAATTAGCTTGTTCCCTTATATGTTCCTTGATGTATTGTTCTGGAAATCTGTCTTAAAAACATTCCATGAAATTACCCTCCAAGTTATTTTTATCATTCTCAATGTTGTCAATGGCTTTTCTCATTGTTTGTACCCTCCACTGCCGGGGAACCCACAGCAATGGGGCCACTGTCAGTGGGAACAACAGATCCCACCAGCAGGAACAGCAGGACAATTTTGGCCTGTAAATCACTTCTACCAATGTATTTGCCCCTTTGTTGTTTCTTTGCTCCACCCATAAACATTCTGCATCGTGATTTTCTGGGCTAAGATCCTTTCTCACTACTTTTATCTTACCTGTTAATATCTGGGCTACCCCCATTTTGCCTAACTTTTTCTAAAAGTCAAGTACCCTGGAATACTTGTTTCACAACCTTAGTCACCCTGCAACTACATCCCAGTAATGGTGATTAAATCAAACCTATTTGTCTTTATTTGTACCATTAATCTATCTATCTTGAAATAAATGCTTCATGCATTCAGATATAATGCCTGTAATTTTAACTTACTATTTTTCCTTCGTGTAGCCTTTGTCACTCATACGCCATTAACTGTTATCAAACCCTGTGTCCTTTCCTGGTACAATCTGCTTAATTTCAGTGCTCTACTCTATAGAGCACATCCCAGGATCTTATCAGGTCAGTCTCCTCAACACAACTCCCAACCATTCAATAAATATGTTATTTCTCTTTCATATTTAAAATCATTGTTCGCAACATTTCTCTGAACTTAACTGTCTTCAAAATACAAATTTTGAGCTTTGAGTTTTCTCTTAGTGATTTATAATTTTACTCTCTTCTGAAGTCTTCTTCTGTGTTATTTGTTTAAAACCTCATTTGATTCACCAGGACACTTATTTTTCCTGACTTCTTCCTGAGTAAATGTTGTAGTACAGACCAATACAGATCAGGAAAGCCTCAGATTCAGTCACAAAATCTGTCAGCAGATCTCAACTGGAGGAGATTGCAGGGGCTGTGACCCAAATTTTCAATTATTTCCTGGCCACAGGGGAGGTGCCAGACAACTGGAAAACAGTTGATGTGGTTCTTCTATTTAAGAAGGGTCATAGATATAAACCAGGGAACTAAAGGCAGTGAGTCTCACGTCACTTAGTGGTAGAGAAACTATTAGAGAAACTTCTGGAGGAGAGCATCTATCTCTACTTGGAGAGGCAAAGCTTGATCAGGGAGACTTAGCATGGCTTCGTCAGAGGGAGGTCATGCTAACAAATTTGATTGAATTTTTTGAGGAGGTGATCAGGTGTGTAGATGAGGGTAGCACAGTCAATGTAGTTTATGATTTCAGCAAAGCCTTTAACAAGATCCCACATGGGAGACTTGTAAAGAAAATAAATTCACGTGCAGTACAGGGTAACTTGAGAAAGCGTATTCAAAATTGGCTCAGTTGTAGAAGACTTCTGACGGTGACAACAGAAGGCTGCTTTAGTAACTGGAAGTCAGTATCCAGTGGCGTACCGCAGGGACCTGTGTTGCGCTCCCTATTATTTGTCATTTATATAAATGACCTTGATGACTATGTGGCAGGTAGGATTATTAAGTTTGCTAATGATGCAAAGATTGGACTGGTGGTTAATAGTGAGATGGAATGTCTTGGGCTACAAGAAGACATAGACAGAAAGGTCAAAAGGGCAGATAAGTGGCAGATGGAATTTAACCTGGAAAAGTGTGAGGTGATGCACTTTGGAAGGAGTAATTTGACAAGAAAGTAATCAGTGAATGGTAGGACACTAAGAAGTTCTGTGGAACAAAGGGGCCTTGGCGTGTTTGTCCATAGATCTCTGAAGGCAGAAGGGCATGCTGGGTGGTGAAAAAGACATTTGGAATATTGCCTTTATCAATCAAGGCATAGATTATAAATGATGTGGAAATGCCAGCGTTGGACTGGGGTAAACACAGTAAGAAGCCTGACAACACCAGGTTTAAGTCCAACTGATTTATTTGATAGTGTTTCACTATCAAATAAATCAGTTAGACTTAAACCTGGTGTTGTCAGACTTCTTACATAGATTATAAAAGCAGGGAGGTCATGTTGGAGTTGTATAGAATTTTGGTGAGGCCACAGCTGGAGTACTGTGTGCAGTTCTGGTCACCACATTATCAGAAGAATGTGATTGCGCTGGAGGGGTGAAAAGGAGATTCACCAGGATGCTCCCTGGGGTGGAACTTTTAAGTTATGAGGAGAGGCCGCATAGGCTTGAGTTGTTTTCATTGGAGCAGAGAAGACTGAGGGGCGACAGACTGAGGTGTACAAGATAATGAGAGACATGGACAGAGTGGATGAGAAGCAGCAGTTCCCTTTAGTTGAACGGTCAGTCACAAGGGGACATTGGTTCAAGGTGAGAGGCAGGAGGTTTAGGGGGAATGTGAGAAAAAGCTTTCTTATCTAGAGAATGGTGCCTGGGAGGGAGGCAGGTTTCTTCACATCCTTTAAAAAGTATCTGGATGAACACTTTGCACACCATAACATTCAGGGTTATGAGCCAAGTGCTGGCAGACGGGAGTAAATGGGCATTTAGGTGTTTCTAATCTGTCAGTGTGGACTCAATGGGTCAAAAGGCCTCTTCTGCACTGTATGGTTATATAATTGTATGATTCTATAACTGGCATTGCTGTGTGGACAACATAATTGGCCTCAGCATCCTTCAGCTGATACCAGCGAATGTTCCTGCTCCTGCTCACTACCCAGTGACCTCAATGAGGCTGCTAATTGAGGACAAAATTACACTTAACCGTACCTATACTGTCTACATGGCTGATTTATCAACTGATACACACTTCTTAGTTAAATGTACATATGAAGGACCAGCGAACCTCTAGTGTATTTACCTGCAGTATAATTATCTTTAAGACAGATTGGAAAAATAAAGAGAAACTGAAAGGATTGAAGGCATCTAGAAAAGATAACGAGATCAAAGAAAGATGAAAGGGATATGAGAGTGGAATAAGTAAGGCTTATTTTACTTAAGTGAAATGATCACACAAGACAGCATGACCTTTTGACTTCTGTGACCCTAACCATCAATGAGATATATGTTTGCATCAGTAATTTTGAGATTAGAAGGATGTAGATAACTGACTGAAAAGCCTGTGGTCAATAGGGGCATTGAGGGAAGGGGAAAGATGGTAAGATGTACTACAATAGTTCAGATAGGATCAGTGCTTTATTGTCCTTCAAATAGTTTGCATAGAAAAACAACTCTCTAGTTTGTAATTAATTTTGTTTAGTGATACGTTTCTGTATCTTTCATTTTTTATAAAATTTATTTATTACAAAATTTATCAGAACTACATAACTTATATGTTTATTATACATTTTGTAAACTAAAATTTGGCATGTGTTGTTGTCCAAAGGAAACTGAGTGTCCTAAAAGCTAGCATGCATGAGCAACAAGCAATTAAAAAGAGGATTTGAGTACAAAAGTAAAGATGTCTTTCAGCCTTTAGTGACATTGACATCCCATGAACAAATGTTTTAAAATGTCTTGATACAATTGTACAGTGCTTTGGTGAGACCACATTTGGAGTATTGCTCCAGTTTTGGTCTCCTTATCTAAGGAAGAGAAGGATATATTTGCCATAGAGGGTGCAATGAAGGTTCATCAGACTAATCTCTGGGATGGTGGGATTGTCCTATGAGGTGACTGAGCCTGTATTCTTTAGAGTTTAGAAGAACGAGAGATGATCGCATTGAAAAATACAAAATTCTCACAGAGCTTGATAAGATAGATCAGGAAAGATGTTTTATCATGGCTGAGGAGTCTAAAATCAGGGGGCACTGTTTCAGAATAACAGGACGGCCATTTAAGACTGAGGTGAGGATGAATTTCTTCACTCGGAGGCTGGTATACCTTTGGAATTCTCTACGCAATAGGGCTGTGGAGGCTTCATCATTGAGTGTGTTCAAGACAGAGATCAACTGATTTCTAGCTAGTAAAGACATGAAGGGAAATGGGAATAGTTCAGGAAAATGGCGATAAGGTAGAAAGCCATGATCTAATTGAATGGTGGAGCAGGCTCAAGGGGCTGAATTGCTTAATTCTATTCCTTATTTCCAATATCCTGTGTAAAACTTGGAAGTAATTAATGATGTGGATCATTATTACTTTTAACAAGTATTCTTAATGTATGCTTATTAGAATACATAATTTAAAGTTTTGCCTGATAACAAATGTACCACTAACAATATCACAGCCCGAAAATAAATTATTTGCTTGTCACAACATTTTGCAACCAATTATCCCCTTCTCTCCTGAAGGCATTGAATCTTACTGAGATATAACTTGAGATGCAGGTTGCTGTTTTGATATAACCCAATTGCATATTCTTTATATGTGAGATGGATGGTTAGTGACAATGGGCTATTTGGCCATGAGATATTATAAACTGATTCTGTATCTCCATAATTTTTGAACATATTATTACTAAATATATTATTATTGAAATATTATTAGTATCCATTCCTAGAATCCATGAGAAAAGATGGGGGAAACAAAGTCAGAACTTCTTGGAGACAGAGGAGATAGATGGAGAATATGAGGAAACAAAAACAGAGAATTAAGATATGCAGCAAAAGAATACTTCAAGTGAGAACCAGCCAAATCCAGTACGTTGAGAAGGCAAGTGAAGAAGAAAATAAGACCGGCAAAGCAAGTATGAGAATAGAATGTCAGTTAACACAAAAGGAAACCCAAAGATCTTCTACCAGCATGTAAATAATAAGTGGTAGCAAGAGTTGAAGGGGTGAATCCTATTAGGGTCAAAGACAGTGTTATATACTCAGAACCACAGGACAAGGCTAGAATATTTTGAATCAGTCCCTACTAAGGAAGATGATATTGACAAAATATCAGTAGAAGTGAAGGTGGTACAGGTAATGGAAAGGCTGTGAATTGATAAGCAGGATGTAATATAAAGACTGGCTGTACTTAAGAGTGGAAAGTTATCTGGTCGAGTAGGCTTACATCCCAGGTTTTTAAAGCAGTGGGGGCGAAGATTGCAGTCTTCTCTCGATATGGGAAGGTGCCAGAGGATGGGATGGTGGCAAATTTGGCATCTTTATTCAGGAAAGTGTGTCAAAGCATTCCTACTAACTACAAATCAGTCAGTTTAGCATTAGTGGTGAATAAAATTTTAGAAATAATCAAGAAAATAATTCAACAGGCACTTGGGCAAGTTTATGTTAATTAAGAAGAGCCAGCACAGATTTGTAAAAGGCAGATCATGCTTGACTAATCTAGTTACATTTTTGATGAAGTAGCAGAGAAAGTTGATAAAGGGAATGCAATGTGTGTTGGATTTTAAGAAAGCATTTGACAACATATTACGTAAAAGGTTGGTTAACAAAATTGAGGCTCATGCAATAGGATCTTGGATGAAAATATGGTTTAAGGACAGAAATGAGCGAGTTGTGGTAAATGGTTGTTTTTCAGGCTGGAGGATAATAGAGAGCAAGATTCAATATTAGGTCAACTGTGTTTTTATTTTGATATACATAAATCATTTGGAAAAGAGGAATAGAGTAAAATTTCAAGATATGCCAATAATACCAAACTTGAAGGTTTAGTAAACAGGAAGGAAGATACCAATTTCCTGCAATGGGAGATAAATAGGCTTGCAGGATGGGCAAACAGGTGGCAGATAGAATTTAATACAGAGATGTGTGAGGTGATGCAGTTTGTCATAAGGGATGAACAGAAACAGTACACGCTTCATGGTATAGTTCTAAGGATTGTGTCAGGACAAAAGGACTTGGGGATTTAGACCTTCGATCAATCTATCAAGATGGTGAGACATATTATGTAATTGACAAAATACATTGAATCTTGGGCTTCATAAACAGAGTATTGAATATGAAGGGGACCAGCAGCCATACTAATAATTATACTCAGTGAAAGGGTTAAAAGATGCAGTTTAGCACAAATAGGGGCACAAAATGGTGGGCCATTAGCTCTCATGCAGAAACATTGCAGATGCTATTCCACACAAATTGTAAAACAATGTGAAGTTGTTTAAAGTACCAACTGATCTAAAGATAACATGGAAAGGTAACACATTTTATGACAGACTTGAACACAGTGTCTGTTATTTATTGAGGCCTCCTTAGTCTTAGAATATTAATTAGCTCCAAAAAATTGGACATGGAGGAGATAAGAACACAAGAAATAGGAGCAGGAGTAAGCCATCTAGCCCTTCGAGCCTGCCCCGCCATTCAATAAGATTATGGCTGATCTGAAGTGGCTCAGTTCCACTTTCCCGCTTTCTCCCCATAACCCTTAATCCCCTTGCCTACCAAAAACCTATCTACCCGTGTCTTAAATATATTTAGCGAGGTAGCCTCCACCACTTCAATGGGCAGAGAATTCCAGAGATTCACCACCCTTTGAGTGAAGAAGTTCCTCCTCAAATCTGTTCTAAACTGCCCCCCCTTATCTTGAGGCTGTGCCCTCTAGTCCTGCTGTCCTTTCTGAGCTTGAAGAACCTCTCCACCTCTACCCTATCCATCCCTTTCATCATCTTATACGTCTCAATGAGATCCCCCCTCGTCCTTCTAAACTCTAATGAGTACAAGCCCAGTCTATTCAGCCTCTTCTCATAGCTCAACCCCCTCAACTCTGGTATCAGCCTAGTGAACCTCTTCTGCACTCCCTCCAAGGCCAAAATATCCTTGCGCAAGTGCGGCGACCAAAACTGCACACAGTACTCCAGCTGTGGCCTCACCAGTGCCCTGTACAGTTGCAGCAAGACCTCCCTACTTTTGTATTCAATCCCCGTCGCTATGAAGGCCAGCATCCCATTTGCCTTCCTGACCACCTGCTGCACCTGTAGGCTGGGTTTTTGCGACTCATGCACAAGGACCCCCGGGTCCCTCTGCACTGTAGCATGCTGCAGCTTTTCGCCCTGTAAGTAATAGTCCTTCCTACCATTATTCCTACCAAAGTGGATAACCTCACACTTGCCAACATTGTTTTCCATCTGCCAGGTCCTCGCCCACTCGCTCAGCCTATCTAGATCCCTCTGCAGACTTTCCACACCCTCTGCACAATTTGCCGTTCCACTTATCTTTGTGTCATCAGCAAATTTCGACACCTTACACTTGGCTCCCTCCTCCAGGTCATCTATATAAATGGTAAATAGCTGAGGCCCCAGCACCGATCCCTGGGGAACTCCACTTGTCACCAACCGCCAATCCGAATAGCACCCATTGACACCCACTCTCTGCCTCCTATTTGACAGCCAATCCCCTATCCACGCTAACACCTTACCCCCAACTCCATGCCCCCTAACCTTCTGTAACAACCTCTTGTGCGGCACCTTATCAAACGCCTTCTGAAAATCGAGAAACACCACATCCACCAGTTCCCCTCTATCCACCACACTAGACACATCCTCATAGAATTCCAATAAACTCGTCAGACACGACTTCCCCTTAACGAATCTGTGCTGCGTCTGCTCTATCAAACAATTCTTCTCAAGATGCCTCGCTATTTTCTCTTTGATTACGGATTCAAGCATTTTCCCTGCAACAGACGTTAAACTAACCAGCCTATAATTCCCTGCCTTTTGCCTCCTACCCTTTTTAAACAGCGGCGTAACATTAGCCGTTTTCCAATCTACAGGCACTTCCCCAGAATCCAGCGAGGTTTGGAAAATAATCACCAAGGCATCCACTATCACCTCCGTCATTTCCTTCAGAACCCTTGGATGCATTCCATCCGGTCCTGGGGACTTGTCCACCATCAGTCCCTCTAGTCTGTTGAGCACTGCCTCTCTAGTAACAATGATCTCATTCAGGCCCCCCACTCCTACCATCTTTCCATCGTTAACACCTGGCAAACTATTCGTGTCCTCCTCCGTGAAGACCGAAGCAAAAAAGTTACTCAAGACCTCAGCCATTTCCTCATCCCCCTCATCCCCTGATTGATAACTGCAAGCTAGGCATCAGCTATGATGTTAAAGACAATTTGTAGTTGGTGATAGATTAGATCAGTTACCATATTAAGTAGCTGTGCCAATGTTGTGCTTGGCTGATGACACCTGTATCCTATGCATGATGTAACCCTAATCAATAGCTGTAAGTGGTCATAGATTATTTCTATTTTTCTATACATCCCTGATTGATATAAGTTAATTTCTTGTAACTGGAGCTTGACTATAGTTGTTTGAAAAATTATTGAATCATAACTTTCCCCAGTGTGAAACATTAGTTGGAACATTAGAACTGGCCCTTACTATATAGTTTGTATTAAAGGCATTGTCTGAAAGGAGTCTTGCGTCAGGTTTTCTCAAGAGTGAGAGATTGAAGTACACTTTGGCAGAATAGTTATATTATCTCCCTAACAGAGTGCAAACGCAAGTTATGCTGAAGCTTTATAAAGCTCTAATTTGACCACTAGATAATTGCATCCAATTCTAGTCACCACACTTTAAGAAGATTGTGAAGATCCTTGAGTGGGTGCAGAGGAGATTTACCAGAATGGTTCCAAGGATAAGGGATTTTACTTACCAACGGTTGTTCTCCTTGGAGCAAAGATGATTGAGGGGGGTTTTGATTGAGATGTGCAAGATAATGATAAGTTTAGATAAAAGAGAGAAAAAAACATTTCCCATCAGTTGCTTGTACAAGAATTAGAGGGTACAGGTTTAAGAATAGGGGCAAAAGATGCAGCGGAGATGTGAGGAAGAACTTTAATGACCTAAATTTGCTGCCTAAGGGGAGGATAAATGATTTGAAATATGATTTGTATGTACTCGTGAGGGAAATAAAATATGGAGATAAAGCAGGGGAATGGGAACCACAGGATTGCTCTACAGAGAGCTGGTATGGAGTTGATGGGCCATACAGCCTCCTTTGATGCCATAATGATTTTATGATGAGTCTATCTTTGAGCTTTAGTGAATGAATTTACACTTACATTAAAAGTCAATCCATAATAGGGGACTGGAGTCACATGTACAAATAAACATATGGAGTTAGTATATCAGTTCTTTCTGAAGGACAGAAAGGTATTAACCCATAAATAGGCCGATGGGGACGAGGGTGGCTGATCTTACAACCCTTCGATTTCTAGGCTAATGCTATAATTGCTCTAATATTGTACTAATTTCCAATACAAGCTGATGAATTCTAATGAGGAATAGATATTCCTGATGAATTTTCCTTCCATTGCAGTCATTGATAAGGTTGTAGTGTCCTAACTGTATTCCTCTCGCGGACCAACGACCCATCCTGGAACCTGCCAAGACTGCATATTCATTCACCCCAACCAGCTTAGCCAACTGAACTACTTAAATTGCCTTGAGCAGAAGAAACGCCTATGTCCGTTATGCATCTTTCCGTCATTCATCCATTATCTCATTGTCCGTTACATCACAAAATATCCACGGAATTGTTTCTATAGAAGCAGGTATCATATATCAATTATATGTGCGTCTTTTAAACCTGCATTAGTTTGATTTCACGGAAAATCTATTTCATTAATGACTATCCAGTAGAGGGCAGCCTTATCTATTTGTTGCGATGTAAAACAACTTTTGCATGTATACTTAAAAAAACACATAAAATTTCGTAAACGTTATTCGCAAAATCCTATTTATCGTCACAATTGAAAGTATTGTGTGAGTTTTGAAGCGTTGCACATTCGAACCCCAATTTTAAACCATTGCTGTAACCCGTGTTATTTGTGGTTAATTTGCACAGGATTAGTTATCCTCCCTATTGTCGCTACTAAAATAGCCATAGGGTAAAGTTTCAGATAAAAGGGCGTTTGAAGTGTTTAAGTATTGTTGCGCTTGAAATATTGTGACTAATGCATTTTTGTTTCTAATCAACTTTTCTTTAATTATAAAATAAATACATTAACCCTAATAAAGTCAAAGAGGACTTACTATTTTCCATCCATCTGCTTTGAATATACTGGAATAGTTGTAATGTTGTTTATTTCATATTTTCATTTTGTTTCCATGATTGAAGGTGTGACTTTAAAACATTTTGAAGTCTTACGATATGCTCTTGTCTTCGTCTTGCATTTTTCATTTTAAATACTTCTAGGTTTTCTCTCTAAAACGTGATTAGCAGAGTAATCAGAGATAGCACTCGTCATAAATAGGGAGATCGGTTCACCCGAGAATTGCAGATTGTAACCATTCATTTAAAGTAAGTGTTTATGCTTCCCACAGAGAAGAAGAATAAAGAAAAGACTTATCGTTATGTCACATTCATTTTTTTATCATATTCCCCGCCATAAGACGAAATTGGAGAGGGAATTCCTCAATGCTGTTTTCATTAATCTAATGGTATAAATAGTAGGTTCACAGAAAGATAAGTGCATTCGTTTTGCAATTGATACCCATATTCCTTATTAAGCATAGTTTCTTTTTGCTCTGTTCAGACCCAATAGCTATAATTACCATTTGAAAAGTGAACTTTTGCTATGAAAAACGGGCTGTATGACTGGAGTGTAAAATCAGATAAAATAACAATTTAAACGATGTGTTTCTGTCATGTTTCACCTCATTTCTTTCTTCACTTCAGCAGACCTATATGGAGAAGAATATTTGTTATACATGAGTTCAGCTGTTCCTGTAATAAACCCCCAATGATATTCCATAAATAATTGTAAATTATTATTTATGTAAGTGTATACTTATGTTGTCATTGATTAATACGCACTGTATAGCTCATTAGATTTCGATTATGAACGATTTGATGCTAATTGAGGTAGTTGTATATCATCTGTTAAACGTATCAACTTATAATTTGAATGGGCAAAATTACAGTAATTAAAAACTCAGGTAACGAATGTTGTTTTAAAGGTTACCTCTTCGGCCAGTGTGTTGCATCACTGTGGCGCTTAGTAAAATGTTTTTTTGTACCTACTCAGTGGATTGTGAAGTAGAGGAATCATACTGTTTAACATCTCCTCGCATATGTTTTCAGAGCTGTAATTGAGTGTCTGGCCTGAGCAAGCTGGTAATTTTAAAATACTGGCAGCATAAGATGCTTCCAAATTAATGTACAATTTACTGGCCAGACGCAAAAAAACACTGCATCTCTATCTAAAGCTGTTCCAAATTACGTTCTATATCGATTCGTCTGAATAGTTTTTATTTAAAAAGTTATTGACGTTTTATTCAATCTTGGCTAAATTTGACAATATAAAGAGATCGCTGGGTGTTTTGAAATTGATGTGGAATTGACAAGCAGGTTGATCTGAAAGGGATGTGGTCCTGAAATGTGCACCCCCTTTAAATCTAAATATGGAACGATCCATATAACAAAAATATTGTTAAATGGTCAATTTTCTGTCACAGTTTTTTTCCTTTAACTCTTCATCATCTCATTGCCATTTTGGATATCAACACAAGTTATTGATATTTCAAATGCAAGTTGTGATAATGGCTAAAAGACAGGCAGTTGGAATATCTAGATGTGCCCTCATGGGCTGATCGTCTGTTTTGTAAACTTGCTTATCTAACTGAAATTGACTTTTTACATTAAACTGATTTATTTGATGTCATATTTGCGTACTTGTTTTCAAATACCGCACAAATTATTAATTTTGAAAGCAAGCTTTCAATTCCTTTCATATTTCGAGATTGCGTTTTCATATTGATTGGAGTCCTATAATGGCAAGGTTCATTATGGTTCTACCCACCACCAGCCGCCCATCTTTTTCTATGACTACCTGAGTAGTCCGCTGCTATCAAGTTTACGCCGACTATTCCGCATAACAGAAACGTCAGCTAATTAAACAGGTAATAGTAAAAAATCAGTGTCGTAAAATGGATCTGTACAACCATGTGTCCTAGATAAAAGCTCAAATAAGATTTATCTTAAATTCATAGTTTGTAGGCCGTCTTCTAGACATCTTGTACTTCTTGCATATCTTGTCTGTCGCATGTCAGAAACACTGGAATCAGTACAAAGTCGACAAGGTACTACTATGTGCGGTGGAATGTTGCAGGAGTCTTCTGATGGAGTGAGAAAGTCATCAATCAAAGTGAAAGGTGTCACTTAATTAATCCATCCTTCGTTACAAACAGCTGGTTCAATTGTCCTTACGTGACACTTCGTAAACAGAGATAGGCTGGAGGCAAACACCTGCTTGAAAGATGTACCATTCCAATGACCTCGAGGATAAATTTCGGGTGTGCCGTCAAGTAACTGCGAAACATATCTTTCTCTTTTTTTTAACCTGGCATTCGTAGTTTGATATGGTATTGTCACTTTTTATTGTTGTAAAAAAAACAGTCGTTACAATTACGTTACATCTTGACTTTTTTATTATCCAGCGATTCACGGCCTGTTCAATCAGCATTCTGTTCATCAACTTCACATTCAATATTCCAAATTTCCGAGTGGGACACAAAACAAAAGTGTCATTATTAATTCGAATTCCTAACATGATTGTCGTAAAATACATTTACATTCTATAGCTATATGCAAATATCAATTGAAATATATATCTGCGCATATATTTATATATGTATATAATCTTATTTTCTCCGATCATCTGATTTTTTACAAAATGGTGTGGAATTGTTCATTTATCATCTTATCCTATTTTGTTTCTTTCACTTTTTGTGGGTCATTGACCAATGAACATGAGATATATATAAATACATTAGAAATGATACATATCAGCGCTGGCATCAAACAGATACTTTGACTACCGCACTAAAGCGGCCAAATACGATACAGTATTACAAGTTCTCATTGAAATATCAATCCAATTCATCTTGGGGAAAGAGACGCTGAAAGTCGAAACGGTAGATGTCGCTCTATGGTCATGATTTAGAGAAAAGGGACCTCCCGTTGAATTTTAAATAAATTATAGACAGGGATCTTCATCGGATTTAACCGGACTGGACTTGGCTCGTCAGAATAATTAACACACCATGATTTGCAGAAATCGCTGCTTTTTGGTGTGGCTGGGAAAAAATTGTCGACAGACGTTTGATGGTTTCAACCATTTCCCTTTTTTTATTGCAATACTATACAATGCGTTTGCACGTCGAAGGATTTGCAGCTAATATATTTCTGTTGCAAATGTATAGAAATAACTTCACCTGGTGGAACTCCTTGCCAAAATTAAAGCTTTGTAAACTGTTGATCTGATGTCAAATGGTCGCTGTGAAAAACTCGTTTAAGGCAAAATAAAATAAGTTGTCTCAACTTGAGATTCCAATTGCGTTTATAGACCGTTTATAATAATTGTATCTCTATCCAAGCTGGCGTCATGCAGTCTGCCCAACTATTATTGTTTAATGTTTTGCAGTGCTCGGTTTAAAGCTATAAATATTTGTCACCATCAAGTACTTCTTTCCAAATAATTCCAGATTATTGCACTTGATTTGCAACTTCGATGAATAATAAACTGTAAGTTTCTGCATTTTGTTAATACTTATAATACTTAATACTTTCAAGTTATACAACGTACCTTTGACACTCAATAGTTTTATGTAGACTTTTATATTGTGGCATGTATGCAAATATTGCTCTATAATGCAATAATAAAGGGAAAAGTTATATTTGTTTATCATTAATAGCAAATGTATTGTTAAAATTTTCAGTTAATATCCTCACCTGCTATTAACGATGTGTAGTGACGTCCTATATGTTCTGCTTCGGTTCACACAAATGAAATCAAGATACTAAAGAACCCTGTAGACATTTATCTCTCAAACTCTTTAGGAAACAGGAAACATCGAGTTTTGTGGCTTTATTTTTTTTCAAATGAAGACCTCTTTTACCGTACAAATTTAAAAAGAGGAGTAATCATACTTTTCTGTATAACCGGGGATATCTTTTTGGCTTTATTTAAGTTTTCCTACACGCAGAATTAAACTCTCCACCGCTGTTGTAATGTCACGACGACAATTCGGCTTTTCCCAAACTGTGAAAACTGTATACGTTCTAAAATAATGCCGCATTTTGCTTACCGATTCGCGTTGCTTGTCAAAGCTTTCAAAAATATTGCTCCTTCCGCTTAACTCGCGTGATCATCATCTGATATTTTGCGGTGCGTTCTGGCACCGAAAACTAAATGGGTAGTCATAGCAATAATAAAGAATGCGCGTCTGAAACCTAATTGATTTAAATTAGCCACACTAAAGACTTGCGTGTGTGTCTTTTGGTACGCAATATTTTACTGTATTTCTAACTCCGTGGGTTTCTTCTGATTGTATATCACTCCGCTTCTCTTTCGAGAAGTCTTAAATGATGGACAACTATTTGACCTACGAGGGGCAAAAGCAATCCAAACTGAGCCTTGATCATTCAGCTGGGAATTGTAACCCTGTGGCCTGTCGTGAAACGGACCAGTATGATTTGCTTTGATCTCTATTGGTTCTGTATAGAAAACAATACTGACTTCTGCCCAACACCCACCGAGAAGTGCATACCAGAAAAAACATCCAGCAACCAGTCACTGGTAATGACTTCTGCCCAATTCCCCGGCCACCAGCCCACCTTTTTTTCCAAAACCATCGCATGCACAATTCTCCAGATTGGACGTGCCACTTATTTTAAAATATCGATTATTTTAACACCCAAATCTATCTGTAAAATTATTTGCTTAGAAAAACGGCATCGATTGTCGTCGAAGACTTTTATCTTTAAGAGAATAGTTGTTTTTATAAGCATTCACGTTTATGAAGTATGTTCGCTGTTATAGTGCACATTAGCAAACCTCACTGAGTAAATGATCCATAATTTTGGAGGAAATCATGGGACAGATGCTTTCAAAACATTCCGCGAATTCTCAGCAGATTTGCTGTTGTAACGCGTGGAAGCTGAGAACAAAAGATAATTAAAACTATTTTCTTTCCAATAATTACCTTCTGGTCAATTTAACTGTATAGAGTTTGAATGAGCCTGGCTAAATGAGATCCCGGTCCCAAACGTGTTCCCATGCTGGAGCCCAGCCTATAATTATTCGTTTGGTTTCATTTGCTTCAGACGCTGCAGTGAGTAATCACAAAGAAGTCAGAGAGCATCCTTGAACCTTTTCAATACCCAAGCCAGTGATATTCAAATAACGTTTAAGGGCCATTTGACTGGGAACATAAGCATTTCAAATTCAGCATTAGCATACATTTGCTGCGTTTGAAAAGCAATGGAACAGTTGCCTTCATAATATAAAAAGCGCGGTTATCAAATCGAGTGCCCCAGTGTTTTTTTTCAAACGCTCACATTTTATCATGAATCCGTCCTTACGCGTTTGACATGCAAATATATCTAGTTAATTTGAACAATTAAAATGGATCTTCAAGGGAGCATTGTCACCAGAAATCTCAAGAGTTTTACTTGGACAAGCTCGGATAAAGTTCACGGGAACAAATGATGTCTGAGAGATTAATTGGATATTTGATAAGACATGAATCTCTAATCGGGGATACAAGGCACAGGGGGCTGCTGTGTGTTCCAAGTCAAAATTACTAACATTTAACAAGCTTTTCATTAAGGCATGAAATGTCTGCTACGGGGTATTAACTGCTCACCTATTCCATAGAGAACTCAGTTGTGCCTCAGTCTCTACAGCATTGTAACCGCATTGTACGTTAGACATGTATATTCAGACTTCTTGTAAAAACACTAGCGTATATAAAGAGGGAAGAAAAAGCTTGCATTTATATAGTTTACAATAACATGATATTTCGACATGGCCACATGTTTTCTGTGGATCTGTAATACAACCGAATAAGCAACTGAAAATATTTTCTGATTTGAAATAATCAGAAATTTGACCAACTTTCTTCAATATTATCAACCCTTTGCCCATCATTTGTGGTTTTAAAATTGAGCATGATTTACTTTAGAAGATACTCTTATAATATTTTTAAATGTTTTGATTTATATAGAACAGAATAATTTAAAAACAAAGCAATGTTCCATGTTTGTACTTGCACAATTTATTTATACAGGTAAATGCATATAATAGTTCCTTTAAAATATGCGGCGCAGATTTACTGTTCATATAGTATGTGGGTGAGCAGATTAATATTCAATAATGTATTACATATCGACTTTCACAAAGTGCATTGAAATCAAAAATCTTCCCAAATCAAATGCGACCAGGTCACAAAATAGCTTTATCAAACATTTACAAGAGAAGAGAAAACACGAGACATTCTGAACTTTCTCTGTACACAGAATTTTGAACAAACTTATACAGGGAGAAACAAGTCCCAAACGTTTGATGTACATTTGCTCACCTCCTTTTCAGATGCAGCTTCCATGACAGTACAGGGCTTGGAACTCCAGGTACATGATAGTTATTTTGGACACAAAGTTTTACTGTTCTCCCCCTTTTGGGGGGGGGGGGGGCGTTAGATTTAGGAATCAATTTGTACCGGAGTAGCTGCCTTGATCGCCCTATTGGAGTGTACAGCTTCCATTAGGATGTCTGGTGACTCTGATCTAGGGGTCTCCAAGTTGCTGGTGTCGGTGTCACTGTCGCTGCCCTTTTTGCCCCCGCCGCCGCTATGTGTTTTGATGTGTTTACTTAGGTGATCGCTCCTCATAAACCGTTTGTTGCAGACGGGGCAGGCGAAGCGCTTCTCCCCCGTGTGGGTTCTCAAATGTCTCTGCAGCTCGTCCGAGCGGGTGAAGCGTTTGCCGCAGAATAACCAGTTACAGACGAAGGGCCTCTCACCAGTGTGCCACCGTAAGTGTGCCTTGAGGTGAGAGGTCTTGCCGTAGACCTTACCGCATCCCGGAATGTGACAGCTGTGAAGACCCTTCCTCCGGAGGCTGGCCCCGGCAGGTCCAAGGCGCTCGGCCTCTTGGCAATTGGGACAATCGCAGGTGGCTCTGCCAGAATAACGTCGGGAGGACCGGGCCGAACTTCCGAGTCCTGAAGGACCCGAAATCATGGAGTTCGCCGTGATTGCCGCCGAGGTGGAATCCGTGTAGGACGGGATCATAGGCTTGAAACCATCTTGGGCGAGGAGACGTTGTCCAGTGGACAACAAGTGAGAAGCAGTAGATGCGATTCCGGTGGAGGTGAAGGCGGAGTGGCTGAGAGTTGAGAAGTCTGTGTTGTAAGTGCCGAGTTGCGAGTGTAAGGAAGCCTGTGGGGTCCCGGAGTGAAGGGTGGGCTGCAGACCCCCATTCGGATTCTGGACTTCCAGCCAGCTGGGGTTAGTGTGCACATCCCACCAGGAAGATGTCCCGCTCCCAACTTCGCCGGAAATGCTTGTATGGAAACCGGATTTGTACCAGGACTCGTATGGATGAGCCATTCCCACCCGAGGGTACATCCCCTGGAGAGTATCAGCGGAAGAGTGGACTTTGGATATGAAAGCTGACTGCCCCGTGTCTTGGGAGTTGACAGTAGCTGAGACGGAGTTAGAGAAGAGGCTGTATTCGGTCCCAAACGCAGAAGAACTTGGAGAGTTGGAAGCCAAACAGAAGGCGCTGTTCCCGGAACCGTTGCTGACGGAGAAATTGTTGCTGATTCCGCCCGAAGCTCGACTGTTGGCCACGCTGAATCCTGACAGGCCTGTCCCCAGGTTACAATTGGAGACAGAACGTTTCCACGGGTGAAATCCGCCCTTCCCAAATGCGCTGGATTCTGGCAAAGTTGTTAATGGGCTCGTGTTGCCAATCTTGTTGCAAGTTGCGGCCAGCATTGCCAACGGAGTGGTTCCAAACCTGGGTTCTTCCTGGGAATGACAATATGGTGTAGGTAACACAGGGTTGAAAGTGGGACACAGTGAAATAACAACTGTAACCGACTGGAGGTAGCATCCAGAAAGTTTCTGAGAAACAAGTGTCTTTAAAACAGAGAGAATGTAATTGTCTGCTCCTGCCTAACTAACAATTCACTGAAACATTAACTACTTGCCACAGATTGTTACAATGCGTTTGACGGGGAAGTTGAGGCAACTGCTCAAGATTAAGTTGGCAAAACTTACCCCAAGTATTGAAGTTGCCATGACTGGTTCTTCCTCCTGCTTGCTGATGCGATGTTCTTAATTTAACCGAAAGGAGGCTGTCACAGTTGAGGAATATGACTATTCACTCACTGCCTTGTTCTCCGGACGACTCGACCTAATTGTAGTGAGCGCACGCTTTGAAGTGCCACTGTGCCGAGCTCTTAGCCAATCAAACCTTTGATTAGGCGGCCAGGGCGAGCAGTCAGCCATTCAGAGTGCCCAGCACGCCACGATGGATAGGTCACAGCCAATCACAGCATCTGCAACACCAGTGAAACTGGGCAACCCGCGTCAATCAGCCATTGCAGCAACTCACCACATTGCTGTTATTGTTAATACATTCACACTGCACACGGCATTTCAGCGGTCACCCTCATCCACTGCCAAATATTAAAACAGGCTCCTGTACCACCAAGTATTTTAATCTGCTTAATATTTTCAAAAGAAGCAGTAGAGAGATTAGGCAGAGCGAACTGGGGAGGGGGGGGGTGTGGGGGGAAGGGGGAGGGACAACTTAAACTTGTATGCTTTGCAATTAAATCAGCATCTTGCCCTAAAAGGGGCATTTTGCTTTGCGGCATTTCTTTTTTCCTTGACGGATGTGGGTGAGGGATTGGGGTTAGATTAAGAAGTGAGGGCGGCATTCTGTGCAGTCTTGTGGACGGGTTATAGAAGAGTTTTATGCGACAATGATTTCAGGATCGCGTTCTGGAGCATATACTGGAAAATCCGTGTTAGAACCTACTTACAACATCGGTACGCTTTTTGTGCGTCAAATTATTACTATAGTTCCACGAAGTATTAATGTGAGCGTGTAGTTTACTGTATCTGCTGTGTCTGCGCCTTATTCTGTTACTTTGAGTCTGTGCTTTAACCGCCCTGAAAAGCCCTGAACTCAGAACAAACTTCACCGAAAAGCTATTGTAACGTTGACATAAATACTGGCAAAAGATCCTTGGCTTTGGATTTTTCAGAGTGTTTTATGTGCACACATTCGAGTAGTTAGAATTTAGATATTGATAAAGAAAGATATCACTCGCCAAATCATGCATTCTGTGTGGAGTCTCAACGACATGTTTAAGTTGCATTTGTGGTAAGAAAAATACTGGAAACGAGCCGGCAGTTGAGAAGTATGTAGAATTGTACACATGTCAGGGACCAGACTGTGAATCGCAAATGAATTACTAAGCAGACGTCTATCTCAAGCATGAAACGAGCTAAAGCTTACCCATGGGGACTGTGATCTTGATCAAAATGACGCCGTTGTTATGGTTTTTGTTTGATCTGCTGTGAGAAATAACGAAGCTGCCTGGGAGAGTTACTTGCAATTATTGACAGTCTGTTTGAGAGCAGGTGAATATTGCTCTTTACTGTGATATAGGCTACTAACTCTGTTTATTTCTGCCATGTTTACTGGATTTTACCAATAGCTGTGATTATAAGATGTCAGTGAGGCGTTTCCGACCGGCCCAGGGGCAGGAGAGGGAGGGGAGGCATAAATGCATTTTTGTGTGGAAGGAGACTGATTGACGGTGTAACAAGTGAATTTGCGAAGTTCCGTTTTGTTCTTATTCATTTTGATTGAACAAATCGTGGTCAAAGGGTTTACGGGACCTGCTTCTGACATCTTTACAGTCAGTCAAAAGTGGATAAATAACTATCAGCAAGGAATAAATACAATCAAAGTGCTAAAAACGAACAGTATTTCGTAGTATGAATAACCCATGGATTAAGACGCATTCATACCTCCGTGCTAATATGCACAGGCAGCATCAATGATCGGGGTATGAGATAATAAAGATTATTAATAATCCAAATGGGAAAATATAATTATGGAAAGCTTCAAATCTACATGCATTTTAAAACCATATTAATCAACCCAATCCTTTCGAATTCCAAATTTAGAACCTTCAGTAATCGGAGCGGTGTTTTACTTAAACCCCAGTTTTTAAACATAGATCAGAGCATTATGCGAATGACTTGTGCTAGCGGTTAAAACATTTAGAGGTAATGGCAATCTAACAAAGCCCTAGTTCCGAGTGTAATCGCTTGTGACTCATCATCCTTTTTAAAAGTTAAAGCAATTTCAGGAGAGACGCTTTCAGTAACCGTTTTACATTATTCAAAACGGACAAATAATACTCTATTATAGCGGTTGAATGCTGCCAGTCATCAGAAGTGCAATTTATCGAAAAGCTCAATGTGCCAAATATCGAAGTCTTTATGGGGAGTGAATCTAAAACAATTTCTTCGAACCTCTGCACAGATTTCGAAAATTGCTTCCCATTACAATCACACCAATTTGACGAGACGGCAATTAGCACTATTAAACGTGGATTCTGCATAAACAAATTTAATGGAAATGCAACCAGTTACTTGGTCACAAAAGAAATTCAGTTGCAGAAATGCTTTCCATGGTTGTTACATATGAAGTTTCTTGTCTTACCAATCTAAAATCACCATTGGTTGTTGAATTTTTAGGTTCTGATTCGCGTCTTGGTTGAACGTTTCAAGAGGTTTGGCAAAGAGAAAATGATTTCCATTTTAAATTAATTGGGCACTATACGTTTGAAGGGCCTGATTAGCAATAGTTACAAAAAAGATGTTTAAATCTGTCCAAAGGTTTCCCCCTTTGTATATCTATACGGATCCCTTTCGTCCTTATTTGCTGTAAATTAGAAAGGCTAGTGATGTCTAACTTTAAGAATGTATCATCGCTGAGATAATAACAAATGCAGTTAATTCAAATTAAAATTACATCTATACAAAAACTGCTACAGACACGTTCGTTTTAATGTAATTTTCCTAATTATCTAAACTCTAAAAGATAACCCACAAAGGCAAAAGTGTATTCATATATTTGAATGTTAAATCACCAGCATTTACAGACGTCTGTTGAAATTAAATCTCTATGCTGATATAGCTTGCCGACATTATACGTTTCCACTGTAAATCAATTCCCGAGACCTTGATACTCACATAGGTTAAAATCTTTTTTTCTACTTTGTAGTCCCGTGACCTTCAGGTGTTTTTCACTTTGATATCAATAGACTCCAAAAGCCGCTGGGATGGAAGTTAAGGCAGAACTGCGTAGTCCTATTTGCACAGTACAAAACGTATGTTAACAGAGACCCAATGTAGTAGGATATACATTTTTTTAAATGAATATAATACCATATCCTCAAATATACTTTTTTTTAGTTTTCTGTACTATAGTGGTAGACAAGCAGTCAAATGTAGAGTTTCAGGATTATCACTGTAGAACATAATATCGGGTCAACTGGTGTACAACTAAAATCGTTTCATATGAAGCTCAACATTTTATAAGATATCTTTTGTCTCAGACAATACTTCTTTTATCTTTCTTCAAGTAAAATTAAAATTGGATTACATCAAGGGAAATCTTAGATTTTAATTGCCGGTTTAAAAGACCATGTAATCATTAAAAAGATCAATGAGCAAATACTCTTCGAGTGTAATGTGGACAAAGAACAGATAAATTTTATTTAGCCTTCTTTGTTATCTTGTCCCTGTGAATGAAGTTTGATTCGAAAGCATTTGGAGGACTGCCTGGCCTCTCGCATAGATTCAGAAGTGGGGGAAGCAACAACAGCACCGGCAGCGGCAATGTTTGAGAGAGAGGCAGGCTGTGGAGGATGAATGCTCCATCTGGGATGCAGGATTTTAATTAGAGTGATTGTGCTCAGATCGCCCTCATTCATTCATCAGCTGATCAGTAAGTGGCGCTGCCAACGCTTTGGAAAATGCGGTCGTGATCAGGCAAATTATTTTAAATGAGACGCAATATTCTTATATGAAGTGGTCCCATAGTAACGACCAAACCACTCGCTAGGGTCGATAAAGTCTTCAACAATCACGTGTTATTGAAAACGTAAACAAACAACATTTATAAATATTTATTCGGATTATAAATTATTGTGCACATCTCCCAACTAATTATTCTGCACATATAAACCTTAGAATACGTGTAAATATTGCCCTGAGCAGTTTGTTTTGTCGCTACCAGAACAAGTGTATCATTGCCACTTAGGTATCCTATAAATCGGTGTGGTACCTTCAGCAAGGTATAAATTACGAGAAACCCAAGGGCTGTGTAGCGTTGAAACAGGATAGAGATAGGTTGTTATTCTAGGTGTGCTGTATTATATCTTCCACAATTTCAGGACTTTTTTTTGAATTGGTAAAACTATTGTTCTTGATGACATGTAGAAAATCTTGTCTTTAATTGCAATCCAAGTCTTAGAGATCAATGTGAAATCAGCTTTTATTATTAGTTTTAAGATAGTGAACAGTTCAACCTCTAAACCTCAAGTAATTTTAGAAAATAGACGCAACTCATTACACATGATGAGTGTACAATATCTTCATTTGAATAATTTATTGAAAACATTTCCCTTTTGTTTCCCACATGTGTAGGTGCATTAATCACCTACTGTACATAGAGGTGAAAGAAATCCATGCACGGTACATACACGGTACACTTAAACCCCGCATTTGCCGACGCCGAGAGCTTTACTGTAAATTTTCTTCTTTTCGTAGCTGTAGTGGTTGGCCTGTTGTCCTTTTAGTTGCAATGTGGCGCAGCCTGTGGAAGTTCAACGGCAAGTAAGTGAAAAACCTCTTTTCGCGGGCGGACGGATTAACTCACCTCCTTGCCAAGATCTGAACAGTTCAGTGCAGAGCAAAGATCAAGGCGGGAGCTTTATTTCAGTCCGGCAATTTCCAGAACCACGACTCTGATTGTGGGTGACAAAACATCTCCATGCATTTTCCTTTTACAACTTATTCTTCAATTTTCTGAATAATCCCTGAATATTGACCTCGAAGGGTTGAATGGGATGATTTCAGAATCCAAACACAATCTTCACGTGTATTGCCAGCTTTGATTCTCTGCAACAGGCGGGGTAATTTCAGTTTCTCTCGTTCTTCCCATTGATCTTTAAAAATGAAATAATTTACAACTATAGCGGAAAACCGGAAACCCCCAATTGGCATATTTAACGAATTGAACTGTATGACCGATATTTTTCACAATTCGGCAACTATTGCTTGAACATTCATTGTGAGGTTTGCCTCTTATGCTATTGTTTAAACATGTTCTCTCTTGTGAACATATATACGGAAATTATTTTAAAGAAACAATCGTTGTACTGCACATTTTGAGATGTGTCTTCATTACTGGTGGGTTGGAGTGGTTATGCGGTAAATTGAAACGACCACAGGTATCGGCGATTAACCCCCTCCCAATCAAAGATACTCAGATCCATTCAGAATAGTTGCCATTTAGAATTGAATGTACATATATATATTTAGATTTGAAGCGAACTCTAAGGCAGTCCTGCCTTCGTAGTTTCGCTTCCACGTACCGAGGAGGTACTCTATCGTGATCCACTGTATATCTCAATTTCAGTTTCCGATAAGACTTCATTAATTTTTCTGTCGCAGCTTTCCGGCTGAATTTACTCAAACGGTCTCCGGGTAAGTTATTACAAGAGTTAATGATCAACTGTCATGGTCGTGTGCATTTTTTTTAGGAAGGGGGCGCATCAGAACAGTTTTTTTAATCTACTGTGAGCCAATTCTTTGGAGAACGGTTTCCGGAGCTTAACAATTTGTCAGGTACTGCGTGGCTTTTCCATTTTTATGCACTTCCAACAATAGGTGTTTTAAGCAGTTTAGAACAAATGGCTTCAAAGGAACGCGATTTTATCTCGGTTACAGATATGAGAAATTTACTTTTACAGCCCAAGCTTTCTAATACACTACACTTACCATGCTTCTATTTTCTCACCAGTAGTTGCGCTGGATAAGCTAAAAAAAAGAGAATCCCTAAAACGCAACATTTTATGGAATCGGCACAGCATGTGAGTAAATATTCATGAAGTGTTGAGGAAGCAACTTCATAAGACTTGACTTTTGGGCTGGGACTGCCAAAGTTAATCAAGAAGACAATTTTACATCTATTTACTTAGCTAGTTTCGTCTCATTATTTTCAATTCAGTGTCAAAATTCCTATTAACTAATCAGTAATTTCAGCATTTATAGAATGACTAACAAACCAGCGAGTCTGGAACTGAAATATAAATCTTCAAGAAACAATTGGAATAAAAAAAGTTTAATTTTCAAATGGACTACAGTTGTAGTTTTGTATGTTTCCAAAGAGGATTATAGTATATCCACGATAAAATTGTAGCACAAACTGTTACTCTTTTGCTCCTATATATCTTAGCTTTATTGTGCAACAACCATGTTAAATATTGGATTCATGATGGAAAATAATTATTGCTGGTATCTGTATATCCCTAAGTATTAGTTTTTACTGCAAAGCCATATATTACACTAATACAAAGTTTCAAACTAAGGCTGCAAGGCTTTCTCTGCAAGTCTCTTTCACCTTTAATTTCTTTATGATTCACACTTAACTTTAAGAAATAAAATATGAACAGAAACATCTGTTAGACATGTACCACATATTAGATTAAAAACTCTATCAGATGAAAAAAACGGACCTATTGAAAAAGTATCTGACAGCTGATAGAAATAATTGTGCCAAAGATAGATGCCCCACCAGATTCATTTTACTGTTTACAGAAATCCAAGGTGTGGGATTCTTCTTGATTCATGCATGCTTCCAGCAACTATTGTTGTAAAAGTGACTTTTGTGTAATCCTTATATATGTTTCAAGAAAATAGTCAGGTATGAAGCAGTCTGCAAAAGAATCCCATTATCAGAAGATTGGGTATTTGAAACTTTATGGCCGGAATTCTTCCAAAAAAATTTGAATTGTCAAATTCACGTGAAAACTGGAGTAATTCACGCTGTTTTTTTTAGTGGTAGTTCAGAGAAGAATATTGCACACGGTGCACTGCAGCATGAATATCACTAAAAACGAAGGAACAAGACCTATTCCCGCTGGAGAGGCTGAAATCAGCATGCTGAGTGGGCGACTGCGCATATGCCAATCTGCCACTGACAGTGGCCCTGCACTGAAGGCCTCCCAATTGCTAGCCAGCTTGATCGCTGTCTAGCCCTGCAACCCTCACAACGCTCACCCTCCGCTCTCCCACAGCCCGATCGCTGGTCCATGACCATTCCTGGACCCAGCCCAGACTCTCCTGGTCTGACCCGATCTCCAGTCCTGACATATGCCACACCCACCCTGATTGCTGGCCTCTCTCCTTCCCCCACCAATCCCTATGCAGAGTGGCAGCAAGACCCCCCTCCCCCATCGATTGTCCCTAGGCTCTGCCCTATCAGACCCCATTCCTAGCGCCCCCCCATTTGTCCTCTTGACACTGCTGCATTGGCACCTTGCTCTTTGGGCAGTGCCAGGGGCCCAGGCTGGCACTGCAAGGGTGCCAATGCCCAGCAGGCACTGCACCTCCCCAACATTGCCCCCCTTCACTCCCCTGAAAGTGAGGAGCTACTGTAAGCAGGTCTGGAGACTTAAGTTTCAGGCCTGCTAAAAGGATTTAAAATACATGATAATGAGCATTGCACTAATTCATGCACCTACCTGTGAATTTCCGGCAGGAAGTTGACGGCACCTGAAATCTTGCTCTGTGATACGCTAGCAGACTGGGATTGGGCATTGATCCTACGCATCATGCACAACTGGAATCTTCCAGTCCGCTGCATTAAAAATTCAGTGCAGCAGGACGGGAGAATCATTCTCTGTCACTTTTATTCTGATTGACAGAATAAGTCAACTTAACACCTGTTGTGTTCCTCACCTAAACAAGGAAGTCTGGTTTGAGGGTGAGAAACATTTTCTGTTCTAGTCATAATCCCATGCAGAACTGATAACTTGGCCAATTCCTCTGACATACAGGATGATCCCAGATCTGGAATTCTGATCAGATCTGGGGGGTGGGTGGGGCAGGGGCGTGTGGGGGAGGCGGGAAACGGTATGTGGTAATCAGCAGGAAGCTTCCTTGTTCAGGTTTGATTTGATACCATGAGACTTCATAGGGTCCTGAATCAATGTTGAGGACCCTGGGACAACTCCCTCCTGACTATGTGCCACTGTGCCACCACCTCTGCTGGGTCTGCTCTGTTGATGGGACAAGACATATCCAAGGTTGGTGTAGGTGGGATGTTATCTGTAAAACATTGATTCCATGAATGACCCACTGTTAAAATTATTGCCCAATATACACCAGGCTATTTAGATCAAAGATTGCTTGTTTGATTCACATTCTGTTAGTTGATATCAGCATGGACAGTAATTGGGGAGGTATAATTAGCTTTAGTAACCTTGGATGAAGGTGTCCACTTTGGTCTTCATCTAGCCAGGGCCCTCAAAGTCCAGGCCCTCCAGAGGAAGCTCACCAAGGGCATCATAGGCCATGGTGTGCGGTAAGCAGCTGGTCACCTCCACCTCCAATGTAAATCCTGGGAGACACCGAGATCTAGTGGTAGGCGATGTAAAGTTAGGAAGTTGTAGCGGCACTAAGATAGCACAGGTGAAGGGTAGCACTTGATAGATAGAATATTTATGCACTTTAATGTTTCCTGTTCACATGTTTTTATGTTATCACTTATCATTAAGATGCTTTTATTGGCACCAATACATGTTATTTCACCATCCACCCTGTGATTAATTTGTCTTAGATTTGCCCCTAACAAGAACATTCTTAACCTGAAGATCGCCGGAGGAGCCTTTCATGTTGATGTCAGTGGGAAAGGTCCCTCGATGCTGTGACATTGAGGAAATGAAGGCACTCAAATAAATCACTGGTTACAGTGGGTGGCATGCATTGGCAACCCCAATTGGTTGCCCCCCCCCCCATTGCATCTGCAGATCCCAGGAGAGGTTCCCTCCCCTCCCCATCCCAGCTGCCCCGGGCCCTATGTGGGGGTTTACTGATCCCTTATCCACAACACAGATGTGGGCCCAGGTACCAGTGTGTATGCGGAGCACAGGTAGAAGTCAGACTACTTTGCATCAGAGTGTCATCACAATGGTGCTTAGTGAGACATCATCATCCTCCTGCCTGCCAAAGAAACTCGCTAACACAGTGTACCCAGGCCCACCACCCTGTTGCAGGAAATTGTAGGACTGTGGGCAAGGGAAGCGAGAAGAGAACCCATGTGCAGCAATACACTCTCCTAATGCCCAAAGCTAGTGTTGATCAGGGCCTCCCTTGCCGCACTCACATGCTTAACCTTGGCTGCCACCAGTCCTTCAGTGCCTAGGTGGTGTTGCTCTTCACTGTCGTCCTTCTCCCCTTCCTCCTCCTCTTCCTCCTCTTTCTGCTCAGCAGCATCCACCCCAGCAACACCCGGTTTGTTGGTCTTCACATCCTCCTCCTCCAAAAGGTCTTGTTGTTGCTGTGGCAGGTTGTGTCAGGCACAGCACATGACCACAATGCAGAGCAATATCAGAGGACTATAGTGGAGGGCCCATGCACTGAATCGCATCTTGATAAGCCCTATGTGCTGTTCCACTATAGAACAGGTAGCAAAGCAACATGGGCCTCATTTATCGGGTCTCCACCTCAGAGTTAGGCCTCCACACAGGTGTCATTATCCAACTCTGAAACAGGTACCCCATGTCCCCCAGCCTGGTCTCCTCCTCAAAGACCTCCGGGATATCAGAACTCCTCAACTTTTATAGGTGAATTGTCGTGCACACTGCTGTGGCGCCTGGTGCAGACGTGCGTGATGTTGAACTGATGGTCACGCACCAACTGCACATTTATTGAATGGAAGCCCTTTTTGTTCATGAATCTTCTTGGATTCTTGACCGGGATCTTGAGGGTAACGTGGGTGCAGTCCATAACCCCCTGCACATTTGGCATCCCTGTGATGGCTGCAAGTCCTGCAGCCTGGGCTTCCTGCTGGGCCTAGTCTAGGTCAAATTTGATATACTGGCCAGCCCAGATATACAGAGCACCTGTGATCTCCTTCACACAGCTGTGATGGACATTTGTGAAATACCATAAAAATCTCACTGGTGATCTGGAAGGACCTGGTGGTGTAAAAGTTTAAGACAGCTGTTACTTTCACAGCCATCGGGAATGGTTGCCCCCCCACCCCCCCACCACTCCACCCCACATGCCCTGAGGTGCCAGGTCCTGCAACAAATGGCACAGGTGTTGCACTGTCTCCTTTTGGAGCCGGAGCCATCAGTGGCACACAATGTCTACAGTTGCTTGAATGGCACTCGCATGCAGAACTGCCGGGGTCTAAGAACATAAGAACATAAGAAATAGGAGCAGGAGTAGGCCATCTAGCCCTTCGAGCCTGCCCCGCCATTCAATAAGATCATGGCTGATCTGAAGTGGATCAGTTCCACTTTCCCGCTTTCTCCCCATAACCCTTAATTCCCTTGTCTATCAGAAACCTATCTACCCGTGACTTAAATATATTTAGCGAGGTAGCCTCCACCACTTCAACGGGCAGAGAATTCCAGAGATTCACCACCCTTTGAGTGAAGAAGTTCCTCCTCAACTCTGATCTAAACTGCCCCCCCTCCCTTATCTTGCCTCCGGTGGCCAACACCCTCTCCTCCTGTGAGTGGTAAGGCCTGGGACTCCTCTGACCACAATTCATCCTCCTGCTATTCTTCCTCAGCTCCAGCAGCAACCCAAAAAAACAGCAAGATCAATGGATTGCATTGCAAAAGCCATCTCACCAACCTGAAGGAGGGGGGAAGCAACTTGGGGAAGGGGAGAGACAAATGGAGAGGTTAAAGAATTCTGCATGCCAACCCTCCCCAGCCCAGCAACACAGACCCCCCATAACCCCCACAGCCACCCAGCAACACAGCCCCCCCATATCCCCCACAGTTGCCCTGCAGCACAGTGCCTCCACACCTCCCCACAGCCCCCCAGCAACACAGCACTCTCCACAGCCTCCTAGAACACAGTTCCTCCCCCGCCCCCCATCTCCACTAACACATAGAGCCCATGCAGTAGTGACCACAGACACTGCCACTTGACAGGTCCGGATCTGTGCTGAGAGTCCGAGGTTGGACTTTGTGACCAGCAACAGTCCCTCAACCCTTCACACCCCCCGACCCAAAATACAACATGGCCACCACAAAACGCCCCATCTGAGCAGCACAGAGCAGTTTGAAAGCAGAGACTTACCTCCTCGTTCACCCTCACTGATCAAGTACCAGAATCCAACTTTTATACGTGAAGTGTTTTCCAGACTAATCTGGCTGCGGCGAACAAGGTCATAAAGGCAGGTGAGCTGGGGCAATTGAGCTAGAAGCTCGTTGATGATATTATGATGCGTGCAAAAACATGTAAATTGACATCTTGCCCATTTCGGGTGGGCTTCCTGTTGTATTGATTTTTTTCCTGTAGTAAGATGGGAATGGGTGTGAAAATGGGCACCATTCCTGCTCGCCACTTTACATCTGATTTTACAACATTTTCCTGCCACAAAACAGGCACAAAAAGGTCGTAAAATTCAACCCATAGACTTGAATGGATATGGAGTATAACAGTTGTAACCATCCACTGTCTGACCTAGCTGGATCACTTAAAACACTATTGGGTCCTGCTTTCTTCTGCTAAAACTGCTCACTGCAGGGGTGAAAGTAGCCAAAGTCAAAAAGATCTGAAAATCAGTGGCCAAAAATAAAAAGATCTGATTTTTTTTGTGATGAGGAATCATGTAATTATAGAAATTTTTATGATCTGTAGTGAATACAAATGCTTCTAGGCCACTTCAACTGGGTGGAATTATGAGTTTTCTCTTTGTTTACCTTCCATTACCATCAACTCTGTAGATTAATAAAGTATTAAATCACCAAAATGACCCCAGCAGTCAGTGCATGTAATACAGGTTAAGTTCATATTAACACCAGTACATGGCCTTGCAGGATTACATATTGTAAATGCAAAGAGAAGCAAAGAACTATGGTAGTCCTTCACAAACTATTGTGACCCCATTTAACTCACCACTGCCTTTTCAAGGCAAAGGATGGCTTTACCACTGATGCCCACATCCCATTATATAATATATATATATACATAAATATAAACTATTGGAAATTAACATGATCCCAGACACCAGCAAAAATAGAACAGCAATAAAGCAGTTTGATAACATATGACCTATCTCCAATCTTCTTTTCCTCGTCAAAATCCTTGAAAGTGTTGTTACTTGCCAAATTTCTTTCCCTCCTTTCCTGAAACTCTGTATTTGAATTCCTCCAATTAGGTTTCAGCTTTTATCAAAATCACAAATGACAGAGTATGTGATTTTTAAAATTCTTTCACAGGATGTGGGAGTTGCTGGCTCAGTCAGCATTTTATCACCCAGCCCTAAATGCCCTTGAGAAGGTGATGGCAAGCCACCATCTTGAACTGCTGCAGTCGATTTGGTGTAGGTGCACACACAGTGCTGCTTGGGAGAGACTGCCAGGGTTTTAATCTGCAACAATGAAGGAATGCTGATATAGTTCCAAGTCAGGATTGTATGTGACTTGGATGAGAACTTGCAGGATGTATTATAAGAACATAAGAACATAAGAAATAGGAACAGGAGTAGGCCATCTAGCCCTTCGAGCCTGCCCCGCCATTCAATAAGATCATGGCTGATCTGTCGCAACTCAGTTCTACCTTCCCACCCTCTCCCCATAACCCTTAATCCCCTCTCTTATCAAAAACCCATCAACCCGCGTCTTAAAAATATTTAGCGAGGCAGCCTCCACCACTTCAACGGGCAGAGAATTCCAGAGATTCACCACCCTTTGAGTGAAGAAGTTCCTCCTCAACTCCGTTCTAAACCACCCCCCCTTTATCTTGAGGCTGTGCCCCCTAGTCCTACTGTCTTTTTTGAGTGGGAAGAGTCTCTCCACCTCTATCCTATCCATCCCATTCATCATCTTATATGTCTCAATGAGATCTCCCCTCATTCTTCTAAACTCTAATGAGTACAAGCCTAGTTTATTCAGCCTCTCCTCATAGCTCAACCCCCTCAACTCCGGTATCAGCCTAGTAAACCTCCTCTGCACTCCCTCCAAGGCCAAAATATCTTTGTGCAGGTGCGGCGCCCAAAACTGCACACAGTACTCCAGCTGCGGCCTCACCAATGCCCTATACAGCTGCAGCAAGACCTCCCTACTTTTATATTCAATCCCCCTCGCTATGAAGGCCAGCATCCCATTCGCCTTCCTGACCACCTGCTGCACCTGCAAGCTGGGTTTTTGCGACTCATGCATTCCATTGCATCTGCTTCCCTTGTCCATCTAGGTGATTGAGGTCGGGGGTTGGAAGGTGCTGTCAAAACAGCCTCAGGGAGTTGTTGCAATGCACCTTTTGGATGGTATACTCTGCTGCCAATATGTGTTGGTGATGCAGGGAGTGGATGTTAGAGGTGCGGAAGAAGTGACAATCAAGCGGGCTGCTTTTTGTCCTGAATGGTGTCAAGGTTCTTGACTATTGTTGGAGCTGTACTCATCCAGGCAAGTTGAGAGTTTTCCATCACTGTCCTGAATTGTCCATTGCAGATGGTGGACATGTTTTTGGGACTCAGAAAGAGAGTTACTTTCTAAAGAACTCCCAGCCTCTGATCTGCCACGGTATTTATAAAGATAGTTCAGTTCAGCTTCTCCTCAATGGTAGCCCCCAGGATGTTGATGGGGGGGATTCAGCAATGCAATTGAATGTCAAGGGAGATAGTTAGATTCTCTCTTGTTGGAAATGGTCATTGCTTGGCAGTTGTGTGTCACAAATGTTAGTTGCCACTTATCAGCCCAATCCTGAATGTTGTCCAGGTCTTGCTACATATGGGCATAGATTGTTTCAGTATCTGTGGAATTGTGAATGGTGCTGATCATTGTGAAATCATCAGTGAACATCCCCACTTTTGACCTTATGATGAAGGGAATGTCATTAATGAAGCAGCTGAAGATGGTTGGACCTAGGACACTACCCTGAGGATCCCCTGCATTGGTGTCCTGAGACTGATTGATTGATCTCCAACAACCACAAGCATCTTCTTTTGTGTTAGGTATGATTCCAACCAGTAGAGAGTACCGACCACCACCCCCCCCTCCCGATTCCCAGTGACGCTAATTTGTTAGGGCTCATTGATGACACACTTGGTCAAATGCAGCCTGGATGTCAAGGCAGTCATTCTTGCCTCACCTCTGGAGTTCAGCTGTTTTGTCCATGTTTCAACTAAGGCTGAAATAAGATTAGGAGCTGACACAACCCAAATTGAGCATCGGTGAACAGGTTGTTTCTGAGTAAGTGCCATGTGATAGCACTGTCAATGATCCCTTCCATCATGTTTCTGATGACTGACAGCAGACTGATGGAGTGGCAATTGGCTGGATTGGATTTTTCCTGCTCCTTGTGGCGAGGGCATAACTGGGCAAGTTTCCACATTGCTGGGTAGATGCCAGCGTTGTAACTGTACTGGAACAGGTTGGTTAAGGGTGCAGTTAGTTCTGGAGCATGAGTCTTCAGTACTGTTGTTGGAATGTAGTCGGGGCCTATAGCCTTGGCAGTATCCATGCCTTCAGCCATTTCTTGATATCATGTGGAGTAAATCAATCAGCTGAAGACTAAAATCCATGATACTGGGGAACTCAGGAGGAGGCCAAGATGGATCATCCATCTATGACGAAGGTAAATTTTTCCTCCTTGTCCTCTTAACCTGTCTGTAGCATTTGACATGATGCAGTACACCATCCTCCTGAACCTCTTTCCACTTTGTCCAGCTGGGCAGGACTGATCTCACATGACTTTATTCTTACCTATCTAATCATAGCCAGAGAATCACTTGCAATGGCTTCTCTTCCTACTACTACATTCATACCTCTGGTGCACCCCCCACCTCCCAAGCAGCTATCCTTCACCCTCTCCTCCTTCTTATGGTCATGTTGCCCCTCAGTGCCATCCTCTGAAAGTATTCACTTGTACGCTGACAGCATAAGAACATAAGAAATAGGAGCAGGAGTAGGCCAACTAGCCCTTCGAGCCTGCCCCGCCATTCAATAAGATCATGGCTGATCTGTCGTGGCTCAGTTCCACATTCCTGCCCTCTCCCCATAACCCTTAATCCCCACTCTTATCAAAAACCCATCAACCCGTGTCTTAAAAATATTTAGCGAGGTAGCCTCCACCACTTCAAAGGGCAGAGAATTCCAGAGATTCACCTCCCTTTGAGTGAAGAAGTTCCTCCTCAACTCCATTCTAAACCGCCCCCCCTTTATCTTGAGGCTGTGCCCCCTAGTCCTACTATCCTTTCTGAGCGGGAAGAGTCTCTCCACCTCTATCCTATCCATCCCATTCATCATCTTATACGTCTCAATGAGATCTCCCCTCATTCTTCTAAACTCGAACGAGTACAAGCCTAATTTATTCAGCCTCTCCTCATAGCTCAACCCCCTCAACTCCGGCATCATCCTAGTAAACCTAGCATTCAGCTCTACCACACACCATCTCTCCCCTCCACTGTTGCTAAATTATCAGACGACTTACCTGATATCTAGTACTGGATAAGCAGAAATTTCCACCAATTAAGTATTGGAAAGCTTAAATCCATTGTTGTTTTCCCTGCTCCAAACTCCATTCCCTAGCCACTGCCTTCATCCCTCCACTGATAATCTAAGCCAGTTTGCTCACAACCTTAGTGTCACATTTAACCCTGAGATGAAATGTCATATTCATGCCATCAGCAAGACTGTCTAATTTTGCCTCTGTAAGCTTGCTCATCCCATCCCAACTCTGCTACCGGAAACCTCATTCATATCTTCTGTATTTGAGACTCAACTATTCCTATGCACTCTGGCTAGTCTCTCACATTCTATCCTCTGTGAACTTGAAGTCGTCCAAAACTCTGCTATTAATGTATTTACTTGCATTTCCTGTGCCCACTGATGTACACTGGCTTTTGGTAAGCAACATCTTGAATTTAAAATTCTCATCCTTGTTTTAATATTCCTCCATGGCCTCAGCCCTCCCCATCTCTGGAATCTCTTCCAGCCCCACAATCCACTGAGGTTCTGCACTTGCTAATTTTGTCAAATGCAGCCTGGATGTCAAGGCAGTCACTCTCACCTCACTTCTGGAGTTCAGTTGTTTTGTCCATGTTTCAACTAAGGCTGAAATAAGATTAGGAGCTGAGAGGTCCTGAACAACACAAATTGAGCATCAGTGAACAGGTTGTTTCTGAGTAAGTGCTGCATGATAGCACTATCAATGACCCCTCCCATCATGTTCCTGATGACTGACAGTAGACTGAAAGGGTGGTAATTGGCTGGATTGGATTTTTCCTGCTTATTGTGGCCAGGGCATAACTGGGCAATTTTCCACATTGCCAGGTAGATGCCAGTGTTGTAACTGTACTGGAAGACGTTGGTTAAGGGTGCAGTTAATTCTGGACCCATGAGGTTGTTGGTTTGAGGCATTGTGTGCATCCCCAATTTTAATTGTTCCACCATTAGTGACTATGCTTTCAGTTGTCTAGACCAAACTCTATAATATCTTTCCTACATTATTCCTCAACTCCACTTCATTTTCCTCCTTTAAGATACTCATTAAAACCCATCTCTTTAGCCAACTTTTTGTCATCTGACTTAATACCTCCTTACGTGTTATACTTTGTTTTATAATGCTCCTGTGAAGTGCCTTAGGATGTTTTGTTACATTAAAGTGCTATATAAATTGTTATTGTTGTCAACTTGGACAAATGGTAGGTTCATAATTTTGTTGGGAATTTGCATAAGCTGCAAAAGAAATAGATATAATGACTTCCTTCAAACCCTAGAAATCTGCATAGACTTACATAAGAGCATAAGAACATAAGAAATAGGAGCAGGAGTAGGCCATCTAGCCCTTCGAGCCTGCCCCGCCATTCAATAAGATCATGGCTGATCTGTTGTGGCTCAGTTCCACATTCCCGCCCTCTCCCCATAACACTTAATCCCTTACATGAATATTATTGGAATATTGATTCCCCTCCACCTACCACCATTCCTCTATCTGTGGCTGAGCCATCAGCCATCTTGGTTACTCTCTGAAACTTGCATCTGACTTTGCTACTACCTTCTCTAATAAAACTTTTTTTTTGCCTGTATCTTCAGTCATCTTTTTTTTTCTATTACTTTCCAGTCTCTGTGCTCTTTTATGCCAATACGTTAGGACATTTCATTAAAGGCATTATGGTTTGTTACAGTGTCCAGTCCTTTTTTAGCACCACTGGCTGGCCCTTTCAGAGTCAATTCAATTTTTGTTTATTTAAAAACCTTTTAATCAATTTGACTGTTCTTACTGTAATCATATCAATTTCTAATGATTTGATTCAGATGGTTAATATAACATTGCCTTAAATTGATCTGATGTGTCTTCAACTAATCAAGAGACCTGCGATTTTACAGAAATTGATTTATGATCAAATTAACCCTGTGCAGGGGATACTGGAATAGATGGAAATTAAATCATATTAACATTTCAGTAAACATAATTGATTAGCCATTTATCACCTATAGATTTTGTGATTTTTTTTGTGGTCAAGCTTCTGAAAGTTAGGACTGGGGAATGGAAATACTGAATTTTGAACATCCATTCCCACCATGAAGGAATCTTCAATATTTTATAATCCCAATCTCAGAACTGCACCCCATGGTACCTTTGTGATTTCTTTCCATTTCCAGAGCAACAGCAAGATTAATAACATGTGTGCACTCACTTGGTGTTGGTGAGCTCAGAGTGCTGAGATATGGTATATGGTACTAATTTACAGAGCTCCTGTGGCATTGCTTCCAGCTAGTCTGGGTTGTAGACTATGATTGTGCTGTTTAACTACTAGCCTGTCCTATCTCTTTAAAACCACTGCTTAAGTGTTCCGTGGGAATAGTAACTGCTTGTAAACAAATTATTTAAACTCAGGAAATTTCAGACTCCAGGTCAGAAGGAATCCAGACTTCTGAGCCTGGATTAGGAATCAGATGGACAAAGACTAGGTGGGCACCAAACATAATTGACATCATGGCAAAAGTTGGGGCATGAGGAGTCAGGGGACAAATAACTGAATGGATGGCAAATTGTCTAAAAATACAAAGCAGAGAATTGTGGTAGAGGTAAAAAACAATGTTCTACAAAGATCGATGCTGGGACCACGGTTATCCATAATTTACATTTATGGTTTTGATTTAGGAATAAATAACACAAATCAAAATTTGCAAACTGAGAAGTATAACTAATAGTGAAGAAGCAGCATAACACAAGAAAATATTAGGAACTTGCAGATGGGGCAGTTAAGTGGCAAATTTTTTTTATTAATTTGTGGGACATGGGTGTCGCTTGCTGGCCAGCATTTATTGCCCATCCCTCATTGCTCTTGGGGGGTAGTTAAAAGTTAACCACACTGCTGTGGCTCTGGAGTCACATGTAGGCCAGACCAAGTAAGGATTGCAGATTTCCTTCCTTAAAGAACATTAGTGAACCAGATGGATTTTTTCGACAATTGATTCATGGTTTTCAGTAGATTCTTAATTCCAGATATTTTTAAATTTATTCATATTCCACCATCTGCCATGATGGGATTCAAACCTGGATCCCCAGAACATTAGCTGAGTTTCTGGATTAATAGTCTAGTGATAATACCACTAGGCCATCATCTTCCTTCAGGTAGATGAATGTGAGCTGATTTATTTTGGTAGGAAAAGTAGAAACATCACCTACATTTTAGGAAATAAGAAACTAAATAAGGTAGAAGAGCAAAGGAATCTAGGGATACAGACAAACAAATCATTACAAGCAGCACCACAGGCTAGCAAAGCAATTAAAAAAACAACAAAGCACTGGGATTCATTTCTAATAGTATAGAATTCAAAAGCAGTGAATTCAGTTGCACCTTGAGTGCTGTGCACATTTCTAAACTACAAAGGGCACAGAAGCACTTCAAGAAATTGCAAAAAAAATTTCCAAGTTGGTACCAAAATTGAGAGATAATAACCATTGGGAAAGGTTGAACAGGTTGGGCTTCTTTTCTTTAGAAAAGAGAAGCCTTAAAGATCAACAGATAGAGGTAATTAAACATATTAATGAGTTGGACAGAGTATAGTGATGAGAATGGGGAGAAATCTAATATTGTGAAACAGGTGGATTACATCAGTGAGATGTAAATATTTTTTAAAATAG
The DNA here is from genome assembly GCF_965287045.1 of Carcharhinus amblyrhynchos. NCBI lineage: Eukaryota > Metazoa > Chordata > Chondrichthyes > Carcharhiniformes > Carcharhinidae > Carcharhinus > Carcharhinus amblyrhynchos. The sequence goes on from NC_137334.1 coordinate 44,677,845, forward strand.
CTCATCCGACAGATTTCTCTCTGTATGCACCATTACTACAATGCAAACAGTAGTTTTGTTAGTCCTCCACACTCCCCACTTCCTTCTCCTCTTGCATTCGCTGTTTCTCATTCCCATCCACCCCCCTCCCTTAAATTCCTAGTTCCTCCCTTTCACATAGTTGATTCTCCCTCTCTGTTTCCCCTCTGTTCGCCCCATTCCTGTTTCTTTCCTCACCTCACCTATCTCCTTGAACCATCCATCCTCACTGATCTCTATTCATTCCTCTCTTGCCCTCTTCTTTTTCCCTTCTCACTATCCACTACTCTCCCCGAACCCCCTGTTTTATCTCTTCCTTTGCTTCATCTATTCTTCACCCTCCTGTTCTCACTTCCTCCTCTGTTCACCTCTCCCTTCCCTTCATATCTCCTTTTTACTTCTCTCTTTTCCTCTCCTTTTCCACTCTTCTTCCTATCCACTCTTCTTTCTATCTGCCTACCTTTTGATCCTGCTTGATGAGAAAAGTGACTTTGGTCTGTACTCCCTATGTATAATGCCATAGGAGATTTACTATCATGTTAAAAATAGTATTGTTGAACTAAATCTAGCTCTCAATGGGTTAAATTGACAGGACAGTAGGGTTGGGAGTTTACATTAAATTAGATTATGTTCAGACAGTGAATCCAAACCAGTGTGAAGCAGACAATGGAAGACAGTTTAATGTTCTATAAATTGTTTACATTCATTGCTGCTGTGACAATTCTATTTGTTTGAACACAGCAGAGATTATTGTCGAATTAGCTATGGTGGATTTTGCTTTTGGGTAATGGGGGCAAGTGGAACTAGAAGTTTGACTAAATGAGTCAAGCTGAGAAGGTGAAAAAGACAGGAGACTGAGGAGGAGGAGGCTTTACTTTCACTGAAGGCCGGAATGTATGCAAGTTATTGGGTGCAAAACTGGGCTCAGTTTGTTGTTTGGGAACTATATTTGCCATTCAGGGAATGGGCGCACGCTTCTGTCATGAGTCAGGCTAGACATCATCTTGATGAGGCATTGGGAGTGCACAATCATCTGCCTGATGCATGCACAGCAGGAAGAACAAAACATCAATCAGCCTGAAATGCTGATTTGACACCAACAGTACCATTTTGGAGTTCAATGCTCAAACCAATGCTTCTCTCAACCATGACAGCTGCACACACATTAAGCAGCAGGAAGGAGCCCCAACAGTACTACTTAAAAGGGATAGCCAACTACTTTGAGATTGATGTAATCAATGTTTCCATGATTCCACAGGTATTTGATGCTTTTTATAGTTAGTTAAAATTGCAAAAATCCATGGGGAATGGAATAGTAGGTGCTGAAAGTGCTTTTGCTGACTTCAAGGAATTTAAATAAACCAGTTACTCCCTGACATGGTACAATAGTCAGAACTCTTCTCTGAATACAGTTTGACTGGGAGAATGAGTAGGGACCACACCGAGAAAGGTAAGCTAGCAGAAGGGGAGAGGGAAAGGTTCTTAGTAGGAGGTCATATTTGATTAGGGTATTCAAGGAATATTCTCCTATCTGAATATGTGCAAGGAACAATGTACAAGATGTTTGCAATTTAATCAGGAGACCCTTGTTGAAATAAGTCACCTGCTGCAGTTGCAGCATCAATATCAGAGCAGGACAGGCACCAAATTGTCAGTGTCTATGAAAATGACCATGTTGATGAACTTCTATTTGTCTGAATCCTTCCAGGCTGGAGTCTGGAAGTTTGGATCCATTGTTACACAAGGAAGGTGCAGAGTGCTGGTGACTGCACTTTGTGGGTGCAGAATGTTAACTCTGCCCTACACCAGAACTGAAAAATGGTTCACTCCCTCAGCATCCAGTTAGTTTGCAACCACAGACAGTGCATCATGCAGATCAATGCCTGGTATTGTGGCAGCAGTAATGGTGCCTTCATTCTGCGGCAGTCTGCTGTGTCATCTGCTTTTCAGCCACCGTAGCAAAAGGGTGACTATTGGTGACAAAGGCTATTCATTGATGATATGGCTCAGGATTCTGATCCATGCATGTGTGTGCAGTATACATACAGTGAAAGCCATGCGGTCACACAAGATGTGGTAGAGCAGATCATTAGCATGCTGAAACACTTCAGCTGTGTGAACAATTTTGGGAGAGCTTTGCACTATGCGGCAGAGTGAATGTTAAGGTTCATGGTAGCCTGCTGCATGCTTGCAACCACCAATATAGAGAACATCTGAAGAGAAGAGCATGAGTTGGAGGATATAGAAAAACCAGAAGGGGAATGGAGGGGGCAACACAGACAACCTTTTTGTTATCCAGTTTGTCCTTGGAGAGCTAATTCAAGTGCAGAATCAGTAAGTGCAATTCCAATTGCTCATTCATCACATTGACCAGAATGCAAAAATGAATGTCACCATAAACATTCCAAACTAAATTTATAAATGAGATCATGAAATTATGCCATATTGCATACAAACAAAAGCCTTATGCATTCCTTTAGTGTCTGCTTTGGGCCGTTGCCTGGCCCAGTGTTCCTATGCAGTGCTATCCTGGTGGCTGAAGTATGACTGATGCAAGGCTGTCTCAAGCAGTTCTGGACTTAGAAGATCCATCTACAAACCGCATTAACCATGGTCTGGCTGGCTGACATGAACAGAAAGAGCAGTGGGAGAATGGCAGAATGGGAGGCTGAATGTTGTCTTCCTGAGAAAGGACAGCAGATTCATGCTCCATGGAATCACTATCACTCTCCCGGGTTATCTGATGAGGTGAGATTATTGGCCTGCTATAATAAACCGATTGTCTATTTGAAAACTATAATCTAAGGCATGATAGCAGCAGTCTGAGCTCGCACAGCACCGGGTTGATCTTGCATGACAACAATCTGAACTTCCACTGCAGCACTCAAACACTGTCTGGGTGGTTGCCACTTGTGCTGCACCAATGTGTCCACCTAATTACCTTTTATAGAGGACAACCAAATTGTTAAAATGTGTGGGTTCTTTAAATTTTTTATGTGGGCCATACACACACAGCAACTTAAGCATGGGCTGTGCAGGAGTTTTGAGGTTGTGGTGTGCCTTTTGACCACACAGCTTACAGGGAATGTTAGCTGCAATGGAAGTTGCAACATTAGTCATCAGAAGCAGCATCATAGTTGAGCCCACAAGTTTGCAAATGGAATAGCCATCATTTACATGTTGGAAAGGATGGGCTCTAATCTCTGTATGAAACCCTGTGCCAAGTTGATGTTAGATTCCTCCATGCTCTTGAGGTTGTCCAAATCTCTGCTGCTCTGTCCTAACTTACACCAAATCCTGTTCACCTTTTACCACAATGCTCATTGACTTACCACTTCATTTTAAATTCTTTTCTGTTATGTATTGACAACCAAAATGGACAACCTGATGGGATATAGCCCAGAATACTGAAAGAGGCAAGGGAGGAAGTTGACGGGGCCTTGAGAGAAATCTTTGTATTCTCACTGGCTACAAGGGAGGTCCCAGAGGATTAGAGAACAGCCAGTGTTGTTCCTTTGTTTAAGAAGGGTAGCAAGAATAATCCAGGTAATTACAGGCCGGTGAGCCTTACATTAGCGGTAGGGAAATTATTGGAGAGGATTCTTTGACAGGCTTAAGTTGACGTATTAGTGAGAGGCAACATGGTTCTGTGAAGGGGAGGTCGTGTCTTACAAACTTGATCAAGTTTTTCGAGGAAGTGATGAAGATGGTTGATGAAGGTAGGGCAGTGGAAGTTGTCTATGGACTTCAGTATAGCCTTTGACAAGGTCCCTCATGGCAAACCAGTGCAGAAGGTGAAGTTGCATGTGTTCAGAGGTGAGCTGGCAAGGTGGATACAAAACTGATTCGGTCAAAGAAGGCAAAGGTAGCAATGGAAGGGTGAATTTCTGAATGGAGGGCTGTGACAAGTGGTGTTCCTCAGGGATCAGTGTGGGAGCCTTTGCTGTTTGTAATATATATAAATGATTTGGAGGAAAATGTAACTGGATTAATTAGTAAGTTTGCGGACGACACAAAGGTTGGTGGATTTGCGGATAGCAATGAGGACCATCAGAATATAGATTAGTTGGAGCCTTGGGCGGAGAGATGGCAGATAGAGTTTAATCCAGACACATGTGAGGTAACGCATTTTAGAAGATCCAAAACAGATAGGAAATATAGAGTAAATGGCAGAACCCTTAAGAGTATTGATAGGCAAAGGGATCTGGGTGTACAGGTACACAGGTCACTGAAAGCGGCAATGCAGGCGGAGAAGGTAGTCAAGAAGACATAAGGCATGTTGCCTTCATCGGCTGGGGTATTGAGTTTAAAAATTGGCAAGTCATGTTGCAGCTTTTTAGAACCTTAGTGAGGCCGCACTTGGAATATCATGTTCAATTCTGGACTCCACACTATCAGAAGGATGTGGAGGCTATGGAGAGAGTACAGAAAAGATTTACCAGGATGTTGCCTGGTATGGAGGGCATTAGCAATGAGGAGACATTGGAAAAACTTGGTTCATTCTCACTGGAGCGACGGAGATTGAGGGAAGACCTGATAGAAGTCTACAGGATTATAAGAGGCAGGGATAGAGTGGGTAGTCAGAAGCTTTTTCCCAGGGTGGAAGAGTCAATTACTAGGAGGCATAGGTTTAAGGTGTGAGGGGCGAGGTTTAAAAGAGGTGTACGAGGCAGATTTTTTACACAGAGAGTAGTGGGTGCCTGGAACTTGTTGCCGGGGGAAGTAGTGGAAGCAGATACAATAGTGGCTTTTAAGGGGCACCTTGACAAGTACATGAATAGAATGGGGAAAGAGGGATATAATCCCTGGAAGGGTAGGGGGTTTTAGTTAAATCGGGCAGGTCAAAGGGCTTGTTCCTGTGCTGTAATTTTCTTTGCTGTTTGTTCTTTGCTTTGTCCAATGCATCTCTGTGTCGTGTCTCGCATGATTATCAGAGGCATTTGGGAGCTCTTTCTTCTCCTCCATCTTGGACTGCAAGCAAGCAACACCAATCAAATAAAGCTCCATGAACTGGTTAAGTAATTAACTGTGTGGCAATCTTTTCATTCTTTTACCTTTACTTTTAAACTGAGCTGACCACTTTCATATGTAACATCATTCCTACTTACAAATGTTTCTCCCTAGTTCTGTGATCCCCTCTAATCTCTTGTCGGTAATTGTGTTCTTCTAATTCTGGTCTTACCTTTAGCTGCCTGGATCCCAAGCTCTGGAATCCCCTGATTAAAATCTCTGCTCTCTATAATACTGCCTAATACATACCTCTTTGACCAAACTTTTGGTCATTTGCCCTAATATCACCTCATGTAGCTTAGTGTCATAATCTGTTTTATAACGGTCCCATGAAACACCTTTATTATGTTTATGAAACATACTTTATTATGTTTAAAGTATTACATAAATACAAGATGTAGTTGTTTCTGGCAAGTTCCTCATTGCAGTCAGCATTTTGTGGTCCATACCCATTTTGTGGTCCATCATTCATGTGCAGGCTTCCTTGTTGAAGTATTTGAGACCTAGGCAGCAGAAGACTGCTGCAATCCAACTTGTGTGGGTGCACCTAGAATGCTGTTAGAAAGGGAATTCCAGGATTCTGACCTAGCAACAGTTAAGGAATGGCGATATAGTCCCAAGTCAGGATAGTGTGTGGCTTGGAGGGGAACTTGCAGAGGGTGATGTTCCCCTGTGTCTGCTACCTTTGTCCTTCTAGGGATGGTAGAGATTGTGAGTTGTGGGACAAGCGTGATGAAAGCTTAGTAAAAGAGGTGGCTTTCAAGGATGTTCTTAAACAAGTGGAGGCAGGTGATGAGCTGATTCAGGGAAAGAATGCCAGAGTTTAGGCCTTCAGTTGCTGAATCCTCACCGCCAATGATGGGGTTCCATGATTTCTCAAGATGTACAAGGTTAGAGATGGAGGAACACAGAGCTTCCTAAAGGTTATAGGGCTGGAGAAGGTCACAGAGATAGGAGGGTAAAGGCTATGAAGGAATCTGAATATGAGAAAGAGATTCTTTAACAAACAAGCTAATATATGTCAACAAGCAGTGGAGGATGAGTGAGTGGGACTTGGTGTAAAATTGAACACAGCCAGCAGAATTTTAGGTGAACTAAAGTTTACAGAGGATGAAGAATGGAAGGCAAGATAAGAAGGCATTGCAGCAGTTGAATCTGAGTGACAAAGGCATGGTGAGCACTTTAGTAGTAGATAGGTGGAGTCAGGGGCAAAGATGATGACATAACATAGGAAGTTAAAGGTGGTCTTTGTAATGAATCGAGCGCAGGGTTGGAAGCTAATCTTAGTGTTAAATCGAACTTCAAACTGTCTAGTTCAACCCATGACAATGTCTGAGGTAAAGATGGAATCACTGGCAAAGGTTGAGAGTTCATGGCAGAGGTGGAAAACATAGCCTCTAATTGCTTAACTGGAGAAACATTGTCACTCATACTGAAGTGGATGTTGGAGAAACAACCTGATAACAAAAGGACAATGGAGAGCATGAGAGGTGGGGAGGTAGAACTGGCTGTTGTCAGTAACTCCTGGAAGTTGATTCCAAGAATTCCAGGATGCATTTCTCCCAAAAAATTGTTGTCTGCGGTGGGAAAAGCAATTCCTATTGGGTGAGTCAGCATGATCCAGGTCGCAATCCACCCATACTTAAACATTTTTTTGGAGTTCGGGTGATTCCTGCTGGGAAAGAGATGTGCAGGACCTAAAGACGCCAGCATGGCTGGCTCCTCTGAGATCAGAGTGACATTTTTAATCCAATCTCCAGACAACTCAACAGACCAACCTATACTCATTGGCATAGACCCCTCCGCCTCATTTGTTGGCATCAGGCCCTCTCCAGCTACATCCCAAATGCACAAAACTCTGCTATGGGCTCGCCAAAGGTCCCCACCAGGATCCTGGGGACAGTGCCAAGGAACTGCCCAGCCATGTCCCAGACCACTCAAGGACTCCACTGGCCTCCTGGACTCCCAGCATGGTTATCATGTCTGGCCTCCATTTATGGAGACCAGTTGTGATTCCTGCCAGCATCATATTGCACCAGGTGGTGTGTGAATCCTGGGAGCTGGGTGAATCCGGCTTAACCTGAGGATTCATACTAAAATTAGAATTGAAATATGCTACTCTGGTTCATGCTTTTGTTGGGTGTGAACCAGATTACATCCTTGGCGGGGCGGGGTGAATCTCAAAATGAGTTCTCCCTGCCGTAAATTACATTTGGCTCCTCTTGCAGGGGATGGGAAAAGTGCGCCCCAATTCAAAATACGCCCATGTGGTGTAAACCAAGCAGGAGGCTGTTAGAATAAGGAGTCTCTCTAACCCTTTTGATCCTGCCATGTCTGATCATAAGCTGCTCTGCAGGCAACCGTGGGGTTTATCGGAAGGAAATATGCAAACTGATTTTACCTCTGGTTGCATCTTAGATGATGCTGTCCCCCAGCTATGCCCCCATTACCAAGTGCCAGATTGTGGGCAGAAAGGATCTCTAAATTTAAGTTCTATTTTAGGTTTACTTTGTTTCTTCTAGCATCTCTTCCCCTCATGCCTTGCACTAACGTCTATCCCACCTCTCTTCTGCTCGCTGTGGTCATCAGCAATGGTATTGGCAACATCGATGGGCTGGTGGATAATGAATATCTCCTTTGCCAGGAGTGTGCCATGTTTGTAAATTTGGGAAACAGGACTTTGTAAATTCCCATGGGTATATTGGTAGATTGGATGGAGCCAGTAGATTCTGGTCTATTAGGGTTTTAATGAACATTCGTCAGGTGCAAAATGGGTTGGCCAGCAAGAAAAGTGACCCACCATGAAAGTCAATTGAGCACAATTGCAAACTGACGTCCCAACTTCAGGAAGCTGATTTTTGGCTTACTGACACATATTCTGGCCCCATCTTCCATGATTCCTGCTGCTGGCAGGCGGAAAGATCTCTCCCAAAATTTCAGTTAAGTGATGTTTCATCAGAACTGAAGAAAAATCAAGAAATACGGGATTTTAAGCAAGTGGAAGGGGGCGAGGAAACAGGAAGAACAATGGAGAAGGTCTGAAATTGGGTGGAGGGTAGGGGAGATTAAATGATAGAGGATTTCATGATTCAGCAGTCAAAGAGGGTGGTAATTGATATTGCTAGGAAAATAGGGATGGTTTAAGTTATTTATATTTGGATTGCGTATGTTAGATATGAGATATAAGTTTGAAATTTAAGCTTAATTTGTGTTTCTGTCTTCGTGTGCTAAGAAAGGGTTAAAGCTTCTGTTAGCTTCATGTTAAACAAAGGTGCTTGCAAGTTGGTTGGTTTTGTTTCATATTAAATTTCGCCTGCATTGTAATGAAGATTTCACGATGTAAACCAAGTACATGGTTAAAAAAAACTAAGTTGTTGTTTAGCAATCAAAGGCCCATACTGAATAGAAGAGGCATTTGAATTTCAGTTTGGAACCAGGTAGCCAAGAGGCAAGAAACATTCCACAGAACAGTTAGGTAGGATAATGCACAGGGACAGAATGCCAATCCTAAGCTAAATAACAGAAAGTTCCAGAAGCCAGGGAATAGGACAGAGGAAGGTTCCAGGAGGACTATGATGTCAAGGGACTAAGGACTTTCAAGTCAACGTTCTGTTTACTGAAGTTAAAGCAAGGTGCAGAGAAAAGGCTCTGAATTGAAGAGACATCTTGCGGGAACCAGATCTGAAGTTGGCTCTGTGAGAAGCTAGATATGCAACATGATCAAAATGTTGATATACCTTAACACAGCCTGTGAATTGATGGTGTTTTATTGGTGTAGCTGGGCATCTGACAGCTTCCATGGAAGTTTGAATGCATGTGGCAATCCAGGACAGAGGAATACCGAAAGGAGAATTTGAGATCTTAAAAGCTGAAGTCTTGGTGGAGGCATTCAAGACAAAGCATTGTTTGGGAGAAGATTCCAAGGCATGTTCATTGAGAACAGAAATTAGAAACCCACACGTGAAAGTCAGAGTTCCAGTGAGCTCAGTTGACTCACAGTGTGACAAGCATCTAGGGGAAATTGATATGAAATCTGCCGAAGTTGTATTGGCTGGCATCTGTAACTTGGTTTCAGAGTGTGGTGAGTCTGACCACATGGTCTGTGTAACAGTATAGTAAAGAAACAAAGTTTATGTCAAAATGAGGCATGAATGGCTACATCAAAACCACCTGAATGCAACGTACAGTGCAGGAAGCCATCAGCCCATTGAAGCTGCCCTGGCTCTTTTCAGGATTAATCCAGTTATTCAGACTGTTTTTCTGAATATTGACGAACCAGGTTATTTTTACGTACTCTATATAAACATTTCATGATTTTAAACACCTCTATCAAATAGGCTTCTCTGTTCCAAGGAGAATTCTGCTGTTTTCTTTTTCCTCATTTATTCCAACTGTTCTAAGAACATGTTTTAAAACAGAAATCAACCAAACAATAGCAACCAAACCTTCCACCGCCCCAGCTGCCTCCCACACATAGGGAAGAAAACTGATCATCCTGACGTCCATAATGATTTCCATTGAAGAGCAATAGAAAGAAAAGAATTTTTGATTTCTGCAAAACTGCCTTGTTGAATTCCATTTAGTATACACACACTTACCTCATTTAATGGCATAAATTTGTATTCATCAAGCACAAATAAAATATTTTAAACATACTTCCAGTTTTCTGCTTTATAGATCTACATCTGTGTTTAATTGAGTATCACAGAATCTCACTATTGTTATAGTGCAAATAGAAGCCATTCAGCCCACTGTGTCTCCGAATCAGCAATTCACTTCTCCCTGTAACCGTGCACATTCTTCCTTTTCAGATAACAGTTTAATTCCCCTTTGAATGCTTCAATTCATAACTTCATAGCGAGGGGGATTGAATATAAAAGTAGGGAGGTCTTGCTGCAGCTGTATAGGGCATTGGTGAGGCCGCAGCTGGAGTACTGTGTGCAGTTTTGGGCGCCGCACCTGCGCAAGGATATTTTGGCCTTGGAGGGAGTGCAGAGGAGGTTTACTAGGCTGATACCGGAGTTGAGGGGGTTGAGCTATGAGGAGAGGCTGAATAAACTAGGCTTGTACTCGTTAGAGTTTAGAAGAATGAGGGGAGATCTCATTGAGGCGTATAAGATGATGAATGGGATGGATAGGATAGAGGTGGAAAGACTCTTCCCGCTCAAAAAAGACAGTAGGACTAGGGGGCACAGCCTCAAGATAGAGGGGGGGCGGTTCAGAACGGAGTTGAGGAGGAACTTCTTCACTCAAAGGGTGGTGAATCTCTGGAATTCTCTGCCCGTTGAAGTGGTGGAGGCTGCCTCGCTAAATATTTTTAAGAAGCGGGTTGATGGGTTTTTGATAAGAGAGGGGATTAAGGGTTATGGGGAGAGGGCGGGAAAGTGGAACTGAGCCACGACAGATCAGCCATGATCTTATTGAATGGCGGGGCAGGCTCGAAGGGCCAGATGGCCTACTCCTGCTCCTATTTCTTATGTTCTTATGTTCTTAATTGAATTTGTCTTCACCACACTCTCAAACAGTGCATTCTAGACCTTGAACACTTGCTGCGTGAAAATGTTTTTCCCATATTGAGTTTTGCTTCTGCCAATTACTCAAAATTTGTGCCTTCCAATTCTCAATCCTTTCTTGATTGGGAACAGTTTCTTCCTATCTACTCTAACCAGACACCTCATGATCTTGAATACCTCCATCAAATCTCCTCTCAGCCTTCTTTTCTCCAAGAAAAATAGTCTTAATTTCTCCAATCTATATTTGTAACTGAAGTTTCTCATCCCTAAAACCCATTCTCATGTATCTTTTCTGCATTCTCTCCAATACCTCATATCCTTCCTTAAGCAAGGTGCCCAGAACTTGACGCAGTACTGCAGCTGGGGCCAAAATATGCTCAACATTACATCTTTGCTCTTGTACTCTATGCCACGGGTGACATGGTAGCACAATGATTAGCACTGCTGCCTCACAACACCAAGGATCCGGGTTTGATTCCGGCTTGGGTCACTGTCCGTCTGGAGTTTGCATGTTCTCCCCATGTCTGTGTGGGATTCCTCTGGATGCTCTTGTTTCCTCCCAGAATTCGAAAGACATGCTGGTTACGTGCATTGGCCATGCTAAATTCTCTTTCAATGTACCTGACCAGGTGCTGGAGTGTGGTGATTAGGGGTTTTTCACAGCAACTTCATTGCAGTGTTAATGTAAGCCCACTTGTGACACTAATAAATAAACTTTAAACCCGTATGAATAAAGTTATATGCATTATTGACCATGGTCAACTTGTCCTGCTGCCTTATATGACTTGTGCATATATATATCCAGGTTCCTTTGCTCCTGCACCACTTCAGAATTTTATCCTTTGTTTTATATTGTCTCTCCATGTTCTCGCTACAAAAATGAATCCTTCACATTTTTCAATTTTGAATGTCATCTGCCTCCTGTCTCCCTCTTCTACCAACTTGTCTATGTCCTTACAGTTCACAATGCTTCCAAGTTTTGGATCATTTGCAAATTTTGAATTTGTACTCTGTACACCAAGGTCTATGTCATTGAAATATATCAGGAAAAGCAAGGGTCCCAAGATTAACCCCCGGGGGACTCCACTACAAACCTTCCTCCAAACTGAAAAATATCCATTAACAACTAGCCTGTTTGCTGTCACTCAACCAATTTCATTTCCATGTTGCCACTGTCTTTTTTATTCCATGATCTATAACTTTGTTCACAAGTTTGTTGAGCGGAATTGTATCAAATGTCTTTTGAAAGTCCATGTACGCCACATCAACAGCATTGCTCTCATCAACCCTTTCTATTAGATCTTCAAAATACTCCAGCAAGTTAATCAAATAAAATTTTCCCTTAAGTAATGCATGCTGGCTTTCCTTAATTAACCTAATTAACATTTGTCCATGTGATTATTAATTTTGTCCCAAATTATTGTTTTTAAAACATTCCAACCACTAAAGGCCTGTGGTCGCTGGGTTTATTTTTATGCTCTTTACACTGTTTGCAATTTTTCAGTCCTCAGACACCACCCCTGAGTCTAAAGAAGACTGGAAAATTATGGGCAATGCCTCCAATATTCCCACTCTCAATTCCCTCACAAGTCTTGGACACATCTCATCCAGTCTTGATGCCTTATCCATTTTAAGTATAGACAGCTTACCCAAAAGCTCCTGCTTATTGATTTTAAACATTTTTAGTATCTGAATTACTTCCTCCTTCATCATAGCTTGGGTAACATTTTCTTCCTTGGTAGGTAAACTATTCACCCAGTACCTTATCTATGTGTAGTAATTCAGCCAAATGGCAGTTTCCCATCCCCAATACCCTTTATTGTGCAAAAAAAAGGATAAGGCCATCCCTGCGGCTTACAGTCAGGTAGTCTTCACCTTGGGACCTACAACCTCAGTCTGGGTAAAGTAACAGGCTTAAAACCCCTGCTGACTGCTTCCCTGTGGGTGAGCCAATGCTCACTCAATAAGGCAGCTCATACTTTAGGAAGCCCAAGGGGAGATCTATTGATAGCCCTCTGAGCCCTTTGTGGTCATCATAACATCCTGCTCCCTTTAGATCCGTGTCTCTCCCAGCACCCATGCTGCAAGAAGGTCCTTTCCATCGCTTGGCACTCAGGCGGATGAGGTCAGTTGAAGGTGTGGCTAGGTCAGGTGATGTAAACAAAACAGGGGACCTTCTCTTTAGGAGAGCGCAATACACGGTTACTGAAGCAGGTTCCTCCTCAGGTTCTGCTTAAGCATGGAGACCCACTTCTTCAGCCTCCATCTCCAAGTCTGTACCTTCACTATCCAAAGTGGCAAACATGGTAAGATCTTCAAGCTGAGGGCTGACACTGGCAGCAGTTATCTCCATGGTTGGAAGCAAAGGCAGCTCAGGCAAGGACTCCCTGGCCCTGAAGTGATCTAAGTACTTCTTTAGGGTTCACAATTGTATTTTTTACCTGACATCTGTCATGAGCATACTTTTTATTCTTTATCTTAAATGTAAATTTTGAAGGGATGAAGAAGGAAACAGGACAAGACAAACACAGCAAAATAAAAAAAATATAGAACTACATGAAGCAAAGGTTATGATCTAAAATTTTGAACTCAATATTGTGTTCAGAAGGCTGTACAGTGCCAACTCAAAAAATAAGGTGCTATTCCTTGAGCTTGTGTTGAGCCTCACTGGAACATATTGGCAGGACACGGAGAAGAAGGTCAGAGTGAGAGGAAGATAGAGAATTAAAATGACAAGCACGAGAAGTTTGGGGTCATGCTTACGGGCTCAAGGGAGGTGTTCTGCAAAACTGTCACACAATCTGTGTTTGGTCTCCCTAGTGTACAGGAGTTTACATCATGAACAGCAAATATAGCACACCAAATTGAAAGAAGTAGAAGTAGATCACTATTTCACTCGGAAAGAGTGTTGGTGGAGCCTTGGACGGTGAGAAGGGAGGAAGTGAAAGATCAGCTGTTACATTTCCTGCACTTGCATGGAAAGTGCCACAGCAAAGGAAGAGGCAGACTGAAGAATGGATTAGGGAGGGCACGATCTCTTTGGAATATTGAAATGAGATGGTTGGGAAGACGCATCTGGTGGTGGCACCACATTAGAGCTTGTGAAAATAGCAGTGAATGATCCATCCAATTGGAGACTTGTAGGATGGGGACATGGGGAACTCTATCATGGTGCTGAGAAGGAGAATGAGGGGAAGATTAGTTGAGTGGTGGCATCATGCTGGAGTCGGCAGACATGGCAGAGGATAATCCTTTGAATGTGGAGGCTGGTAGGATGAAAAGTGAGAACAAAGGGGGATCCTATCCTGGTTCTGGGAGGGATGGGGGGGGGGTGGTTGAGGGGGGAGGTAAGAGCAGTGGCCCGGGTGATGTGTTGGACATGGTTGAGAGCCCTATCAACCACTGTGGGTGGGTGGAAAACAATGATTAAGGAAGAAGGAAGACATATCAGCAGTGCCATTTTTGAAAAATGGCATCATTGGAACAGATGTGGCAGGGGCAAAAGAACTGAGGGAATGGGATGGGGTCTTTACAGGATGTGGGGTGTGAAGAGCTGTAGTCAAGGTAGCTTTGGGAGTCGGTGGGCTTGTAATGGATACTGGTGGACTAGAAATGGAGTCAGAGAAGTCAAAGAAGGGAAGAGAAGTGTCAGAAATGGACCACATGAAGATGACAGAGGGATGAAAAGTGGAAGTAAAATTGCTAAATTTTTCTAAGTCCCAATGAGAGCATGAAGTGGCACCAAAGTACCAAAATACGTTGATGTACCAATGAAAGAGTTGTGGGAGGGGGCTGGAGTAGGACTAGAACAGGGAATGTTCCACACACCCCATAAAAAGACTGGCATAACTGGGACCCATGCAACTAATCATAGCCATACCTTCCTAACGTCTGGTGTACTCAGTACTCCAGTTGAGGCTGAACCAGGGTTTTGTGTCAGCTGTGGTGATGCAAGGAAATAACTTCAGGTGAATGATGAGTCATTGGTAGCTGAGCCTTTATTGATGGTACTTTTCCCTTCTTCCTCACCCTGACATGTGCCTTTCTCTCCAACGCTTTCATTTTCTCTCCACTTTCCTAAAAGTAGCCATCTAATTTTCCCTGCTTTCTAATTGGCCAGATGTCAGCCAATGGGTCTGGTTTCCTCGCGCATGCTCTCGGTTTCTCATGCCCCGCCCCCCCCCGACTGTTGGGCGCGTGGAGTGCTAGGAGCTGCTGTTGGGCTGTGTAGTTACCCCCCCCCCCCCCGCTCCTTATCCCCGGCTACAAGAACCGCGATTTTACCAGGTGAAGGTCACATAGCTGCTTTCATGTTTTATCTGCGTCCTCAACACGGCTCCCTGCCCCAGCAGGCGTTTGTTTTTATTAAAAATGCTGTTCGGGCCTTCTCTGGTTTTTGGTGACTGAGGCCTGCGGCCCCCCCCCCCACCCCACTCGCCTTCAGAAAGATCCTGATAATAAAAATAAGGATCAGAGTAGGTTTTACAGAGCAGCAGCAGCAGCAGCAGCAGTGCCAGGGCTGAACGAACAGAGACGCTCTCTTAAGAGGGCATGACTGAGCCCTGCTAGTTGTCAGTTGTGAGCTGGTTATAAATAGCGTGAGTGCTTCCTTCTGGAGGCTGCTCAGTTTGTATAAGTGCAGAAAAATGCACAGATTTCTTATCTCATCAGAGCTTTGGCGTATTGGTGATAAATTCACCAATAGATTGTTGTATCTGATCTTTAAACATTTATAGAGCAGTTGTTAATTTGGCAGTTTGTGTTTCAGAACATGCCCCCCAAAAAAGGAGATAATGAACCCAAGTTACCACCCATTATTGGACGATTTGGTACCTCCTTGAAGATTGGCATTGTTGGATTACCAAACGTAGGGTAAGTTGTTTAACTTTGCATTCCAGCATATGTGTTGCATTAATGTAAAAACTATCTTTGTATTATACTACTAATACTTTTGAGATCAGCACCTGGCCTAGTGTGATGAGAACTGATAAACCTGAATTCCCTTGGTTAAGCAATGTCTGCACATTGGCTTGCATAATAATGGTTATCATTTTAATGTGCACAAGATAGAACAGGTCTTCTATTAAGGTTATAAAGCTTCCAGATGAATTTTGAAACATTTATTTTTCTCTAAATCAAACTGTTGAATGTTAAATGAATACATTACTGAATTGGATGACATATTTTATACATACAGCACAATTTAATATTGCTGATTTCAAATTGCTGCAGTACAATAGATTAATAGTATGCTTAAGACTTTATAGAATTATAATTAAACTAAAACTGCAAATTAAATGTTGTATTGTACGATGTTGCCATACATTGCAAATTGTTTACAATTTATTGAGTTTTGCATTATATTACTCCACAATTCATTGAAATTGAAGACAAAAGATGGAAATTTTGGTGCGTCTAGCTTTTACCACTGAATCACTCACATTGGTAGAACAAATATGGTACAATTAACAAAATTATGAGAGCTGGCAATCTGTGGGGCGGCATGGTGGCACAGTGATTAATACTGCTGCCTCACAGCACCAGGGACCCGCGTTCGATTCCTGCTTGGGTCACTGTCTGTGTGGAGTTTGCATATTCTCCCCGTGTCTGCGTAGGTTTCCTCCAGGTGCTCAGCTTTTACTCCCACCCTCCAAAGATGTGCGGGTTAGGTGGATTGGCCGTGCTAAATTTCCACTTGATGTCAGGGAAACTAGCTACAATAAATGCATAGGGTTATGGGGATATGGCCTAGCGGAACTGTGGTTGGTGCAGACACGTTGGGCTATATGATTCTGTGATGGCATTAATTATTATAATCCTACAACCCGATGAGTGAATCTTAACTTGTGTCATTGTCATAGAAATTTTGTTTTTGTTTTAATGTGAATTTTGAAATCAAAACAAAGGTTCTGAGGGAAACAGATAAAAGGGAAATTAGTTGAGGATGAGATGGTACGGGAAGAGCAAATGCAAGTATGTGGAGGGGTGTATTAGAATGGGAAAAGAACATGTAAAGAGTTATAGTGGGTAATTTAAAGTGGCAGAAGTAGTTATAGGAGTAGGAATGAATGGTCAGAAGGGGAACGGAAAATGGGAGGTGAAGAGGCAATGGAGAATGAGCAGACTAGGAATGAATGAGAAGGGAACTTGAATGTCATAATTTCTCTGCAGTACCCACTGTACCAAAGTAAGGTCTGCAGGAAAGAAGTTAAAAGACTGAAGCAGAACATGACAGGGAAGAACAAAAAAAGTTAAGAGCAGACTCAGAGCTTAAAAGAGATTATTTTCTGCTTGACTTGTGCAATGCCACAATAGATAAAATATTTGAGTAATGTGTATTATGGGTTTAAAATCTGTCAGGAGTTTGTCCCCCTGTTGCCTATTCCTAAATCAAAATTATTTTCAACTAAGGCATCAGAAAATATCTTCTTTGGAATTATACAACCATGTGAATCAATGCTTCTAAATGAAAAGAACATTTTTTGTTTGACTGGAAGCAAATGTAATAAATTGTTTTGTTGAAAATATGTTTTCATAGAGGATACCTATAAATAGTACTTTAACTTGTTAATTTGCTTTAGTTACTGTCCTGAGGTATTTCTTTGGAGGGGATTTACATTTTCCTTTTCTTATAAACCATTTATAACATGGTATGTCTTATTTTAGAACAATATCATCAATTCCACAACTTATCCCAATGCCCAAGAAACTAGTATTTTGCATTTCTGCTTCTCTCCTTAGTCACTTGATGAATATTATGCTGATTACTTGTTCACGTCCTCGGGTGGTTCCTTTTATGGCTTTTGTTGCCAGGGCCATGCACGTGTAGTTGTATGCTGATAGTAGACCTAGGTTAGCCATCTTTATAGGGATAATATGCAGCAGGGCACACAAAAGACCATCATCTTTATAGGGGACAATGTGCAGCAGAAGACATGAGACTGCCATCTTTATTGGGGGCAATGTGCAGCAGGGCTCACGAGGGTGGCATGGTGGCACAGTGGTTAGCACTGCTGCTTCACAATGCTAGGGACCCAAGTTCGATTGCTGGCTTGGGACACTGTCTCTGTGGAGTTTGCACAGTCTCCCCGGATGCTCCGGTTTCCTCCCACAGTCCAAAAGATGTACAAGTTAGGTGAACTGGTCATGCTAAATTCTCGCTCAGTGCAGCCAAACAGGCGCCGGAATGTGGCGACTAGGGGATTTTCACAGTCACTTCATTGCAGTATGAATGTAAGCCTACTTGTGAATAGTAAATAAACTTTTACGTTATTTGCAGTCATAAGGATTATTTTTGAAATTCTGAATTTTATCCTTATCCACTTGTTTACCTTCGGTGTTGTACTTTGTAGCTTTATTTGTGTTTTGCTAATTTCCAGTAATATATATATGAAAAATCAGCTTGCTACTCAAATGCCATGCTAATTTTTGGAAAATTTCATTAGGCAGCTGGTAAGGTGACATGGACTAATAAAAATACTTGCAGAAATGCTATTGTGAAATGCTACAGATTTGTTTTAATCAGAGGTGGAACCATGTAGAAGAAGCTCAAACACAATCAGGTTTTTGTTGGCACTGTTTCTCCTGGGAATGACATAACTGGATTTTGTGCAGTCAGGTATTGGCGACCAACTCACAAATCCATCTTGAGTTTGTAGGAGACAGTGTACTTTTACTTCATTTTAAACTGGTCTGGGTTATGATCTATTATAGTACTGAGCTAGCAACAATAAGAAGTCTCACAATGCCAGGTTAAAGTCCAACAGGTTTATTTGTAGCAAACACCACTAGCTTTCGGAACTGGCTGTTCCTTTGTCAGGTAGGTGGGAGTTCCACCCACCTGATGAAGGAACAGCCAGTTCCGAAAGCTAGTGGCGTTTGCTACAAATAAACCTGTTGGGCTTTAACCTGGTGTTGTGAGACTTCTTACTGTGTTTACCTCAGTCCAAAGCTGGCATCTCTACATCTCTGAACTAGCAACTCAGGGAATCCAGATTTGTCCTAACAAGTTGTGAAATTGAATTTGGTGAATCTGTCAACCTCAGAAAATGACAGTTGAAGGTCATTCACTAATGCGATTCCAGAAAAATAACCTGTTATCCTTACCTGTGCCTTGAAGCCCATACTATTTGATTGACTTTTAATGCCTCCATTGTAATGGAACAAACAATAAATATTACCTTGCCAATGGTGCCCATAGCGCAAGAATGTTTTTTTAAACAGGAAGGAAAATAAATGCATATCGGTCAACTTGAGAGAAAATATGCTGTAAAGTAGTAAATGTTCCAAGTTGGATTAAACTTGAGGCACATTGGGATAGAGTATTCTGCACAGAATATGCAGCCATCAAATTATTTAGTTTTAGTAGTTTGAGGTTCATTTTCATGAATAATTGAGAAATTCTTGTTGTTTTAGTGACTAAGCTTAAGTATGATGAGATGCAGGAAAGAACTAGCTCGCTATAGGTTATGGAGTGTAGTACTGCACCTGATGGTACAACTTTTGAGGTACTGATTTTTGTAGTCCCTTGTTTGATTTATGACCTGTGCACTGAGTTGATCTCTGCTAGGATGACAATAGGGATATAACAGTTGGCCTCAATGACCTTGGACCAGGGTGGTACCCACTCCTGATGAGGAATATGTACATTCCTGTAAGGATGTCACTGGACTGTAAAGTGGTGGACCAAAGGATTTCAAAATAGCATTTAAGAGACCAGTTCAGTGTAACTGTGGTCTTAAATGAAAAGTTCAAACCACCCTTGAAATTGGGATTGCTCGTGCCTGTTGGTATATTTCATGTTTCCGTTCATAATGTTAAAGAATTTAGTATTTGCAGTTATTTTATGCTGGAATTTGCTAAATTATATAAATTGGGAGAAATATCACTTAGGGTATTTGTCTCGCTGAAGAAGTAAAAGCCATGTTTTTAAATGTGGGGATAAAAGGCTGTACTTTACAGTTTCAAATGGTTAAGAACGTAAGAACTAGGAGCAGGAGTAAGCTGTCTGGCCCCTTGAACCTGCTCTGCCATTCAATAAGATCATGGCTGATCTTTTCATGGACTCAGCTCCACTTACCAGCCTGCTCACCATAACCCTTAATTCCTTTACAGTTCAAAAATTTGTCTATCCTTGCCTTAAAAACATTCAGTGAGGTAGCCTCTACTCCTTTACTGGACAGGGAATTCCACAGATTCACAACCCTCTGGATGACAAAGTTCCTCCTCAACTCAGTCCTAAATCTGCTCCCCCTTATTTTGAGGCTGTGCCACCTAGTTCTAGTTCCACCTGCTAAGAAAAATACTGTGCTCTAAATAAACTTCGATCAGTTGAGTCCGATAGTTAATAGATAAAATCTTAGGTTCAATGAGCAGGTTTTGTGGTTCCAACCATTATTGTTTCTAATGGCTGCAATGAGTTAAATGTGACATTAGAAACTTGTTTTTATCAGAATCAATAGCCAAAAAAAATCTGTTAATTCCACGTGCTTTTATGATCTGCCAAGGAGAAGTTGATAAAGCCAAAGGTAGGTTTAAGATTTAGGTAGTATCAAGATTAACATAATGTTGTTTTAAATCTATTTTTGGAATGTAGATACTGGATTTTTGCCTAACCTATATATAAGATTGAAATTCATTAATAACTGTGGCCACTTTTTTAAGCATCAGAGAGAAGATAAAGCAAATGATTTTTACAGCATTAATGTTCCTTAGATTGCCTGAGCTATGTTTGCTTCTTAAGGTATGCCAATCCTTCACTCTATGATTTTTCATCTTTGTGTCAAGTAGTTTTTATTTTAGGCAATTAGAAAATGTTCTTTAGATACAAAAAAGGTTTGTATCCCCTTTGTTGGACCATACTTTTAAAATGATTTTTCAAGCCACTACCCCCGCCACTGAATTCAAAACTTGCAAACACTTTTCAGGACATGTACATGAAGAATGACACTTCCATCACACCATTAGTTGATACGCTGGCATTTGATGATTTGAACATTCGTAAAGAAGCAAGGAATCACATCTTAAACTTGGGGAGTATACCAACTAACAAATAGCAAGTGGAAATTAAAAGCATTGATCGTTAAAGTACAAAACGATGTTGAAACAAAAGGGGAAGAACAGCAGTAGCGATCAGTTTTAAAAGGCAATCAATTAAATGGCCCATAACGCTACTGACTGTCAAATTCCTGGTCAGTTGCTTACATTTTTAATTTTTTTATTGAAACTTATATCTGTCTGACAGCACTGTCCTGACAATTTACTGACCATACGTAAGAATATAAGAAATAGGAGCAGGAGTAGGCCATCTAGCCCTTCGCGCCTGCCCTGCCATTCAATAAGATCATGGCTGATCTGTCGTGGCTCAGTTCCACATTCCCGCCCTCTCCCCATAACCCTTAATCCCCTCGCTTATCAAAAACCCATCAACCCGCGTCTTAAAAATATTTAGCGAGGCAGCCTCCACCACTTCAACGGGCAGAGAATTCCAGAGATTCACCACCCTTTGAGTGAAGAAGTTCCTCCTCAACTCCGTTCTAAACCGCCCCCCTTTTATCTTGAGGCTGTGCCCCTTAGTCCTACTGTCCTTTCTGAGCAGGAAGAGTCTCTCCACCTCTATCCTATCCATCCCATTCATCATCTTACATGTCTCAATGAGATCTCCCCTCATTCTTCTAAACTCTAACGAGTACAAGCCTAGTTTATTCAGCCTCTCCTCATAGCTCAACCAAACGGGTGCAATCGATCATTGAACAGATTTGGAAAGAGGTTAGAGGATGGTTCTTGGATATTAAATATGTTTTGTAATGTTACGGACAGCAGAGGAATGGTTTGAACAGCATTGATTTCCTCTTATCACTTGTTCAGAAGAAGGTGCCTTGAATTAGTTTTTAAAGGAACAGACAGTAGCGTGTTTTCCCAGTCCCTTGGTTGTTATGATCCAATTTAAGTAAAATCCATGGGATACTCGAGTTAGGAGCAACTCCAAAGAGCAGTTTATTTTACACATTCAAAATTCGGAAAAAGGAGTTTTTGTTGAATTCACTCATGGGACATGAGTGTCGCTGGCTGGCCAACATTTATTGATGTGGAGATGCTGGCATTGGACTGGGTTAAACACAGTAAGAAGTCTGACACCAGATGTCCTGAAGCATCGTACACAGGGGAGACCATGCAGACGCTACAGCAACGGATGAATGAACATTGCTGGACAATCACCAGGCAAATCTGTTCCCTTCCTGTCGGTGAACACTTCAGCGGTCACAGGCATTCGGCCTCTGATCTTCGGGTAAGCGTTCTCCAAGGCAGCCTTCATGACACACAACAGCGCAGAGTTGCTGAGCAGAGACCGATAACCAAGTTCTGCACACATGAGAACGATCTCAACCGGGATCTTGGGTTCATGTCGCACTATCTGTAATCCCCATTACTTGCCTGGGTTTGCAAAACCTCACTTATTGTACTGTCTGGAGACAATACACATGTCTTTCATCTATGCATAATGATCTTTCCACTCACGTTGTCGGCATCTTTAAGACTTGAATAGCAGGTTGGTTGTAAAGACTCACATTCTAATCAGTAATCTGTAAACTGTCTGTGCTGTTATATTCTCTGTCTGAGGCCATTACTCTCCATTCATCTGACAAAGGGGCAAACCCTGAAAACTTGTGAGTTTACTATCAAATAAATTGGTTGGACTTAAACCTGGCGTTGTCAGACTTCTTACAGCATTTATTGCCCATTCCTAGTTGCCATTGGAGGGCAGTTGAGAGGCAACTACATTGCTGTGGCTTTGGAGTCACGTGTGGGCCAGACCAGGTAAGGACACAGATTTCCTTCCCTAAAGGACATTAGTGAACTAGATGGGTTTTTCTGACAATCTACAATGGTTTCATGGTCATCAGTAAATTCTTAATTCCAGCTGTTTTTTTATTGAATTCAGATTCCATTATCTGCCGTGCTGGGATTTGAACCTGAGTCCCCTGAACATTAAAATGTTTGCCTCTTCCCACTCTGCACATTCACACATTAAAAGGCGGATAGATGAAAGGAGTTTATAGTATAAAGGCTACAAAAAAATTAGAATTAGTTCATATGAGTGCCAGAGTCCAGAGGATGTTTCTGTCATCGCGGGGTTCTACTCTGATGTTTTTCTGGCTGGTTAAATGACACGGAAATCCTTGAAATGAATGATGTTGTTGTGTTTAGACCAGTCGGCAGGTGTTGATAAGAAATTTTAAGAATCAAGCAGGCTTTGAGGAGTTGAAACTGCTTACCCAGCCTGACGATTAGGTCACGTGTCCTTCCTTCTCCATAATGACTTGAGAGGGATGCTTTTGAAAGCAACGTTTGTAACTGGCTTTGATTTTAGGACTGATAATGTAGCAGTCCTTAATTGTTGAAAGGTTGTCATCTATGTTGAGGGGCTAGCATTTGGGAAGCTGTTTATTTCAGCACATCCACTGACCCTGTTGGCAAGATTCATTTATTGAATGAAAATGACATTCCTGTAGTTCCCTTAAAAATTAGTCTGGACAGTCCTAGGTGTGGCTTGAGCCTGTTAGTTGCTATCTTGGCACAATGAGGTGTGACATTCCAGGAAGTTAAAAGAACAATTATTTTGTCCTTGTAGCTCCTGGCAGAGAGCCAACCCCAACCAAGATCAGGTGATTTATAGTAGTCATCTTAGTTTTCTTCGTTCAGCAGAAAAGACCAGTTTTAGTAATAAGGCTATAGTTTTTAAATATAAGCAGATTTCTTTCCATGATGTTGAAACCCACCAGTAAAGTTACTGTAACATTTGAGGTACTAAGATTTTTGTGTGCACTAATTCAGTAAAAATAGTAAATTCTTGGTCATCTCTATTTGTACTATATGAAAGTTTACGCCAATGAAGAGGTGATTCGAACCATCAGTTCTTTCCTAGAGCAATCCAAGGTTGAATTTCCACTGTTCTGTGCTCTCCCCATAGTCTTGTATTTTCCTCTACTTCAAGGGAAAATTGGATAAATAATTGGAAGGTCTAGTGATCTGTGCTTCAATCACTCCCTATGGTGCAAAACATTAAACATGGCTTTATGGTAGCACTTTTGCCCGAGTCAAATTCCACTCCATAGGCCTGACCACAAAATTTAGGCCAACATTTCAGTGCACCACTGATGGAGTTCTGCATTGTTGGCTGCCTTTCAAGTTGAACATGAGAGATAAGACCTACCTACCCTCATGAATGTAGAAGCTTCCGTGGCACAATTTTGAAGAGTTGGGGAGATTTCCTTGGTGTTTTTGTTAACTTTTATCCTTCAGATAACATTGCTAAAATAACTGATGAGGATTATCACATTGCTATTTATGCTGTCTTGTTGTATACAGATTGACTGCCACATTTCCCACATTACAGTAGGGTCTGCGCTTCAAAATGACTTGCCCATTGTGATGGTTGCAAAGGGCACAAAATAATTGTAATTCAACAACCCACTGTTCTCTTAATCTGTCTCCTCATTCAATTTTAAATCAACCAACCCTCATTCTTGACTTCTGAATAACAGAAATTATTCTTTCCTTATTGATATGAATACCTTCACAATTTCACAAGAACGTCTGCTACATGTACTATTCACCTCCTTATTCCAATGGAAATAACCCTAGTGCTTCAAGTCTGTTATCGTAATAGTTTTGCAGCTGTGGCATCATAGTACTGAATCTATATCATTTTGTGTAACATCATCAATACTCAATACTCTTGTACTCTACCCCTTTTAATAAACATAGTTAAATTGATTTTTTAGCTAATTGTTTCAGAAGATTGTGTATTTCAGTCTTAATTTCTTCATTTCTTCATTGGAAGCATACTTCCATTAAATCAACAGTCTGGAGGTTACCAGAAACTGAACTGAACCAGCCATTTTAATACTGTGGTTACAAGAGCAGGTCAGAGGCTATGATTTTTGCTGTGAGTAACTTATCTCCTGACTCCCCAAAGCTTGGTCACTACAAGGCACAAGTCAGGAGTGTGATGGAATACTCTCCACTTGCCTGCACAAGTGCAGCTCCAACAATATTGAAGAAGCTCATGTCATCCAAGACAAAGCAGTCTGCTTGATTGGCATCCCATCCACGAACATTCAGCTTTTCCACCATCCATGCACAGTAACAGCAGTGCACTAGATGCACTGCCAGGAACTCACCAAGACTCCTTCAGCAGCACCTTGCAAACCCATAACCCCAACCATCTAGAAGGGCAAGGGCAGCAGACAGATGGAAGTGCTATCTGGAAATACTCCACCAAGGAGTATTTGGAAATATATCACTGTTCCTTCACTGTCATTGAATCAAGGTCCTGGTATTCCCTCCCTAATAGCATTGTGGGTGTACCTACACCACAAAAAAGCAGCTCACCACTACGTTCTGAAGGGAGATGAGGATGGACAATAAATGCTGGCCTAGCCAGCAATACCCAGATTGCAAGAATTAATTTTAAAATTGCTTGTTTTGCCCCTTTATTTTGTGTGTTCAATCTTTTTTAAAGCCTGGGATGTATACCGAGTAGTATTAGGTTGGCAGTGGGTTTGCAATAAATTAACAAAGAGAATGATGGCGTTGGTGAGGCCTACAGTGTTTAGGGGGAGGCTGTGGTGCAATGGTATTATCACTGGATTAATAATCCAGAGACCTGGGGTTATGCTCTGGCGTATTCCACCACAGCAGATGGCAAACTTCAATTTAATAAAAAGCTGGAATTAAGTCTACCGTTGACCATGAAACCATTGTTGATTGTCACAAAAACCGAACTGGTTCACTAATGTCCTTTAGGGATGGAAATCTGCTGTCATTAGTGATTCCAGATCCACAACAATGTGCTTGACTCTTAATTGCCTTTAGAAGTGGCCTAGTAAGCTACTCGGTATCAAACTGCTAAAATCTATAAAAGGAATGAAATTGGATGAATGACCTGGCATTTGATCTAGCAGACGAATAGTGGTGGATAATTAAACACTTACTGGGGCAGCGCAATGACTCAGTGGTTAGCACTGCTGCCTCATGGTGCCAGGGACCTGGGTTTGATTTTGGCTTGGGTCAGTATCTGTGTGGAGTTTGCACGTTCTCCCTGTGTCTGAATGGGTTTTCTCCAGGTGCTTCAGTTTCCTCCCAGAGTCCAAAGATGTACGGATTAGGTGGATTGGCCGTGCTTAAATTGCCCCTCAGTGTTAGGGACACTAGTTAGGGTAAATGCATGATGTTATGGGGATAGGACCTGGGTGTGATTGTGGTCAGTGCAGACTCAATGGGCTGAATGATCTCTTTCTGCTCTGCAGGATTGTATGAACTAGTTTTATGAACTACTAGAGGAGGAAGCTCCATGAATATCCCCATCCTTAATGATGAGGGAACCCAGCACATCAGTGCAAACAATAAGATGAATCATTTTCAACAATCTTTAGGCAGAAGTACCAAGTGGATGATCCATCTTGGCCTATTCTAGAGGCCCCGAGTTTCACAGATGCCAGTCTCCAGCCTGTTTGATTCACTCCACATGATATCAAGAAATGACTGAAGACATTGGATACAGCAAAGACAGTGGGCCCTGACAATATACTGGTAATAGTATTGAAGTCTTGTGCTCCAGAACTTGCCACAGTCCAAGTACATTTACAACACTGTTAATCACCTGGCAGTGTGGAAAATTGCCCAGGTTACTCCTGCGTATGCAGCAGGACAAATCCAACCTGGCCAATTACTGTCTCATCAGCCTATTTTCGATCATCAGTAAAGTGGTGGAAAAGATCATCAAACAGCATTGTCAAGTAGCACTTGCTTAACAATAACCTGCTCATTGATCTTGGTTTCTGACAGGACCACTCATCTCCTGACCTCATTACAGCCTTGGTTCAAATATAGACAAAAGAGCTGAGGTGGAATGATGGTCCATGACATCAAGGCAGCATTTGGCTAAGTATGGCATTAAGGAGCCCTGGCAAAACTTAAGTTAATGAGAATCTGGAGGGGAGAAGAGACTCTTTACTGGTTGGAGACATCACTGCAGGAGTTTCTCCAAGTTAGAATCTTCAACTTGACCATTTTCAGCTGCTTTATCAATAATCTTACTTCCCAGCATAAGATCAGAAGTGACAGTATTCATAGGTGATTGCACAAGGTTCAGCGCCATTCACGATGAGTTAGTCCATGTCCAGATGCTGCAATACTTGGACAATATCTAGGCTTGGGCTGATGAATGATAAGTAACATTTGCACCACAAGTGCAAGGTGCTGATGATCTCTAACAAGAGAAACTAACCATCATCACTTGATATTTAATGGCATACTATTACTGAATCCCCTACTTTCAACATTCTGGGGGCTACCATTGAAAAGAAATTAAAGTGGATCCATCAGGTAAATACTGTGGCTACAAGCACAGGTCAGACACATGGAATCCTGCAACAAGTACTTCACCTCCTGACTTCCCTAAGCCTGTCCACCATCTACAAGGCGCAATACAGGAGTGTGATGGAATATTCTCCATTTGCCTGGGTGAGTGGAGCTCCAACAACACACTTGCTACCATCTAGGACAAAACAGCCTGCTTGATTGGCACTCCCTCCACCACTGTTGCACAGTGGCACTGTAGGAACTCAACAAGCCTACTTAGATAGAACCTTCCAAATCCATGACAGTTACCGTCTGGGAGGACAAGGGCACAGGTATGTGAGAACTGCCACCTAGAAGTTCCCCTCAATACTCACTGTCTTGACTTGGAAATATATTGTCGTTCCATCATTGTCACTGGGCCAAAATCCTGGAACCGCCTCCCTAACATTGCTGTAAGTGTACCTACATCATATAGACGGTAGCACTTTGAGAAGGCAGCTTGCCACAGCCTTCTCGAGGGCAATTAAGGGATGGGCAATAAATGCTGGCTTAGTTGGCAACATCCACAAGGCAAGAGTTAAGTTTAAAAACAATAGCATCATCGGAAAATAAGAACATAACATAAGAAATAGGAGCAGGAGTAGGCCATCTAGCCCTTCGAGCCTGCCCCGCCATTCAATAAGATCATGGCTGATTTGTCGTGGCTCAGTTCCACATTCCCGTCCTCTCCCCATAACCCTTAATCCCCTCTCTTATCAAAAACCCATCAACCCGCGTCTTAAAAATATTTAGCGAGGTAGCCTCCACCACTTCAACGGGCAGAGAATTCCAGAGATTCACCACCCTTTGAGTGAAGAAGTTCCTCCTCAACTCCGTTCTAAACCACCCCCCCCCCCCCTTTATCTTGAGGCTGTGCCCCCTAATCCTACTATCCGTTCTGAGCGGGAAGAGTCTCTCCACCTCTATCCTATCCATCCCATTCATCATCTTATACGTCTCAATGAGATCTCCCCTCATTCTTCTAAACTCTAACGAGTACAAGCCTAGTTTATTCAGCCTCTCCTCATAGCTCAACCCCCTCAACTCCGGTATCAGCCTAGTAAACCTCCTCTGCACTCCCTCCAAGGCCAAAATATCAAAGGTTTTTAAAAATCTTTATTTTCAGCATCAGTGGTAATCTGATTCAGCAGTTTATCAATGCTGTCCAAACAGCAACATCCACATTCCAAAAATATATTTTGTAAAAATAGCAGCATCATAAAATTACGATTGTATTTTGAAGTCTTTTTGCTTTCAGCACCAATTCAGCAGTCTGTGTGAGTCTGCTGTTTAGATCCATTGATGGAGGGGTTTTAATAGGTCTACAAACCAAAAGCAACAGTTGAAGTTGGAAACTGCCAAAATAGTAGATGCAAAATGATGCTGGCCACAACTGGCTTGGAAATCCAAAGGAGACTAATAGGGGACTGACCACATTTAGCATAGAGTCCATACATGAGAGTGGGAGCAAAGTTTGGTTGAAATGCACTCTGACAAGTCAAAGAACAAACCTTCCTGCTGCCAATGCAAACTCACTTAGGTGTGGAACTTATCACCTCTGGTTCCCAAAATCAACTTGATAGCCTCAGCCAATTTTCATCATGCTTTCATCGGTTGTTGTGTCTTCAGTGCCTGGGCTTTGAGCTCTGAAGTTCACTTCCTAAACTTTTCAAAGAACAACGAAAATTACAGCACAGGAACAGGCACTTCGGCCCTCCAAGCTTGCACCGACCGCGCTACCTGGCTTAACTAAAACCCCCTACCCTCCTGGGGACCATATCCCTCTTTTCCCATCTCACTCATGTATTTGTCACTACTGTATCCGCTTCCACTATCTCCCCCAGCAATGGGTTCCAGGCACCCACCACTCTCTGTAAAAAAAAAAACTGCCTCGTACAACTCTTGCCCTTTGCACCTTAAACCTATGCCCCCTAGTAATTGACTCTTCCACCCTGGGAAAAAGCTTCTGACTATCCACTCTGTCCATGCCTCTCACAATCTTGTAGATCTCTATCAGGTGTCCCCTCAACCTCTGTTGCTCCAGTCAGAACAAACTAAGTTTCTCCAACCTTTCCTCATAGCTAATGCCCTCCAGAGCAGGCAACGTCCAAGTAAATCTTTTTTGTGCCCTCTCCAAAGCCTCCACATCCTTCTGGTAGTGTGGAGACCGGAATTGAACACTATATCCCAAGAGCGACCTCACTAAGGTTCTATAAAGCATTGACATAACTTGCCAATTTTTAAACTCAGTACCCCAGCCGATGAAGGTAAGCATGCTGTGTGCCTTCTTGACTACCTTCTCCACCTGCATTGCCACTTTCAGTGATCCGTGTACCTGTACACCCAGATCCCTTTGACGATTGATACTGTAAGGGTTCTGCCATTTACTGTATATTTCCTATCTGTATTAGATCTTCCAAAATGAATTACCTCACAGATCAAACTCCACCTGCCATCTCTTCACCATTTCTCTTTCCCCTTTGGTTCAAGGTTTTAGTCAATCGCTTTATGTGGCTGACTGCTAGATTTTGCCTTATAGTGTTCCTGTGAAGCACCTTGATATTTTACTGCATATAAATAATGTTATTGCTACTAGAGATTTGCAAGCTTTCCTGGACTTTTGTAGAATCCCTATGATACAAAAGGAGGCCATTTGGCCCACTGAGTCTGCACTAACAACAATCCCACCCAAACCATATTCCTGTAACCCCACATATTTACGCTGCTAATCCCCTGACATTAAGGGTCAATTTATCAACCTAACCCGTACATTTTTGGACTGTGGAAGGAAACTGGAGCACTTGGAGAAAACTCATGCAGACAGAGGGAGAATCGGCAAACTGCACACAGACCCAAGGCAGTGATCAAATCCAGGTCCCTGGCGCTGTGAGGCAGCTGTGCTAACCACTGTCCCAATGTGCCAACTTCTATTTCTTGGGTTGGGAGGAGGCAGGGAATAAGGACATTTCCATGAGAAACATTTGTATAATGGACAGAATGGAATGAAATGCAGGAATTTTGGAGATTTTTCATATGGTGTACATAGATTTGATCCATATTTTTCTTTGTGTAGCTATATAGTTTTGGAGTATTGTAATTGTTTATATGCTTGTTATGTTAACTAAGTTAGCTTTGGATATCCATCAGTCATTTGTAAAAATTCTAAATAAAATGGCAATAGGTAATATTTTCACAATAGAGTTTATTACCTTTTTTAAATACTGCAGTCGAAATGTACATTTTTAATTTATCAGTTGAAGTTTTAAAATTACTTTTCTGAAAAATGGTGGTACTGTCACCTCAACCTTTCCTGCTTAAGAGCCAATAAATGGTGGGGGTGGGGTGCAGGGTAAGTGTCAACTTTTCTAGTCTTTTCACAACTGTAATCTCTCACTGTGGTAATATCTAGTGAATACATGCTCTTTTATCTATTGCTTTTATGCTCCTTTTAATGGAGAGCACAATACTGCAACTGCATAAT
The DNA here is from genome assembly GCF_965287045.1 of Carcharhinus amblyrhynchos. Classification (NCBI taxonomy): domain Eukaryota; kingdom Metazoa; phylum Chordata; class Chondrichthyes; order Carcharhiniformes; family Carcharhinidae; genus Carcharhinus; species Carcharhinus amblyrhynchos. Next base: position 44,708,271 of record NC_137334.1, read on the forward strand.
ATTCTGATGTTGCAACATTTCGTTCGGTCTTTGAGCCCTTTACATCAGGAGTAAATGCAGCCAACATTTCCAGTAAGTGTATTGTGTTTGTGCATTCATCTCACACTTAAAACTGATGTGCTGTGTATAGATATCAAAAATGAATGAGAATAACTACAGATGTCGTGGTTGTTATTCTGATGCAAATCATTAGCCTTATTTTCCAGGATGTGGTTGATAGGAACAATGTGGCATCTTGTAAGGGAAAACTCCATCATTGTTCATTACCATTTCACATCAGCAACGGGGAAGGCTTTTGCATTTTATGTGTCATTTCTTGACAACATCATTTCCAAAGTGCCACGGTCCTGACAGTGTTTTGACATTTACACACTTGGTTCTTCTGTTGTTGATGGGTCATATGGTACAATAGTTTACTGGTAAATGAATTGAGAGGTCAAAAGTTCATTTCATTTCCTAAACTGCCACAAAATTATGTGCATTGATGCATAGATTTCTGATAATCCAGTGCTCTGCTTTTATTTTCAATTGAAGTGTGTGCAGAATATTATTGGATTTTAGTTAGTGTTAAGATTTCCACCAAATGTGGATGAACCATGCAGAAAAAATGCATTTTTTATGCATGGTCCTTTTTTAATCAGAGTAAAATTGTTCATGATATGACAGGTGTGATAGCAGGCAATGCATTACAGACTAAGTGGTTGCCATTAAAGAAAAAAATGGTTGTTAGTCTCTACTGTCATCTCAATGTGGCAGAGTTTTTAATACTTTTGGTTAAATTATTCAATTCATAAGATATTTATGAATGGATTTCATTGCAATGTTCCTGTTATGGGCACATGTGGAATAATTTGAATTAATAATTGAAATGAGCAAAATATGATCTGTTGTGATGCAAAATAACTTCTGTGGGTATTGTAATTGCTATGATTGCAGTGGATGAAATTACTTATTAATTTTCCAAGTCTTAAGTGTTAATCTTTAGTTGTATCATGTACAGTAATGTTATAATTCAGGTCAGAAACTCTAAAGTGTTTTATGAAGTCTGCCTGGATCATAGTTTTGCAATTTGAATTTGGCTAGGGTAAACATGAGATATTTCACTTGAGGTATGATTCAGATGACTCAATAGGGAGTTTTTATCAAAGTTTGTTTAAGAATACAGTAAACATATAGAAGTAACTCTTACCAATTACAAACCAGAAAAACAACATTCATGATATTGTATAAACCTCAACTATATAAAATGTTCCAATCAAATAAACTTCCCTATAAACATACACCTGCCACAGGTTTAAAACTGAAAACAAGAATGCTCATGCGAGGTGGAACCTAGTCATTTGGTTGGAGAATGGAAACTTTGACTTCCTAGCCTTGTAACTTCCAGCAGCCCTTGAGTTAGAGAGAATGCCGCTGCTGGCCTCTAGCTTTCAGCCAGCGAACCACTGCAAGAGACACAATTCTCACTCTAGGAAGGCAAGAAGACCTGCTTCCAGTTAGCCAGCAGAATTTACAATACCGGGGAGGGAGAGAGAAACGTTGCTTTTAAGTCTTTTCAAACTAAAACAGCAGCCAGCAGCCCAAAACTGAAAATGAAAGAACTCCTGTCACCTGACCTGTCAATCATTCTTCCCCTTAAGAATGAAAAAAGGTCATAAAATCCTGAACACTGCATGAAGCCCAGAGTAAAACTAAACCAAATCCCATTTAAATCGTTTTTGCAGTAATAAAAAGACTTCTAAGCAGACAGTTCAGCGGCAATGAAAAAACCAAAGTAGCTTATAACTGCAGAGAACATGATTTAAAAAAAATTCTTAAAGGCAAAATAGCATCACAGTAGTAAATGATTGTGGAATGGAAGCATGGCTTTAGATTTAATTTTTTCATATTTAAATTCAGGTACAAGTTTTCATATCTCTTTTGCCATCATCAGAAGTTGAATTGGTGGAAACAGTCTTTGTAATCAAAAACATAGGCTTGCAAAATTGCTGCCTTCTCAACCCTTAACTGCAGTTTATAGTTTGAAGCACTTCACTGGTGCTTGGGTTCTTTAGTCACTTGTTGACAACTGTATATGCCATTGTAACACGTTTGAAATATCATGGTGTCCCTGGAAAAGAGGCAAATCTGTGAGTATGCACAGCTGCATTTGAAAGCAGTCTGGACCAAAGATAAAAATGTTGATTTTAAAACCCTTTGCATTGGTCTTCAGTAAGATAGTATTGAAATTGAGGGGTAGGTCCATTTATTCAACCTTTTTGGTTGAAGAATTCCTTTTCAAATGGACTTGATCATAGATTTTCTCCTTGAGAGTGCTGCTTATGAAATATTGTTATAATCCAGGTTAGAAACTCCAAAGTATCTTATGAAGTCAGCCTTAACCATAAATTTTGCACTTTGAATTTGGCTAGAGTAAGCATGAAATGTTTCACTTCAGGTATGATTCAGATGACCCATTAGGAAGATTTTATCAAACAAAGTTTATTTAAGAATACAGTTAACACATAGAAAATTAGCAATAACTTTATCAATTACAAACAACGAAAAAAAACAACCATGATATTGTATAAACCTTAACAACTAAATACACTGTTCCAACACAGCAAACCTCCTTATAAACATACACCTGCCACAGATTTAATACAGACAAATAAGAACGTTCAAGTGGCTTTGCAGCTCGGCAACACTTGCTGTGAATTACACTTTTGTATAGAGGATTGAGACTCTGGCTTTTCCATTCCGGAAATCCAAGCACCTTGAGGTAGCAATAGTGCCACTGTTGACCTCTAGCTTTTTGCCAGCAAACCACTTGCAGCAAAGTTTTTCACTCCAGAAAGACTAGAAAAACTGCTTCCAATATAGCAAAATTTCCCATAACGCACGAGAGAGATTCCAAATTCTGCCATTCAGACTGGATTCCGCACAACTTTGTACTAAAACTGAAAGAATCCTTGGTTTCCTCTGTAACTTTTGACTTGTCAATCAATCTTCTCACAACACTTAAAAAGGTCATAAATCCCCAGAAAGTTCATTGGACCCAGAGTAAATATAAACAAACTCTTCATTTAAACCACGTAAGCAGCAAAAAAAATAATCTAAGCAGGCTTGCTTACAAACTGCAGAGAACATGATTTAAAAAAATTCTTAAAGGCACAGCATAGTCACGGCATTTTAATAATGCTTTGAAGAAAATAAATCGTTACTTACATTCACCAGAGATCTGCAGAATCTAGTTGGAGAACCACTACAACATTTCCTACATTTGCTATCAATGGTTTTTAATTGACTCTGCGCACAAATAAAATAAGGAAAATACTATGTGATTGTAACCTTGCTCCCTTGATTAAGAACATAAGAACATAGGAGCAGGAGTAGGCCATCTAGCCCTTCAAGCCTGCCCCGCCATTCAATAAGATCATGGCTGATCTGTCATGGCTCAGTTCCACATTCCCGCCCTCTCCCCATAACCCTTAATCCCCTCTCTTATCAAAAACCCATCAACCCGCATCTTAAAAATATTTAGCGTGGTATCCTCCACCACTTCAACGGGCAGAGAATTCCAGAGATTCACCACCCTTTGAGTGAAGAAGTTCCTCCTCAACTCCGTTCTAAACCGCCCCCCCCTTTATCTTGAGGCTGTGCCCCCTAGTCCTACTATCCTTTCTGAGCGGAAAGAGTCTCTATCCTGTCCATCCCATTCATCATCTTATACGTCTCAATGAGATCTCCCCTCATTCTTCTAAACTCTAATGAGTACAAGCCTAATTTATTCAGCCTCTCCTCATAGCTCAACCCCCTCAACTCCGGCATCAGACTCCAGCACTCCCATGGCATGTTTGCAGTTACCATTTTATTTATATCAAAGTTATTAGTTTTGCCTTCGATAACTCTAGGGAAGGCATATTACTCATGTTATTCTTGTGAAGACTAGGAGAAAGCAGTCATTGAGAATGTTTAACGTCGATGCCGCTTCATTGTTTGATCTATTTAATCTGAGTTTGCTAGTTTTGTCTAAATATTTATCTTGAATGCATTTTGTAACTTCAATCAACTAATTTGACCTTTTCTCTGAAATTAAACTTTTTCAAGTTTGTACACCTAACTCCAGGTTTTTGGCACTTGTGCATCCTCGGTCATGTTAACCTTTGTTCTGAGTGTGCTGTCTCCCAAGGGTGCCATGACTTTTTTTTAAACTTGTGTTTAATTAATTTACAAGTACCACGTCAAGAAGAGCACTGATTCTCACTTCACTGTTAATGCTAATGGGAACAAGGGAAGGGATTTGAGAGAATCATTGAGGACTGGGGAGCTACTAGAAGTTTGGAAACAGGATGACTTTACCTATTCAAATAATCAAAATGAATAAGATTCTGGCAACCATAGATCCATTATTCTCACATGCCTATAAAATAATCAGATTAGTTAACAGGAGTAAATCTTAAACCTCTGTACAAAAATCTAGTGAAACAAAGCTAGAATGGATTCAGTTAGGAATGATCATGCTGAAAGAACCTGCACAATTTGTTAGAACAAGTAACATTCTAAGAGGACTTTTAAGATCAGAACAAAGCTGAACTTGCCAAAGGCATTGAACAAAATTTCACATGTTAAGTCTATTAATTCATCTCAAAGTTGTGAGAATTCAGAGAAGATGTGGCAATGAGTAAGAAATTAACAAGACGACACCTCATTATGAAGTACATCAAAGGAAGATGGGCAGTACCTGTGCTATTCGCTGTTAAAATAGTATTTAAAAAACAACTTTGGTTAAATATTTTAAGCGCTAAGTTTACGAATGAAGAGCAAAAATCAACAAAGATAATAGAATGTTAACCTATGTAGTTGAAATACAAGAATGTAGATCAGTCAGTCATGAATATACCTTGAATTCTGGTTACCGTGGCATAACAGCAGCATTCAAACAATGGAGGAAATGTAGAAAAGACCCATGAGGCTGATAACTTGGATGCCTCATTTACTAGGTAAGATTGGGGAAGCTTGGACTATTTGATTAGTTTTGGAAGTAACCTAGAAGTAAGGAAGAAAGAAAATAGTTTTTAAAATATAAATGTGGATTTTTTTTCAAATGACAGAATAAAATCTTCACACATTTAATCTAGTGAAATGCAAATTTAGGACTCATTTTGAAGAATCCACATGTTGAGCAACGCATGTTTTGAGAGTGGTGGATCTAGAATCATTTAAGAATCAATTTGAAGAACTATCATTTGTAATTTATAGTGTGATCTTGCAGTTCGTAGATTAATAAAGGCTATAAATTCAGAGTTATCACAGAAATGATTAAAAAACAGTTTGGAGAAGTGTTTTACCTTTCCATCGAGGCAGTGGCTATCAGTTCAAAGGAAATTTAACAAGCATTGGAAAAGAAATAAAGTAAAAGTGGGGCATTAAGGCAGGGAAATAGAGTAGGTACCTCCTGGCTCAAGAGCCAGTAGTAAAAATACAACATGGGATAGTAGTAGCGTGGAAATGCTACTGGACTAATCCAGAGGATACAGGCTAATGCTGCAGACACATTAGCTCAAGTGCCACAAAGAAAGCCAGATGAATGTAAATTCAATTGAATTATAAATCTGGAATAAAAAGCTGGTCTCAATTATGATCATGAAAGTACTGGATTGTTGTTAAAGTCCATCTGATTCATCGGTGCCCTCCAGGGAAGGAAATTTGCCATTCTTACCTGGTTTAGCCTTGTGTTTCTTCAGACCCACAGCACTGGTTGAATGCTTCTGAAATGGCTTAGTAAGCCATTAGTTACATCAAGCTGCCAAGTCAAGTAACTAAAACTGGATGATGGACTACTGACATCAACTGGAAATGACAAAAGTACGACCAGCTGACTCACCCCTGTAAATCATCCTTACTAATTTCTAGGCACTTGTGGTAAAATTGGGAGAGCTATCTTTGAGATCAGCCATGCAATTGCCTAACAGTCAACTCTATTGGATCATATTTTTCAGCTAATGTCCCAGACACCACCATCACTGTTCCTGGGTATGTCGTGTCCCACTGGCAGTATACACCAACCAGACGTGGTGCCACAGTGTATGTGGCAGGAGGGAGTGGGAATCCTTAACATTAGTCACTATAAAGTCTTATGGCATCAGGTCAAATATGGGTAGGATAACCTCTTTCTGAGCACTACCTACCACCCCTATTTAACTGATGTATCAGTACTCCTCCACTTTGAACAGTACTTGGAAGAAATGCTGAAAGCAAAAACACAGTCTTCAATGTGCAACAACAAGAGTGGTTTGGCAACACTACAGCTGACCAAGCTGATAGATCACCTTCAAGACTCTATTTCCTGACTAGGTCTGTGGCAGGTGGTGAGAGAACCAACAAGGGGAATAAACCTACATGACCGTGTCCTCACCAATTTACCTGCCCAAATGTATCTCTGTCCATGGCAATATTGATACGAGTGATACTATACAGTTTTCACACTGAGGAGATGCTCTAATGATGCAGCTTCTTGATTGCATCATCTGAAACAACAGCATTTGTTTTCACATGTAAGCTGGTGACACCCAGCTCTACCTTACCACCACTTCTCTTGGACTTTTCCACTGTTGTTAAATTGCTGGATTGCTCATCCACCATCACAATAACTCTGTAATCTCCTCTCGCTGTAGAAGCGTTTGAGTTTTCTGAAGTCTTTTGATTTTGGTCTTATGTAAACCCCAGTTTTAAATGCTCCACCATTGGTGATTGCTCCTCTGATGTCTAAGCTGTAAACTCTGTGACACCCTCCCAACACCTCACCCCTTCTACATTGCTTTTCTCCTTTAAGACAGTTCTTAAAGCATACTTTTTTGAGAAAGCTTTAGGTCATCTGATCTAAAATCTCCTTGTGCGTCTCAGCATCTTATTTTATGTTACAATGCTCCTGTGAAGTGACTTGGGTTGTTCCATTATGGTCAAGATGCAACATAAATACCAATTTTTACATTTGTTGTATGACACTGCCACTGTTACAAATGGATGGCATTTAGCAAATCAAAACTGCAAATCCGTAAGAACATTTGGCTATCAGCATTCATGGAGTTGGATTCAGCTACAATTTATCTCCGCAGCCCTTCATACCTCACCCCACCACTGCCTTCAAGCCAAGTCAGACTTGAGTAATTCTGCGACCAATGGATCAGATCAAATTTCTGCCATTCTGCTGCATCCAGTCATGAATGGTGGTGGACAAATATCCCCATCCTCAGTGATGGCGAAATCCAGCATATCAGTGCAAATGACGAGGCTGAAGCATTTGCAACCGTCTTCAGCCAGAAATGAATAATCCACCTCTGCTTTATCCTGATACCCTCAGTATCGTAGATGCCTGTCTTCAGCTAATTTGATTCACTGTATGTGATTTTGAGAAATGTCTGAATGCACTGGATACAACAAAGACTATGACCCTGATATCCTTGACTGTGATACTGAAGGCTTAAACTAGCCACACCCAAGCCAAACCACTGACCTAGTATCACTTCAACATTAGCATTGACCTGACAATGTGGAAAATTGCCCACGTGTGTCATCTGACCAATTAATCTGGCCGATTACTGCTCATCACTCTATACTTAATGATCAGGGTTGTGATGAGTGGTGTCATCAACAATGTTGTCAAGTGGCACTTGCAAAGCAATAACTTGCTCTCCAGTGCATTTGAGTTAAGATAAGGCACTTGGTTAGAGACTTTGTTAGTGTCTTGGTCCAAGGAAGGATAAAAGAGCAGAATTCCACTCATAAGGTGAGAGTGATTTGGCATCAAGGAACTATTTGACAGTGTGTGCCCTAGTAAAGTTGAAGTCATTGAAAGTTAGGAGAAGCTATCCACTGGTTGGAGTCATACCCAGCACAAAGGAAGATGGTTGGAGTTGTTGGAAGCCAATATTTGAGCCCAGGACATCACTGCCAAAGTTCCTCAGGATAATGTCTGTGATTGAGTGATTTTCAGTTACTTCATCTGTGACCTTCCCTCCATGATAAAGCCAGAAGTGAGGACATTTGTTCTTTGTGCAGAATTTGGTTCCATTGGTAAATCTTTGGATACCGAAGCAGTCTGTGCCTGGACAATGTTCAGACTTGGGCTAACAAGCACCAAGCAACATTTGTACCACACAGTGCTAGGCCATGAACATCTCCAACAAGAGAGAATGTTAATATCTCCTTTGGCACTCAGTGGTATTACCATCACTGAATCCCCACCATCAGCTTTCTGGTCATTATCATTGACCAGAAATTGGATCAACCATAAAAGTATTGTGGCTACAAGAGCAGGTCAGAGGCCATGAATTCTATGGTGAGTAACTCATTTCCTCATTCCTCAATGCTTCTGCGCTAGCACAAGGCTCAAATCAGAAGTGTGCTGGAATACTCAGCACTTGCCTGTGTGAGTGCAGCCCCAACAGCACTGTCACCATCCAGGACAAAGCAACCCACTTGATTGGTACCCCATCCACCACTTAAATATTCACTTCCTCCACTACCAGTACACAGTAACAGTAGTGTTGTTTCTTTTTTAATTCCTTCATGGGATGTGGATGTCGCTGGCAAAATGTAGAGATGGCGGAGCTGGACTAGGGTAAGAACAATAAGAAGTCTCTCACACTAGGTTCAAGACCAGCATGTGTTGTCCATCCCTGATTGCCCTTGAATTGAGTTTCTTGGGCATTTCAGAGGGCTGTTAAGAATCAACAATATTGCTGTGGACCTGGAATCACACAGGGCCAGGCAGGGTAAGGATTGCAGATTTGCTTCCCTAAAGGACATTTATGAACAACATGGATTTTTTTTACAACATTGATAACTCTGTGGTCACCATGGGCTAACTTACAATGCCAGATCATTTTTTACAACAAATTAGGATTTGAATCTTTTCCCCCAAAGGATTAGCTCGGTCTCTGGATTACCAGCCCAGTGACTTTACTGCTACACCACAGTCTTCTGCATGGAGGTTGGTTACCAGAAGAGTGCCCCAGGGATCTGTTCTGGGACCCTTGCTGTTTGTAATTTTCATAAATGACCTGGATGAGGAAGTGGAGGGATGGGTTGGTAAGTTTGCCAACGACAAAGGTTGGTGGTGTTGTGGATAGTCTGGAGGGATGTCAGAAGTTGCAGTGAGACATAGATAGGATGCAAGACTGGGCAGAGAAGTGGCAGATGGACTTCAACACGGATAAATGTGTAGTGATCCATTTTGGCAGGTCCAATAGGATGAAGGAGTATAATATCAAGGGTAGGACTCTTAGCAGTGTAGAGGATCAGAAGGACCTTGGGGTCCGGGTCCATAGGCCTCGCAGGTGGAGGATGTGGTCAAGAAGGCATGTGGTGTACTTGCCTTCATTAATCGAGGGATTGAGTTTAGGAGTTGTGAGATAATGCTGCAACTTTATAAGACCCTTGTCAGACCCCACTTGGAGTACTGTGCGCAGTTCTGTTCGCCTCACTACAAGGAGGATGTGGAAGCTATTGAAAGGGTGCTGAGGAGATTTACAAGGATGTTGCCTGGATTGGGTGGCATGCCTTATGAGGATAGGTTGAGGGAGCTCGGTCTTTTCTCCCTGGAGAGACAAAGGATGAGAGATGACCTGATAAAGGTTTATAAGATGTTGAGAGGTATAGATAGGATGGATTCTCAGAGGCTATTTCCCAGGTCTGAAATGGTCGCTACGAGAGGACACAGGTTTAAGGTGCTGGGGAGTAGGTACAGAGGAGATGTTAGGGGTAAGTTTTTCACTCAGAGGGTGGTGGGTGAGTGGAATCGGCTGCCATCAGTGGTGGTGGAGGTGAACTCGTTGGAGTCTTTTAAGAGACTTCTGGATGAGTACATGGGATTTAATGGGATTGAGGGTTATAGATAGGCCTGGTAGGTAGGGATATGATCAGCGCAACTTGTGGGCCAAAGGCCCTGTTTGTGCTGTAGTGTTCTGTGTTCCCTGATGGAGGTTTGGCATTTAAGATGCACTGCAGCAACTCACCAAGGTGCCTTCAAAAGCACCTTCCAAACCCACAACTCTAGCACCGAGCAGTAGGAGCATCACCATCTTAAGAACATAAGAACATAAGAAATAGGAGCAGGAGTAGGCCATCTAGCCCTTCGAGCCTGCCCCGCCATTCAATAAGATCATGGCTGATCTGTCGCGGCTCAGTTCCACATTCCCGCCCTCTCCCCATAACCCTTAATCCCCTCGCTTATCAAAAATCCATCAACCCGCGTCTTAAAAATATTTAGCAAGGCAGCCTCCACCACCTCAACGGGCAGCGAATTCTAGAGATTCACCACCCTTTGAGTGAAGAAGTTCCTCCTCAACTCCGTTCTAAACCGCCCCCCCTTTATCTTGAGGCTGTGCCCCCTAGTCCTACTGCCCTTGCTGAGCGGGAAGAGTCTCTCCACCTCTATCCTATCCATCCCATTCATCATCTTATATGTCTCAATGAGATCTCCCCTCATTCTTCTAAACTCTAATGAGTACAAGCCTAATTTATTCAGCCTCTCCTCACAGCTCAACCCCCTCAACTCCGGTATCAGCCTAGTAAACCTCCTCTGCACTCCCTCCAAGGCCAAAATATCCTTGCGTAAGTACGGCGACCAAAACTGCACACAGTACTCCAGCTGCGGCCTCACCAATGCCCTATACAGCTGCAGCAAGACCTCCCTACTTTTATATTCAATCCCCCTCGCTATGAAGGCCAGCATCCCATTCGCCTTCCTGACCACCTGCTGCACCTGCAAGCTGGGTTTTTGCGACTCATGCACAAGGACCCCGAGGTCCCTCTGCACCATCGCCTGCTGCAGTTTTTCGCCCCGTAAGTAATAGTCCTTCCTACCATTCTTCCTACCAAAGTGGACCACCTCGCACTTGCCAACATTAAATTCCATTTGCCAGTTCCTGGCCCATTCTCCCAGCCTATCTAGATCCTTCTGCAGACTCTCCACATCCTCCGCGCAATTTGCCGTTCCACCAATCTTGGTGTCATCAGCAAATTTCGACACCATGCACTCGGTTCCCTCCTCCAGATCATCTATATAAATGGTAAATAGCTGAGGCCCCAGCACCGATCCCTGGGGCACTCCACTAGTCACCAACCGCCAATCTGAATAGCACCCATTAACCCCCACTCTCTGCCTCCTATTTGACAGCCAATCCTCTATCCACGCTAACACCCTACCCCCAACTCCATGCCCCCTTACCTTCTGCAATAACCTCTTGTGAGGTACCTTGTCAGATGCCTTCTGAAAATCAAGAAAGACCACATCCACCGGCTCTCCTCTATCCACCGCCCTAGACACATCCTCATAGAACTCCAATAAATTTGTCAGACATGTCTTCCCCTTAACGAAACCGTGCTGCGTCTGCTCTATCAAGCAATTCCCCTCAAGATGCCTCGCTATTTCCTCCTTGATGACGGATTCTAACATTTTACCCACAACAGACTTTAAACTAACTGGCCTATAATTCCCTGCCTTTTGCCTGGCACCCTTCTTAAACAACGGCGTAACATTAGCCGCTTTCCAATCTTCCAGCACTTCCCCGGAATCCAGCGAAGTCTGGAAAATAACCACCAAGGCATCCACTATCACCTCCGCCATTTCTTTCAGAACCCTCGGAAGCATTCCATCCGGTCCTGGGGACTTGTCCACAATCAGTCCCTCCAGTCTGTCGAGCACCGCCTCTCTAGTAACAATAATGTCATTGAGACCCTCCAGTCCTACCACCTTTCCATCGCTAACACCCGGCAAATTATTCACGTCTTCCTCCGAGAAGACCGAAACAAAAAAGTTATTCAAGACCTGAGCCATTTCCCCATCCCCTACCACTAAGTCGTCCTCTAAGGGTCCAACGTTCACCCTAGCCAGCCTCTTCCTTTTTATATGTTTATAAAAACTCTTGCTATCCTTTTTTATATTAAGCGCTAGCCCAGCTTCATAGTTTCTCCTACCCTTCTTTATCAACTTCTTTGTCAATCTTTGCTGACATTTAAACCTCTCCCAATCCTCTTCTCGCCCACTACTCTTAGCTACTCTAAACGCCTCCGCTTTTAATTTAAAGTTCCTCTGCAAACCAAGCCACATGCAATCCTGACTTGGAAATATATTATCCTCACTGTTGCTGGATTAAAATCCTGGAACTCCCTCACTAGTGATTTGTTGTACCTACACCACTAGGATTGCAACAACTTAAGTGGCTCACCACTGCCTTCTTGAGGGCAATTGAGGATGAACAATAAATGCTGGCCTTGCACTGCCACTCGCATCCCGTGAAATACCGAAATTAATGGATCTCTGAAATGCCTATGATCTTTATCAGTCTCCCCACAACTAATCCAATGGTCCTCTCTGACTAATCCCATGATTGTTTAAATATTTTTTCAAAATCCATAGTTTTTCAGATTTTCTACATGGACTGTAGCCTGGTTGTTGTAAATCTGTTCATTTTGATTTTAATGCATTGAAAATCAGGCATGAATCTACAGTGGATGGATGGTGCCTCTTGCCATGTTATCCCTTCCTTTCTGTGATTGTGTTTTCTCACCTTCTTACTTAAAACGTTTGGTTCTAAATTTCATTTTAGATTCTTGGATGGTGATGTTGAAAAAAAATTAGATTATTGCTTTACTGGAGTATGTTACTGAGCCAGTATTGAGGATGTTTATTGTGCTTCTAGCCAGCAGTAAACCATCCATGGAAGTGTTCAGCATTGATATTAAGGGCAGAAAATACCTGAGGACATTGATTTAAGGTGAATGACAAAAGAACCAAAAGTGAAATGAGTAGAAAGCTTTTTATGTAACTTGTGGTTAGGCTTGACAGTGCACTGCTTGAGAGTGGCAGAGGTATTCAGTCACAGCTTTCAGAAGGGTATAGGATAATTATCCTAAGAGAAAAACTTGCAGTGCTTTGGGGAAAGGGGAGTTGCTCTTGCAGAGAGCCAGCAAGGATGTGACAGGGCAAACAGTTTCTTCCTTTGCTGTAACCATTGTGATTCTTTACTGCACCCCTCACTATAAATGCAAAATAAATCTGTTTTCCTCTCATCTTGACAAATGCTCAATTCAGCTGCATTCTTATGTAACACTCAACGTGAATATGCCCTATTCAGAATTGTCTAAATATGTCATGTAAAATTTAAACCTCAAACTAGTTCCAGTTTCTTTTGACTGGCTGTATTTGTATGTAGGCCATTCTGCCTTGATAGATAGCTATTCTCAAACACTGTATTACTTCTCTTCAAATATGTACATTAAAACATTTGATCAAAAGCTGGTTAACTTCTTTTTATGAAACAGGAAATCTACATTTTTTAACGTTCTAACAAAAAGCCAGGCTGCCGCTGAAAACTTTCCCTTCTGTACGATTGATCCCAATGAAAGCAGAGTGCCAGTTCCAGATGAGCGGTTTGACTTCCTCTGCCAGTACCACAAACCTGTCAGGTATGTTGATTTACCAGCTCGCGAATTAATACTGCCTTGGAAATTGATTTAATATAGATAGGTGACAAAGCATTTTTATGTTAAAATGATAAGTCTTGAGATTATCAAAATTTAACATGCAACTGCCCTATAGATGTCTAATGCTTAAACCTTTTAACATTTATGTTTGCATCTTAAAGTATTTTCAGTGATTATATTTCACTGGCTTTAAAGCACTTTGAGTCTTCTTGAGGTCATGAAAGGTACCATTATAAATTAATATCAAAATAATTTGCATACTGTTCACTTGAATTGTGTTTTGGCTGTTTTTTAAGCCTCCAGTTGTACCTAAAGGAACTTTGTACCTAACAACATTGATTTTTAGCCATGTTTTGAAAAATTCTAGTGGGTTTTCATCAAGTATGATGTGAGCCTTATTAGCAATCATTATTCTGTTTGGGTAACCTCTTGCATGATATAAAGAACAGTAGCGACAGGAACACGCCCTTTGGCCCATCCAGTCTGCACTGATCATGTTGTCCTATCTAGACCAACCACCTGTATCTCTATTCCCCACCTATTCATGTGTCTATCCAGATAAATCTTAAATGTCGCTAACGTGTCTGCCTCAACCACCTCACTTGGCAGTGCATTCCAGGCCCCCAACCACCCTTTGTGTAAAAAAAATGGTTATAATATAATGCTATCATAGTAGTGTTTTATATGAGATGTTGTCATCCAGTCTCTCCACCTTCTAATTTCTTCTTCTAAGTATTCCTTCATATTCTCCCCCGCCCCCTAAGAGATCAGCAGAGACAGGTTAATTGCTGAATGGCATTTAGCCGTTCAAATTAACTGGCAAAAGGAATAAAAGTAACGTGAGGACAAAATCTTTCACCCAGAGGGTGGTTGGAGTATGGAAGGATTCCTTGAGAAGGTTCGGTTCAATCACAGTATTCAAAGATTTGTTTAAAAATAATTTTAGAATCATCATTGTCATTACTTTTTCAGATTTTTTTTTGCGTTCTTGCAACTTGATAAGCCTAACAAGCCATATTTGCACATGAAATGAGTACTTTGGTTGTAGGAGCACGAAAGGCATTTTGTTCACAATTAAGTCTCACAAGCAATAGGGAAATAGATGACCAGAATAAGTTGATTTTGATATATTGAAGATATTTTGTTTCATTGTGGAGTTCAGTGGCTAATTTTTTTTTAATCAAAGTATTTTGGCCTATCTAATGCAGTGTATATTAGCCATTAATGAGATATGATGAATTGGGAAAATAGATGTGCAAATGTAGTCCGTTTTATGACTGTGTTGCTGCTTGCAGTTACTCCTGCCAGGAGATGATACGTTACAAGCGTCAATCTTGCGCCATTCTCATACATCCACTGTAGCTCACCTGAAACCATTCTGTGACGTCCATTCACTTATGATTAAGTCTTTCTGTTGTCCATTCGAAGAGATCTCTAGATTTTTAACTCTAAGCAAATGGCTGAAGTATAGAGATTTTCTTTTCTGAATGTCCCTTTTTTAGAGGTTTTTTGCTCTTGCAATTTCAAACATCTCTTCATTTGTCTTGATGTCTATGTATGAAAGTTGTAGTCTGGGTCTTAGTAGCCACATTTCAAAACCCTCTATTTTCTTCCACAGATTTTTACTTGTCCAGGTTTCTGAAGCATACAGGAAAATGGTTTAGACATAACATGTATTTTTTTATTATTGTTACAAGTTTGAGTTTTCTTATTAACGCATCCTTCATCATCACACGTTTACTTGTGACTACCTTAATCTTTCTTCTGACTTCAGCATTGCATCATTTGTCCTGAATAACTTGCTCCAGTGTGACACCATCCACTTCAATCTTCATTCTAGCCTTTTCTAATGTAGTCTTTCCAACCACTGTGTCATTATTTTTGTCTTTTTGGATTTCCTACTCAATCCATATTCTAAAATTTTAGATTTTACTTGATCTACTATATTTTCTAGGACCTTTTCTGATTCTTCAGCCTGCTGTGTCTTGTCAGCAAACTGCAGGTTTATGTTCTTGCCTCCAATTTTAAACCCCTGGAAGAATAACACCAAAGTTGCACATGCGATTTCAGTATTCATATTCACGCAGAGTATGAATTTTGTCCTTGGACTTAAAGATATTGGTGATTTAGAGATATTCCACAGTTCAACATCTGGCATTGACTGTCAAGCACTCTGCCCTGAATTGACATTGTGCGTCAGGTCTCTAGCGTACTTGCCACTGTATCAATGTAATTTTTATTCCCATTTTCTACAATAGTTGGTTATATTAGTCAAGATTATAAATTCAAAGTGGCCAACATATAGCAAATTTCTTATCCCGACTCTGTGTTTTCACCACTGGCTCACTTTTGACTTCTCGATTTCTGGATTCCTCTGTTGTTAGGATTGGGCTTCTGTACTGTGTGTACTCATGTTTTAGATTCCCCAACCAGTGGAATGATTTCTCAACGTCTACTCTATTAAGCCCTACAGAACAATGAAATTGTGCCTTGTGCTTCTGAACTCTAGAGAATATAAACCCAGTTTACTCAGTCTCTCATCACAGGGCAACCCCCTCATGCCAGGGACCAATTTGGTGAAGGTTTGCTGTACTGCCTCCAATGCAAGTTATGATCTGGCACTTAGTACGTGCTGTACAAACCAAATCCCAAAGACAAACTTGGCAAGCTAGCACAACTATTTTCTATTTGCATTTTACTGTGAGAAGATATATGTATTGTAATTCGGTGTCACAAAATCTAGTAATATTTTTGGAGCTTTTAAATATTAAATTAAAACATTTATTAAGAACAGAAAACTTGCACAAGATTACATATATGCAATTAAACTTAGTCTTACAGAACATTCCTCCCAAAAGATTCCTAATTGTTAGACTCACCCCATTAGGCAACAGTCCTTATAGATATTTTGTTTATTAAAACATTCCAGTAATGTTATCACAAAGCAAACTCCAATGTTGCTGTAAGGAAGGACATCACAGGACTTCTCTCTCTCTCTCTCCCTCTCTCTCCCCCCCACTTAGCTGTGGAAGTTCAAGATTTTAAAACAAAATCCTGCTTTCTGGAACAACCAGCCACCACTATGGGGTGGTTGAAAGCTACTCATTCCATCTCTTCATAGTTCTGTCCCAGCACAGAGCACCCTGCATCACCCTCAACACCTCACCCAACCTCGTTTTAAATATGCTTTATTTTCTCGTTCATCTTTTCCCATTGACCTTTTCCTTCTTTGAACTTTCTTGTTTTCCTTATGGCCATTGCTTTCAGGTAACATTAAATTTAATAACTTCGCATTATTATCTTTTCCCAGCTGAAAACTTCTGTTTACTATGAAATGCACATAGCATAATCCTGCTTTGCAAAATATCACAGTAGATCCCCAAAATATTTAAAAAGTTTTATTCTCAAAAATATATACTTTCTGAAATTGTGGAGACTCAAACTTACACCGTGCTCCAGATGTGGTCTTACCTAAGCCTTGTACAACTGCAAGGAACACTTATTTGTTTTTGTAATAAAGACCAATTTGTTTTCCTAATTGCTTGTTGCACCTGCATGCTAACTTTTTGCATTACTTGTACAAGTCTCTTCACACTTAACGCAATACGTCAATATGTTTCTCACTTCTAAAAACAATTCTACTGTTTAGTCTTATGACCAAAGTGAATCATTTCACATTTCCCTATATTACATTGACCATATTGTCGCCCAGTCACCTACTCTGTCTATATCTCTTTGCAGGTTCCCTCCTTACACCTTACCTTTCTATAGCTAGTACTATCAGCAAATTTGGGTACATTATTCTCTTCTAAGCTATTAATGTAGATTGTGAATAGCTGAGGCTCAGGCATTGATCTGAGTGACACCACTGTTTACTGCCTGCCAATGTGAAAAAGCCCCATTTATGCCCACACTCTCTTTTTTGATCCTCTATCCATGTAATATATAACCCCATTCCACAAGCCTCGTTTTGCCCATTAACCTTTCTGTGTGGTACCTTTTCAAATTTCTTTTGAAAATCCAGGTATACAACATTTATTGATTCCCCTTTATCTACTCATCTTGTTACATTCTCACAAAAGTCTAATAAATTTGTCAAAGAGGATTTTGGGAAATAAAAAAGAGAATCTTCAGCAATTACTTGCTCCTTTTGGAGTTTCCCAAGGATTAATTTTTGGCTTTTTCTATTATTCATCTATTGCTGTCCACTGGTGACACTATTCAAAGACACACTATCAGATTCCATATATATGTGGGGGAAATCTAGCTCCAATTCTCCACTACTTCTCTGAACATCTCTGGTGTCTCTTGCGCTTTCAGCCTGCATGTTGAACAACCAGTCTTGAATGGGCTGCTGTCTCATTCAGTTGAATAATAGGAGGCCTGAAACTTTTGGCATTGGCCCCCTGTTTCAAACTCTGCTCTCTTGACACTGAATCCCTGGAAATGCATGTGTGACTGGAAAAGTGGTGTAGGAGAGAGAACTTCAGATTTTTAGGACAGTGAGATTAGGTTGGAGTAGGTGAGTCCTGTGCACGCTAGATAGGTTGCACTTGAACATGGCTGAATGAGTATCCTCATGGAGAGATTAACCAGTGTTATGGGGAGGAATTTAATAAGAACATAAGAAATAGGAGCAGGAGTAGGCCATGTAGCCCTTCGAGCCTGCCCCGCCATTCAGTAAGATCATGGCTGATCTGACGTGGCTCAGTTCCACTTTCCCACCTTCTTCCCATAACCCTTAATCCCCTTGCCAACTAAAAACCTATCTACCCGCGTCTTAAATATATTTAGCGAGGCAGCCTCCACCACTTCACGGGCAGAGAATCCCCCCCCCAACCCACTGTCCTTTCTGAGCGGAAAGAGTCTCTCCACCTCTATCCTATCCATCCCGTTCATCATCTTATACGTCTCAATGAGATCTCCCCTCATTCTTCTAAACTCTTAACGAGTACAAGCCTAGTTTATTCAGCCCCGCCTCATAGCTCAACCCCCTCAACTCCGGTATCAGCCTAGTGAGCCTCCTCTGCATTCCCTCCAAGGCCAAAATATCCTTGCGTAAGTGCGGCGACCAAAACTGCACACAGTACTCCAGCTGCAGCCTCACCAGTGCCCTGTACAGTTGCAGCAAGACCTTCCTACTTTTATATTCAATCCCCCTCACTATGAAGGCCAGCATCCCATTAGCCTTCCTGACCACCTGCTGCACCTGCAGGCTGGGTTTTTGTGACTCATGCACAAGGACCCTGAGGTCCCTCTGCACCGTAGCATGCTGCAGTTTCTCGCCATGTAAGTAGTAGTCCTTCCTACCATTATTCCTACCAAAGTGGACAACTTCACACTTGCCAACATTAAATTCCATTTGCCAGTTCCTGGCCCATTCGCCCAGCCTATCTAGATCCCTCTGCAGACTTTCCACACCCTCCGCACAATTTGCTGTTCCACCAATCTTGGTGTCATCAGCAAATTTCGACACCATACGCTCGGTTCCCTCCTCCAGATCATCTATATAAATGGTAAATAGCTGAGGCCCCAGCACCAATCCCTGGGGCATTCCAGTAGTCACCAACCACCAATCTGAATAGCACCCATTGACCCCCACTCTCTGCCTCCTGTTTGACAGCCAATCCCCTATCCACGCTAACACCCTACCCCCAACTCCATGCCCCCTAACCTTCTGTAACAACCTCTTGTGCAGCACCTTATCAAATGCCTTCTGAAAATCAAGAAACGCCACATCCACCGGTTCTCCTTTATCCACCGCACTAGACACACCCTCATAGAATTCCAATAAATTCGTCAGACATGACTTCCCCTTAATGAAACCGTGCTGCGTCTGCTCTATCAAACAATTCTCCTCAAGATGCCTCGCTATTTTCCCCTTGATTACGGATTCAAGCATTTTACCTACAACAGACGTTAAACTAACCAGCCTATAATTCCCTGCCTTTTGCCTGCTACCCTTCTTAAACAACGGCGTAACATTAGCCATTTTCCAGTCTTCCGGCACTTCCCAGGAATCCAGCGAGGTTTGGAAAATAATCACCAAGGCATCCACTATCACCTCCGCCATTTCTTTCAGAACCCTTGGATGCATTCCATCTGGTCCTGGGGACTTGTCCACAGTCAGTCCCTCCAGTCTGTCAAGCACTGCCTCTCTAGTAACAATAATGTCATTCAGGCCCTCCACTCCTACCATCTTTCCATCGCTAACACTCGGCAAACTATTCACGTCCTCCTCCATGAAGACCGAAGCAAAAAAGTTATTCAAGGCCTGAGCCATTTCCTCATCCCCCACCACTAAGTCCCCCCTCTCATCCTCTAAGGGTCCAACGTTCACCCTAGCCAGCCTCTTCCTTTTTATATATTTATAAAAACTCTTACTGTCCTTTTTTATATTTAGCACTAGCCCAGCTTCATAGTTTATCCTTCCTTTCTTTATCAACTTCTTCGTCAATCTTTGTTGATATTTAAACCTCTCCCAATCCTCTTCTCGCCCACTACTCTTAGCCACTCTAAACACGTCCGCTTTTAATTTAATACTCTCCTTTACCTCCTTTGTTATCCACAGCTGATTATCTCTCCTCCTATGATCCTTTTTAACCATCGGAGTAAATTTCTGCTGAGCGCCAAGAAAGATCTCCTTAAAGATCGTCCACTGTTCTTCAGCAGACCTACCTTCCAATGTGCTCCCCCAATCAACATTCGCCAATTCCTCTCTCATCCTATCGTGCTCCCCTCTGTTCAAACAAAGGACACAGGTCCGGGAACCCGCTTTCTCCTCCTCCATCTGCATCAGAAACTCCACCGTACAATGATCACTCTTCCCAAGAGGATCCTTCGCCACAAGGTCCCTAGTTCTACCTGCCTCATTACATAACACCAGATCCAAGATAGCTTGCTCCCTCGTCGGCTCCAAACTAATTTAAACTAATTTGGGACATGGATCAGAACATGAAAAGCAGAGGAAATGGGTGGAGTGCCTAACAAAATAGGAGATAAACACCAAATGAATAAAGAAAAGCGTAAAAACATTAGATACAAAAACAGACACCAGCAAGGTGTCAGAGAACAAATTTCTGAGAAAGCCAAAATAATAGCGCAGTATGGGGGACTTATTGCCCTGTAATAGACTAGAAGAAGGAGCAGTGTATACGTAGGTCAAGGACAGTGAAAATTTCTAAAATGTGCACAGGAGAGTTTTCTTAATCGATATTTCTCTCCAGTGTAGCAGTGTTGGATCTGGTCCTACAGGGAATGACATAAATCAAGTGAAATGTGTTTCAGTGGAAAAACAAAGTATACTGGCTATAAATGTACCATAATACACGCCTGTCAATATATTTAATGAGTTTGCAAATTTTACATACTAGATACTTTCCTGAAACCATGTTGTTTTGGAAACCTGAGGCTATCACAAGATCAGCGCCAGTCTAGGTACTTTGACACTTCCAGTGAAGCACTTGTCACAATGTTCCAGATCCAGACCATGTTTAAGGCATTTGATGCATTTGCATTCTTTTATTCTGCTTCCCAGTAACAGAGCACATGTTCTAAAGTTGCTTTGATGAATCAGTGAATTGTTTGATTCTCCTCCCCACTCTATTTTGAACAGCTCATTACCAGCTGAAGCAGGGCTTGTTAGCCTGTATCAAGGAACTCTGCAATTTTGCCAAGTTAAGCCACTGATAGAAACAACTTAGTGCAGGGTGTGTTGAGAATGTGGAACTTGATAACGCATGCAGTTATTGGTGCATTTAAGGGAAAGCTGGAATCTGAACACTGGAAAGAATTGTTGGACTCAATGGCCCATTATATGCACTGAAACTTAATGTAATGTCATTAGGTTTAAAGGTAGTGATGTGTTATGATCTTGGACTTGACCTCTAAGTTTTTAGTAAGAAATGCTTGGGGACCAATATTGTTTAAAGTAGACACAAGTTTGAGATTCAAGACACCTGCTCAGAAACTAAAACCACAAGCTTCTGTGGATTTTGAGCAAACAGAAGTTGAACGGTATGAGGTCAGAAAGATAAAATCATTTACAATATCTATCCTTTGCTCTAACATTCAGGGTAAATATGAGGTGTATGTAAATTAACAGGAAAGCTGTGGTCAAACACGTGACAGTGCCTAATAAATGGCAGATGCAACCAAGATCAGTTGTGGACAGCTGAACCATCCGGATTTCAATAAACACCAAGTCAACTGATCTCTTTGAAACTCTGGCTCTCTCATTAGAGATTCTTGTCTTCATTTCTGAAGGTCTCACCTGGGAATTCACTGTAAAAGTTGCTTCAACTCAGATGGTCTCAGTTGCATCAGCTCTTCAGCTGAGCAGAACACAACGATTCCAAAGGAATACCTTTACTGTAGCAGAGTCACCAACCTTCTGCTGCCCTCTCCGATTGCCAGGGCTTCTCTTGAGCCCTTGCCACTTAGTCTGCCAGTCTCCTGTCTGGGCCACCTCTTTTGGGACCATTCCGTGTCTCCTCTCTGTTTGTGACTTTTCTCTGTCCTCTTTCCCTATCCCATGCTTGGGACTCTCGTATTCAACAGTGCTCTGCTCCTGGTTACATGAACCAGATTTTTGAGCTGTTTTCCTTTTCCTGCAGGCATTCTGGGTCCACCCTTGGGCCAAATAACTCAAAATGCTGAACTGCGCATGTGCAACCCACTCAGTTTGCACAGGTGTGGAAACACTGAAGTTTGGTGGTACTTAGAGTTCCTGATGTCTGCCCTTGACTTTAAGATAAGTCTGGCTTTCAAAGCAAATGAATAAGGAAAAACAAAATGCCAACTACAAAAAGAGACCTTTATAGTGAGATTTTTGAGAAGAGCTGTAGCATTGATTGGTTGACTGCAAATAAAAATTGGCTGAAAAAGCAGTAATTGAGCGATGGCAGGTATCCCAGGAGATAAAAGCAAGATAGTGCGGATGCCAGAATCTGAAACAAAACAGAAAATGCTGGAAAATCCCAGCAGGTCAGAGTTGGGACCTGCCATTTTATTGGTAGGCGGACGTGCTGTCGAGGGGGGTGAGGTGTTCAGGACCCACAGTTTGATAGGGGGCTTGGTGGTTGTGACCTATATTTTGGGAGCCTCTGATGTAAAGTGTTTCTAGCATTCATTAGAAAATCTGTTTTTTTTCTGCTTCTTATGAGATTAGTTGCAAGAAAGTTCTAACACTGAAGCTTCCACTATGATAATTAAGAATTAAACATTTTACAATCTTTAGTTAAAAAGAATAACAAAGGGGAGCTTTATTTATGGTTGCAATAAAATAGACTAATTGTCAATACATAATTATGAAAAGTTAATTTGATTGTCATAATTGTACACACATTGCTAATTGCTCCATTGTTGTTTAGGTTTCCTAATTGTAAAGTGACTTATTTCTTCACAGGATGTGGGTGTCACTGGCTATGTCAGCATTTGTTGCCCATCCTTAACCGCCCTTGAAAAGATAGTGGTGAGCTGCCTTCTTGAACCACTGCAGTCCATTTGCTATAGGTACAATCATCACGTTGTTGGGTTGGGCTTGCTAGGATTTTGATCCAACAACGGTGAAGGAGCGGCAATATAGTTCCAAGTCAGGAATTATACTGTGTCGTTTGCAGAGGAACCTGCAGGTTGTGTTGTTCCCATTCATCTCCTGCTTTGTCCTTCTAGATGCTAGAATTTGTGGGTTTGGAAGGCACTGCTGAAGGAGCCTTGGTGAGTTATTGCAGTTCACCTTTTAGAGATTCCACACTGCTCCAGCTATATGTCAGTGGTGGGGTGAGTGAATGTTTAAGGTGGTGGGCGGGGTGCCAATCAAACTGGCTGCTTTGTCCTGATGGTGTCAAGCATCTTGGATGTTCTTGGAGCTGCATTCATCCAGGCAGATGAAAAGTAGTACATCAAGTGCCTGTCTGGTGACCTCTGACTGGTCAGACTCTGGGGAGTTAGGTTAGTTGTTCACAATTCACCACCCCAACTTGCTGTTGTAGCCACCATACTTATTTTGCTGCTCAAGTTCAGATTCTGGTCACTGGTAACCCCAGGATGTTGATAGAGGAGGATTCAGCAATGACAATGCCATTGAATGTGAAGGGATGATGGATAGATTCTATCTTGTTGGAGATGGTCGTTGTCTGACATTTGTATGGCACAAATGCTGTTGGCTACTTATCAGAGTTGCTGCATTTCAGCTTTCAGTATCTGAAGAGTTGTGAATGGCATTGAACATAAGTCAATACCCCACTTCTGATGTAATGATGGAGGAAAAGTCATTGATGATGTACTGAAGATGGTTAGGCCTAGGATACTGCCCTGAGGAACTCTTCTAGCAATATCCTGAGACTAAGATGATTGATCTCCAACTACCATAACCATTTTCCTTTGTGCTAGGTATGACTCCAATCAGGGAGTGTTGACTCCCATTGATTTCAGATTTGCTAGAGCTCCTTGATGCTGCGCTCGGTCAAAAGTTTCATTGATGTCAAGGGTAGTCACTTTCATCTCACCTTTTGTCCAAGCTTACAGCAAGACTGTAATGAGGTCAGCAACTGGGTGGCCAGGGTGGAACCCAAACTGAGCATCACTAAGCAGACTATTGCCATGTAAGTGCTGCTTGATTGCACTGTTGATCACACCTGCCATCTCTTTGATGATCGAGAAAAGACTGATGGAGTAGTAATTAACCAGGTTAGATTTGTTCTGCTTTTTGTGGACAGAACATAATTGGGCAGTTTAACATATTACTGACAAGGTGCCAGTATTGCAGCTGTACTGGACTAGTTGGACTAGGGGCTGTTTCTGAAACACACGTCTTCAGTATTGCTGTTGGAATGTTATCAAGGTCCATAGTCTTTGTAGTATTCAGTACCTTCAGCTGTTTCTTGAATGCTTGAGTGGCACAGTGGTTAGCACTGCTGCCTCACAATGCCAGGGTCCCAGGTTCGGTTCTCTGCTTGGGTCACTGTCTGTGCGGAGTTTGTATGGTCTACCTGTGTCTGCATGAGTTTCCTCCGGACGCTTTGGTTTCCTTCCACAGTCCGAAAGACATGCTGGTTAGGTGCATTGGCCATGCCAAATTCTCCCTCTGTGATTTTCACAATAACTTCG
This sequence comes from Carcharhinus amblyrhynchos, assembly GCF_965287045.1. Classification (NCBI taxonomy): domain Eukaryota; kingdom Metazoa; phylum Chordata; class Chondrichthyes; order Carcharhiniformes; family Carcharhinidae; genus Carcharhinus; species Carcharhinus amblyrhynchos. The sequence goes on from NC_137334.1 coordinate 44,732,850, forward strand.
TCGCAGTGTTAATGTCGGCCTACTTGTGATACTAATAAATAAACATAAAGCTTATATCATGTGGACTGAATTTCAACAAGCCAAAGGTTTTTTGCTGCTTGTTGAGACCATTGTTGCCAAAATTTGGGATATGGTCTCCTGCCCTTTTTTTAAGTTGTGTTAGGCAGAGAGTGTTAATATTTTTGATTGATTTTGGGTTTTCTGTTGAATTTTAAGTCTTCCAGCAGCAAATGGTGTTGAATGCTACTAACTATTGCAGAATTGAGTTTGTGAAGTTAGAATTTGAAGTTGATAAAGATGTAAAAAATTGTAAAAGTGCTACTCTTGAAAAGCTGGTGTTTGTTTCAGTGTTGGATATTTAATATGCAAAGTACATACAGAGTCCAAGCTGAAACATTTGTATCAAAATATCAAGCTGTAGCCTTGACAAGACAACCCGTTTTCTTGAATTTTGCCCAATCAATTTAAAGCAGGCACTCAACTACCAGGAACCAATATATTTGATTTGGTGCTGAAAAAAAATCAGACCAATCCTATTGTAGGAAAATTGATAGGTCATCACAGGTATAAAAGAGAGTGCATTAGGGAGAAACAGGAGTTAGGAACTGTGATCTCTCAAGTCTTAAGAGTGAGGGAGCAGCTCTCAACTCTGCCAGTTTCAGGTATCTCTTAAGAGAATGCGCTATCTAGTGAACAAAAGGTACCAAATCAGAAAGAACCAACAGAAGAACTCAAAGTTTTCAAAAGCCACAAAACCTGATTTTATATTTTGAGTGACTGAATTCAATTTTTTTGGTTAATGAATGAGTACTGTATTTATTTGAAGAGCATTCCAGTAGAATTCTATTTTATTATGTATGTTACTTGTTTAGTTAAAATTCCGTTAGTTAAATAAATTGTAAAGCGTTCATTTAAAGTGAGTGTAACGTATTTCTGTTAGTTAACAACTAAACATAACTGAAGAACAGTTCACACCTTCCCACACACTAATAACAGATTACGAGGTAAGGTATTCCTCTGTGGGGGATTCAGATTTACTTCTCAATACAACCTATCCAAGTAACTAACCTCCAGAAAATATATAGGGCAACCAGTTGAAAAATAAACCTGCTTTTTCACCATCATGTTACATCAGTAACCAATCCTGTGCCCCTAGACATTTCTACAGAGTTCAAATAAGGCAGGGAAAAACAGGCTTTAGGACGAAATTGAAATTGTATGCTTGGCACAGAAAAGTTTGGAGGAAGCATGGTTTTACGCTCTGTCCTTTTGCATTTACACAGTAAAAAGTCTGACAACACCAGGTTTTAGTCCAACCGATTTATTTGATAATAGTCTCACAAGCTTTCGAGGTTTCCCTCTTCGTCAGGTGAATGGAGAGTTCTGGCCTCAGACAGAGCATATAAAGCACAGACAGTTTAGAGATTACTGATTAGAATGCGAATCCTTACACCTAACCTGCTGTTCAAGACCTGAAGTGGCTGACAATGTGAGTGGAAGGAGCACTGATCACAGGTTACAGAGATGTGTATTGTCTCCAGACAGTACAGTAAGTGAGGTTTTGCAAACCCAGGCACGTCACGGGGGTTACAGATAGTGCGACATGAACCCAAGATCCCTGTTGAGACCGTCCTCATGTGTGCGGAACTTGGCTATCAGTGCCTGTTCAGCGACTCTGCACTGTCGTGTGTCGTGAAGGCCGCCTTGGAGAATGCTTACCCGAAGGTCAGAGGCTGAATGCCCGTGACCACTGAAGTGTTCGCCAACAGGAAGGGAACAGTCTTGCCTGGTGATTGTCGAGCGATGTTCATTCATCTGTTGTCGTAGCGTCTGCATGGTCTCCCCAATGTACCATGCTTCGGGACATCCTTTCTTGCAACGTATCAGGTAGGCAATGTTGGCCGAGTTGCAAGAGTATTTACCATGTATCTGGTGGATGGTATTCTCACGTGTGATGATGGTATCCATGTCGATGATCCGGCATGTCTTGCAGAGGTTTGCTGTGGCAGGGTTGTGTGGAATTGTGGTCACTGTTCTCCTGAAGGCTGGGTAGTTTGCTGCGAACAATGGTCTGTTTGAGGTTGTGTGGTTGTCTGAAGGCAAGAAGTGGGGGTGTGGGGATAGCCCTGGCGAGATGTTCGTCTTCATCAATGATATGTTGAAGACTCCGGAGAAGATGCCTTGAACAGCAGGTTAGGTGTAAGGATTCGCATTCTAATCAGTAATCTCTAAACTGTCTGTGCTTTATATGCTCTGTCTGAGGCCAGAACTCTCCATTCACCTGACGAAGAGGGAAACCTCGAAAGCTTGTGAGTCTATTATCAAATAAATCGGTTGGGCTAAAACCTGGTGTTGTCAGACTTTTTACTGTGTTTACGCCAGTCCAACGCCAGCATACCCACATCATGACTTTAGCATTTATCCATGAGACATATTTGCATTTTTATAGTATATTACGTGGCCTCAGGACATGTTAAAGTGCTTCACAGTCAATGAAGTACTTCTGAAGTACAGTCACTATTATGATGTGGGATAACCAGCTAGTTAATTTGTACAATGAAAGGTCCCATAAATTCAAAAAGTAAATGACTGGTTAACAGGAAATTTGTCAGATTAAACAAAGCACCCAACCCATTCTCCAATCAATATTTGGACTTGACTAACTGAGTTATGAACAATTACTAGTTTCTACATAGTGCCTTTTATCAAAGTGAAAACACTCTTAAGTGCTTCACAGTTGTCATCAGCTGCTTGATGTTAGATTAACCTGCCACTGGACTTCTATGGGCTAGATTTTTTTCATCAGAAGACTAGACAGTTCAAATATGTTAGGTCCTTCTTTCTCTTATTTTAATACTCAGAAGCTGTGCAGATGACCTTCTAGTGGCTTTGAACTGCCTTAGGTTTTGCATCATTGACCTACTAGACATGCTCTGCCCATGGGAACGAATAGGTATTTTGTAAAGCATCACTGATTACACAAGAGTTTGAGACAGTCTGAGATTTACCTTCATTTCACAAGGGCAGCCAAAGGTGTATAGCCATATGCAGCATCATATTGCAATATGTTATCTTGACTTTGTGAACATTCTCACCTGAGTAAGTATGTCATAGCTTCAAGATCTATTCTAAGAACTTGAATCTAAGCCAATGCTTGGCTGCATTATTAAATTAATGTTCCATTAATGGAAGAGATGCTAAACACAGTGCCTATTCAGCTGGCACTATTTCAACAAGAGCAGAGAAGTCTCTTTGCTGTTTGGTGACACACATTCTATAACCAGCACATATAGCTGAACTGGTCACTTACCTCGTTGCTTTTTGTGGAACTGCTGTGGGAAAATTGACTACCATTTTTGCTGAGAATATGACAAGTATGCTAAATGTATTTAAATTCTCTGTCCTTTCTCTCTCTTTTGCTGTCGCTCTACTTTCCCCTTTCTTCATGTTCACACTCTTTTTCCCTGTTCCACATCCCCACTGACCTATAGTACGTTCTGTGCCTTTGTATTATAAATTATTTTATATATAACCTAGATTTTATGTTTTGGATTTACTCTAACATTTTTGATTCAAGTCTGTCTGATGTACATCTGGCAGAAAGGCAATTTTAACATTGTTACTTGACTTTTACAGTAAAGTACCAGCATTTCTTAATATCGTTGACATAGCAGGACTTGTGAAGGGTGCCCACGCTGGTCAAGGTCTTGGAAATGCTTTCCTTTCTCACATCAGTGCCTGCGATGCAATCTTTCATCTTACAAGTATGTATATCTATAAATATAATCTAATAACAGTTAAAATATCATTTGATCACATTATATGATTTTGTATTTTCTGATGATTCTTTCTCTCCGTATTATAGTTAGTATTGTTGATTTCACTTAGCTCCACTCAGTCCAAGAACCCTTGCTTCAAAGACAAAATGTGCTGGGTTGAAGCACATTGTTTAGGCTGACATTTCAGTATTGTTCTGAGGGCATCTTGCATCATTGGAGCTGCCACTTTTATGGCAAAAATGTTAAACTATCTGATTGTTCAGGTGTTCAAATGTCAAAACCTTCAAGGTGAACACAAAAGATACCTGGCACTTATTCTGAAGAGGAGCATTGAGTTCTCTGTGTTATGGTTGTGACCAAAATGCATCTCTCAACCAACACCACTAGAGTGAATTAATTGGTTGTTAATCCATTGCTGTTTATGGACTCTTCTCTGTGTGTAGATTGGCTGTTAAAACTCTATTAAACCAGTAACTAAATTTGAACTAACTTTTGATTTTTTTAAAAAATGAAGCTGTGAGTATGAAAGAAACCGAGACGTCATATACCTGTACTTACATTCTACAAATGTCTGAAAATACATAAAAGAAAGTGAAACCTTGAAGGTTTTGAAATTTGACCGTATCCTGCTCAATAGGAAGATCTAACAACAAAAAAAAACTCATCTGGACAACTGGTGCATTTTAGGAAATTATGCACGTTGCAGATACTCATACTGCAAAATGTAAGCGTACAGAGCCATGGCTCCAGGCACCAAATATCCAGTTCATTAATAGGTTTTTGATGCATCTAAGGCCTTCACTAAATCTTACTAGAAGATGCCAATAACTGCAGTAGACACATTTAATCATTAAATATGCAATGTTTTGCATCTTTATTTTCTCTATACCTTCATTTTAGACATTAGGAATTTCAGTTACTGTGGAAAAAGTGACAATGAAGAACATTTCAGAGCATTTTGAATGAATTATGAATCTTTTTGGTGAGATTATGCAATTATAGGAAAATGCTCTCTCGCTACGAAATAGCAATTATTGTGTTTCACAGTATGACACTTTTAACATTCAAAATATCTATCACAGCAATGCTTATGAGTAATGAGTACCATAAGTAGTTGATGGGTTTTCAATGTAATGCATGCCCCCATAAATGATTTAATATTTACATAGTCAATCTCTTGCTACACTCCAAATAAATTGAGGGGCTGATTGTAAGGCGGAAGGAATAAGAGGCAGCATTGGAAAGGAGGATGAGAGGAAAAGAAAATGGGTGAAAGATGGGAGTTGGGAATTTATTTACGCAAAATGGTGAGAATATAGAAAGGTGGTTATTTAATGTTTGAAATAAATAACACATATCAGGCAATGATCCTCTTAAACAAGAGAGAGCAAAATCACCTTGTCATGACATTCAATTGCATTATTATTGAATTCCCCACTATCAACATCTGGGGGTCGCTTTTGAGTCCCAGAAATGCTGCAAGAAGAGCAGGCTGAAGGCTGTCTATTCTGTGGTGAGAAGCTCATACCTGGGACTCTGCAAAGCATTTCCACCATGTACAAGGTACAAATAGGACTGCAATCCTGTCCATTTGCTTGGATGGGTAAAATTGCAACTAAATTCTCGTATTGTGGCTGCAGCTAATAGCTGCAGGACGTAGCCACCTTTGGCACCATCCTACAGGCCTATCACCTCTTGTACATAATAAATGGAAATATCAGCTCTAAGACACATGCTATCCTAGTTTGTAAATTTCATCGTCACTGGATTGAAAATTCTGGGCTCTGTACCAATAGAGTTATAAAAAATCCCCCCTCCCCCCCCAGTCCACCACCACTTCCATTTTCTTAATGAAACTAGAGCGACATGGATTTAGAGGATTTGGGCTGGAGAGGCTACTCCAGAGTGTCTGGTGGACATAGGATGAGGAGATGCATTGGTTAGCTGAATTAAAATAGAAAATGCTCAAAGCACTGTTTGTCATTGCACACAATGTTTTGTGGACTTTTGAACAGCAATTTATCAGGGTAAGCAACAGTGTGTTTCGGCCAGTCAAATTAGAGATTCCTCACTGGCTTACAGAGTCTAAACCAGGAAGTGAAAGTGTTAGAACATTCAAGTCAAATCATGCACCAGAAATAGGACTGAGATTCCATACTTGCAAGTTATTTTTCAGTGCCAGAAAAATGAAAAGCTCATTATTGAATGAACAAACCCCAACTTTTTATGGGATAATTGATAGGTTTCTAGTAAGCACAGTACCTTCAAGCTTTTCATGTTTGTCAGTGCAGACTATCTTGACAAGTACAGGTATAGTGAAGCCTGTGGAGGGAAAATTGAACAGCAACTTCTGATTTTTATGTTTAACTGTGCATGTGTGGATACTGCAAATTGCAATCTGATTTATTCCATGATGGAGTGTTGACAGCCTCACCATTAGTCTTGATGAAAATTCTGGGCCATTGCTTTATGAACAAATGGAAAAATGTACTGTTGTCATGATGCTTTTTGGGATGTAGAGCTTAGTGCATCAAATTTCCTTATGCAGAAAATAGTGGAGTTAATTTTTGATCTACATGAATTTTACATTTTATGTTGTTGATGAGGCTGTTTAAAAAAAATAGATTTTCACTGCTTTTGAGAAACAAACTTTGTCAATTACTTGTAGGCGATGAGCAGCATGCAGTCATATGTTTTGCTACGTGAGTGAACTTTCTGTGTACTGGAAAGGTTTACCAAATCTGCTGCATCAAGTTTATTAACAGCTTGTTGATGTTTAAGTTTACTGTCAAATATATCACACAACTATTGTCAAATTCCTTTGATAATTTTAGGGTACTTAAAATGAATGGAAGATTATTAAACTGCACATCTTTGTATATGCCTGCAACAAATGTGGTATTAATTTCAGAACACACCATAGTGTGAAAGTTATCTAAAGACTAAGACTACTATGTCTGTCTTCTCACTTAAATGGCACTTTCCCTCCCTCCCCATCTCTACCTCCCCCCTCCTCCGCCCATACAAATGTTAAAATTCTAAAAGCATGCTGATCACTTGTCACCCATCAATGGTAGCATGAAAATTACTTGTGGTACAATGCTTGCAAGAAAATCTTTTGTGTGTTAGACATCAGCTTTGTTTTACACAATTAAAGTATTACACGCTAGAATAATTTAAGTTGTGTGTGCTAAATGGTGATGTAGTCTTTCTGTAAAGGCTGAATTTGTTTGCTGCTGCTGGGCAGCTGTTGACTTGTGCTTTGTGTGAAAGGGCTTTGAAATCAGTCATCTTGCTTTGTACTTGCGTTTTGCATACAGTTTATATAATATTATGAAGATATTACTTTAATTCTTCAAAAGTAAGAAATTATAATGTGTCCTTATTTTGTAGCTTTTCAATGGAAGTATTGAAGAAAAATACACTTTTTAAAAACCATTTAATTTGTTTCTGATACATTGCAAGCTGTAAATGTTTGGTCAGGCTTCCATTCTAGAAAAATAGGAATAAGATTCAAAAAAAGTTCAACAACAGATTCAGTGTGTGGGCTTTAGAGGAATTTTATGTGTGCACTTGAAAAGAACCAAGTGTATCTATGGTGGGTGTATCATAGAGTCAGAGGTTTATAGCATGGAAACTCTCCCTTCGGTCCAATTTGTCCATGTCACCCTTTTTTTAAAACACCTAAACTAATCCCAATTGCCCGCATTTGGCACATATCCCTCTATACCCATTGTACCCATATAACCGCCTAAATGCTTTTAAAAAGACAAAATTGTACCTGCTGCTACTACTACCTCTGGCAGCTTGTTCCAGACATTCACTACCCTCTGTGTGAAAAAATTGCCCTTCTGGACACTTTTGTACCTCTCACCTTAAACCTATACCCTCCAGTTTTAGATTCCCCTCCCTTTGGGGAAAGATATTGACTATCTACCTGTTCTCTGCCCCTCATTATTTTATAGACTTCTATAAGATTACCCCTCAGCCTCCTATGCTGAGGAAAAAGTCCCAATCTATCCAGCCTTTCCTTAGAACTCAATCCATCAAGTTCCGGTAGCATCCTAGTAAATCTTTTCTGCACTCTTTCTAGTTTAATAATATCCTTTTTTATAATAGGGTGACCAGAATTGCACACAGTATTCCAAGAGTGGCCTTACCAATGTCTTGTACAACTTCAACAAAACATTCCAACTCCTGTATTCAATGTTCTGACCGATGAACATTATTATCATGTTAAAATTTTGTACATCATGAAGAATGCATCATTTTATGATCGAGGTGAAAGATTTTATGTATTTCTGGGGGGCCTATTGGTACTGTATAGTTGATGTGTTAAAATAGCTTGGTTTCTGACAGGTTTATAGCTAGTAGCTGCTTTGTAACATGTATAGAAATATAAGAAGTTAAATTGATTTTCGTTTTGCAATATCATTAACAAACGAAGGAACTTATTTTGTAATCAGAAAATATCCTTTTTTGGTTGAAATTATTTGTGGGACTGCAATAGCTGTGGCTTGTTGAGCTGTTTTACTCTACAATTCTGTCCATGGCAATGAATCTGCATCCTTGTTGTTTTATCCCCCAATATCCTTTTCACTGCTGTCTGAAGCCTCTCTGCCTTTGTCAGGGCAACATGGCTTAACTTGAACAAATTGCTTGCAACTTTAAGTTCTTCATTCTATTTAATTAATTCAAGGGATATGGTTGTCAATGGCAAGGCCAACATTTAATACCCATCCCTAATTCCCTCAAGAAGGCACTGGTAAACCACTTTCATGAGCCACTTTTGTCTGTAATTGATATTCGTAAGTGCTGTTTGGTAGCGAGCTCTTAAGATTTTGACTGAACGACAAGCGAGGAATAGCGTTATGTTTCCAAGTCAAGATAGTGTGGGACTTGGTGGTGGTATATATGTTTACAGAACAGGAGGAGGCCACCACTATCTACTGAGTGAAAAGGTTTCTTCTCAACTCCTGTTTTAGACTTAAGGGGTAGAGGGCTGTGTCCCTTGGTAATTGATCCCCCTACTTTTGTAAAAAGCGCCTTTCTAACCGCCCTATTTATGCCCCTCATAATCTTGTACACCTTTATCAGGTCCCATCTCAACTTTCGCTGCTAACAGTGGTTAGCGCTGCTGTCTCAAAGGACCAGGGACCCAGGATCAATTCCGGCCTCGGCTGACTGTCTGTTTGAAGTTTGCACATTCTCTCCATATCTACGGGGGTTTCCTCCCACAGTCCAAAGTCTTTAACTTTTCTAAAAAGTTGCAGATGAATCTTTCACTGATTTTTTTTTTTGTTAATTGAGTGTATTTTTATTGAATATCTTAAATCATTTAATTTAAGTGTTTCCAACTAGTTTATTTGTTCTCACATCTTATCAACCGTAGTCAGATCTCTCCTCGTACCTTTTATAATTTGTTTAAATTCAAGAGTTTTAAACTGCAGTATGTCACTATTAAACGTAATCTGAAATTTAATTGTATTATGATCAATTATTCCAAATGAAGATCAATGGTCCCCGACAATTATTACATTGTCTTAATTGCAAACGCCAGTTTTTTCTTGCGTTATGCTCTGTTCAACAGTATGACTATTGTTAGGGGCCATAAACTATTCCCACCAATGTTGGCTGATTCTTGCTGTTGTAATGATCCAGGTCAGAAACTCCAAGGTGTTTGATGAAGATAGCCTAGACCTTAAGGTTTTGCAATTGAATTTGGCATGGGTGAGTATAAGGTGTTTCCAGGAATGATTCAAGCTAGGAAGCTGTTATCAAACAAAATTTATTTAAGAACACAGTTAAAATATAAGAAAAATTAGTCTAATTTTTACTCATTGCAAAAAAAACCCCATGATATAGTGTAAGTCTTAACAGCTAGCTATGATTTTCCAAGTCAAGAAACACTTGCAAACGTACACCCTTTCTAGACTTGGCACAAAAAAGCAAGTATACTCACATGATGCTGGATTTTGCAGCTTTTTAACTTCTGCTGTGACTTGGTCCTTTACATGCTGAATTAAAACTCAGAAGTGTCCCAATCCTGGAACTTTCAGCACGCCTGTAGAGAGAGAGAAGCAGAAACACACGGCCTTCTTCCAGTAGCTTCTGTAACATAAACAGGGCCTAGTTTTATGGCTGATAAAATTGGATATCCTAAATTAAAGAATTGGGCATATTAAAAATCAAACACAGTCAAACCTCAGGCAGGCCAGTTGTACAATACACAAACCTGTCTGGGCCTGATTCATCAATCTCCGCTGCACCCCATTGAAATGCACCAGCCTATTGTTAGAAGCCCAGGTCAGGCCAGACTTTCTGTCACCACAAGTTCCTGCTGTTGGCTTGGTCTGATAACAGGTTACATGTAAGCAGCAGCATGGAGATGGACACCTGGGTGTGCACCCTGGTGTCCTGTCAGGCAGTCATCAAGAAACCCACTGGGTATTGGAACCCCCTCCTAGGACCTCATTGGCCGGAAGCCAGAGAAGTTTCTGGAAAGGCAAGCAGACAGGGGATAAAGGAACACGCTTTCAGACACCAGCAGGGAAGGCTTGATGAAGGAGGCGACCCTTGACCATTCGGAAGACTGACCAGAGAAAGAAGGAAGGAAGAAGCTGCCATCGAGACTCACCTTTGTGATGCCAGACCAGAGGGACTCAGAGAATCGAGCCTGCAGTTTTAACCGAACCATCTTTGTGGGTAGTATATCTGATTTTGGGGTATCCTCTTGTTTTATGTGGGTAGTTTAAAGGTTAGTAGTGTTATCGTTAATAAACTTGTTGAACCTTTACTTGTGTTTGTCCTTTGTCCATCTTGCAAATAAAGGCACCAGGGTAAAACATTGGAATGAGTAAACTGGTCGAAAGTATGAGTAATTTTAAAATTACAACACTTCTAACAGTAACTCCCAGACAGCAGAATTTTCAACTTCAGAGAAAGGGGAAGATAGCCATTGCTTTCTGTCTTGCATCTAAACCAAAACTAAAACCTTTGACTTTGCTGTAGGGAAAAAACTATCTCCCAGCCATCACCTGACCTGTCAGTCATCCCCAAATCAAGCCCCAGTCGGCAATCCCAAGGGATCATTAAAAACCCCAGGATGCTGCATTAGCCCCGATTAAAATAAACATGTCCATTATATATCAGAAACAATTAGAAGACACGGTTGCAGACAGTCCGGCGACAAAATAATACCAGGGCCTGTTTGAAAAATTTGCAGAGAAGCATGATTAAAATACATTTCTTAAAGGCACAGTATCATCACACTATTGCTAATCTTCTGAACCAAGATCCTTTTTCACGAATGTCCTTGTGTTATCTTTTACCATTAGGTCTATTCCTACTCTTTTTCCATTCAATTGATCTTTTTTATATGTTGTCTATCCTGGAATATTTATTTCTTAATTTTGGCCTCCTTGTAATCATTTGTTTGTAATTAAATCTAAACTACTTATATCTCTTTGTATATCTCATTGTGTGAGTAAACAAAAATCATTTTGACATTGTCAACATTATTGCTTAAACCGCTGGACTGAACTTGAGAGCTATAATCAAATGTGCAATGTTGGAGCAACTTACGGCAAACTTCAAAACTTTTTGAAAAAGAAAAATTACACAAAGTTTGGCATTGAATGTTTGTGATCCTTTGTGTCCAAGGCACTTTGTATTAAAATTAGTGCATGTAGGGTAATGCTATGCCATCATAGCAATGTATTAGCCATGTCAGTGATAAATATATAAAAATGTTAAGCTCTTGCTTGTTTCCAAGCTTCTTTATCATTGCTACCAAACTGCATCTCAAACCTGCCGGGTCCCTTTGGCTGCGTTCATGACTTCTTTACCTTGTGCTAAATTGACCTCCCAGGCTGATCTCTGCTGCCTCGCCATCTCCTGGACTGAACTGTTGCAATAGCCATTAGGATGACTCTCCATTGACCTGCTTTCTCCATGTTGTGCTTCATTCCTCTTCTGGCTTCATACTGGATCTTGCTGTTGGATTAAGCTCCATTCCAATGCTAGTCATCTGGATTGAGCTTTCTTTATCTGATTTTTTTGCAGATTGTTCTTCTGCTCTTGGTTTCTAGATCATTTTTTTCTGTACCAATCAAGCAACCCCATGCTTGGTCTAGAATTCCTGTTGACTCATCCATTACCTCCTACTCTGAGGCTTCCCTCTTATGACAAGCTTTCAAGATAAATAATACTACTATTCTAGATAAGAGTGCCCCTATTTATGCCCCTCATAATCTTGTACACCTTTATAAGGTCCTCCTCTCAACCTTCGCTGCTAACAGTGATTAGCACTGTGTGCTTGTTTTGCTGCCAGCTCTTCTACTGTCAGCTTTCATACTCCTCATTGTTAGGAGTATGAATGAGGAGTATGAACTATCTATCCCTCTTGAACAAATCCTTGCTGTGCAAGGCAGTAATCGTGGCAACCGTATCCTCTTGTTCCCAGCTCATCCCTCCTGCATCAACTTCCTCACTATTCATCTTGCTTTTTACATTGCCATTTCTCCAAATATTCCATTACATTATCAATAATTGCCCGTCTTTTTCTCCCTCCACAATGTTTTCCCATTCAGGGTGAAGGCCCTTTCCATTCATAAATGCACAGGGGTGATTTGTTGGTAGTGACTTCCCAACTCCCAGCAATTACTAAAGCCTTCATCCCTTGCTACATATTTCATAATTTTCCCTGAACAAACTGCTGTGGCAGTGGTGTAGTTTTGACCTTTTCTCTGATACTGCTGGTACCACATGCTCCCGTTTAACCTGTCATTTATTTAAATTTCTTGCAATTTGCTGCTATCTCAAGAATCAGGGACTCGGTTCTGTCCATGATTTCTGCAAAGTGTATTCTCATCCTTTGTAATTGCAACCTACATGGGTGGCGCAGTGGTTAGCACTGCTGTCTCACAGCTCCGAGGATCTGGGCTCAATTCCTGACTAGGGTCACTGTCTGTGTGGAGTTTGCATATTCTCCCTGTGTCTGTATGGGTTTCCTCCCACAGTCCAAAGATGAGTGGGTTGGGTGGATTGGTCATGCTAAAATTCCCCCTTAGTGTCAGGGGAACTAGCTAGGGTAAATGATGGGGTTATGAGGATAGGGCGTGGGTGGGATTGTGGTCAGTGCAACTCAAATGGCCTCCTTCTGCACTGTAAGATTCTCTGATACACCTAAACACACTCATTTTCGCTCCTTTTATCTCTATTCTTCTGATAATCTTCATGTCCCCCCTCAATTATGCCTCTGACCAAATGCTTATCCTCTTTAAAATTATTTTATGGGATGTGGGTATACTTGGAAAGGCCAGCATTTGTTACCCATCCCGAATTGATCTTGAACTAAGTGGCTTACTTAGTTAAGAGTCAACTACTATGAAGTATGTAGTGTTGCAGTGACCAGCAGAGAAGCCCAGTTGATGAAATGTAAGGTAAATAAAATTGAACCAATACTACCCACATTTGCAGACTGAAATAATTAAAGGCTAATTTACAGCTGAAGATGGAATGTGAATTATGTACTTCATTCATTTTGCATAGCTATCATTAAATTACATTGCAGCGATGAAAATGGGATTTTTTACAGGTTGTATTGTATTTGCATACAAAAAACTAGCAATTTGTTCTGAGTATGCAAATACTCAGTAAAAAGCATTAATTTCAAGGTGTTGCCATGTACGTTGAGTTGCAATCTCAGACAGACTTTTGTTCTCGTTTTTCTTAGTTCATTTCACAATATTATAACAGATGTTTGGAGTTTAATTCAGTTTCATTGTTTCAATAACTACAGATTTAAGTGCAAAGGATGATTTGTTTTTTCCCTCATTTTCCTGAAGTTTTAGGATTAATAAAATGCATGCAATCCACAAGAGACTTGTGTCCACAAACCGAACAATAATAAGCAATTGTGTAAGTTTAAAACTCAAATATGGGAACACTCAAATCAAGCAAGTTAATTATTGAAATTTCTATTGTCTACATTTCAATTTAATTATTGTTTTATGTGTGCTCCTCTGTTCCTTTTTTAAATACTCATCTTTGTTTGGGGCACTGCATTTTTTGTGTTTTTAAACAACTCTTTCTCTGTTTTGATCTCTACAAGTATGGTTCCCTCATCCTGAGTTCAGATTGCTTTTTCAGCCTCTCATACTTGATAGCAAATGGAGCAGAAACAAGACCAGCCAATTCCTCATTTTCACAGTTGCAAATGTGAAGCTGAAAGAAATCTAAAAACTTTAGGAACATAGGATCTAGAAACAGAAGTAGGCCTTTCAGCTCTTTGAGTGTTGAAGATCATGCCTGATAGTGTTGTGGTTTCAGTTCCACACCACTGTCTTCCTCCCCATAACTTTGTCAAAAATCTGTCTAACTCTGCTATGAATAAATTCAATGATCCAGTCGCCACTGCTTTTTGAAGAAGAGTATTGCACACACTGTTGACTCTCTGATAGAAAAAAAATCTTGCCTCAATCTTAAAAAGGAGTCCTTTTATTCTTAAATTACGTCGCCTGGTTTTGGTCTCCACATCTTTCTGGTATCTGTCCTATCAAGTCCCCTCAGGATCTTGATTTTCAATAAGATCATCTCTCATTCTCTCCTCTTAACTTCAATGGGTATGGGCCCAACCTGTCTTAAGATAAATTCGTCTCCCAGAATGAGTCAAGTGAACCTCCTCTGAACTGCTTTTAATGCCATCCTATATTTTTTCAAATAGAGTTTTTCAAAACTGTAGACCGTATTCTAGACATGGTCTCACCAGTGCCCTGTACAAAAGCAGATAAACTTCCCTATTTTTGTATCCCATTTTCCTTGTAATAAGTGTCAACATTCTATTTGCCTTCCTAATTAGTTTTCCTGTATGTGCATACTATTTGAGGTTCATGCCCTAGGATGAGGGGACCATCCTGTACCATTGAGTTCTGCAATCTCTCTCTAATCATATGCTCCTTTTTTATTCTTCTTCCCAAGATGGACAAGTCCACATTATACTCCATCTACCAAATTTTTGCTCACTTACTTAACCTGGTTATGACTTTGCAGACTCTGCATCTCAACTTATTTCCGACCTGTCTTGTTGTCATTGGCAAATTCAATTACAATGCATTTGATCTCTCTTACAAAGCCATTGATGTACATTGTAAATAATTGAGGCTCCAGCACTGATCCTAGTGGTGTTTCATTAGTTTCAGCTTGTAGCCAGACAAAGATCTGTTTATCTCTATTCTCTGCTTTCTCTTAACTAACCAATCTTATCCATGTTAACATGTTACTCCCTGCACCCATGTTCTCTTACCTTGTGTAGTAAGATGAGATGCTTTAACAAATGCCTTTTAGAAATTCAAGTACACTGCGTCTATAGGTTCCTCCTTTATTCATGTTGCTTGTTACTTCCTTGAAAAACCCTAAATCAGTTAAACAATACTTCCCATTTACAAAGCCATGTTGAATCTGCTGATCCCATTATGAATTTCTAAGTATTCTGCTGTAATCTCCTTAAATAAGGCTTGGAATTCTCTGGCCATCCATGCCCTGCTGCCACTGCTGGTGAGAGCGGAAAATTTGGCACTCTGCCAAACCCTTGTTCATTGCAGCAGGACAGGAGAATCCCAGCTGTGCAAGGTCAAAGAATCTGGCCCATGGATTCTAGTAATTTCCCTATGACTGATGTTAGGCTAATGGCCTGTAGTTTTCTGCTTTCTATTTCCTTTTTTTTCCTTGAATAAAGGTGTTACATTAGCTATTTTCCAATTTTGGAAGAATGTAACCAATGTATCTACTGTAGCAAAGACCCAAAGATGCTGGCTAACTGGTCTTGGTTTTAGTTGGATCATTCCATAATATCCAATCACAGCAGATCAGAGTATGTATAGTGTTGAACTATATAACACAGTAGAAGAGTACAAGTACAAGTTGAAGAAAGTCATGATGAAACTGTTTGGTAAGACTTCCCTTTGAGTACTAAGACAATTTCTGATCTTGAGTCAGAAGAGGCATTCAAGTCCTAGAACAGTTCTGACATAAGCAATGAGACAAGAACTAGTTCAGTGATAAACTACAAGACTAATCCTAAATTCAGAGGACTGAGTTATGAGGTATGACTAGAAGACAACTAAGTTACAGAATTAAGGGTTGGCAGAAGTAAAACGGGACATTACAATCTGAACTGTTAGAAGGAAAAGAGCGTCTATTCAGTGCAGTAAAAGGCAACTTTATGGCTGATGCCTAAATGCTCGTTACAAAGTGATCAACAATTGGAATCTATTTTTGGGTTGGAAATGAAGATGAAAAGCTTAAATCATTTAAATAGCTGATTTCTGTTGGTGGCTGTAGTGGGTGGGGAAACTGGTATTTCTGGAATGATGAGTTAAGTTGGTTTGAACGTTCTCCCTTACCTGTGTCTATCTTGTCACAGTGTAGATTAAATAATGTTTTTTGTTTGAACAATTAAAGGTGCTGCTTTTCTACTGCTTAGAAAGTCTTTGCAAATTCATTTCTGAAGCTCTGAATTTAAGCTTGCAGCATTTAGTCTGTGCACTTATTTCTGGGATGGCAGGTCTGAAAGTGGTGTTACCAGGATTGAAAATCTGGAGATGTCATGAACAGGAGATTTTATTTTCTTTAGTGATTCCACCAAAATCTTAATATGCCAGTACTCTCTTTCAATTTCCTATTTAGAAAGAGTATAAAATGGATAGTTGCTTATTTAAATTTGATGTTTATCATTTGACATTCATAAAATATTGGATAGGTAGAGCCCAAAAATTTGAATCACTACTGTACTGAGGCCATTGGAACATCCATTCACACATAACATAGCTTAAAATGTACCTTTGGAGCTAAAGGAATCAAGGGATATGAGGGGAAGGTGGATTCAGAGTATTGAATTTGATGATCAGCCCTGATCATAATGAATGACAGAGTAGACTTGAAGAGCCAAATGGCCTATTCTTGCTTTTATTTTCTATGTATGTTTCTGTGTATAAAATAGTCTCATTTGCTGAAAAGGTTAAATACTATTCTGCATAGCCAAATCTAAATCTGCATTTATGTACTAGGTATTATTTTTCTCTGAAATGCCAATCACAGTTGCCAAAACACAACCCTGGTTGATCAGTAAATTGGTGTTAATGCTAGCTATAGATCATGCCAATTAACTTTCAGCTTTTAAAAATAAAAAATCCTTGTGTATGGGTTTTTACATGGAGGAAAGATGTAGTAGAGCTGAGCTCTACAGGAATAATAGCCTTGAAAATTGACTATTTGTCTAACATCTATTCTTGCATTATTTTGAAAGAATGGTATTGACATTACTATTAAAAATATTTTAAGGTTGCAACTAAAGTTGCATCAGATCTTTTTGCGGTAATTACATTCACATTAACAAATGATTTTGTGAATAAGATTATCGCTGGGCTCTGCACTGACTGCGACCTCCCAGATTTCTCTAGCTTTGAGCCAGCTGCTGCAAGATTTGTGCAAGTATTTTAGGGATGAATATACTTCCTTTTTTTTCCCACTTTGTGGAAAGAATCTCTCACTGAATGCTTTCTCATGGTTGAATTCAGCATCTGCCATGATGTAGTGTTCACCTACCCTTTTCAAGACACTTAATTTACAATTAAAAGAACACATTTAAGATAAAATAAATCCAAATTTCAAACAACATCTTTAGTCTGTATGATTGTGGGTAGGAAACTCGTGTGCAAATCAAAATATTAGGAACTTGTCATGTGCTTATGTTCTGACCATTTTTGAATTTGATATCTGGTGACAAATTAGTCACATTCCTGACTGGCAGCTATTTAAACAAAATAAGAACTTACTTCATGTAGCTCTTAAAAATTAAGGGCCCTAATCTAAACAGACTTCTTTTTTGCAGTTAACTGTCTCCTACTTGTAAATTTAATAAAAATACTTATTTTTGCAAAATTAGCGACTGCTCTGCTGTGGGAGGGTGTTCAAGATTTGGTATCGAGGGCCTCCACTCTGATACCGATTGGGGATTCTGCTTTATTATTCTGCTGCCTTTTTAACCTTGAATATATCTAGGTTGAAAAAAATGGAAATTTACGCAAGAGACTGTCAAGAATTGCATGATGCAAACCTTCCGATGTCAGGTTTCAGAATTCATATTTGCTTTTGGCAGAAGCTTCAGATGAAATGGTACATGGTGTGTTTTCATTGCCTGTTGAAAGACTTTCATGCAGTTAAAATAAGCATTTTGATACTGGTTGAATTACAAGTTTTTGTCAGTCTGTTCTCATCATGGATGATTAGACTAAAAGGTCTGCTTGTCTTGACTTGAGATCACCACAGCTTCAGATAACATGCTTCGTGATTGAAGGTCGAAATATTTTGAATTCTAATAGGCTGCCAGATGAATTGCCTGAAATAGACTGTAAAATTTCAAGGCTTCCTTTTCCATCTGCTGTGAAAAGAACCGTTGGGAATGGCTGAGCTTGATGATCATAGAATTACTGGATGGTGATTCTAAGACCCTCAAAGAGAAGTTGCTATGGAGATCAGTTCCAAACTGTGAAATGATTCACCTCTGAAAGGCTTGAGGAGCTGAGAAGCTGAACACATCATTGTTCAGGTGGTCATTGGTTAGGAAATTGCTGGTGCCTTTGTAATCGGCACTCCTGTGATAGTTAAAGATCTAAAAAGGTTTGTTCTGTGAATGATGTGGGACAACTGGAAAGTACATAAGATGGCTTCTTTCAATCATTGCTTGTTCAGCTGGGACAAGCATAACCTAACTGACAAGGAAATGAATAACTAAAAATAGACCATTTAAAATAAATCCTCAGCAGTTAACTTTGAAAAATGATTCATTTGCAAAAATACTAAAATTGCATTTGAACTGTTTGTAAATTTGTTTGTACTTTACATGTTTTAGATTGTGTTGAAATCCTTAAGTTGGGTAAGTAATATTTTACAATGGATAGCTACATATATGGTTACTCTTTAGAAAATAACATAGGAGCATCATTACAGAATCACAGATTTATTTTTAAGTGCAGAAGAAGGCCAGTCGGCCCATCATGTCTGCACCAGCTCCCTGAATTAGCAATCCGTCTTGGTGTCATTCTGTTGGCATCTCCTGTAACCCAGCACATCATTCCTTTTCAAGTAACAGCCTAATTCTCTTTTGAGCATTTTGATTGAACATGCTGCCATTAAATCTCGAGCAGTATATTCCAGACCTTAACCACTCATTGCAGGAACAAGATTTTTCTCATAATGCCTTTGCAAATTACTTCAAATCTGTGCCGCCTTGTTAAGATCCTTTCAAAATTGGGAACAGTTTCTCTGTATCTAGTCTGTCCAAACTCCTCATAATTTTTAATACCTCTATCAAATTGGCTGCCTTCTCCAAGAGCGCAATCCTATCTTCTCCAGTCCTATCTTCTCCTATTAATACGGCCTAGAACACTATACTTATTTAACTGCTCTTTTAACCTGTCCTGGCACCTTCCATGACTGGTGTTTAAACACGTGCAGGTTCTCTGCCTCAACACACCCTTTAGAGTTGTACACTTATATTCTTCTTGTTCTTTCTACCAAAATGAATCATTTCACATTTCTCTGCATTGGACTTCACCTGCCACCCATCTGTCCATTCTACCAACTTGCCTTTTGAAGTTCTGCACTATCCCCCTCATGGTTCATAATGCTTGTCTATTTAGTATCTTTTAAGGCTATCTGACTTATGAATAATTACAGTAATTTGGTTTCAAATAGTGTTTGGGCAAATGATTTGTAGTGTTGCTACCTCTCTCCATAATTGCGTGCTCTTGGTGTTATCACCTGTTGATAATTCAAAATCAGCTTTATGCTGAAGATTCTAATTAAGCAATGTAAATTGCAGTGATGATTTAGAAACTTTTAAACATTGAATTATCAGATAACTTTGAAATACAGAAAATTGCATTTGGGCCTTTGGTATATTCCTACTACCCTATAAAATGTTGCTTTGTTGTCCCAGACATTTATATTCTGTTTGGGGCACATTAGGTATACACTATTGAATAAGATCCTTGCCCTGAGCATTTCTATTAATTTTTTTATATAAGAGAGATGTGATTTTAATTGAAACAAAACGGAAACGGTCAGACTTTTTGTATTGGAAAATTATGGTTTGCAGTGTTTCTTTTCAGTATGATTCATATACTTCTGAAGCTTGGAAAATTAAATTGTGTAAACTCAAGTTGAGATATTAAGGGGTTAACATCGCATGCAACTCAGAACTTTTGAGTTGATTTCAAAATGACAAGCTAAAGACATCAGTGATTAACAAATTTACCCTTTAACAGTTTTATTTCTTTCAACATAACGATATTATGACCTAGATATGGTTAACCTACGAGAACCAACGTGTCTTGCGATTAGCTATATTGTATCAGACAGCATGTGATCATAAGGATTGTAAAAGCTACATAAAGGGGGACTGTCCCATTATTCAGCATGCCTTTGCTAACTGACTCCCAGCTTACATATGTAAGAAGAATAAAGAACTTTTGAATTGGACAGCGGTTGGTGTTTGCCTTTGTATCAAGGATGAAACTACACTATTGAATAAGATTCTTGCCCTGAACGTTTCTATTAATTTTTTTTAAGAGAAATGTGATTTTGGTTGAAACAAAAGAGAAATGGTCAGATCTTTTGTATTGAAAACTATGATATGCAGTGTTTCTTTGAATATGATTCGTATACTTTGAAGCTTGGAAAATTAGGTTGTGTACACTCAAGCGAGGCAACCTGGAAATATTGCATTCCTGGGGACTATCTGTCTTAATTTCTGAAAAACACTAATGCTAACCATGTAATTGCAGAATACATTTTTAATCAGTATGTTTAAGAGCATGTATGTTAATAAATTAGCAAATACAGAGAAATACTGAAATCTGATGATGACAACATAAATCCTAAGATCATGGGACCATTTTAGGGACCCACACAGACCTATGAGTTTCTGGAATGCAAGTTTGAAAATCTGTTAGGTTTACATTTTATTCCTTTTCTTTATTTGTGAAAAAGAGCATTTTTTAAAAATGGGTTTGTAAAGGGGTGAGCTTAATGGCTTAAATGAAAGTTCATCAGTAAAACTAATAAATTCTTACTGGTTGAACAAATTTTCTCTTAAAGTTCAAATACTGAAGCAAAAATTGGGGTCAGTAGTCTTGTATTGACTCCATGAAAATGCATGGTAAAATCCATTTCTGGGACAAAGGCCCTAGTTTTTCTAAAGGAGGTGAGGATGTACATGGTAGTACTTTGCATTGTAACTGCATGAAAGTGTAGAAGAGAAGTGAATTATATGGTGATTTTAGTGGTGCTGGTGTAAGAGGTGGGATTGGCATTGGGAACATGCTGAATAAACTGAAGATAGTTGTCTTGTTGATTGGTTATGGAAGAGGAAGCGATGGTTCCACACTCCTGACTCTGCATGATGTAGTAACTGGAGAGGTTAAGTGGAGAATCAAGAATGCTAGTTATATGTCTGAATTGCCTTTCATGAATTACATAGCAAGCAAGGTCATTTAGTGTCCTGTATAATTAAAACAAAATACTGTGGATGCTAGAGATATGAGATAAAAACAATATGCTGGAAAAACTCAGCAGGTCGAGTAGTGTCTATGGCGAGAGAAACAGTCAGTGTTTTGAGTCCAATATGCCACTTCTCTCAAGCCCAAAGTTTTATGCTGTTCTGTGTGCTGTAGATTTCTTCAGTCTCTTTTCATTTAAATAATGTACTGCTTTGCCAATCTTGCTGCCAAAATAGACAAGTTCACATTTTCCCACATTATCAGCCTTTTTTTGCCTTCTCACTTAACCTACCAAATTCCCAATGAGACTATATGTTCTCTTGACAACCTATTTTCCTGCCTATCTTGGTGTCATCGACAAATTTTGCAATCATGTGGTCCCTTCTTCTGAATCATTATTATAGATTGTAAATGGTTGAGGCCACAGCACTGATTGTTGTGATATGCACCAGTTACAGCTTGCCAACCTGAAAATTACGTATGTATCTCTACTCTCTGATTCCTGTTAACTAAACAATTCTCTTGTTTGTGCAAAATGTTATCCCTTTACCATGAGCTTTTATTTCGTGAAATAACTTTTGATGTGGCACCTTATCAAGTGCCTTTTGGAAATCCATTTTCACATCAACAAGTTCCTCTTTATCCACCTTGCTTGTTACTTCCTCAAAAGAACACTAATAAATTGGTCAGGCATCATCATTTCCTTTTCATAAAACCATATTGACTCCTCTTGATTATATTATGATTGTCTAACTGCTGAACTACCTTCTTAATAGTGGATTCTAGAATTTTCCCTATTACTGATGTTACACTAATGCCAATAGTTTTGTGCTTTCTGTACCCCCCTCCCCATAAACTTCTTGGATAAAAGTGTTACATTAGCAATTTTCCAAGCTGCTGGGATCTTCCCAGAATCTACGACATTTTGGAAAAACACCAATTCAGCCACATCTTTTGAAAGCCCCAGGAATGAAGCCACCAGGTCCCCAGAACTTGTCAGCCTCTAGTCCAAGTAGCTTTTATAGTACCTTCTAAAGAGTTTTTTTTGTAGTAAAGACAGGCACAAATGGGGCAAAGGGCCTCTTTTTTTTGCTCAGTGACTCTATAAATTACCAATTCAATGTTTCTGCCATCTCCTTATTTCACCTTATTAATTCCCCAGTGTCTCTCTCTAACGCCCTTTATTCTTTTCATTTTTAAATACCTACATAATACTGTAATTTCTCCCTCCTTATTTAGTCATTCTTTGGTTTCTAAATTTGTCCAATCTTCTAATCTAACACTAATCCTTGTGTTATTGTATACTCTTTATTTCAATTTAATATCCTCCTTAACTTCCTTAGTCTGTCATGGATAGTGGACCCATCTCATAATCTGACTATCTTTGCTGAGAGCTATGAAATATTTCCTCGAATGTTTGTAACTGCTCCTCAACTGTCTTGCATTTTAACTTATTTTCCCAGTTCACTTTAGCTAAATCTTTCTGCATAGCCTTGTAATTGCCTTCATTTAAATTTAAAACACTCGTCTTAGACCCAGACTTGTCACCTTCAAACTGAATGCGAAATTCTATAGTTTTATGATCACTGTTGCCTAGAGGCTTCTTTACTATGAGATCATTGATTAATCTTATTTCATTACACATTACCAGGTCAAAAATAGCCTGTTGGCTAGTTGGCACGAAAGCATACCCAGAAGTTGTTCTGAATACACTCTATGAACTCACCTTTCAGGTTACCCGTGCCAATCTATATGAACGTATAGACTTTCCATACAGCGCAGAAGGAGGCTGTTTGGCCCATTGAGACTGCACTGACTCTCTGACATGTATTGTACCCAAGCCTCCCTCACCCACTCTATCCCTGTAACTCTACACACTTACCATGGCTAATCCATCTAACCTACACATCTTGGGACACTAAGGGACAATTTTACCATGGCCAGCCCACATAACCTGCACATCATTGGACTGTGGGATGAAATCCATGTGCACATGTGAAGAATGCAAAAATTCCACACACAGTCACCCAAGGCTGGAATTGAACTTGGGTCCCTGGCGTTGTAAGGCGTGAGGGGAGGAGGAGTATGAACTATACCTTTTCCAAGCTTCCTGTCATTCCAAAATGTTTGGCTGTTTAAGTCCCAGGGCTGACCACTTGCAACACTGGGTAACATTTTCTATGCAACCCACTGCATTTGTCTTGGCAGGGGAGGCAGCCTGCAACAAGATTTTCCAATCCCGCCGTTGTCATCGGGGTTTCCCATTGAATATATTCCTCATCACTAGGAAGTCCATGGCGGGGTGTACAGTCTGGGGGACTGGACGATCCCGCTGGCATGAATGGTCAGATGCATATCTATTTCTATTTGTGCTACCAATTCATCCATTTGTAACACATGCTGTGTGCATTTAGATACAGAACCTTTAATTCTGTTTCTTTAAAACTGTTCTGGCAAACTCTGCTCTTATTTGCAATGCAATCTTAAGTATCTGAAGCTTGGCCTCCAGCTCATCAACTGAGCTGAAATTCC
Source organism: Carcharhinus amblyrhynchos (assembly GCF_965287045.1). Lineage (NCBI taxonomy): Eukaryota > Metazoa > Chordata > Chondrichthyes > Carcharhiniformes > Carcharhinidae > Carcharhinus > Carcharhinus amblyrhynchos. The sequence goes on from NC_137334.1 coordinate 44,756,722, forward strand.
TCAAACTGTACATACTTACTGAAGATATAGTTACTGTGGATCTCACTGTGTCCACCAGGTCCCACATGGTACAGCCGAAGCACATCACTTGCCCTGCCATCTTTATTGTGTGTAATTTAACAACTTAAATTTAAAAAAACTTATTATCTGAAATTATATCAAGTAGTTTAAGTACTTAAACCATAAATTTAATGTAATATTTATCTCACTACCTCTTTAAACTGCTGCCCCCACCCTCTATTTAAAAAGAAAATCCCATAAAACTCACCAACTACTCCTAGTTAATGCTTCTGGACCTTCGCTGTCACATTCTGCTTCTTATCTCTAGCTCCCCATCTCCTAATGCAAAAGATCAGAACAGTACTTTCTCCCTCACTTATACCAACCTCCCAAGTTCTGACTGTCTAGATCTGCACTTGGTTGGGTGTGGGGTAAAACCAAGGAGAAACTTGAAAGTGACTGCAATAATTTTGAGGTCCATTTCTTGGGACAAAGGGATCTAAAGTTTCTAAAAGGCAGGAAGACTTTGCTCAAGTGAGGGTGTGCTTTGAATTGTAACTGGCTAGAAGTGCTTGAGAGAAGTGAAATATATGACCTTTTAAGTGGTGGTAGGATGAGAAATGGGGTTGACAGAGAGAAAGTATAGAAGTAGAATGACATTCCTCTTATTGAGTGGATATAGAAGAGGAGGCAAAAGTACCACAATCCTGACTCAGTATTGTTAAGAAGCTGGAAGCGGGGAAGTTGATACACTTCCGAACAGAGGCACGCAATTTTTTATGGGAGCCAAAAGTGTGGCTTTAAGTGGAGGAGATTTTGACTTGGCTTATTCAGATGTCAGTTAGTAAATTGACCTCAACAGTTGGATTGATGGAAGTAGAGAGAGAGAGAGAACACTGGAGGTTAGGAATACACATATGGAAGTTAAGTGTTCTTTGGTGAAATTGGTGAGAAGTAACATATGAATGGCAAAATACAGTGGGGAGTAGGGAGGACACCCTGGATCAAAGTGATTGCAGAAAAAAGAACATAAGTTGTTGGAGGCAGTATAATACGTCCTTTGCAACAGTGGAGGTAGGGAAGAACTGTTTCATAAAAATGAATTCATTTTTATGAATCCATTTCATAAATGGAGGGGGATGGATTGATTAACAGCATTAATGGTGGAATTGATGTTTGTTCGTCTCTTGCATATTTTGTTTGTCTCTGTCTCTCACTCTTTCTAACATTTTCTTTCTCTGTAAGCCTTTTCTCTTATACAGGTGTCACTAATTAAGATGTTTACATTTTCTGTCATCAAAATACAGGTTCAAGTGATCGCTTTTCTGTTTGCTGAAGATTTTAAATTGCAACTAATTTGTTTTTTATTCCCTTGGCTTTTTAATATTTCAAACACAGGGAAAAGTTAAACCTTGTAATTAGCTTTAGTCTGTTGTGTGAAAGTAATCTGTTACTCTTAGAGCTGCCCTGTTATTTTTAAATATAAATTTTACTTAAAAACTCAGTTGTTCTCCAGCTTTCCTAATTTAAAAAAAGAATATTGTACTGATTGGCCTAATGAAATGCTGCTGGTGCATCCTGGAAAATTTCATGCACTCAGGTTGCAAGGTTGGTTTTATCTAAGCAGTCATTGAGTGAAGATGTCAAGTCTAGACTCCTGGCTCTCGGGAGAGACTGAAGCCTTTGAGTAAAAAACACCAGCTTATAAAGACAATGGATATTTTAGTGAATACATTTGTTTGTTATTAGGCAACATGTGATTGCTTGCTGTTTTGTTTCATATAATATCTTATTTTTAATATATGAAATGTTGGTTACAAAGAAGGAGAACGACAAATCAAAAATTTTCAAAGTTGCTTTGAATTGTTCAGTTTGTTCCCTTCTGGAAAATGGTAATGGTCATTCAGTATTGGTTGCTTTTATGAGTTTGTAGGTGATCAAAAATCTGCCACCTTGCATTTCATATATTCCCCACAAAATTTTAGTTCTGGCTTGCTGCTGTAGTACTTTGAACAACACCACATGTTATTTCCAATTGCCATACTTTGGCTATAAGTATGTCAAACAGAAAGTGTATTCTGAAGGAAGATTATTATTGATGTTCTGCTACACATTTAAAGAATTTGTGCTGATATTCTGTGATTCCATTGTTTTGGATAACTGGTCTGGGGGAAAAGTGGGTGTTGAGATGTAAAAATAGTATGCGTTATTGTGAAATTTACGTCATTGTAACATTACTAAACGAATTGGTTTATAAATGGTTTATAATAAGGAGGTTATTATTTTTTAAAAATTGTCTTCAATAAAAGTAAATGTGCGAATGGTCTTTTTGAAAATTTAATTCAAATTTAGTAAAATGTTCACTGTAATGATAATTTGACTTCTGAAGCTAGTATTTTTATAATTTTTATTCCTGCGTTGTTTGGCACCATGGTCTTTTAACTGCTATGTTCTTATTGGCCAGCTAGGTGCAATCATTGAAGATCTAATTGTAGTGATTTACCTTCTATTATATATGGAACAGAGCTATTCAGGTTGAATGAAGATAGTGGGAAGGATGGGCTCTATTGTGTGAAATTAAGTAAATTATACTGGAATGTGGAAGTCTCAAAATAGAAACAGTCAATATGTTACAAGCTGTTTTGCATTCAGCTGCTCATTAGAATTCCCCAAAGTAAGATTTAGATTATTTAGGGAAAGACGAATCTTATACTTGTAGTTATAGAAATGTGAATAAAGAAATGGTTTTCTTGCTCTTTCCAGTTTTCAGAAAGGACACTTTGAAAAAGATAGTTTAGTAACGGGAATATACAGATTTTGAAAACAACTTGCAGCAACTTGATACTCTGTAATTTAAGCAGAATTTTGATTTACTGTTAACCATTTTACTGACCACACTAGCATGTACAGCAGGAGTAAGATTCAGCCTACAAGTTTAAGTGATTATGAAAATCAATGAGATGTATTTTTCTGAAACTTTAAAGGCTGAGAATAATTTCATATCTTATTGGAAAAGGAAAGAATTTTTACAATGTCTCCCATTATTTTCTCTTATTAGAATGAGACCTGAAGACATGTTCCTGCCTATGAAAATGCTCACGTAATATCTTCTTGGTTTCAGGAATGTATTTGCAGTTTATGACACCTTTGGTTAGACAGTTTAATCCACCACACACCACCACATCTTCTTATGATGGATTACCAATTGTGGAATTTCTATATTTTTATTTTGCTGCCAGCACTCCCACAAAAAGGGAAAGGTCGTCAACGGTGCAATCAAGCAGCAATAACCTGCTCAGTGATGCCCAGCTTGGGTTGCGCCAGGATCATTCAGCTCCTGACCTCATTACAGCCTTTGTTCAAACGTGAACAAAAGAACTGAATGCCACAGGTGAGGTGAGAGTGACAGCCCTTGACATCAAGGCCACGTTCAACAGAGTACATCAAAGAGCCTGAGCAAAACTGGATCAGTGGGTATCGGACAACTTCTCCACTAGTTGGTATCATACCTGGCACATAGGAAGATGGTTATGGTTGTGCAGGATCAGTCATTCAGCTCCAGGACAAGTCTGCAGAAGTTCCTCAGGGTAGGGTCCTATGCTGTCAGCTGCTTCATCAATGACCTTCCCTTCAGAAGTGGGCATGTTTGCCATTGATTGCATAATTGCATTATTCGCGACTCCTCAGATACAGAAATGACTGTTCAAATGCAACAAGATCTGGACAATATCAGGCTTGGGCTGACAAGTGGCAAGTAACATGTGTGCCACACAAATGCCAGACAATGACCATCACCAATAAAAGACACTTTAACCACTGCCCCATGACACTCAATATCATCACTGAATCCTCCGCTGTCAACATTCTTGCGATTACCATTGATCAGAAACTCAACTGGACTCGCCATGTAAACACAGTATCTACAAGAGTAGGTCAGAGGCTAGGAATACTGTGGGAAGTAACTTGCCTCCTGACCCCCCCAAAACCTGTTCACCATCTACAAGGCACAAGTCAGGAGTGTGATGGAATACTCCCCAATTGCCTGGATGGGTACAGCTCCAACAACACTGAAGAAGCTTGACACCAACTACAACAAAGCAGCCTGCTTAATTGGCACCATATCCACAAACATCTATTTCCTCCACTACTGATGCTCAGTGGCGTATACCATCTACAAGATGCATTGCAGCAATTCATCTAACATTTTTAGACAGCACCTTCCAAACTCATGACCACTTCCTTTTGGAAGGACACAGGCAGCAGATGTATGGGAACACTTCCACCTGCAAATTGCCCTATAAGCCATTCACTATTCTGACTTGGGAATATATTGCCGTTCCTTCGCAGTGGCTGGGTCAAAATCCTGAAAGTCCCTCCCAAGCAGCTTTGTGAGTCAACCCACAGCAAGTGGACTGCCATATGGTGGCACAGTTTGTGTTTGTACTTTCTCCCCGTGTTTGTTTGTGGGTGCAAAGATGTGTGGGTTAGGTTGATTGGCCATGCTAAATTGACTCTGGTATCAGGGGATTTAGCAGGGTAAATGAGGGTTGTGGGATTGTGCCCAAATGGCCTCCTTCTATGCTGCAGGGATTTTATGATTTCAAGAAGACAGCTCACCATCAAATTTGCAAGGGCAATGAAGGATGGGCAATAAATGCTGGCCAGCCAGAGACACCCATGTGCCATGAATGAATAAATAAAAATAAATGTTCAGTTCAGAAGCCTTTGTTTACTTTTCATACCAATGAAACATGATGTTTCATTGGTCTGGTGGTAGAGGCGAACTCGCTGGGGTCTTTTAAAAGACTTCTGGATGAGTATATGGGGTTTTATGGGATTGGGGGTTATAGATAGGTCTATAGATTGGTAGGTGTTGATGTGATCGGTGCAACTCGTGGGCCGAAGGGCCTGTTTGTGCTGTAGTGTTCTATGTTCTATGATAAACTGTAAGTCTTCAATACAATCTAAAGAAGTAATCACAGAAGGCGATCAATTATTGGAATTTTGCTGGAAAGTACTTATGGCTTGCTATCAAATGCCTTCCCTCCTGTTGTGGAGTGTGCTATCATGTCATCCACGCCTCATTGAGTGTGCTTTTTTTGTTATCCCGAACTCCCAGTGGGTGCCCGCCCTCCCCTCCGGGGGCCACCCCCTGGCCCACCCTCCCCTCCCCTCTGCCTATTTTCCTCTTTGCACATTTAAGCTCCTTGTTGGTGTCTGTTTCAATATCCTAGGGTTCCACAAATGTAGCTGCAGACATGGGGAATACACTGGCTGTGGCTTTATAAACTACCCTAGATTCTGGAATGGTGTGACTGATCTGAAGGTAGCATATAATTTTGATGTTCAAGGAAAAAGAGAGAGTGTAAATGGGTAGCTCAGGTCTAGTTAGCCTGACATCAGTTAGCCAGTAAGTGCTGGAATCTCATGTTAAGGAGGTCTTAATGCACTTAGAAAATCATAGTTTGGTGAAACATATTGTGATTTTATATAAAGGCAATCATGTGTGACAAATGTATTAGTCTTTTGAGGATGTAACTAGTTGGTTTAATGAAGGGAACAAGTAGGTAAAGTAAACTTGGGTTTTCAAATGGTCCAAATGAATATTAGAGAAACTATTAGTTTCTAATGGCAATGATTAAATTATTTGGTGGGCAGAACATATTTTTGGACTGATGCAGTGTCAGTTGAGCAACATCATGTATGAACTTCAGTGCCCAGGTGTGATCCCGGATATGTAACCGTTGGACTCAATGATTGGATGGCTGAATCAAACAATATTTTCCTTTGCATGACTGCAATAGGTAAGTCATACTCAACCAGTGCGCACTTCTGTAACTCAACACAAAATACCCACTGTTAAACACAATTCTGCATTTGGGCAGCACTTACTGAGCAATGCTGAATGCGCTAGTGGCTATGTTTTGCACAATAAATGTAATCTGTGACACAGCTTATTTACACTTGCTAGAAGCAACATACGTTTAAATATAGGGACTTGTTCTTTGAAAATAAAGCAATGCATTCAAACCTTGCGCTTTCTATGAATTACCCCTTGTGACCCTATGGTTCTGTGCTGCTTCCTCCTTATGGCAGTGTCTTAACCAGTGCATATCAATTTGTCAACCAGTCAGCACCCTTTTCTCCTGTAGTATAAATTTTGTGATTATTTTAAATTTTTAGCATTCTTGCATTTGTCCAGATGAATATAAGATGAAGAGGTGTGATAGCATGTCTTTTTGAGCAATATATAAGAGTTTTTAATTATGTGTATTTTCAAACTAGAATCAAGTATTTACTTTGCTGACTTATTTGTAATTTTTCTGCTTCTCGCAGTACAACCTTGGCACTGGTTTCAGTGGGGGAAGGGAGAAAGTGAGAGCTATCTATGTGTCTCAATTTCTCCAAGTTGGAATTTGGTTTGTAGAAGATAAATTGAGGAGGTTTTTGTTGCCTACGCATTCCTTACTTGGAACTTCTATTGGTACTTTTGCTGTACATTTAGTCAGACACTTTGGTGACTTTTTTTTGAGTAAATCTCCTTTCGTTTCAATATACAGCACCTTAAAATTATGGCATATGGGTTCTTGTTGACCCAGGGCTGTTAGTTATTTGGATGGAATTTAATTTCTGGAAGGGTGTTAAATATAAAACACTTATATCCGACTTTAAATTGCAAAATATTTTACTTTTGGAGCCATGTTCACTTTTAAATAATGACTTGAGTATCTCTTTAAAGTATTTGTCTTTCCAGAAGAAAATTTTATGCTGACTGTAGCCATTGCAACTAAAGTTATTGTAAAGCCATGCTGTATTTTGATATGCTGTCTGCTGCATTTAGAATTTACTTTTTAAATCTCCCCCATCTTGGCTATTATCTTGTTTTTCCAATTAGTCCCTCTATCAAGGCTGTCCTCATTTTGAAAGAAAGAAGTCCAGCTCGCAGACACCTCCACAGAAGCCAGTACTGTTGCTTCTTGGTGAACCTGCTAGGAACTGCACTTGAACTGTACAGGTAGGGAGCCAGTTTTCCCTCTCTCTGTTCTACAGTTGACCTGGCTGATGCAAGCGAATCTTTTTTACATTACCCTTGGTTGAAACTAAAGTGTCACAATGTACATCAGTGCTTTTTGCTTATATTTGCAGAGTGTAAGTTCATCTCAGGAAGTCATGGGTTAACGAACTGCTAAGGATGTATAACATGCAGATTTAAAAGGAATAATTTATGTGATGTGGGCATTGTTGGCTAAGCCACATTAATTGCCCATCCCTAGTTGCCCTTGAGAAGATGATGGTGAGTTACCACCTTGTGCTAGGTGCTGTGGCTTTTCTTGAACCTCCTAGTACCTTGCTGGACAAATGTATTGTTGCATTATTGTTTTGAGTCTTGGTGAAGTTGGCATACCTACTTTCATAGAAATAAAAATTGCACTGGTGGGTAAGTAATAAAGCAGATTGATGCACGTTGCCATATTGATAAATGTCATGATGTCAGTCCTATGAACGTTATCATAGCTTATTGTGTGAACCTCTTTGTGGTGATCTTGGGAAGTACCATTAGATTTGGTGAAAATCAGTGATTTTTTTATAGTCTATAAAGTAGCTTTAAAGTTGTGACAGAATAATTGTTGAATTCAACACTAATTAAGCTTGCATTTACGCGCGTACAATAGTAAAACATCCCAGGATGCTTTATAGGACACTAGGGACGGCACAGTGATTAGCACTGCTGCCTCACAGCGCCAAGAACCCAGGTTCCCTGCTGGGGTCACTGTCTGCCTGTGTAGAGTTTGCCCATTCTCCCTGTATCTGCGTGGGTTTCCTCTGGGTACCCTGGTTTCCTCCCACACTCCAAAGATATGTGGGTTAGGTGGCTTGACCATGCTAAACTACCCCTTAGTGTCAGGGGGACTAGCCAAGGTAAATACATGAGGTTATGGGGATAGGCTTTGGGTGGGATTGTGGTCAGTGCAGACTTGATGGGCTGAATGGCCTCCTCCTGCACTGTAAAATTCTATGATTAGGACATAATCAGACAAGTTGACAACTGAAGATGGCAATATTAAGGTAAGTGAGCACGTGGTCAAAGAGAGAGCCTCTTTTTAAGCCTCTAGTGGTTTAGTGAGAGAATTCTAGAACTGTTTTCACTCAATGGGCTACTAATCTTTGGAATTTCCACCCCTAGTCCTGGTCTTTAATTCTGGAATTATGACCATCAGTTCTAGACTGGCGAAATGGCCTCTCAACATCTACCTTGTCAAATCCTCTTGTGCTTCTGACCTCCAAAGTGTATGCGCCCACCCTATTTGATCCCTACTCATAGGGTAATCCTCTCAGCCCAGGAATTAATCTAGTGAATCTTTGTTACACTCTCTCGAAAGTAATTATGTCCTTCCTTAGTTACAGAAACTACAGTGGTACATAGTACTCCAGGTGTGGTTTCATCTAAGCCTTTCTTAGGTACACCAATCATCCAAGTAAGGGCTTAACTCCATGAAGATTTGAACTTTAGTCAGTTTCCACTAAAAGTAACTTTCTGACTGAAAAATAGATTTGGCTCCTGTTTCCGTGTGAAAATTCAACTTTGTGTCTCCTTGCAGCTTACTTTTCAATCTAGCCTTGTGTCATCAGCAAAGTTAGATGCATTGCATTTGATGCTGTCAGCCATGATCATATTGAATGAAGGAGCATGCTTGAAGGACTCAATGACCTACTCCTGTTCTTATTTTCTATGTCTCTAACTCATTGATATCAATTATGTTGCAGATAAAAGGGGTGTTAATTTAAACAGTACTGATTTCTCCTTTCACTGCCCTCTAAATGGAAAGGTATTTTGATTTGTTTCCCTCTTTGTAAATAGTGGCTTAACCCTTGGTTTTGGTTCAGTTCTATTTCTATTAATAACCTTACAGCAAATTTGAAACAGGATGAACTCAAAGGGTTAGTTTATTTGCACACATTCTAAAGGGAAGAAGGGTTCGTAAACTGGCTTCTTTTGTTCTACGGTCACAAAGGCTCAACTAATTTAAGGATCTTGTTTAGCTAAGGTCTAGTTTTAAACTTTAGAAATAACAATGAGTATGTTTTTATATTTTATAGAAAGTAGCATTTGTTGAAGCCCAGCACAATTATAAATAACTGACAGCCTATCACCAATCCTTTCAGCACCCCACTAAAAAAAAACAGCCTTGCCAACCTGAAAAGTGCACCTTTTTTCCTACTTTGTTTTCTGAACTTTAACCAATGTTGTATTCATGTTGATATATTATCCCCAAGCCCATGAACCCTTATCAGTTGACATCTTATCAAATGTCTTTTGAAAATCCAAATATATTATATCCTCTTGTTCCCCTTTGTCTGCTAGTTACATTTTTAAAAGCTCAAATAGATTTGTGAAATATGACCTTGTTTTCATAAAACATGTTGACTGTGCCTAATTATATTGTAATTTTCTATGTGACTCTGTTACAGCTCCCTTAATAATATATTCCAGTATTTTCCTGATGACTGAATTTGGGTTCACTGATCTGTCCTTCCTGTTATTTTACTTGTTCTTTTCCTGACTAGCAGCATTACACTTGCAACATTTTCATCCACTTGCACTGTTCCAGAATCCAGGGAACTTTTGAAGAGCAGAGCAAATACGTCCACTGTTTCTTCAGCCACCTCTCTCAGGACCCCATTACGTAGGCTATTGGGTCCAAAATATGTCAGCTTTTCATTCCATTCTATTTCATTTGTCCAATGTCGTTTCTACTAATATTTTAAGTTCCTCATTCTCATTTATATCTTTGGCCCCCTGCTATTTCTGTTATGATTTTACCATCTTTACTGTGAAGACAAAAAAAATTATTTAACCTCTGTGCCATTCGCTTATTTCCTATTACAATTTCTCCTATCTTGGCCTCTAAGACACCCACATTTCTTTGCTACACTCTTTTTAAAATTTTAACAGGCCCTTGTAATCATTTTTCTATCTTCTGCTAGTTTGGTCTTGTTCTACTTTCTCCCTGTAATAATTTTGGAACCATCCTTTGCTGGTTTCCAAGACCTCCAATCCTCAGTCTTACCAATGTTCAAAGTTTTTTATTTTAATCTAATACAGTCCATTAACTTGTTTGTTAACCGTGGATGGATCAATTCCGATGGTCAAAAAGGACAGTAGGAGGAGAGGTAATAAGCCGTGGATAACGAAGGAGGTGAAGGAAAGTGTTAAATTAAAAGCGGAGGAATTTAGAGTAGCTAAGAGTAGTGGGCGAGAAGAGGATTGGGAGAGGTTTAAATGTCAACAAAGATTGACAAAGAAATTGATAAAGAAGGGTAGGAGAAACTATGAAGCTGGGCTAGCGCTTAATATAAAAAAGGATAGCAAGAGTTTTTATAAATATATAAAAAGGAAGAGGCTGGCTAGGGTGAACGTTGGTCCTTTAGAGGATGAGAAAGGGGACCTAGTGGTAGGGGATGGGGATATGGCTAAGGTATTGAATAACTTTTTTGTTTCGGTCTTCACGAAGGAGGACGTGAATAATTTGCCGGGTGTTAGCGATGGAAAGGTGGTAGGACTGGAGGGTCTTAATGACATTACTGTTGCTAGAGAGGCGGTGCTCGACAGACTGGAGGGGCTGATTGTGGACAAGTCCCCAGGACCGGATGGAATGCATTCGAGGGTTCTGAAAGAAATGGCGGAGGTGATAGTGGATGCCTTGGTGGTTATTTTCCAGACGTCGCTGGATTCCGGGGAAGTGCCGGAGGATTGGAAAACGGCTAATATTACGCCGTTGTTTAAGAAGGGTGCCAGGCAAAAGGCGGGGAATTATAGGCCGGTTAGTTTAACGTCTGTGGTAGGTAAAATGTTAGAATCCGTCATTAAGGAGGAAATTGCGAGGCATCTTGAAGGGAACTGCTTGATAGAGCGGACGCAGCACGGTTTCCTTAAAGGGAAGTCGTGTCTGACAAATTTACTGGAGTTCTATGAGGATGTGTCTAGGGCGGTGGATAGAGGAGAGCCGGTGGATGTGGTCTTTCTAGATTTTCAGAAGGCATTTGACAAAGTACCTCACAAGAGGTTATTGCAGAAGGTCGAGGGACATGGAGTTGGGGGTAGGGTGTTAGCGTGGATAGAGGATTGGTTGTCAAATAGGAGGCAGAGAGTGGGGGTCAACGGGTGCTATTCGGATTGGCGGATGGTGACTAGTGGAGTGCCCCAGGGGTCGGTGCTGGGGCCTCAGCTTTTTACCATTTATATAGATGATCTGGAGGAGGGAACTGAGTGTATGGTGTCGAAATTTGCTGATGACACCAAGATTGGGGGAACGGCAAATTGTGCGGAGGGTGTGGAGAGTCTATAGAAGGATCTAGATAGGCTGGGCGAATGGGCCAGGAACTGGCAAATGGAATTTAATGTTGGCAAGTGTGAGGTGGTCCACTTTGGTAGGAAGAATGGTAGGAAGGACTGTTACATACGTGGCGAAAAACTGCAGCAGGCGACGGTGCAGAGGGACCTCGGGGTCCTTGTGCATGAGTCGCAAAAACCCAGCTTGCAGGTGCAGCAGGTGGTCAGGAAGGCGAATGGGATGCTGGCCTTCATAGCGAGGGGGATTGAATATAAAAGTAGGGAGGTCTTGCTGCAGCTGTATAGGGCATTGGTGAGGCCGCAGCTGGAGTACTGTGTGCAGTTTTGGGTGCCGCACCTGCGCAAAGATATTTTGGCCTTGGAGGGAGTGCAGAGGAGGTTTACTAGGCTGATACCGGAGTTGAGGGGGTTGAGCTATGAGGAGAGGCTGAATAAACTAGGCTTGTACTCGTTAGAGTTTAGAAGAATGAGGGGAGATCTCATTGAGATGTATAAGATGATGAATGGGATGGATAGGATAGAGGTGGAGAGACTCTTCCCGCTCAAAAAAGACAGTAGGACTAGGGGGCACAGCCTCAAGATAAAGGGGGGGGGGCGGTTTAGAACGGAGTTGAGGAGGAACAACTTCACTCAAAGGGTGGTGAATCTCTGGAATTCTCTGCCCGTTGAAGTGGTGGAGGCTACCTCGCTAAATATTTTTAAGACGCGGGTTGATGGGTTTTTGATAAGAGAGGGGATTAAGGGTTATGGGGAGAGGGCGGGAAAGTGGAACTGAGCCGCGACAGATCAGCCATGATCTTATTGAATGGCGGGGCAGGCTCGAAGGGCCAGATGGCCTACTCCTGCTCCTATTTCTTATGTTCTTATGTTCTTATAATGTTTAAGAATTATGAAATATCACATGAAATATTCACTATTGCTTAATTGCCATTATTACTGTTTAATTTCCCAATCTATGCAGTTGGCGTTATTTAAGTTTAGTACTCTAATTTTGGACTTCTGCATGTTACTTTTGTACTCGATGTGAAATTCTATCATTTATGACCATTCTTGTCCAGAGAATCCCTCACTGAGAGTACAAATTAGCCTCATCTCATTATATAAGGCAGGATCTAAAATAACCTCTTTCCTGATTGATTCCATGACATATTGTTCCAGGAAACAGTTTTGAATGCATTCCATGAGCTCATCCTCTAAACTACTTTTATCAATGTGATTAGTCCTGACTATACGCAAATTAAAGCGCTCTGTTATTATTGCATTGCATTTGTTACAAGCTCCCCTTATTCCTTGATTAATATTCGTTCAGTAGTATAATTCCTGTGGCTGTACATTTAAATAAATTTCCTGCACACTTCAAAAGAAGTGCACAATATTTTAAAATGCTCAATAAAATTATCTTTCATAATGTTGCATGGCTTTATCAATGTTTTTACTTGAAGTTATGTGGTCTCTCGAAGTCTGTACTTGGACTTGATATTTTTGACCCTTGATTGATAACCGCTCGTTTATCCAAACGTGAAGAATGCAATTTCTTAAGATTTAGTGAGCTCAAGTGACAAATTGTTAAATGTCTAACTGTTATTTTTCCAAATCATTTGTAAACAGAAAGACAGATTTCAATTGTGTATTTCAGGTAGCTTTACATTATGTGCTTTTACGGCAAAGACTGTGCATTTGAGGAGAAAAAACAGGCAGAAACTCATCTTGAACTTTGTGGTTAGGACTGATTACTTAACCAATGAGAACTTTTGTTAGACTTCCAAATGATGCTTCTTTTCAAATTGTACCTTGCTTATTTCAGCTGAGTATATTTGAAATGATTTGACAATAACATGGATGAGACTCGGCACACCTAAAAATTAACCACCAACCTAATGCACCTGCAACATAGGGGAACATTATATTGCATATTCATTTTACTGAATTGACTGTAAAGTACTCTAAGATTTCCTGAGGTCATGAACAGCAATATGTAATTATAAGTCTTTTTTTTCCTTTACCGGTACTCGAAACGTGAGCGGAACAGTCTTGGCTAACACTAGTGTGACACTCTGGAAGTGCTGAACAATCAGATGTGCCTTCTATTGCATAAAGTGTGAAGCTGAGACTCCCCCTCAGGCAGAAGATCCCATGGCTTTATTTTGAATAAGAGTAGTTGAGTTATCCCTGATGTCTTTCACAATGTTTATTCCTTAACCAATATAATTATCTGGTCACTATCATAATTGCTGTGGGAACATTCTGTGCACAAATTGGCTGTCTTGTTTCCTATGTTACAGCAGTGACTATACTTCAAAAGTACAGAATTGGCTATACATTTTTATGGAATGTCCTGAGGCTGTGAAGAGCACTGGAGAAGTGCAAGTTTGACATTCTCCGTACAACCACAAAAAGTAATAAACTGTAGACAGAGCTAAGTGGTCGCACGACCAGCAGATGAGGGCAAATCTGTTGCTTCACCAGCACCACTAAGTAATGGCACACAATCGGACAACTTGAGAAGCACTAAACTCTTTGAATATCTACTCCGTCAGTTATAACTATCTAATACATGAGTACAAGAGACAAGCTTGATGTGTCTCTAGACAAAGGTACAAAGTGGGCAGTCCTACTGTCACCTTAAAAGATCTTCTTCACCTTGGCATTCAGTATCCTACTAATTTGGCTCACTCCAAGAAGTAGCTGATTGTACTGGCAGCAAATACCATGGGCTGTGAGTTGCCAATTGTGGTGCGGAATGTTAGCACATTAGAATGATGTCCACAACTACCTAACCTCTTTTGGTGCAGGTCTGATATTGGCATTTATCAGACAATCTGGAAAATTGCTCAAACCTGCTCTATCCACCAATGGAAGACAAATGTAACCCAACCAATTCCTGTTCCATCAACCTCCTCTGAATCAGCAGCAGAAAGATAGACTCCTGATTAGTGCATTCAAACAACACCTACTCATCGATAATCTGCTTGCTATTAAGATTGCATTTTGCAGGAACTATTCAACTTCAGTTGCAGCGCAACTTTAATATCCAGGTATGACTGACTACCAGGGGAGAAGCGAGAGTAGCCTCTTTTGATAGTGAGGGCACTTTCAAGTAAGCTTGGTACTAGTGACCCCTGGAAAAACTGTGATAACAATGGGTCGAGAAGAAAATTTAAGTAGCTGAAGTCAAACCTGATGCAGAGCTCTCATGAAGGAGGCCAATCATCATATCGCCAATATATTAGTACAGTAGTTCCTTAGAGAACAGTCTTTATTCCAAGCAGCAGCAACTTCATCCAAGGACCTTCCTGTCATACATTCAGAGGTGGGACTTGTGATGCTCGCATTTGTTCCAATCATAAATCTTCTAAGTATAAAGCGTAGCATGTCCGCCTGCAAGAGGACCTAGACCAACTCCAGGTTTCGACTGACAAGTAGCAGATAAACTGCATGCCAGACAGTAATAATGTCCAAGATGAAAAAGCCTAAACATTTTCTTAAGACTTTCAACGGCACCATTACGGCAGAGGCTTTATCGATTATTCATGATAGAATTGGGGACCAGAAGCACAATGCAATTTTAATTGGATAGTAATATTAACAAGAACAGAATTGATTCCCCTCCATCTCTTTCAAATCCCCTCCACCATTCAGAAGGCTCATGTGAAAAGTGTTTGGAATGCTTACCATTTGCTTGATTAGATGCTGTATCTACCTTGAGGTTCTTGACATTGCCTAGCACAGAGCAGTCTGTACGTTTGGCAGCATTGTTATTGGACTTAATACCTATTCACTCCACTAAATAGAGGAACAATAGCAGCAAAATGAAGGAAACAACATGCCTCAAAATTCCTCTCCAAGTCTCTCTCACTCCTGGTTTGGACAGATAATATTGCCATTTCTAGAATAGTGCTAAATCAGAACCCTACAATAACTTGTCTAATGCTGTCATTGGATTACTTATCACAATGCAGCAATTCAAGTAGAAGGCCCAACACTACCACCTTGGGGGAACTGAAGTTGCCAATGCTGCAGTCTTGCCAGCATCCTGATAGATTTGAAGTAAAATCAAAATATGGAAGACTGACAGTGTAACAGAAGTTAAGATGGGTCTGTCTGGAATGACAGCAGACTGTGTACAGAATGGGTCTACAAGGCACAATTATAATGACCAGATGATCTGTTTTTTTGGTAGAATCCCTACTGAGCAGAAGGAAACCATTTGGCCCATCAAGCCTGCACCAACAATGGTCCCACCCAGGCACTATCCCTGTGACCCCATATATTTATCCTGCTAATCCTCTTGACACTAATGGACCATCTATCATGGCCAATCTATCTAACTCGCACATCTTTGGACTGGGAGGAAACCAAAGCACTCGGAGGAAACTCACACAGACACGGGAAGAATATGCAAACTCCACACACTGACCCGAGGCCGGAATTGAACTCGGGCCCCTGGCGCTGTGAGGCAACAGTGCTAACCATTGTGCCAATGTGCTACCCCATGATATTGATTGAGTGATATATATCGACCACGACAAAGGGGATAACTCTCCTGCTCTCCACAATAGTGCCAGTGGATGGATATTTTGCATCCATCATGGGCAAATGGTGCCCTGGACTTGGTTAACCATCTCATTTGAAAAACAACATCTCCATCAGTGTAAAACTCCTTTTAATTCTAAATTGGAATATCAGTTTAGATCTTTGTGGTCAGAACTTTTGACTTGAGCAAGAGTGCTATCAGCTAAACTATAGCTGACTGTCGGAATAATGTGGATGGTTAAAGTACTGGTAATCTCAGTGCAACCACTGAAACCTTCCATCCTCACATTTTTCCTGCATCTGTCACAGCAAAGCAATTTTAGTTGCAACTTCCAACAGCTCTTTTCCTATCACTTTTCAAGAAATCAGCTACTTTGTTGTTTAGTCTGGTCATGCAATGACTTAATTGATCCTGGATTGGGTTCAGTTAATTTTTCTGTTCAGTACTCATGTTGGAACACTCAATGCTGTGAATGTAGCAATTCACATCAAGTCAAATAAGCTGCTAGTTGCACAATTTATTGCTTTGCAACCTATACGTAAAATTCAATGTTTTTGTTGTGTGAAATTGCTTGATTGTCTTTTTAATTGTTTGGGATGAATGTTATTTTTATGGCTTTTCTGCCTCTTGTTTGATTTGCCTTGCGGAATCTTGGTTCCTCGTTATGTTGAGAAGGTTTTCGTTGTTTCTTGCATAAAAGCAAATTATTGCGGATGCTGGAATCTAAAACTAAAAGAGAAAATACTAGAAAATCTCAGCAGGTTTGCTGGCATCTGTAAGGAGAGAAAAGAGCTGACATTTTGAGCGTCATCTGGACTCGAACTGTCTGCTCTTTTCTCTCCTTACAGATGTTGCCAGACCGGCTGAAATTTTCCAGCATTTTCATAGAATCATAGAACCCTACAGTGCAGAAGGAAGCCCTTCGGCCCATCGAGTCTGCACCAACCACAATCCCACCCAGGCCCTACCCCTATATCCCTACATATTTTACCCACCAATCCCTCTAACCTAAGCATCCTAGAACACTAAGGGGCAATTTTAACATAGCCAATCAATCTAACCTGCACATCTTTGGACTGTGGGAGGAAACTGGAGCACCCGGAGGAAACCCATTCAGCCACGGGGAAAACGTGCAAATTCCACTCAGATGGACAGTAACCCATGCTGGGAATCGAACCCGGGTCCCTGGCGCTGTTGAGGCAGCAGTGCTAATCACTGTGCCACTATGCCAACCCCAATTTTTAAAAACTTTAAAAAATCACTTTTGATCATTTTACGAATGGCAACGGCTTCTCCCTATCTACAGAGAATCAAAATGAATACCTGGAAGCTGTGATACACATTGTTTTGGTTCCAGGGGAAATGAAAGAACCATCAAAATCCTGGAAAATATAAAGGAGCTTCTTATAAGGGAGTGGAAATAAAATGTTTCGCGGAGTGACCTATTGAGACTTTTGGGCTTAAGGAATAAATGTTTATGTAATATGGTTTTAAGTCAATAGTACTTGCTTTGTTTAATTCTTGTACAGTAAAGATTTTTGCTTAAAATACAGAACTATGATGACCTCAATCAGGCAATTGAGATTGGCCTGCTTGAGTTTGGACTCCAGTTGTTCCTAATTGATAGCCCAATCAGAGAGTCCCATGTCCTGTATTTAAACAGCAGTGTCAGTCCCTCTGCACTCCTGATGCAGATAGCAGCACACTGTGAGCACTCTGTTATGGTGAGATTTTATAAATAAAATAATTTTTGGTGACAGGACTTTTGCTTCCGTGGACTTATCACAGTGGCAATGAGGAAAAAGAATAACCTGAAGGAACTAGCTTAACTACTGCACATTGAGGGTAAATCATTGCTGGCAAACATGCCTCTGTTCAGGAAATTGGATTCTTTTGACCCTGCAGTGGAAGATTGGGCCCAATATGTGGAACGGATCAAGTGTTTCTTCAGCGCTAGTGAAGTAGCCTCAGATGAAGAGGAATGGGTTATCCTACTGATTGCTTGCAGACCGGCAGCTTTCGCTGTTATGCACAATTTAACATTTCTAGAGGTACCGGACACACACTCCTTCCAGGAGTTGACAGTAAAAGAATTTTACGACCCTAAGCCACCTCTGATCCTGCGGTTTTACTTGGCATTTCCTGACTAGATTAAAGTGATTGGCAGAATTCAGGGTGACATTAAATGAGATGCTCCAAGACCAATTGCTGTGCGGAATCAAAAACATGGCCATACAAAAATGTCTGTTGGCGGAGGCTCAACTGGGACTGTAAACAGGCATTACAGCTGGCTTTGTCTTTAGAAAAAGTGATATGGGTTACAGGGTGCTCTGATGGAGGTAGAAACTTGCACCTGTGCAACTGAGTTAGGGGACTGCCACTATAGGGCCAGCCATCACATTGCTGCCCTCAGGAAGGATTTGGATTCAAGGGAACCTTCGCCTGCCCACAGAACTGCACCTACACAAGGCTGGATTAAGCCTTGAATGACAGCAGTCCCTGCAGAGCCCTGCCCAATAACATTGCAGTTGTTGCCAGCATCAGGAATCGGTGAAGAAAAGCATGGTTCCAAATTAGACATTTCCAAAATGGACAAATAGGCCAAGGGGTAGGAGAATGCGCACCTTGAAAAACCACATACCTCCGACAAAGAACACCTACTTTGTGTAGCAGTGACCAAATTGGAACCTATTAAATTACTAAAGAGACTGAACGGACGTCCAATTTTAATGGAGATCGACAGTGGTGCAGCCCTATCTGTGGTTGGGAAACAGTGCAAAAATGCACTGGCCTCCCACACCTATCCTTGACCAAGACTTCGGCAAGACCGAAGACTTCCATGGGGGAACTACTGAGATTGTTGGGCGCAACTCATTTGCTTGTTGCTTACAGAAAATGACTGCTTAGGTTACTGTTGATGGTAGTGGAAGGTTTGAGACTGAACCTATTGGGACAAAATTGGCTGAAAGAGATCCAGCTAGACTGGGTAAACATTTTTCAGCTGGAAAATGGTCCCTTGAGTGAAGTGAACAAATATCCGGAGGTTTTTTGGGGAACAGTTAGGAACAATTAAAGGGACTGAAGCAAAATTACATGTCGACCTGGAGGTAGTTCCAAAATTCTGTAAAGCCAGGCTGGTACCATTTGCATTAAGGGAAAAGGTTGACACAGTAATGAAAAGATTGGAGCATGAAGGCATAATAAAACTGGTCCAGTTTTTAAGAGCGGCACCTGTGGTACCTATCCTGAACCTGGACGGCTTTGTTTGCCTTTGTGGGGATCTTAAACAGATGATAAATCATGACTCACAGGTGGATAAGTACCCAATTCCCTGGATTGAAGATCTATATGCAAAGCTTGCAGGAGGACTCTTATTCACAAAACTGGACAAGAGTCATGCATACCTACAGCTGCAACTGGACAAAGATTCACAAAAATTTGCTACAATAAACATGTTGAAAGGCCCTTTACAGTATAAAAGATCCCCTTTTGGGGTATCGTCAGCGTCTGCTATATTTCAGAGGACAATGGAAAGCATACTACAAGGATTGCCACAGGTCGCCATTTACCTGGATGATGCCCTCAGAAGATTTGCAGCAGTGGGTTGCGCTTAAAAAGAGAGAAATGTGTCTTTTTAGCAAGTAAATAGATAAATCAGGCCTACATCCTCTGGTGTATTAGGTGCGAGCAATAAAAGATGCCCTCACCACAGTCCAGGAGTTATGGTCATTTTTAGGCCTGGTAACATTATGGAAAATTCATACAAAACAGGGCCTTCATTCTGGATCCCTGCCACCAGTTACCAAGAAAGGGGCAAGTCTGGGAATGGTCTGCCTGCCAAGACCAGGCCTTCAAGAAAATCAAATAGCAACTCTTCTCAGTGTTTTAGCACTTATGACCCCAAAAAGAAATTGGTGCTCACTTGCAATGTGTCCCCATATGGGGTTGGTGCAGTTCTGGCGCACAGATGGCAAAATAGACAGGAATGGCCAACAGCGTATGCCTCCCAACTATGGCAGTAATGGAAAGAAAACGTGCAATCAAAAAAGGTCTGGCTGTGATTTTTGCAGTAGAAAAAATTCTGCCAGAACGTATACAGGCAGAAATTCACAATCGTCACAGATCACTGGGCCTTCTCAAGGAAGACAAAGTAATGCCACTAATAGCTTCAGCCCAGATCCAGCGTTGGGCATTATTAGTGATAGCATACCAATATGAGTTGGAGCACCGGCTGGTGATTTGAGTGGCAAACGCCAATGCCCTAAGCATGTTACCATTAATGGACACCCCACTGTTAGTATCCAGAGTAGAGGAAATGGTTATGACACTAAACGTCTTGGATATCCTCCCAGTGGCCGCACACAACATATGTCTGTGGACAGAAAAAGACTCTGTATTAGCAAAGATAAAGTACCTATGCTAACAGGGGAGTTGGAAAGACCGGTTCAGCCACAATTCCACCCCAACTGGAGTAGAAGGGAGCTAATCATTGTGGCAGATGGAATACTGCTATGGGCAGCATGGATCATAGTCCCAAGTTGGGTCTGTTGGGTCATTCTGGCCAAATTACACTGTGAACACCCTGGAGTGTCCAAAATTAAGATTCCAGCCAGGTAGACCATGGTCGTGGCTCCATGTCGATTTTGCAGGCCCATTTATGGGGTTCATGTTTTTGGCAATAGTAGACACCCGTTCCAAATGGTAGCACGTCTACAAATTGAACTCAGCAAACACAATGGCAACTGTTGAGAAACTGTGCACATCAGTTGCGATGCACGGGATACCAGAGGTATTAATTTCAGGCAATAGATCGGTTTTCACCAGCCTAGAGTTCACAAAATTCATGCAGTCGAATGGAATTCGGCACATCAGGACTGCACCATACCACCCAGCTTCAAATACAGACCTTAAAAGCTGGGTTGAAAATATAGCTAGTGGCATCAATAGAGACCAAACTCCCACACTGGCTGGTCAACTATAGGACAGCCCCACACGCCATGTGGGCAGATGACTCTGCACCAGGCTGAGCCTGCTATTTCCAAACCTAGGAGGGTAGGTGGAAAAACACCAAGAAGCCCAATGCAGTGGCCATGATACCACTCGCCAAGAGAGGCTTTTTGATGCTGGCAAGAGAGTCTGAGTAAGAAATTATGTAAATGGACCTGCACGGATAACAGGAACAGTTGAATCCAGGACGGGGACTGCTATCCTACCGGTTACGCGTGGGCGAGGCCATCTTAAGGAAACGCCTGGGCCAGGTCCGTGCCTCAAACTCACCACTTGTTCCTGAACCGAGTAGGCCCTGCAGTTCTAGGAACGAGGAGAGTTCTCCTTGACGGGCTAGAACCATGTCTCCAGTATCCCTGATGCGAATCTCAGAGTCCAAGATGGACAAAATTGCAGCAGTTTCCCTACTACCAGAGGTAGAAGAAGAAGCAGCCCTCTGGTGTTCACTGCGGTAGAGACGTGCGCCCAACTGATACAACTCGCCAACGTCCCAGGCCGAGTTGAAGGATCCAGACCTGGCGCTCAAACGGAGGAAAAGACCCGTGAGGCAATCAAACCAAGAGAATTCCTCAGGCTTTGTGGGGGGAGAACTGTGATGACTTCAGTCAGGCAATTGAGGTTGGCCTGCTTGAGTATGAACTCTCCTAATTGGGCCAATCAGGGAGCTCCATGTCCTGTATTTAAACATGAGTGTTGATCTCTCTGCATTCCTGCTGCAGATAGCAGCACACTGTGAGCACTCTGTATGTTATAAGAACATAAGAAATAGGGGCAGGAGTAGGCCATCTGGCCCTTCAAGCCTGCCCCGCCATTCAATAACATCATGGCTGATCTGTCGTGGCTCAGTTCCACATTCCCGCCCTCTCCCCATAACCCTTAATCCCCTCTCTTATCAAAAACCCATCAACCCGCGTCTTAAAAATATTTAGCGAGGTAGCCTCCACCACTTCAACGGGCAGAGAATTCCAGAGATTCACCACCCTTTGAGTGAAGAAGTTCCTCCTCAACTCCGTTCTAAACCGCCCCCCCCCCCCTTTATCTTGAGGCTGTGCCCCCTAGTCCTACTGGCCTTTCTGAGCAGGAAGAGTCTCTCCACCTCTATCCTATCCATCCCATTCATCATCTTATACGTCTCAATGAGATCTCCCCCCATTCTTCTAAACTCCAACGAGTACAAGCCTAGTTTATTCAGCCTCTCCTCATAGCTCAACCCCCTCGACTCCGGCATCAGCCTAGTAAACCTCCTCTGCACTCCCTCCAAGGCCAAGATATCCTTGCGTAAGTACGGCGCCCAAAACTGCACACAGTACTCCAGCTGCGGCCTCACCAATGCCCTATACAGCCGCAGCAAGACCTCCCTACTTTTATATTCAATCCCCCTCGCTATGAAGGCCAGCATCCCATTAGCCTTCCTGAGCACCTGCTGCACCTGCAAGCTGGGTTTTTGCGACTCATGCACAAGGACCCCGAGGTCCCTCTGCACCGTCGCCTGCTGCAGTTTTTCGCCGCGTAAGTAATAATCCTTCCTACCATTATTCCTACCATTATTCCTACCAAAGTGGATCACCTCGCACTTGCCAACATTAAATTCCATTTGCCAGTTCCTGGCCCATTCGCCCAGCCTATCTAGATCCTTCTGTAGACTCTCCACACCCTCCGCACAATTTGCCGTTCCACCAATCTTGGTGTCATCAGCAAATTTCAACACCATACACTCATTATGGTGAGATCTTGTAAATAAAGGAACTTTTGGTGATGAGACTTATTACAGAAACCTTATGTCATTATTCTTTCATGTAATAACTGGGATTTAGACATTCTTTTGAAAAGTTAATAATCACTCTCTCCAGAGAAAGAGAGAGATCTCCCCACAGCCTTGCATCTTTTCCTCCTTCAAACGTTTGCCCAAATGATAAAATGGTGTGTACTTTGACACTCTGCTACATGCTAAAGCATTCTAATATCTGGCAGTCCTGGTATGTTCGTAGGCTTGGATCTATGGCAAGAGGCAGGAAGAAGACAGAATGCAACTTGGAATTTTAATTAAGGGTGGCATGATGGCACGGTGGCTAGCACTGCATTCTCACAGCACCAGGGACCCAGGTTTAATTCTGGCCTTGGGTGACCGTGTGGAGTTTACGCATTCTCCCTGTGTCTGTGTGGGTTTCAGCTAGCTGCTCCAATTTCCTCCCACACTCCAAAGATATGAGGGTTAGGTTGATTGACCAGGCTAAATTGGCCGTTAGTGTCAGGGGATTAGCAGGGTAAACGTGGTGTTATGAAGATACGGCCTGGCTGGTATTGTTGTCGGTGCAGACACCATGGGCCAAGTGGCCTCCTGCACTGTAGGAATTCTATGAAACTTTTGCTATTAATTTTCCAATCAGAAATAAGGTTTTCCTATTCCCATCTGAAAGCTTAATTTTGAAAAAGTGGTTAAATATCCTCCTCATTTTATGTGATCCATTGAAAATTGTAGTCTCTGCATTTTTGATCCCAGACATTGGTATATTTAAACCATACTGTCTTTAATGATCTTTCTGTGGTGGCATGCCAGAAGCGCAAAATACTCTTAACTACGACTCACTCCGTGTTTTGTACAAACTTATCCTTCGTTCTTGTGGAATGTATTTCGATTTATAAAATCCAAGGTGCTAGTATCCATTTTTATGATTTCATCTATGCTTTTACAGTCAATTAAATGTTTGAATCCTTTTGAGTCTTTGCTGGCCTTTTCATTAAGGATTAATCCCACTGTTTGTTTTGTATTAACTTTTGGGGGTCTCCATTCAATTTGAATCTGTCACTTGTCCACTCATGCTGGTAACATGTTAGTCTCTTATTGCAGTATTTTGTAGTCCTGTCCTTTGCCAAACCAACTGTTTTTGAGTTGGTGGCAAATTTTAAGACAACATTCTTAAACCCAAATTAGCTGATTTGGGCATATAATGCTAACCCCAGGGGTAAGTCATTTTTAGCTGTTTTTCAAGTCGAGCACAACTTTTTTTTTCATATGCCAACAAACCTTTTATCCGTGCAGATGCATTTCTGCTTTTGGCAAATGCTTTATTTTGTACTCTTGAACCCCTTGTGACGTTACCATATCCATGGATAGTTGGTGCATTTCTTTACTAATCTCCTGGGAAAAAAAAACTTCTGCCAAAATGTGAATTGCCTTTAGCAAAGAAATTTGCCTTTTCTGGTCAGCCTAAGGATTCTCAAGACTTTTAATAGTAGCATTTAAAAGCTGTGGAAGCGCAATTTATTATTGTCCTTTCCTCTTTCATAAACTCAATTCCAAGCTCCATTTGGAGCAGTAACTTTCCTGAGAAGATGGTGAATAAGAACTTGCTGTGTTCTGGTACCACAGTTATTATCATGACTGCAAAATATACTCTGTTCTGCCTCTATTCAGAAAAACAAAATTTCTATGAATCGTATGTTTATGCGTGTGTTATATGTGGTAAAGTTGTGAAGTAAATGTTGAATTTGTACTTTATAATTAGATGTGTGGCTTTGTTTCTGTAGTGTCTTCCCTCTCCTGAAAGATGACTTATTGGTTATTTTCCATAGATGGGAGTGGCTTTCTGATACCTCATTGAAATAACCATATATAAGCATAGACAGTGAGTGTCTGTACGCAATTTGACCAGCACATTTAACAAAACTGAAGTGAATAGTTTATATATTTACTCCTATTAAGTTCATAGGCTTGTTTTGCTAAAGCTATTCGGTGTTTTTGAAATTGAAAAGTGCAGTTTTCTTTTGGGTATTTTAAATGTAATTTTCAAAAACTTGTAACAGCAAAAATTAACTGCAGAAAAATACAAGGTCGTGAAATTCTACTCTTATCAATTGCAGCTGACTTAGAAAAATCTATAATATGCAGTAACCTTTTGTAGTAATGAATCATCATACTTGACTTGTAAGCTTGGCCTTTATGTTCTCTGCAGTCTATTCTTTTCAGAATAACTGTCCAGCAATTGCAATCTGTATTGAACTGATACTTCGTTGCTTGATAGTTGCCTGATTTTTATGGTTTTCTTTGACTGTGGTAATTTATAGTTGTGGCTCTTTGGAATCACATTCATGCAGTTTGTTTTGCATAAGCTGAATAAAAATGACATGGAAGGGCATGAGTCAGTACACATACTCTAGTAATATCTGGTTGTTTTACCCTTATGTTTCTAGTTGGCAATTTAAAATTATGGCCCTAACTGTACTTTAAATATGTGATAATAGCATGTGTACCTAATAAGGGCCAGTACCATTTCTTCAAACTGTGTGAATAGTTGTCACTCACATATGACAAATGTGCCTTCATCTGCTCTTTTCATGGCCCCCTAAAATCTATACCCTGGAATCAGGACGATGAAATTAGCTGCTGTGTAAATTGTGTGTCTGAGTGGTTCATTATCTAATCACCGTCGGAGCCCGAATAATAAAATAGATTGATTCTGAGAAGAGCTGTGGCAGATGACTTCAGCTATTTTAACATTTGTATTTAATTTCTCACAGAAACAAGAATGGTTGAGTTCAGAATTAAATGCAATATTGAATATACCATTACTTCCATCAGTTTGGTACAGTTTTGTTGCTGCAGTCTGAGATGGAATTTAGAGATCCAGTTCAGTGGTACATCTTTAATTTTATTAACTGAAATTATATTTTAAAATTTCTCGCGCAATGTTTCTTTCAGGAGCTTTTGAAGACGATGAAATTGTTCACATTGAAGGAAGTGTAGACCCTGTTCGGGATATTGAAATTATTCATGAAGAACTGAGACTAAAGGATGAAGAGCTAATTATGCCGATTATTGACAAATTAGAGAAAGTAGCAGTAAGAGGAGGAGACAAAAAACTAAAACCTGAATATGTAAGTTGAAAAGAAATCTCTTTCCCTTCATTTCATAACACAAAATATTTGAAACTCAGTGTTGAAGTCTACTCTCTGCTTGTTATCCTTGGATCATTTACTGACAATTGTATTAAAGTATTGAGTTTAACATGATATTTTGGTATATAAATTATAAATGTCTGAGGCCAGGAGTTGCAGACATCATTAGCACTGAGTTATTCATTCAGTACCTAACCTTAGGGTCAGAATACTGGGTAAATGAAAGTATTTGCACAGGCTTTTTGTATGTTCAGACCATGAGTGAGATCTTTAAGCCCATTGCTTCAATGTGATAGCCAGGAAAAACAAAACTAACGTGTGTTTTATTTTATGTATGGGGTTTGTGTCAGTTTTGTTAAAGTCTGTTAAAGTTTTGGCCTTTTTATTATTTTGTCTGCCATCTGTCTTGACGAAGCAGTCCTGACTATTTGTTGTATTAACCATCTGGGCGATTTCACCTGCTGAAACCATTAGGGGACTCGGTGTTTTCTCAGATTAATCCTCCTGACATTGGTTTTTGCAATGACGGCTGGAGCAGGCATTCAGAATTTGCAGGTGGCCAGTGACGCACATAATTGCTGACAATTTTAGGCAATGAATAAAAATGGGCTACATCACTTGTCAAAGGTTACATATAAAGATGCCAAGTGAAATCTCCTGGAAGTCTTTTTAAGGTTTAAAGAATAGTTTGTAAACATTGTGTCCAGCATTTTCACATTGTTATGCATGTGCGGTTGCTGACTGTCGTGTTATAAATTAAAAATTTTGTAGAAATTTGAGTTCAGAGGCTTCTGAGACAGGTATGTAATTATTGTGAAGAGGTTGTGAGAATAAAAAAACTATTAATTTGCAGACATTTATTTCCTCGTTAACTTGCATAATCTTGGTAAAACAATAGATTTTTTTTGAAAACAGCAAGAACCACATCAGATTTTGTCTGTTAAGATAAAATGATAGAAATGAATTTATACACCCATTGGATGTTGGTTGAAACCTGCTATTCAAATGAGATCTCTCATTTGTTTGGATACTGAGAAATTTAATTGTTGTCCTCTCCATATTGATACGGTTTGTTGAAACCAGTGAAAATTTTTAGCTTTGGAAACCCTGTTATCACAATATTGTGCAATCTCTGATACCTTTGGAAAGTAAAGTACATAGAAGGTGAAAAGCAAGAAATTCTGAAAACCTGTTTGAGAAGCTACCAATTTCATATAATAGAATTTGCTACATGATTTTCTAAAATATAGTTATATATTAGCCACCTTAAATTTTGATGTGGTCTGCATTTGAGCTTCATATATTTTGCTAAATGTTTGTTATAAATTAAAAGATATATTTAACAAAAGCAAATCATGCATGCTTTTAAACGCAAGAGCTGACTGTGACCTTTTAGACCAGTGTGCCTTTTATTAACACCTGCCTGTGAAGAGAATCATGCCACACGCAGCTCTTGATTCAGAGCAATGAAATGGATAAGGAAAGGCTTGAAGGGTTCAGTTTGTGTCACTTGCTGTTTGCCGTTTCCATTTCACAGATGATTAATCTTTCTTTAAGGGAAGGACAGAGAAACAAAGCAAGTTGTCTCTTCCTGCAGTTGCTCCTTCTGAATGCACACTAGCTTGATAACTAGAAGCCCTTTAGAATTCCTGTTGAGAAAGATGTTCTGAAACTGAATGCAGCTGGTTGGAGGTCACCAGCATGATTCTGTTACTATTGTGAAATTGAAGCGGTTTTTCCCCCCCCCTTCTTAATTTTTTTTGGAAGGGGAATGTGTTGGCAAAAAATCAAAATATAGAAGAAGCTTTGGACCAGTTTGACTCAATTCTGAGGTTGGATAAATATATTCATATGCTTTCTTTAAAAAAAGCTTCTCGCTCTACTTCCCCCACTGTTCTTTACTCATATTTATTTTATTACTGGTTCCTATGCTGGCTGGCTTACACAATCAATATGAAGGAATAGATTGTATATTTTGGGAAAAAGCACACATAATATTATATTCACCTAAGCAAAAAATTCACATTAACTTAGTAATTTTCTCTTTCCATCCTCATAAAACTTCTGTTTTAAAAAATTATACTTGGCTGCTTTATGGTAACTTAAATAATTATCCAGCTCCTGCTGTGTTCATTTACCTTCTTTGCATTGTAATGCCTCTGTTTTTCTCTTAATCTTTAATAGGACATAATGTGCAAAGTCAAGAATTGGGTTATAGAGGAAAAGAAACATGTACGCTTCTATCATGACTGGAATGACAAAGAGGTAAGACTTTGATGTGCACTTGGATTTATTAATATCTGTTGCCTTGTTTCTATAATCTGTGTTAGATGTCACTTTATCTTGTAGAAATCTTGTAATTAGGTTGTAAAGACTGTTGCATAATTCAACATTTTTCTTTGGGTCAGAGGGAGCCATTCAGTTTCTTGATTATTTCAGACTACTCGTGTTTCTGTGGGGATGGGGTTAAAGCTGCTTAAATTGAAAGGCATTTTGGTTTCTGCCACCTTAAAAATGCTAAGGATATATTAAGTTTTTGCTTCAATGTTCCTCTTTTGCTTTTTTTCTCAGATTGATGTATTGAATAAACATTTACTTTTGACTTCAAAACCAATGATTTATTTGGTTAACCTATCTGAGAAAGACTACATTAGAAGGAAGAATAAATGGTGAGTTTCATATAAGATGGTTAAAGTTGAGAAAACTGGAATTTCAAAGATATTGTCTTATAATTTGGTTATTGATCTATGCTCCTAGGTGTAAAACCTAATCACCTAAATCCATGTAATGAACTTTAAACTGTATTTCAATTTATGTCATTTAAAAGCATTTGATATATTGTAAGTTTATTTCAGAGCCCAAGTGATAAATTTATATCACAGCAAATGTATAGTAGTGAATTACTTGAGTAATAACCATATTATTTTATGGTCCATTAATTTCATGAAGTTTTTTATTTCACTTTTCCATTAAAGGAAATTCCAAATAATGAAGAGTAAAAGTGCTCTCATCTACATAATTTATTCATTTGTGCCTAAATGCATGCATATTTAGAATGTGCATCTGGAGAGATTATCTAATTATGATTAAAGTAAATGAAAACTATTGAAATGTGTAGGACCACAGAATATTTCTTAATTGCACGCTTTCTTGAAATAATGAAAAGTAATTGCTATAGTTTGGAATATAGTACACACATGGTATGGTAAGGTGTCTACTTAAAAGAAAATGGGGACAATATTAAATGAGTGAATTGCCTCCTATTCTTGTTTAGTCTCTTTTTTGGCTCCTCGTCTGTGTTCAGAATCAATAGGATTGACTCTTACCTGGCCTTAAAATGATAGATGTCGATCTATATTTTTGGTGTACTTTCTTTTCCTGTATCTTGTTATTGCTGTATGGATATGAAAGATTTCATATGTCAGCCAATGAGGCAGATTCTTTATGCTAAAAGCATCTCACACCTGTGTAGAGATGATTACCGGTGGAAATTGCTGGCTGTAATTGTACAGCAATACTACTTCCAGACCCTAATAGTAGACAGACTTTCAGAAGACGCCGGTCTGTGATTTGCTTGTTGCAGATGCCCCGTTTTTACTTTGGACCAGTTAGGATGGTGATTAGGTTATGGCCAATTCAAAAGAAATAATAGTATGAATTAAAGCATAGTTTTTAGTGGAAGAACTATTGATCTTAACTACAACAGAAAGAGGCTTAATTTCTGAAATTCATTGTGGTTTATTCAATGATCGTATTAAAAATTCTGCACTGTACTGTTGTCTGTTTTGTCAAAAGATCAAAGCCAATACAGACGAGTGATGTTCCAAAAGCAAGTTTACCATGTAGGCATTTTTCTCAATGGCTTTGCTGCCTGCTGTTCCTATTTTCCCTCTAGCAAGTCACTGTATCCCCCCTACACATCCTTGCCTGTAAAAAATGATTAAGGAAGTATTTGTCATAGATTTATGAGTGGAAGCATTGCATGATAAGAAATGGCATCTACTGAAAAGGGGAGGGGGGTTGGTTGCCTTTCTTCTACACGAATCATGCCAGAATTTTAATGCTGCGTTTATGTAGCAGTTTTTGTATTGAGATTTGTTTAAAAAAAAATTTTTTAAGTATCAAAACAGTTGGTGTGTTAGTTTGAGGCAGTATAATGAGCAAAGTCAATACTTAAAGTGCACCATCTTATTTTCCAGATGTAAATGGTTAGTGTAGATCTCATTCATACCAGCTTACTCCTTAATTAGTATCTTAAGTATTGCATCTCAGAGAGCAGTTGGCTTAAAAACGTTACATTTGATTGGAATTTATGGTGTTCATTAAGTGAAGAATAATATATTACATAGGTTAGGAAAAGGAGAATTAGCAATAACACTGGAAAGTTAATTTCGTATTGCCTAGTCCTATAGTTTTTGTTGTAGATGTAAATATAATGCATCGCTAGACTCTGATGGTGAGTGGTGGAAAATAAAGCAACTTTCAAAGGAGGCGTGCACATTTTTTGTACTGTTTCTAATATTACAGTGTATATATATATATATCAATGTTGATAAGTATTTGTAAACTGTCAAAGATATAGCCATTTTGCTTTACAAAGTAGATAGTGTTTTTTTTAATCTGCACATTTAGACTGGAAGAACTTCTTGAGAAGATTTAAGTTTAGTAGAAATTAGCTGAGTATTGCAAATGATTTATGTATATCGATTGTGATTTTGGAAGAGTTGCAGAGATTATGGTGCACTAAGTGCAACAGAATTAGTTGAGAATCAAATCTGGTATAATGCAGAGAGAGCTCCTAACTACCAAATAAAAATCAAAAAGATTGATAATTTCTCTTCTGTTCTTCAATTGCACTCTGGAAGTTCTTCTGTCTTAGCCCAATTCTTGGTGTCTTGAATTCAAACTGATACTCATTAACCCCTGTGTAACCCAGCTTGGTCACAGAATCCATCTCCATCTCATTTTCATTGACTTACTTCAGTATTTCAGAAATCATTGTACTGTACTACACATAATGGTATGTCAACACTGCAAGCTTCAGTTAACGCAAGTGATTACTGAGGTCTACTCCTTTCTTACTTCAATTTTGATTTGTTTCTATTGCACCATCTAATGATGTAATCTAAATAGAGCCAGCTGACTTCCAAGTGTGGTCTTTTGTAAATCCTGCTGTCGCGATAGCACAAAATAACAGAAACAGTGGGATCCTAGACAACTGAGACAGTCGGTTTTCATTTCAGAAAAATAACACCAGAGAGTGGTATCTACAGGTTCTTTCTCTCTGCCTGTCTGGAAGTAAAGGTCCTGCACCAAATTAACAGTGACAGTTTCTTTATAAATATTAACATCAAACTGTCCATAGTTTAGCCCAGTTTCTGAAAGGCCATATGCATGGCTGATATTGGGAGTTAAAAACATCGCATTGGGCACAATAAGAGTCATCCAGTAAATGTTAGCTTAATGACAGATTTTGAGGAGCTTGTTTCACCAGTTGCCTGAAATGAGAAAGCATTCCACTCCACTGGACTTGCATCCTTCACCTTGATAATTGCAAAAATTCACTAACCGCATTAAATGGCCCCCCTCTCCTGGGTTTTTAATGCTTCCAGCCCAAATGTTATGTAGAATAAAATCCAAACAATTTCTGAAGAACTGTCAGATAGTTAAACCATGGAGCTTTCTGTCCCCTGTGAAGATTACTTTTGATGGCACTTCTATTGGCCAGGATGAAGAAATCTTGATGAAAATTAAAATGGAAAGGCCAAGATTACATTGTATATTTATATACATAGCCTTGTTTCTTATTTCTTCATTAGTTTTCTTTTGTAAGTTTGCTCTTAAAAACGTTGAGTCAGAGTATGATTCTCAGCAAGTATTGTCATACTTGTGTTGCCATTCTATATTGTGGACAAGAAGATTCTGCAAGCATTTTAACCATAACCGCTATTGCATCACCAAAAGTAATGTATTCTATTATAGTTTATTTGTAACTGATAGTAATAAGTATGATAATGCTATGATTTGCAAATATTCACCCTGAACAACCCTGCACTGCACAAGGTACAGTCAGAATCCGCGGTTGATGCCACTTTCAACAAGCCCTGTCTCAAGTTGGATTTGGACTATTGTTCTGTGTGACTGTGTGTAGTGTGACTACCAGTTCAGTCTGTACTTGGACTTCACCTGCCTGACACAGATCAACCTGAATCTAAGACATTGTACCAAGGGGGGTGGGCTCAGTGCTTAAGGCACTTCTCATGGCACATCGTCCTAAACCCAGCTCTACATCAATATTTCAAACCAGCTAATCGGCGTAAACTCTCATGTAAAGATGAGTTTCGTAGGCTGATGGAAATTGCAGAATAGGAAGTAACTGCCAGCATTGTAGATGGCATTCCTCCCACTATTGCGACAAGAAATTTAAAATGTGCAGATCTCCTGAGCTGCTAAAATAATTGTTCAGATGTGCCCCTTTCTGTGGGATCTCTGGCCCATTAGAAACATAGAAACTAGAAGCAGGAGTAAGCCATTTGGCCCTTTTGAGTCTGTCTTATCATTCATCTTGATCATGGCTGATCATCAAATTGAATATACTGATTTTCCCCCCCCCGTATCCCTTGATCCCTTTGTCCCCAAGAGCTATATCTAATTTCTTCTTGAAATCAGACAATGTTTTGGCCTCAACTACTTTTGATGATAGTGAATTCCACACATTTACCACTCTCTGAAGAAATTTCTCCTCACCCCAGTTCGAAAAAGTTCTTATCCTCAAACTCTGACCCCTAGTTCTGGACACTGCCACCACCACCACCACCACCACCACCACCACCACCACCACCACCCCCCCCCCCCCCCGTATTGGGAACATTTTTTCTGAATCTACCCTGTCCAACCCTGTTACAATTTTATAAGTTTCTATGAAATCCCCTCTCTTCTAAACTCCAGTGAATATAATCCCAACCGACTTAATCTCTCCTCATATGACAGAACTGCCATCCCAGGAATCAGCCTGGGAAACCTTCGCTGTACTCCCTCTATAACAAGGACACCCTTTCTCAGATAAGGACATCAAAATTGCACACAACACTCCAGATGTGGCCTCACCAACACCCTATACAATTGCAGCAAAACATCCCTATTGTTATTCTCA
The DNA here is from genome assembly GCF_965287045.1 of Carcharhinus amblyrhynchos. Classification (NCBI taxonomy): domain Eukaryota; kingdom Metazoa; phylum Chordata; class Chondrichthyes; order Carcharhiniformes; family Carcharhinidae; genus Carcharhinus; species Carcharhinus amblyrhynchos. The sequence goes on from NC_137334.1 coordinate 44,789,665, forward strand.
GATCTCTTGCTATGAAGGCCAACATGCCATTTGCCTTCTTTACTGCCTACTGTATCTGCATGCTTATTTTCAGCAACTGATGCATGAGGACTTCAAGGTCTCATTGAATATCCACCTCAGTTTACATCCATTCAAATAATAATCTGTCGTCCTATTGTTGTTACCGAAAAGGAGAACTTCACATTTATTCACATTATGCTGCATTTGCCATGCAGATACCCACACACTGTCCAAATCACACTGAAGCATCTCTGCATCCTCCTCACTACTTATCCTTCCACTGCAAATTTAGAGGTAATACATTCAGTTCCCTCTTCTAAATCATTAGTATATAATGTGAATATTTGGGATCCTAGCACAGACCCCTACGGAACCTCACTAGTCACTGACTGCCAATAAGAAAAAGACCCATTTATACCAACTCTTTGCTTCTTATCTGATAAACATCTTTCTATCCATCTCAAGACACTACCTCCACTCCCATGTGCTTTAACTTTACATATTGGTCTGTTGTGTGAGACTTTGTCAAAAGCCTTCTGAAAGTCTAAATAAACTACATCCACTGGTTCTCCTTGATCAACTCAACTAGTTACATCCCCAGAAAATTCCAATAGATTCGTCAAGCATGATTTCCCTTTTGTAAATCCATGCTGACTTACCCTGATTATACCACTGCCTTCCAAATGTTGGGTTATGAAATCCTTGATAATAGACTTTAGCAACTTCCCCAGTACTGACATTAAGCTCACTTGTCTAAAATTCCCTGTTTTCTCTCTCTCTTTTTGAATAGTAGGCTTATATTAGCTATCCTCCAATCTGTAGGAACTATTCCAGAGTCCAAAGAATTTTGGAAAATGACCATCAATGGATGTACTATTTCCAGGGCCATTTCCTTGAGTACTTTGGGATGAAGATTATCAGGACCTGGAGATTTATTCACCTTCAATCCCATCAATTTCCCAAAACCATTTCTCTACTAATTTTCTTCAGCTCCTCATTAAAACATTATTTATGCCTTCCTTTGTAAAGACTGAAGTAAAGTACAAATTTAATTCTTTAGCCATTTCTTTATTTCCTGTTATGAATTCTCCCGTTTCTTACTGTAAGGGGCCTATATTCGTTTTTATCAATCTTTTTCTCTTTACAAATCTACAGAAACTTTTAGTCAGTTTTTATGTTCCCTGCTAGCTCATGCTCTAAGAGATTCATGGACTTCCCAGGAAACTTGGCAGTCTTATGTCTGAAAACCTGCTTTAGCTATCTTCTTGAAAATTCTGAATCACTAGGCCTTGTGAATGTAATATTTAAAGTTCCCTCATTACTTATGAAACAGGACATTTCTAAGCGATTGAATTTTTTTGTGTTAAGGAGGGTTAGATTTATATATTCCACTTTCAAAGAAGACTGGTTTGTTTTTAGTAAAATTGTATATATGATGAGCAAATTGTCAATCTGTAGTTGGCAATATTAACTGGAGTGTGTAGCGATAAATAGACTAATAATCAATCACTCATTTGTTATAAAGTAGATTTTGTGTTCAGGTCCACATCCAGTGTGTTGTTGAGATGAATATTGAAATGTTAGTAACTTGCGCATGTTTCCCAAAAACTAGTTTGCTATTCACATTGTTTTTGATGATCAGTTTTTCATGATTGAGTAAATGTTATTTGGGTTATGGTTTCTTAATTATGGCTCAATAGTAACTGCATTTTAAAAAGACGTTACTTCAAGGCAGAGGAAAATAACATTGTTTCTTTGCAGCATTTTTATTGAAGTATTAAATAAAGCAACTTAGAATGTAAGTTGAAAACAGCATAGTTATTCATGTGCTAAGCTTTTAATTAAGACTGATATATCCTGCAAATCTACATCGGAAAATTCTCTTCATAGGGAGAAAATATTTTCTTGCAACCACTTGGTTTGCGTCTCATTTTTCAAAACTGGTGAAACTTTACTTTCTAATTATTTCCCATTCTCAACCACCAGACTGATAATAAGAAACATGAAAAGAAATAGTTAGGAGAAAAAACCCATGCTGCTTTCTAGCCCGAAAATGATCAATTGATCATAATTCAAACTTGGCATAAATTTTGACCATAAAAATTTAAAGCAGAAAGGTTTTGTCATTTGGAAGTTGTAATTTAATTCCTCGTCATAGACACTTATTAATTAGAAGTTTGCTTGACTTTGTTCTATTTCTTTCTGTATCTTACTTGCAGAGAATGCCTCTTAGAAATTCATGGTTGGTAATTAACAAACATAATATGGGCAGCAACCAGATAGCAGCATAAAAATGAAAAACAGGATTTAGTTTATTAAAATATTATCCCTGTTTCAATAATAGCAACTTCTATTGATGCAGCACTTTTAATGCAGTCAACCATCCCAAGATACATCATGGGAGCTTGTTATAGAAAATTTGATACCTGTCCACAAGAAGTTATTAGTGCAGAAAACCGAAGCTTCGTCAAAGAGAGGTTTTTCTTGTTTGCCCATCTAGAAGAAGATGACCGTGTTTGTACCTGGGTGTTCGGTACAGTTCTGACAGGTATGCAGGTGACTGAAAGTCTGACCTGCAGACAATTTAGTTTTAGAACAACTCTGGATTCCCTCTTACACTCATCCTCCGCCTCATGCTATCACTCATGTTGAATTGCTCTCTCATTCCATTGTGTTCACTTGATCCCTCGCTCGTGTTTGCTTTCTCCGGTGTGTTTGCTCTCTCGCGTCCCCTCGCCCTCGCCCTCTCTCGCGTCCCCTCGCCCTCTCTCGCGTCCCCTCGCCCTCTCTCGCGTCCCCTCGCCCTCTCTCGCGTCCCCTCGCCCTCTCTCGCGTCCCCTCGCCCTCTCTCGCGTCCCCTCGCCCTCTCTCGCGTCCCCTCGCCCTCTCTCGCGTCCCCTCGCCCTCTCTCGCGTCCCCTCGCCCTCTCTCGCGTCCCCTCGCCCTCTCTCGCGTCCCCTCGCCCTCTCTCGCGTCCCCTCGCCCTCTCTCGCGTCCCCTCGCCCTCTCTCGCGTCCCCTCGCCCTCTCTCGCGTCCCCTCGCCCTCTCTCGCGTCCCCTCGCCCTCTCTCGCGTCCCCTCGCCCTCTCTCGCGTCCCCTCGCCCTCTCTCGCGTCCCCTCGCCCTCTCTCGCGTCCCCTCGCCCTCTCTCGCGTCCCCTCGCCCTCTCTCGCGTCCCCTCGCCCTCTCTCGCGTCCCCTCGCCCTCTCTCGCGTCCCCTCGCCCTCTCTCGCGTCCCCTCGCCCTCTCTCGCGTCCCCTCGCCCTCTCTCGCGTCCCCTCGCCCTCTCTCGCGTCCCCTCGCCCTCTCTCGCGTCCCCTCGCCCTCTCTCGCGTCCCCTCGCCCTCTCTCGCGTCCCCTCGCCCTCTCTCGCGTCCCCTCGCCCTCTCTCGCGTCCCCTCGCCCTCTCTCGCGTCCCCTCGCCCTCTCTCGCGTCCCCTCGCCCCCTCTCGCGTCCCCTCGCCCTCGCCCCCTCTCGCGTCCCCTCGCCCTCGCCCCCTCTCGCGTCCCCTCGCCCTCGCCCCCTCTCGCGTCCCCTCGCCCTCGCCCCCTCTCGCGTCCCCTCGCCCTCGCCCCCTCTCGCGTCCCCTCGCCCTCGCCCCCTCTCGCGTCCCCTCGCCCTCGCCCCCTCTCGCGTCCCCTCGCCCTCGCCCCCTCTCGCGTCCCCTCGCCCTCGCCCCCTCTCGCGTCCCCTCGCCCTCGCCCCCTCTCGCGTCCCCTCGCCCTCGCCCCCTCTCGCGTCCCCTCGCCCTCGCCCCCTCTCGCGTCCCCTCGCCCTCGCCCCCTCTCGCGTCCCCTCGCCCCCTCTCGCGTCCCCTCGCCCTCGCCCCCTCTCGCGTCCCCTCGCCCTCGCCCCCTCTCGCGTCCCCTCGCCCTCGCCCCCTCTCGCGTCCCCTCGCCCTCGCCCCCTCTCGCGTCCCCTCGCCCTCGCCCCCTCTCGCGTCCCCTCGCCCTCGCCCCCTCTCGCGTCCCCTCGCCCTCGCCCCCTCTCGCGTCCCCTCGCCCTCGCCCCCTCTCGCGTCCCCTCGCCCTCGCCCCCTCTCGCGTCCCCTCGCCCTCGCCCCCTCTCGCGTCCCCTCGCCCTCGCCCCCTCTCGCGTCCCCTCGCCCTCGCCCCCCCTCGCGTCCCCTCGCCCTCGCCCCCTCTCGCGTCCCCTCGCCCTCGCCCCCTCCTTCGTCTTTGGACTGTGGGAGGTAATCAGAGCATCCGAAGGGGAAACATGCAGTCATGGGGAGAATGTGCAAACTCCATACAGACAAACCGAGAATCGAACCCCGATCCCTGGCACTGACAGTAGTGCGCCATTGGCACTGGTTCAAAAAAGTATTGAAAGTATGCTTAAGAATATCACTGAAGTGAATTGCGGCAATTGAAGCTCCTATTCTAATGGTACCAAAACCCGATGATAACCTCCGACTGTATGAATATTGAAAAGTCAGTGTAGTTAAAAAGTCAGATTCATATCCTATTCCTCGATTGGAAGACTGTATTGAAAAGGTGGGACAAGCAAATGTTACTTACCTGACTTGATTTATTTAAAGGATACAGGTAAGTAATTTTATCAGAAAGTGCAAAGGAGGTTTTGGGTTCTGTGATGTCAAAGGTCTGTATCAGTTTAAAGTTATGCCATTTGGAATGAAGAATGCGCTAGCAACATTTCAGCGACTAACTAACAGGGTCATTTCTGGACTAAATAATTGCGGTGTATGTAGATGATCTGGTGGTTTTTCAGTCAAAAGTGGAAGAGCATTTGGAACATTTAAGAATTGTTTGTTTGACTATAGGAGGCGGGCTTGATGGTAAAATTTGCAAAAAGTGACTTTGAAAAGGTCCAAGTCACGTTTTTAGGCCATACAATTGAACGTGGATCGATGGCTGTGTGGGATGTGAAAATAAAAGTTATTGGGAAGTTCCCAACACCATCAATGAAAAGAGAAGTGCTGAGATTCCTGGGCATGAGTGATTTCTACAGGAAATGCCAGATTTCAGCAGAGTGGCTGTTTCAGTGACTGACAATGGATACAAAATTGGCTTGATGACAGAAGATAGAAGGTGGTTGTAAAGTGTTGCTTTTCAAACTGGAGGCCTGTGACCAGCGGTGTGCCTCAGGGATCAGTGCTGGATCCACTGTTATTTATCATTTATATTCACGATTTGGATGAGAATATAGGAGGCATGGTTAGTAAGTTTGCAGATGACACCAAGAGTGAAGAAGGTTATCTCAGATTGCAACGGGATCTTGATCAGTTGGGCCAGTGGGCTAATGAATGTCAGAGGGAGTATAGTTTAGATAAATGCGAGGTGATGCATTTTGGTCGATTGAACCAGGATATTGAATACAGGAGTTGGGACATCTTACTGAAGTTGTACAAGACATTGGTAAGGCCACACTTGAAATACTGTGTACAGTATTATGGAAAAGATATTATTAAACTAGAAAGAGTGCAGAAAAGATTTACTACAATGCTACCCAGACATGATGGTTTGAGTTATAAGGAGGTGCTGGATAAACTGGGACTTTTTTCTCTGCAGCTTAGAAGTCTGAGGGGTCATCTTATAGAGGTCCATAAAATAATGAGGGGCATAGATCAGCTAGATAGTCAATATCTTTTTCCAAAGGTAGGGGAGTCTAAAACTAGAGGGCATAGGTTTAAGGTGAGAGGGGAGAGATACAGAAGTGTCCAGAGGGACAGTTTTTTTCACACAGAGGGTGGTGAGTGTCTGGAACAAGCTACCAGAAGTAATAGTAGAGGTGGATACAGTTTTGTCTTTCAAAAAGCATTTAGACAGTTACATGGGTATAGAGGGATATGGGTCAAATGCAGGCAATTGGGGCTAGCTTAGGGGGTTTAAAAAAAATAGAGCGGCATGGCCAAATTGGGCTGAAGGGCCTGTTTCCACGTGCTGAAAAAGCACAGGAAATTTCAGTGAACGTCTGAATTCTGGGAGACGTTTGACGATCTGAAAACTGTTAACCACTGCTCCAGTTTTGGCAACACTGAAGTATGCAAAGCAATTCAAGCTGGCCATTGAATTATAGAATCCCTGCAGTGCAGAAGGAGGTCATTTAGCCTATAGAGCCTGCACCAACAACGATCCCACCCAGGCCCTATCCCTGTAACCCCACATATTTATCTTGCTAATCCTCCTGACACTAATGGCCAATCCACCGAACCTGCACATCTTTGGATGGTGGCAGGAAACCGGAGCACCTGGAGGAACCCCATGCAGACATGAGGAGAATGTCTGTATGGAGTTTGCATAATGACCCAAGTCGGGAAGCAAACTGGGTCCCTAGTGTGAGGCAGTAGTGCTAACCACTATGCCATTGTGCCACCTGTTAGTGTGCATGATGTGAGTATTGGTGCTGTATAAGAAAGGCTAGAAAAACCTCTTGATTATTTTTCCAGAAAATTAAATATTCAACAAAAGAAATACTCAACCATTGAGAAGCAGACTTTGAGCTTAGTATTTTACTGTTTCTGTTACCAACAGTTCATTAGAGGCAATTGTTTACACTGACCATAATCTACTGAAGTTTCTAAAGAAGTTTAAAGATAAAAATGCGACACTGTTCAGATGGAGCTTATTATCACAGCTATTTAATTTGAAAATTATACACATGGCTGAATGAGAGAACGTGATTGCAGATGGTTTATCATGACTTTGGTGTGAAAAAAGGATGGAACGTTCAATGATGGGAAAGAAAGACTCAATTTGATTGTACTTATAAAATTGCATGTTTCGGTGTAATAAGATATACATAGCATGCTACTAGTGTGCAAAACTAGAGGTCTTGGGAAAATGAAGCCATCTTTGAGCTATTGCTAGGGATTTTTAAAAATGTTTCAGGGTACTGGAGTACTGTGTGCAGTTTTGGTCGCCGCACTTGCGCAAGGCTGTTTTGGCCTTGGAGGGAGTGCAGAGGAGGTTCACTAGGCTGATACCAGAGATGAGGGGGTTGAACTATGAAGAGAGGCTGAATAGACTGGGTTTGTACTCGTTTAGAAGAATGAGGGGGGATCTTATAGAGATGTATAAGATAATGAAGGGGATGGATAGGGTAGAGGTAGAGAGATTCTTCCCGCTCAGAAAGGACAGCAGGACTAGAGGGCACAGCCTCAAGATGGGGGGGGCGGGGAGCAGTTTAGAACGGAGTTGAGGAGGAACTTCTTCACTCAAAGGGTGGTGAATCTCTGGAATTCTCTGCCCATTGATGTGGTGGAGGCTACCTTGCTAAATATATTTAAGACATGGGTGGATAGGTTTTTGGTAGGCAAGGGAATGAAGGGTTATGGGGAGAAAGCGGAAAAGTGGAACTGCGCCACTTCAGATCAGCCATGATCTTATTGAATGGCGGGGCAGGCTCGAAGGGCTAGATGGCCTACTCATATAAGAACATAAGAAATAGGAGCAGGAGTAGGCCATCTAGCCCTTCGAGCCTGCCCCGCCATTCAATAAGATCATGGCTGATCTGTTGCTGCTCAGTTCCACTTTCCCGCTTTCTCCCCATAACCCTTAATCCCCTCTCTTATCAAAAACCCATCAACCCGCGTCTTAAAAATATTTAGTGAGGCAGCCTCCACCACTTCAACGGGCAGAGAATTCCAGAGATTCACCACCCTTTGAGTGAAGAAGTTCCTCCTCAACTCCGTTCTAAACCGCCCCCCTTTTATCTTGAGGCTGTGCCCCCTAGTCCTACTGTCTTTTTTGAGCGGGAAGAGTCTCTCCACCTCTATCCTATCCATCCCATTCATCATCTTATACGTCTCAATGCAATCTCCCCTCATTCTTCTAAACTCTAACGAGTACAAGCCCAGTTTATTCAGCCTCTCCTCATAGCTCAACCCCCTCAACTCCAGTATCAGCCTAGTAAACCTCCTCTGCACTCCCTCCAAGGCCAAAATATCTTTGCGCAGGTGCGGTGCCCAAAACTGCACACAGTACTCCAGCTGCGGCCTCACCAATGCCCTATACAGCTGCTTCTATTTCTTATGTTCTTATGACTGTTTTAAAGTTATTAATTTAAAATAATCGATATATCTGGAATGAATGTAGCTCAGACGCTGGGAAAGCAGGATAATTACTTATTTTAGTCTTGTAGTGTTTGCTTAGGAGAGAGTGAATGGACTTTTGTTTGCAAAAAAGTCCCTGGGGTTCTTGATTAACATGTTCCCCTACCCCCTCTCCTGCTTGCCCATGTGCCTGTCCTCCCTCCCTCTCTGTGGTAAGTGCTTGTTTTCAAAGAAAGTTATACCATTTTGTTTTGATTGCGCCAAGCAGTGATCCTAGGCCAGCTTCTCCCAGGACTCTCAAGTCAATATCAAAACTTCTAAATGAAGTCTTCAGAATCTCCTTGTAGCACTTCCTTTAACTTCCATGAACTTGAGTGAGATTCAAGCTATGCGTACAAAATTTTGGTAAGCAAATGTCAAGCATTCTGGCTACATGACCAGCCTAATTCAGTTCTGAGTCAGTAAAAAGAGGGTTCAAGAAGAAAATTGAGGTCAAAGGATCAGGAATGCAATTCCAGAGCTTAAGTCCATGGAAGCTGCCAGCGGTGGAACAATTAAAATTGGCTGAGTAACAGGACAGAATGGGCAAAATGCGGATGAATTTGGATTTGCACAAAAGTTAAAAATTAAGTTAAAGTTTATTCATTAGTCACAAGTAAGGCTTACATTAACACTGCAATGAAGTTACTGTGAAATTCCCCTAGTGCCACATTCCGGTGCCTGTGCAGCTCAGTGCACCTAACCAGTGTGTCTTTCAGATGTGGGAGGAAACCAGAGCACTTGGAGGACACCCACGCAGACACGGGGAGAACAGACAGTGAACCAAGCCAGGAATTGAACCCTGGCGCTATGAGGCAGCGGCGCTAGCTACTGTGCTGCCCCAGACCGAACAAATAATATCAATTATGTAGGAGAAATGAAAATGCCGGTTACCATTTAGAAATCAAAAGCAATTGCCAGGTAACCAAAGCTAAAACTTTATCAGTTCTCAATGTCCAATAATCTTGAACCAGAGTTAGATATTGATGCTAAAGATAAAAGATTCTCCTATTCTGATTTTCTACTTTGTGAAAGTTAATGGGTATAAGCAGATTGCAACAGCAGTGAATAAGGACGTCAAACTTTTTTTTGTGTAAGTGATGGCTGAAAGATTTGAGGTAAAACAGATATGATATTTCGGCTATAATTAACAAATGCCATGCCTGTGTTAACAATGAACAGTCAAGTAAGTGACACAATTGACAAGTGACACCGAGTGCAGGGTGTCGAAATTTGCTGATGACACCAAGATTGGGGGAAAGGCAAATTGTGCGGAGGGTGTGGAGAGTCTGCAGAAGGATCTAGATAGGCTGGGCGAATGGGCCAGGAAATGGCAAATGGAATTTAATGTTGGCAAGTGTGAGGTGGTCCACTTTGGTAGGAAGAATGGTAGGAAGGACTATTACTTACGTGGCGAAAAACTGCAGCAGGCGACGGTGCAGAGGGACCTCGGGGTCCTTGTGCATGAGTCGCAAAAACCCAGCTTGCAGGTGCAGCAGGTGGTCAGGAAGGCGAATGGGATGCTGGCCTTCATAGCGAGGGGGATTGAATATAAAAGTAGGGAGGTCTTGCTGCAGCTGTATAGGGCATTGGTGAGGCCGCAGCTGGAGTACTGTGTGCAGTTTTGGGCGCCGCACCTGCACAAGGATATTTTGGCCCTGGAGGGAGTGCAGAGGAGGTTTACTAGGCTGATACCGGAGTTGAGGGGGTTGAGCTATGAGGAGAGGCTGAATAAACTAGGCTTGTACTCGTTAGAGTTTAGAAGAATGAGGGGAGATCTCATTGAGACGTATAAGATGATGAATGGGATGGATAGGATAGAGGTGGAGGGACTCTTCCCGCTCAAAAAAGACAGTAGGACTAGGGGGCACAGCCTCAAGATAAAGGGGAGGCGGTTTAGAACGGAGTTGAGGAGGAACTTCTTCACTCAAAGGGTGGTGAATCTCTGGAATTCTCTGCCCGTTGAAGTGGTGGAGGCTACCTCGCTAAATATTTTTAAGAAGTGGGTTGATGGGTTCTTGATAAGAGAGGGGATTAAGGGTTATGGGGAGAGGGCGGGAAAGTGGAACTGAGCCACAACAGATCAGCCATGATCTTATTGAATGGCGGGGCAGGCTCGAAGGGCCAGATGGCCTACTCCTGCTCCTATTTCTTATGTTCTTATGTTCTTATTATGGCAAGACGGTGTAAGCAGTGGATTAGTTGAAGAAATAACTAGAGTAGACAAGGGAGAACCAAGAAACATAGTGTTTTTGGAATTTCAGAAAGCTTTTGATAAGGACCCTCGTGGATTAGTGGGCAAAGTTAAAACACGGGAAGGAGGTGAGTGGATCAAGAATTGGTTGACAGACAGGAAACAAAGTGGAAGTAAATGAGTCTTTTTCCAAGTAGCAGAACCTAGAATCAAATATAACATTTTCAGATTTGCTGACAACACAAAACTGGGCAGAATGGTGAGTTGTGGGGAGGATGTTAGGAGGTTTCAAAGTAATTTAGACAAGTTGAGTGAGTGGGCAAACATATGGCCAACCCACCCCGGGGGAATTTAAAATTCTGCCCAATATTCCTTTCCAAATTCTCCATTGTCTTCAGATTTTTTGCTTTATTGAGTATGCATTTTGGTGAACTCTGTTTGTTAAAATGTTCTGTGCTAGTCTCAAGGCAGAGAACAGATTAGAATTTGTGAGGTTAGTTAAATATTTTAATTATTTTGACATCCATGCATCATAATGAAGCCTGTGTATTTAACATAACTGTCATCATTTAGTAGTTCAGTGGGCACAGCCTTTGGCCACATTTGCAGAACTGATTTTGAAATAGAATTCAATTTTAAGTTGGTGCTGAATTCATAAAGTATTTTGCAAATGAAATTGATAAGACCTCCAAGGGTGATATGTAATCCCTGGTAGATTTGATCCTGGATAAAGGTAGCAAAGAATGATCATGACAGCTGTGGTGTCAGATGAGATGAATGTTGAGTGGTGTATTGCAGCAGTTAGTACTTGGGTCATATGTTTATGACTGAGGTGCAGTAAACAATTGAGATGGTAAAGTTCAGTGACTAGCTTCTTAGTGAATATTAACCACCTTATACTCAACTCCTAGCTGAGGTAGCAGTAGAAGAAATGTTCTTTGAAGACCCTAGATTGGTATGCCCTTGAAGAGTCCTGCTCCTCCTTCTGCTAACAGCTTCCCTCTTTTATTGCCTATGCTCCATCTCCCTGTCATGCCGCAACTGAATATGGACTGTGGTAAGGAAGTCCAGCAGTACTTCCTTCTCACTCCCAACACCTTATCAACAGTCCTGCAACAACACTGAACACACTGCTACTGCCCAGTTTACAATAACAAAGGAGAGGCAAGAGCATCTCACCTGAAAGTCCTGTGCTAATGCCTTTAAAACTCCTTCACTTCTCTCCCCCTGCACTCTTCACTGCCACACTCCTGCTCTGAGCTCACCACACTCCCAGTTCCCTCTCCCTCTGCTCTCTTCAGCGCCACACTCCCACATCCCAGTCCAGGGATTTTTCACAATCTTTCTTGGATTCCTGCATCACATACTGTTTAAAACCCGCAGCAGGCCGCAACACACTTGCAAGTATCCCATGGCACACTGGTTGGGAACCGCTGTTCTAGACAACCTCCACTCAGCAGAGATGGGAATACTGATATCTGTCAATGTTCCTGCTGTTCTAACTCTCTGCCTCTGGCTTGTTCCACACTGATTTAGGACATCAATGATATCTGTAAATTGGCAACTCAAGAGACATCATTTGCTACATCTCCACCAGGATCTCTCAGATCAGTGTAGTTTATTGAAAAGGGAAAAAAATCCCACTCTTCCCCTCACTGCTGTGTTTAAGCTTTCCAATAAGGCACAAACATTGAACACTTAGAGGCGAAGGATACTCACAGCAAGATGAATACAATCCAAACAGCTGTTCTTTCTGAACCATTCTTGCAGGGAGCAATTGCCACATTGATCAACCCAATAGGTGTTTGAAGGAAAATGGGAAAAAAGCAATAAGGGAGAAATGGAAACAAACTTGATTAGGCATGTGTGGAGGATAAACATCACCATATGGTGGACCTTGGCCTGTTTCCATTTCATAATTGCGGTACAGTTTCATAATGTGCTGGTCACTGGTGATTCTAAATTTCGCAATGGTATCCTGCTTCTCAGCCTTTTAGCTAAGATCAAGTGTAGTATCGACATGCTGTACTTGGTTGAAGTATTAGATTACATTTTAGCTTCATTTGAATCAATTTTTAAAAGTGGCTTCTTGGCCTTTTGGCTAGAATGCAAATGAGATCAAGCCTTGGAGGAGGTGCAATGCCTACTCCAATCAGCTTGGATCATGTAGATCAAGCTCAAGTCAGGAGGTGAGAATCCTTGTCTTGCCAGCTTAGATTGGGAATGTCTCATTTGTTGAGACTCTGAATTGGACTTGATTTGATTGAATTGGATTAGAAAAAAAAAGGTATAAGAACATAAGAAATAGGAGCAGGAGTAGGCCATCTAGCCCTTCGAGCCTGCCCCGCCATTCAATAAGATCATTGCTGATCTGTCGTGGCTCAATTCCACATTCCCGCCCTCTCCCCATAACCCTTAATCCCCTCACTTATCAAAAACCCATCAACCCGCGTCTTAAAAATATTTAGTGAGGCAGCCTCCACCACTTCAACGGGTAGAGAATTCCAGAGATTCACCACCCTTTGAGTGAAGAAGTTTCTCCTCAACTCCGTTCTAAACCGCCCCCCCCTTTATCTTGAGGCTATGCCCCCTAGTCCTACTGTCCTTTCTGAGCGGGAAGAGTCTGCCCTTTAAGCCACAGGATCGATTGAATGGAGTATGTTTGACCATGTGGAAAGATAGGCTGCTGCATTTCCTGCATTACAGCAATGACTGTCTTTCAGAAAAGTCTTGGGACGTCTTGAGATTGTGAAAAATGCTATAAAAGCAGGTCTTTTCTTTCTTTGTCCAATGTTGAACCTGATCATTTGATTAAAAATTCCCATCCATTTCACATTGACATTGGGTGTCTATGGGAGACCATGGGAAACTGATTTGCTTGAGCAAAGAAAGTATTAATGATCTATCTTGTACATTAGGATCTTGTAGTTCATCATGACAAGAAAATGAACTGGACTAGCCACATCATTATGATGGTTACAAAGCCACCTGTTTGATTGACATGCCTTTCATTGGACCCCATATCCTGTCCCTCTGCCATTGGTGCACCGCAACAACTCAGCAAGATTACTTCAACAGTCATTACTGTTCAGTAACTTTTATTTTAATATCGTGAAATTGCCATCATCACTATGTCTGCGAAATTGCACACTATTCTGACTGGAATGTTTATCACCATTCCTTCATCATGCTGGATCAATATCCTGGAAACCTCAGCTTAACAGAATTAAGAGCCCCATCACCACAAAAAATGTAATGTTTCAAAAGAAATGGATCATTACCATGCTGTATGGCAGCAACAAAAAATGGGCAGAAGTTAGTGCTGTGCATATCCAAAGAACAAATGAAAATAAAAATGAGAACAGTTGACTGAGATGTTAGGTCGATTCCAAGAAGCTGCCTGAAATGAGTCTGGCAATGAAATGCAGTGAGGTGGTTATCTTGATGATTACCAGTGTGTGTGCTGGAGGTGGTCTGCATTTTGTACTGTTGTCACATGCTTATGAAAATGATCTCTATAAATGCATATTGTTTTCAATGCAGTATGTAGTACAAATCATAGATTAATTACCGTGCTTTACTCTTAGATGAGTTACACATAAAGAAGGTGGGATCAGTGGATTTTGCTGATTGGGTACCAAGGTTGGCTGCAAATGTTATTGGATACCTTTTCCTCCCAGACCACTACTTGCAAGATAATAAAAGAAATGTACTCAATGGGAATGCCATAATATACAGGGGGGATGAGTAAACAGTTCTCAAAACTTGAAAACAAACTAGCAGCAATTTGACCTTCATCAAGCAGAAATTAAACTAGAAAACAAGTTAAATGATTACAATGGAAGGATTTGCCTGCATCAGTAGTATCGTATATATAGCCTGTGACATTTCAATAATGTTAATGCTTTGAGTCTTGTAACCTAGCATTGGAAAAACGTCTGCTGGAGTCCCAGATGTCCGGCACAAATGAAAATGTATTATGGAAAATCTGATTCGTTGTGTAACTGTTATGTCTTCACTTAAATTTTTAAGCTAGCAGCAGTTCCTGCACCTGAAAATACTTTAGGCAAAATATACACTATGTCCATTTTTATTCTCATCTGAACGCTCAGCAGCAAACTGAGAGTTGTTATTTGCTATTCCTTGTTGATGAGTTTCTATGGTTAGAAAAGAGTCTAGAATGTGAATTCGGTGTAAATTTAGTTATAACTGCCTGCATTTATATGGCACTTTTGACATCATAAAGCTTCCCAAGAAGCTTCATAAGACAGTAATCAGACATCAAATTGACACCATATCTAGAAAGGAGACATAATTTGTTTTGATTTATTATTGTCACATGTATTAACATACAGTGAAAAGTATTGTTTCTTGTGCCCTATACAGACAATACATATCGTTTATAGAGAAGGAAAAGAGACAGTGCAAAATGTAGTGTTGTTGTGACGTTGTTGTTCGTCCATTGTCATCAATGAGGACCTCGACACCATTAGTCATTTTGAGGCTGGTTGCCTGTCGTGTATGTAGTGTTACTAAATATTCACCAAGGTCACTCTGTTCCTATACTTCCTTTAGAGTTTCTCCCTTTTGTGATGGTACAATGTCTTTAAGAAATGTATTTGTATCATTCTTGTGCAGGATTTGTTAGAACCGTAGAAAAGTTACTGCACAGAAGATGATAATTTGGCCTATCTTGTCCATGCCAGCCCAGGTGAACTCCCAGGTGCCCTTCCTAATTAGACCTTCCTGCACCTGGCCCATACCCATATTGCTTATAGCACTTAAAATGCAAATCCACATACTTCCTAAAAGAAGAGTCTCTGCCTTCACCACCAGCTTGAGCAGCAGACACCCAGCATCTTTCAATCAAAAAATTCTTCCTCATGCCCACTCTATATCTACTGACACTATGTCCCCTGGTTCTAGAATTTTCCACCAAGGGAAACAATTTTATCCTGTTCACTCTATCTCTTCCCCTCATAATTTTGGATGAGTCACACCTCAGCCTTCTTTGTTCCAAGGAAAATAACCCCAACCTATCTGATTTCTTCTTATAGCTACACTTTTCTAGTCCTGGCAACATTCTTGTAAACTTCCTCTGCACGCTGTCACGCTGTCATTTTTACAACAATCGACAGTGGTTTCATGGTCATCATTAGACTTGTAATTCCAGATTTTTTATTGAATTCAAATTTCATTGTCTGTCATGATGGGATTCAAAACCCTGATCTACCAGAGCAGTACCCTGGGTCTTGGATTACTAGTCCAATGACAATAGCATTATGCCACTGCTTCCCCTTGACCACTTTTTTAAATAAAGACATAACATTAGCAATTCTCCAATCTTCTGACACCACCCTTGTGTCTGAAGAAGATTATCACTTATGCCTCCGCAATTTCCACTCTCACTTCTCTCAGCATCCTTTGATGCACTTTATCTGATCTTGGTACCTTATCAGTTTTAAATAAAGATAAGCTTTCTAACAGCTTGCTGTTCTCAATTGTAAATTCTTTGAGCGTACCTCTTCACACCTCAACCTGGGTAGCACCCTCTTCCTTTGTAAAGACAAATGCAAAGTACTTGTTTAATCTCTGGTATTTCTCCTGCCTCCATGTGGTAGCCCCTCTTTTTTTATCCCTAATTGGCCCTTTTTTTCTTTCATCACCCATTTTATTATTTGTATGTTTATAGAAAATCTTGGAATACCCTTTTATGTTAACTGCCTGTCTTCTTTCATGCTCTGCCCTTGCTTTTCTTTTAGCCTTTTCATTTCCCTTTTGGTCCTTTTTGTATTCAGCCTGATTCTGCATTGTATTTTCTACCTAACATCTGTCAGTGCAAGCTTCTTCATTTTCATCTCTATCACTCTTGTCATCCAGGACACTTTGAATTTATTTGTCCTACCTTTCCTCTTCAAGGGAATATTCCTTTGACATTGCCTCCTAATACCTTTTCTTTGAAATGCCTTAAAATATATGGATAGACAAAATATGGATTAATTGAATATGTGATTGCAAAATTTGCTGATAAGATAAACAGGAGAGTAGGCAGCAAATAGGACGTCTGGAGTCTGCAAAGGGATATAGATGGGTTAAGAGAATTGGCATAAGTATGGCAGATGGGGGTAATGTGGGAGAATGTGAACTTATTTGAATGGAAGAGATTACAGAGCTCTGCGATATAATGAGGTGATGGCCTTGAAACATATAACACCCTTGGAAGACTTGAGGGTGGGAGATGAGGACCATGGGACACAGTTTAAAAATAAGGGTTTCCCTTTTAGGACAGATGAGGAATTTTTTTTCTTTGAGGATCATCACTATGTGGAATTTTCTTCCCTAGTTGTGATAAATAGATTTTTGATGGACAAGGAGCCCAGAGTTATAAGTGTAGACAGGAAAATTGAATTGAGAGCACAATCAGATCGGCCGTGACAGAGTAGGCTGAAAGGAGCTGAATGGCCGACTGTTCCCAATCTGGATGTTCATATATTTGACTTTGAATACAATGGACATTAACAGTTAAATTGATTTAGTAACTTTTACACATTTGCTGCAACTTAAGTTCCTTTTTGCTGCTTTTGAACTGTTTTGAGCAGGTATGAGATAGGAGACTTAATGCATGGAGTTGGCAGCTAGAAATTTGTTTTTTTACTTTGGACTGATACCATTGCCATATTTGGAAGGTGCCTATGGAAGCAGTCAATTTAGAATGATACTATATTTATATGGTGCATTAAGATTGAATGCATAACAGTCTGCCTGGAATTTAGTGAAAAATGTAAGACATTATCAAGACAACCTCAAGTTCACTTTTAAACATCTAGAAATATACTGTTTTACACTCTCTTTACCTAAAATCATGTTTGACTTCTGCAGCAATTCCATGTTTTAACACTGAATTTACATTTTGCTCGGAAAAGGATTCCAGTAATTTTTTGAAAATTTCAGATGAAAAAAATGAGCACAATTTTATTACTTTTTTGTTTACAAACTTTCATTGCAATATCGAGCCCATCAATGACAACGTTTTAATGTCCTTTTTTAAGGACACGTTATGTTTTATCTTTTGAAAAATACAGTTGGATCAATAGCTTCCCCATTACATGTACAGTCACCTTATCCTCTAGCTAGATTGCTAAGAATCCACAAACTGGTCATCAACAAACATGTAGAAATCAATTGGTTGCTGAAAAAGTAAATTCGAGAAATTGAGTCTTTCCCCTCAAATAAAAAAAACGCAATCAAGGCACTTGACTTTTTTAAATAATTAAGTTTCACAAAAAAAATTAACTGGAAATAAAATCAGTTACTCGTTTGATGTGCAGATTGCTATGACAAATTCTATCTAGTTTCTTAGGTGTTGCAAATCTCTTCGTGTTCAGCTCAAGTTGCTATTAATATTGTAAAGTTTTGTGATTGACTTTTTGTCATACTGAAACCATGCACAGATGCATCAAATAATAAGCTCAAAGGAAATCTCTTTGTGCAGAGTGAAATGAGTTCCTGCTGAATGTCCTAATGCATCTTATTGTGCATCTTCTACAAATAAAGCTACATGTATGAGCTCATGATGTGAAGTGGCAGTAGAAAGTCAAAGGCACTGTGGGAAGCTTTTTATCTTCCCAGCAGTCAGATTTCTGGGAACATCAGTGCAGCCACCGTAGTTACCTGTAGATTACTTGTATATTCCTCCTTCTGAGTCCTGCAATCTAAATCACGATGAAGCATCATTAGGGGGCTGAGAAGAGAATGGGCAGGATTGGACAATTTGGTCTGGAAAGCTACATGTTGTGAACTCAACACATCATTTTAAACTGTATGAATACATTCTTCTACAGTAACAATTACTGTTTGAAGAGTATATTCTATGAATTGATCATGGCAGAATGTAATTGAAAAAGAGACAGTTCTGCATATTTGGGTACATATGAAAAAGCTGTTTCCCCCATTATTTTGACAATGTTTTGTAAATTATAAGCAAACTGAGCAATATTTTTCCTTTTCCTTCTCATGGAGGACATAATACAACCTTAGATAATTTAAATGATCTGTTCACGCTCACAGGTCAAAATATGCCAAAATCTACAGAAATTACCAGTCTAATTGCATCTAGGTGACAAAAAAGCTAACTCCCTAGGGAACCTTGACAGACTGTTGACAACTGTGCAGTTGATCTTGGTTAGTTTGGCTATTGAAACTAGTTTGTTCCAATACGGTGATATGGGTTGGTCTGTGTGAACAATAGAGAATTACAGTTGGTGTGAAATGTGAAAATAATAGAATTTGACATTGATTGCATTTTTAAAGAAGTGTTAAAATTGAAATTAGTATAGCTCTGGTGTAATCTATATACTTTAATAACATGGCAAAGTTATACACATACAGGTAATCTGATAAGATGTGAGAACATGAATAGAAGATGTTAAATTAAGCAAAAGTACATCATTGCTGTCAGACTATCCTTGGACCATTGCATTCTTTTTAGTTTTACAAATGTTTTATCCTTTTACAAACAGTACAATTAAAACTAACTGCCTAGGAAGTGCTGTGAATTTGACCCAACTAATACTGTTAGCACAGTTCAAAATATAAAAACATCTGATGTATTTAGAAAAGCATTAGTTGGCGAATTAAACAAGGTCATTCCATGAAATGTAATGTTGTTTCTAGTCATCCTTCCCCTCATCCTTCGTGAATTTAGCCAAGAATGTCCATTAGTTATCTCTAACAAATTGCAATTAGAATTTCCGGATTAAATTTGACTTGATTTTTGAAATGCTTTAAATTCTGAAATCATGATTATTTATTTAATGTTAACAGGAATAGTTCAATCACCAGGCTATTTGGAATGAAGCATTATCCAGGACGTTTAAAACATGTCAATAAATTTGACAAGTATGCTTGGGATTGCGAAACTTTAAAACATAAAATAATTTTTCCCTTGAATTTTCTAGTTATTCTTTGTAAGTGCTAGCGTGAATGACAGCTTAATATATACCATATGAAATATTTATTTCTATTCCACATCAGACTGTCTAGGCAGCTGAGGGAGTACCAGATACAGCACTTAAGATGAAAGCAAAAGGAAGGTAATCAAGGACATATGTAACTTCAACCAAGGATGTCCTCTTAAAACATTATTCTTTTCATTCATAAGCATTTAATTTAATTCACAAATGTATAGGGACTTCGTTGACACTAGTAATTATTCTAATTAAAAATAACGTGCATTGAAAAAGTTAAAAAGCAGTAATTTTGTTTGTTTGCCACAACATACTTTTCTGTTGTATACTTAATTATTCAGCTACCTTTTTCCGCATCATGTTCACATCTTTTGCAACTGTAAGGAATGAAAAAAATTGTATCTATTTATGTTTAATATTGAGCCATTTAATGAGATGGGAACAAAGAATAAACTTGTTTAAGGACTTAACCTAGATACGGAATGGACAATAAGGAGGGATAGCTAATGTAAGATAAACCATGACTAACGGATATTTAATTAGTAAGTAACAGTACTTGACTGTGGCTCCTGCCATGACCCTGATTGCCACTGGCTGCCATCATAATTCAACCCTGACTAAAATTATGTATTTTCTTAGGCTTTTTGTCTGTCTCTTATTTTTCACTATGCAATGTTCTGTAGTTGTCTTTTTTTACTTTAATTTCCATTTTTCTTCTCTCTCCATCGTTTAACTAGCTTTGCAAATATCCAGGTGATGCTCTTTTTTTCTCTGAATTAGTGTGAACACCATCATGTCGGATCATAGGCTGAGATTATTGGGTCTGGTGCCTTTCATATCTTTTGACTTCATCAGGTCTTTTTTAAACTTTGGCTGATGGCCAAAGAAGGACCATATGGGCTTAGGAGGGACAGGGAGTGAGGGCAAACAGGAAATGAAAGGCATCAGGTGTCAATGGAAAAAAATTTCTCTGCAGTTGTTTGACATAGGAGTTAAAAGTGGATTGTGTAATGGCTTGGAAACTATGGGTGTTATTTAATGGAAGCCACACTCGGGTACTTAACAGTACCTATGGGCAGGTCTTCCCAATAATCAATAATTCCGGGGGGCTAAGGCAGTGCCCGCTGAGAACTGTTAGCCAATTGGAGACTAGTAGATTTTCACTGGACGTCAGTATCACTGGGAAGATGGTGGATGCTGCCAGTAATGCACGCATCCTAGGCCTAGGATCATGGCCGGAGATGGACTTGGGCACATGTGATGGATGGCAGGAGCGTGGTCTGTGGGTGGCAGTTGAGGAGGAGGAAGTGCAGGGCTACAGATATCCCCCTCTTCCTTATGCTGGGTACCTCAATCATGCACTGAGCACCTTATACCCCCACCAAACTCGCCAGGGGGAAGGCATGAACTCCCCGCACCTGTTTAATTGCTAGGAATTAAAGTAGGTGTTTTTTTATAAGCAATAGCATTTTTGTGCGATTGAAACCTGTAGCTGAAAACTGCTTTGTTGTTTACTCCAAACTTGTCAAATTCTTTGTCTTTGATGGAATTGTGTGCTGTTTCTCCACTATCTTTTTCCCAATTCTGATCCCAATTCATCTGGAGCAAAATTGTTAGTGCCAGAGAAATATTCTTGGTATTTAATGAATTTTCATAATTACAAAAAAATACATTTTAATTGCACTGGTGTGTATTTTGAGAATTACAGCACAATTAAAATGTTATGGATAGCTTAATAATAACATTTGCTTTCCCTTTAAACCAATATTTCCAAAATATTATTTATGCTTTTTCAAGAATCTAACATAAATAGAAGTGGGTTTTGGCCCTTCTGGCTCTTTCATTTAAGATTATGGTTAACCTCATCATCTTGCACTCTTCCCATATGCCCTTTATATAAAGGGTTTACTAACTGCCACTTGAATGCATCCACAGCCCTTTTGGAGATAGAGAATTTCAATGATTAATGAGCCCTTGAGTGAAGAGTTTTGTCCTAATCTCAGCCCTAACTGGCCAATGCTTTATTCTGAGAATTTCCTTTAGATCTAGAGTTTCCAGTCAGGAGAAACATCTTCCCAGTATCTAGCCTGTCAGAATTTACATGCTTCAATGAGATTGTCTCTCATTCATTTAATCTGTAGTAGATTAAATAATTTAATTTGAATACAAATGATTATGGGGTAAATAATTTTTTGGTGTAAATTATTTCTAAACTATGTCAATATGTTCTGCATTTTCTAACAATGAAGCAACTGATGAACATATTTGTGATGTAATTTTTAAACTCGTATTTTCTTTTATCTGCATTATCTATAATGTTCAACATAAAATAGCCACCTCACTTGCTTCACTTGATGTTGTAAAGAGAAAAGGGTGATCATGCCTTCTTTAATTCTAGAATTACAAAGCTGTTAATTTTCCTGAGTCTGGAACTTTTCATGGGAGGAAACAAAACTTACTAACCATGTGAGTAGGGGTATTTAAATGTCACTCAGTTCGTAAGCAGTTTCCCATTGTAGTGTTTAGATTTTCTAAGTGGTAACAGTGAGGACTGATTGCTGTGATATGATTAGGTGCAATCTGAATATAGTGTAAAATAGATATTATTTCTTGCATAAATAATTACTTGTCAAAACTTTCGACATATTCTTTGTCGTCTTGTGATATAACTATTATGTTGTGTTTTTCACCTAAAGGAAATATTAATTTGCTAAATCTAGTTACTGAAAAACGACTTCAACAAACTCACATAATGCAAATTACTTGCTGAAATTTGTTTTAATAGTAAGCATTTTGGAGTCCTTTAAATACAAGTCATTAGTGTTTTGTGTTGAAGTGAAAAAATGTGTGATCCCTCTCATGAAGGCAAATGGGTTATGGTAGCAATCAAAACAATAACATTTTATTTAACACACTGTGTTGAAAAATGGTTATGCATTCCTTTTGTATTTGTCATGTTTCAATTTACACTGAAGTAAGAAGTTGAAGTGAATACAAACAATCTTGGTTACCAAAGTCTTGTTTAAATGTTTTAAGATGATAAATGATTAGCAGAAGTAATGATCTCATTTGCTATAATCACATTAAAATGTGGTTAACATCTAATTTTTGCACTTAATATGCAAAACTTTCCACTAGATTTGCAGTAGAAGCAATTGAACTGCCATTATTACAAGAATAAAAATTGCAAGCACCATTTATTCAGGGAAGAAAAAGACCTGGTGTAGATCAGGACTCTATTTTTTTTGAATAATGGGAAATTGAGCCTCACTGTGCTGTTCACCATTACTGTCTCTGTCTGAATCACTACACTGCAGTGGACTACAGATTAAAACCTTGAATTGTAAGGCCTTGGATACTGTTGCAAAGTGATTTATGAGAAGTGTTAGACTTCCAAATGTAATGGAAAGCTGCCTAATGTAGATAATGTAGTTGCAAACAACTTTTAATATGTATGTAATTTATTCAGAGCTATGTCTCCCAACCCTCTTGATTTTTACGTAACACAATTTTTCACAATTCATGTTCTATAGATAGATGCAAATGGTTAAGGAGTGGTCACAAGGCAGGAAGAGTTTACACGTCCTTCCCGTGACTGCATGGGTTCCCTCCTGGTGCTCTGATTTCCTCCCACAGTCCAAAGATGTGCAAGTTAGGTGGATTGGCCATCCTAAATGGTCCTTTTGTGTCCCAAGATGTATAGGTTAGGGGAATTACTGGTGTAAATATGTGGAGTTATGGGGCTAGGGCCTGGGTAAGATGTTCTGTCAGAGAATGGGTGCAGACTCAATGGGCTGAGTAGCCTCCTTCTGCACTCTAGGAATTTTATGAATGCAGGTCTGGAGACTTGATAATGGAAAACAAGGAGATGGCAAATGATTTGAACAGGCATTTTGTATCAGTCTTCACTATTGAGAATACACATAGCATCCCAGAATCAGCTATAAAGTAGGAAATGGAAGGGAGGGAGTAACTCGGAAAATTACAGTCACCAGAGAACTGGTACTGAGTAAATTGTTGGAGCTGCAGATTGATAAGAGCCCAGGGCCTTAAAAGGAGTGTCTAGTACGATAGATGATGCGTTGGTCTTAATTTTCCAAACTCATCAGATTTAGGGAAGGGCCCGTTAGATTGAAAGATAACAAATGTACATTTGTTATTCAAAATAGGAGGGAAATAGAATGGCTGGGATTTTCCTGCTGTTCACACTGATGGATCTTCTGCTGGTTTCCTGGCACAGTCAATGGGAAATCCCAATGATAACAATGGGACCAAAAGATCATGCTGCCAGAGAAGGGCTTGTCCCCTCTTGCTGCAAGAAACATGCCAGAAAATTTCCCCCAAAGCAGGAAACTACAGGGTAGTTAGCCGACCATCTGTTGTTGGAAAATGTTAGAAGCTATTATTAAAGAAGTTATAGCTAGACACATGGATAAGCTCAAGGGGTAATCTGGCAGAATCAACATGGTTTTGCGAAAGGGATATCATGTTTAACCAATTTATTGGAGTTCTTTGAGGGAGTAATCTGTGCTGTGGATAAAGGGGAACTGGTGGATGTACTGTACGTGGATTTCTAGAAGTCATTGGATTAGGTGCCCCATGAAAAGTAACTGCAGAAAATATAAAAAGTTATCATATCATGGATAGAAGATTCGTTGATTAACAGGAAGCAGAGAATAGGCATAAGTGGGTCTTTTTCAGGTTGGCAAAGTGCAATGAGTGGTGTGCCACAGTGCTAGGACTTCTGTTGTTTGCAATTTATATACATGATTTGGATGAAGGGATATGTTTTTGGTCCTGATACCTTTCAAGATCAATCACTATACAAATAGGCACAAGAGGTAATTAACATTGTAACTGTGTTTTATTGCTATAGCAATTAAACGAGTAAAAAAAATGGATCCTGTGATCCCACAATGCACGGGCTTGCAAAGTACAGCAAGCCAGACAAAACATACAATACGTAACATATCGCGGGCCCCCCCACCACCACCACACATGTAACAAAGCATTTGCCGATATGGAGAAAGAGGATAGACAGTCTCCATAAAAAAAATCTTCACTAAATCTTAACTAATTCAGAAGCTCTGGATGTCTTCTGTGCCAGAATGGATTACGGCAGACGTCTGATGCATTTACAGAGTAATATCTATTAGAGACTGATGACAATTTAGGGCCTGTGGCAGATTGAAGTTTTATCTAATGCCGGTGAAGGGGAGACAACTTCAATTTCAATTAAGCTACACTGAGGAGATGAGACTGGAGTCGTCATTCCTTGAGCCATGATTTGGAGATGGCATACTGGAAGGCTCTTCTGTAAGAGGTGAATCCTTAAATGAGGCCTGACTTGGCAACAGTTGGTCAACATGTCTTTGCCAGATGAGATCATTCGTCATTTAGACTGTGCAAAAGACATCCTGTCAGAGTAATCATTTAGCTCTTGTACCATGATTGTGAATTAGAGCTTCTTGTCCCAAACAGAAAATATTTTATTTTGATCTTTGTACTCTTCTCTCTGCTTGGTCATGCTGTTGATCTTGCACAGCTTGTTGTGTTTTCATTGGCTTCAACAGATTGAAGCAAGTGTGCAGTTGCCACCCCATCAGTAGCAATGCTGGAGATGCTTTAATCATAACATGGTGTTTTGATATGTCAGCAGAAATGTGTTCAAATGTTTTTGAATAATAGAATGTCCTTAGGTGGCCTTAAAACATGTTTCACGTTTAAACAAATCTCTCTGCTAATCCATTGTTGGAAAGGTTAAATGGCACAAAGATGACGTGATGAATTGCATTACATCAAAAAATTCTCAAACTCCTGTGATACACATTAAGGTTCATTGTCTGTTACAAGTTGTTCTGATAATGACTGAATGTTTCTCTTGGCCTTTGAATTGTTCTCTCAGCAGTAATAGAAGACAACACTGAAACTTCTGGCCATTCGGAATGAGCATCAATGACCACCATGAACATTATTCTTTCAGATGGACCAGCAAAATTGGTGTGCAAGTTTTGCCAAGGGTTTACTGACCAATCCCATGGATGGAGGGTTTTTTTTTTTGAGGCATATTTCTTGTACCCTGACATGAAGAACAAGATCTTGCCTTGACTTTAATGTCTTGGTTTGGGCCAGGCCAGTAAAAGATTCTGGTGATCTCTTCATGTAAACAATTCCACAGTGTTCTGAATGCAGTTAGTCCAGCACTGGTTTCCTCATTGTTGGTGAAGTAATTACTCGCATGCCTGAAAGCAAACTTCCTGAAATTATTGATAGCTCCATCCTCCTGGAAACGTAAGGGTGAAGGTCAGATGACACTTGGAAGTCTGAGGTAAGTTGCCTTTTCAAGACCTATGATTTTGGACAATGTTGGATCCACTTGAGTGGCCTTCTTGATTTGGACTGAAGTGATGGATATGTGCTCCATGTATGCAAAGTAGATGATGCCTTTATCAACTGTGTCCCTATGCCTGTATGGTAGGGGCAGTCTTGAAAGACTATCTGTGTTGCCGTGCAAGATAGATTATCAATATTTATGTCATGTACGTTTTCAGAATGATTTTTCAGCCATCAAGCGAAGATGTTGAAGCTTTTTCTTATGCATGGCATATTTGACCCGGAAAATTACTGCCCCTATGCCCAGTTCCGTATACCCTACTTGTCCTTGAACAGCAGTGTTACCCAATAGCCATGTGAACAAGCTACCACTGATGAGATTTGGAGGGGCCCTTTTTTGCACTGTCTCAGCCTGGTCCTCCTGTTCATGCTGTATGACATGCAGCCAAATTCTTCTTCAGATTGTTTTTTTCTCTGGTTTGATTTTTGTTTTGACACATACATGCAATGTGTCCCTTGCCATACTGATGGCATCCAGTCTCTGCAACAACATTCAGATGGATGATGACCAGGTTTTCCACAGTGGTAACATTTTTGGCTATTTGCTGTCTTGTGTGCATGCTCCACTGTCTCGATGCATTCAGCTGCTGTGCTTCTTTTGCAGCCAGTCCGTGGAAACTGCAATCTTTCTGGACTTGTGCAGAATAATGTTAGCCTCTGTCAGGAGGTATCTCTGGATCGCTTTACTACGCAGGCCACAGACCAACCTGTCAAGAAGGAGTTGAGGAGGAACTTCTTCATTCAAAGGGTGGTGAATCTCTGGAATTCTCTGCCCGTTGAAGTGGTGGAGGCTGCCTCGCTAAATATATTTAAGACATGGGTAGAGAGGTTTTTGATAGGCAAGGGGATTAAGGGTTATGGCGAGAAGGCGAGAAAGTGGAACTGAGCCACGACAGATCAGCCATGATCTTATTGAATGGTGGGGCAGGCTCGAAGGGCGAGATGGCCTACTCCTGCTCCTATTTCTTATGTTCCTATGTTCTTATTCATTGAATGCACAATGTCCAGAGAGCTTTTTAAGTATTGCAGCATGTTGCACAATTATTTCATCTTCATTTTGAATTCTTTTGAAGCCTAAATCTTTCTGCTATAACCAGTGGCTTAGGAGAAAAGTGCATTTCCAGGATATTGTACAACATCCTTATCTGATTTTTTGCCAGATTTGTCAGGCAGCATCAAGCTTCTTAATAAGCCAAGTATGATCGGTTCTATTTCACTTAAAGTTGCCACATTTCTATCATTTTCAATTCCATTTGCTAGGACAAAAAAATTCAAGACTGGTTTTCTGGTAAATGTGGCTATTTCCAGCTTTTTATTCTCAGTTGCTGTGTTGCTGTATAAATGTGTTGGCACTTTGTGGATTGCCACATTAAGACAGTCTTATATTCAGCTGTCTCTGCAGCTGCCAGTTCAATTTCCGTTTTTCCCTGCACTTTTTTTTTGGGAGGCCTGCGATTGTGGCTGCATTTTTCTTAAACTTTTGAGAACATCTCATTTATTTTTTCAAACCCCTAACACCTGTAGGCTTTCTTCTGTTTTTGGAATTGGGAGCTGTTTGCAGCCTATTGGTTTCCTTGTTGATTTCCCATGCTATTTTGGGATCCCTTTTCTTAACTTAAAGCTGCTTTTGCCAGCTGCTTTTTTTGCTTTTATTTTACTAGATTTTTTCTGTTTTGAACAGCTGCTTTTTTTCCCTATGGTTTCCTTTTTTGTAATGTCTGCAGATTTATTTTTCCTTCAATGCTGCAGATCCTTGAATTTAATTGCCAGCCTCTTTCTGGAATTTAATACAAATCCAACATGCAGTTCAGGTGAAAATTTCTTATTTTGGGTTCATTTTGAGTGACATTCTGCAAAGGTCCATTGTCCTCATCGCCAGTTGGTTTTGGTCCTGGTACCTTTCAAGATCAGTTATGCACAAGTAAATATGGGAACTGATTAACATTACAATTGACCTTTATTGCTGTAGCAGCCGATCTAATAAGAAAACATGGATCCTGCGATCCCACAATATACTGGCTTGCAAAGTACGGTAAGCCACACAAAACAAACAATATATAGCAAGATGATTGTCAAATTCCCTGATATAAAGATAGTTAAGAAATTAAGCCATGAAGAGGACATAAGGAGGCTACAAAAAGATGTAGATAGATTAAGCGAGTGGACAAAAAAATCTGGCAAATGGAATATAATGTGCAGAAATGTGAAATTATCCATTTGGTAGAATAACAAAGAAGCATCTTATCTAAGTGGTGGGAGACTGCAGAGATCTGAGGTGCAGAAGGAGCCTAGGTACTCCTAGTACATTAATCATAAAAGACTTGTATGCAAGTTAGGAAAGCTAATAGGTTGTTATTGTTTATTGCGAGGGAAATGGAGAGCAAATGGAGCTAAATGATTATGCTTCAGTTATACAGGGCACCAATGTGATCACATTTCCAGTACTGTGTATTGGTCGTCTTATTTGACAAAATATATAAGTGTAGTGGAAGCAGCCCAGAGAAGGTTTACTTGTTGTATATCTGGAATGGGTAGGTTTTCTTAGGAGGAAAGGGTATATAGGGTAGGGTTGCATTGGGTGGATGTGGGAGAATCTAGAACTGGATAGTCACTGTTTAAAAATAAGTCACCCATTTAAAACGAAGATGAGGCAAAAAGTGTCATGAGTCTGTGAAACTCTCTCCCTGAAAAGGCTGTAGAAGCAGAGTGTTTGAATATTTTAAGGCAGAGGAAGATAGAAGGGGCTAATAGGTTGTTGGGAGTAGGTGGAATACCGATTTGACGTTACCATCAGATCAGCCATGAGCCTTTTAAATGGTGGAGCAGTCTCGGGGGGTTAAATGGCCTAGTCCTGCCCCTTGTTTTTATGATCATACCTTAACTGAAAACATTAAAATAGACACATGACCATTAAATTGATTAATTTAGTCAAGTATTTTGTAATAGTTCAACCTCCTACTTTAATTGCTGGTACTTTACGAAAGGGAGTAAGTGGATGAGGAAAAAATCAAAAGCAGTGTCAGAGAACTCAAACTCTGGCTGTTATATTGTACAATAAAAGCACATTTATTATATGATGCCTAGGAATAAGGTGTAGCAATATAAAATTGGAAGTTGGCGTAATGTTTAACAACATTGCGACTGAGTCCTGACAGGAAGTATACAATCTAACATTTTAATACATTTTGTGCAGTGTTATGATCTCCTTAGATACCATTACTGTCTAAAGAGAAATTCAGAAACGCAGTGATTAACTGAAAGAAATTGTACCACAAGATTTCACATGTCTAAACAAAGCAAATATAGTATATCCATTAGACTCGGCATGGTCTTATGAAGGGCAAATCATGTTTGACTAATTTGCTAGAGTCCTTCGAAGATGTAACAGGCAAAGTCGATAATGAGGATCCTGTAAATGTAGTATATCTGGACCTCCGGAAGGCTTTTGATATGGTGCCACACGAAAGATTCATTCACTGGGTTGGACACATGGGATTAAGGCTAATTTATTACCTTGGATAGGTGATTGGCTAGTGACAGAAGTTGGGATAAATCGTTTTTTTTCTGGATGGCAAAATGTGGGGTGTGGGTGCCATAGGGTTTGATCCTTGGGTCCCAGCTATTTACAATCTATACTTATGACTTGGATACAGGGAGAGAAGGCTATATAGCCAAATTTGCAGATGACACAAAAATAGCCGAGACAGCAAGTTGCAATGAGAAAATAAGAACCTTACCAATGGGTAAATAGATTAGGAGAGAGGACCAAAATGTGGCAGATGCGGTTTAATGTGGATGAGTGTAAGGTCATGCATTTTAGTCAGAAAAACAGGAAGGCAACTTATTGTCTAAATTGGAAGAGACTTTGGATGGCATGTGCAGAGGGATCTGGGTGTCCTCGTTCATGGGTCACAGAAAACAAGTATGAAGGTACAGCAAATAGTAAAGCAAATGAAATGTTGGCATTTATAACTAAAGGAATAGAATATAAAGGTAAGGAAGTGCTGTTGCAATGATATAAGGCATTGATGAGACTACACCTGGAGTATTGTGCACGGTTTTGGTCCCCTTATTTGAAGAAATATATAGTGGCATTGAAGGCAGTTCAGAGGAGGTTCAGTGGATTGATTCCCGAGATGAGGGGTTTGTCATATGAAAAGAAATTGAACAGCTTTGACTCATACTCCTTGGAAATTAGGAGAATGAGGGGCAATCAAATTGGGGTGTGCAAGATGATAAAAGATATGGATAAAGTAGACATGGAGTGGATGCTTCCTCTTGTGAGGCATTCTAGGATGAGAGGTCATAGTTTGAGGATAAGGGGTAGCAAATTTAAAACACAATTGAGGAGAAACTACTTCTCCCAAAGGTTTGTGAATCTGTGGAATTCACTATCCCAAAGCACGGTGGATGCTGGGACAGTAAGTAAATTTAAGGAAAAGTTAGCTTTTTAATTGGTAATGGGTTGAAGGGTTATGGGGAGAAGACAGGAAATTGGGAATAAGGAAATAGCAACCATGATTGAATGCTGGCGCAGACTCAATGGGCCAAATAGCCTAATTCTGTTCCTAAACCTTATGAACTATTTTAAAAAATTAAAAAGCAAGCACTACTAGCAGCATTATAGTTTGTCAAGATTCAGATATACAAATCCAGTGCCCGCTTATACTTGCTAATTTTAGCTAAGAGTCACTTTATAAGTTATGAGATCTTGAATTTATTTGCTGCTTTATTTTGGAATTCAAATCATGTGTGCCACAGCTCTCTAGAATTCACTTTAATGTTTCCTTGGTGTTCTGGCAATTGTCTGAGATATGAGATTTCCTTCATAGTTGCAATAAAATATTACTGGATCTTGTAGTATCTGAAGACAGCCAGGGGATAGGCATAAGTGAAAAATACCGCACCTTGGATGCATAATTTAACCTGTAAGCACACTTATTCAGCCTCCATAATTTCCTTCTATATTTCTAGCTTCTTGTGGAGACTTTAAGAATACTTCCTTTTAAAATTATTCCCCTTGCAAAAATGCTCCTTTGACGTCAATGAATTTACATCCCCGTAAGCATGTCACCAATGGTGCTAAGAAAATCTTTAAATTTAATTTTCCAGTTGTTCCTCAAAATCCCCAAGCTACACATCTAACCTTTGCTTTACACATACCGTAGTGAAGTACTTTTTCTGTACATACCTGTCTACAGGATGTCCTGTCTGGCACCTCTGTATAAACGTCAAACTCCAACAGCCAGCTTTCTCCTCCTTTACCAACTTACCATCCAACTTGTCAGTGGCCACTAGAGCTTCTCTATCGTATAGGCTCTACTTCTTGTGGCACTCCTCATCTGTTCTTTGGTCCTTGCTGTTGTTCAGCTATGTCATCTTCTAGATTTCCTATCCCGATCTGGATCAATGCTAGACCTGACCCATCTGCAACTATACTTCCTTTCACAAATTATTGATCTTTACATTGGGCTGTGATCACCATTAGGCACATTGTCTGAATGTACACTACATGTCCTGGCTCCCCACAATTTTACTCCCTTCTGCCAATCCATAGATTTGATGTTCTGACCTTGTCTTGTACATTCAGCTAACTTTTGTGTTTCCTTGTTCTTTTTCCTGTTTTTCCTGCTCTTCCTACTATAATGGCTTCCCTCTGCTCATTAGCCCCTTCTGGCATACGTGCCATCCTAGTTCCAACTTTAGGTGTGGATCTTTTGTGACAAATGGCCTGTCCTGACCTTCACTGTTGTACGGCCTACTTTCATTTAGCCCATTATCTGTCACAATCTGTTGTTTCTATAGGTTTGACACATATATGTGTGCAATGCACGGTGGATCCTGAGCTTCCATCATCTGTTCGGGTTCTGTAAATGTGTAATCAGTGTGTGTATACCACTCAGAGTTTGGTTATCATACTGCAAGACTATAATTTCGCCATCAGCACCTACAGCTTTTCCTGGACTTCTCCATTCTATCTGTCCTCCTGTATTAAAATATGCCATGTCCCTGAGAAGAAAATTACTTTCCTGATTTGATACCTCGGAACTCTCCTGAAAACTCTGCTTTAATAAGTGTTCTCCTCTCTGCTTGCATGGTATTAATTGTTCTGCAAAAACTGAACCAATAGTAATCACTGCCAAAGCTGGGGGCTGGTCAATAAGATACCTTATTGAAGGTATCTTTAGTTTTCTGCTGTAAACTGCCTCGTTTTTGTCCACCTTTGAGTTATCTTATCAATAATTACTTTTTTGTCTTTACTATAAATTGTTGATCCATTCCACGTACTGCAGATGTACTCCCACTATCTCAATCTGTGCAATTGGATTAATCTACGTGAGGATATTCTTTACAGTACTGAAACTTCTGATAACCCAATGTGATTTCTTCTGATTGGTTGGTAGAATTCTCATTGCTTTCCCTACCTTCCATGTCATGTATTGTGTCAAAAACCTCATTTATCATTTCTGGGTAATTCAAAACATAATGAAACTTAAAGTAACATCTGAAGCCCTTTGTTATTCCTGAGGCTCATCCTTACAAATTTACCCAAGTCCCATTGTCTGTTGTAGACTCCCATAAGAGTCTCTTTCCTCATACCTTTTGTTTATAACTCTTCTTTCCCACAAACATTTGGGCCCTGTATTCAAGTGGTCCTGAAATGCTACTAGCATTGTATCCTCTATCTTTGGTGTCATGCCAAAGATCCCATTTGTGCTATAATTTCTGGATTAATAGTCTGTAGCAATAATACCACAAGGCCATCGCCATTGCTCATCACAAAGCTTACTTCTCCAGTGTAAGGTTGACTCTTCATTATATACACACTTAAGTATAATTAACAAATCAATACCCAACGGCTGTTTACCTTTATTACCTTAAACTACTGGATCTTTAATGTCCATCAACAGAACCTATTAGATGTTAACTTGTACTTCCTCTATTGCTATTTTGACACATGGGGAGAACATGCAAACTCCATATAGATAATTGCCCAAGGCTGGAATTGAACATGGATCCCTGGCACTGTGAGGTAGCAGTGCTAACCACCGTGCTGCCCGTGAAGACTAATCTGAATAGTTTCCCCAGATGTATCAGTAGATTTATTTAGCCAAAAATGGCATGACATTATTTTCTTCAGTCTCTAACATTTAGCCATGTGGTTGTTTTTCAATACTGTATGGAAAAGGAAATTAAAGAATAAATTTCAATAACTTTAATAAAGTGAAATTTTGAGTTATTTGACGTAAATGCAAGTTTGTAATTAAACAGTAGTTGATGAAAAGGGGGAGATAAAAAGTAGAAAGTGGCAGAGCTGTTTCAAATTTGACAGTGCTAATTGCAAACCTGTGGCAGCTTTTCTGTATGAATTATAAATATTTTTCTTCAGACATGGATTTTTACGCGTGAAGGTGAACGTGAGCAGGTTTAAATGAAAGTTATTAACGTGAGTTAGCCATTCCACTGGAAACAAAGTGATCTTGTAAAAGTAATCTTCTGTTGATTCAGATGTTTTCTCCTGCCCCAGGAATGCCAAATGCTGTGAGGAGGGTACAACAAAGAGGCTGCAAAGAAATAAGGACAGGTTAATTGAATGGGAACCCAGGTGGCTGATGGAGTGTAATGTGGGCAAGTTTGACGTTATTTGCTTTGGTAGGAATAATAGGAAAGCAGAATACCTTTTAAAATGTGTGAAACTTTTACATTTTGATATTGAACGAGACTTGGGCCTATTTGAACAAGGAATAAAAAAGTTAGTTTGCAGGCACAGCAAGGCATTTAAGGTAAATGGCATGCTAGCCTTTATTGCAAAGAGTTTGGCCTCCAAGAGTAAGGAAATCTTAATACAATGTGTAGTTCTTTGATGAGAAGCCTTCCATTGTTTGCTGGAGCAGACGAGTGAAGGAGCAGAGAGACAGATAAGAAACTACCTGTTAAAAACCTGTTTAAATAAGTTTAAAGCACTTTGTAGTAAGAACTAACCTTGTCAAACTGTTTAAATCATTTAAAAGCATTTTTGTGGGCTTTTTGTATTTACCGCTTTAAGAATTCTGAGGGAGTGGTTAGAAGGGAGTTGAGGGGGAGCAGACTTTAAATCAGCGCCAGGTTTAAAAGGAGGCCTGGTGTAGAAAGCAGGCAGCGGAGTGAGAGGGAAGCAGAGTGAGCTATTAGGGCTTAAGATCAAAAGGGCTTGAGAGAAAAAGGGCCAGGTAAGTTTGTGTTGAAATATTCAATACTACTACAGTGAATAATGGAGGGGCATGTGATGTGTTGTTTCTGTATGATGGGGGAACTGGTGGACCCCAGGGTCCTCCCCAGTGACCACATCTGCAGTAAGTGCAGGTTGCTGGAGGAGCTCCAGCTCAAGGTAGACAAGCTGGCCTCTGAGCTACAGACACTGAGGCTCATCAGGGGGAGAGAGGGTGCCATTGTCAATGGGGTGCAAGTGACATCCACCCCCCCTAGACTGGCTAACTCTAAGGGTCAGGAACAAGAGGGGACTGCTGAGAGGAGGAAGGGGGGTGGGGAGCGGAGGCATCAGCCTCTCAAACTGCATAACAGGTTTGAGGTTCTTGCTTCCAGTGTGGACGAGGTTGAGGGAGGTGAGGTTGGTGAGCAAACTGCACACGGTACAGTGATGCAGCAGGACATAGGCAAAGAGAAGGTGAAAAGGAACGTAGTGGTAGCTGGGGACAGTGGGGTGAAGGGTATTGCCACTGTCCTTTGTCACAATGACAAAGTGCACAGAAGGGTGTGTTGTCTGCCTGGTGCTCGGGTCCAGGATGTCACATCTGGGCTGCAGAGGAACCTGGAGTGGGAGGGTGAGAATCCGGTCGTTGTGGTACATGTGGGTGCCAGTGACATAGGCAAAATGCGAACTGAGGATCTGGGGAGGGAGTATGAAAAGCTGGGAATGGAATTAAAAAGTAGAACCGACAAGGTGGTTATCTCTGGGCTACTGCCTGAACCGAGTGCAGACGGGCGTAGGGTTGACAGGATTAAGGAAGTGAATGAGTGGCTCAGGGATTGGTGTGGGAGGAATGGGTTTGAATTTATGGGGCATTGGCATCAGTATTGGGGTAGGTGGGACCTGTTCAGGCGCGATGGGGTGGGTCTGAACCGTGCTGGGACCAGAGTGCTGGCGAATCGTGTAAAGAGGACTGTAGACAGGGCTTTAAACTAATTAGGGGGGGGAGGGTGCGAGGGTAGGTGACATTACGAGGCCTAAAGTTAAGGAGAGGGTACAGGTAAGGGTAGAGGCCGAGGATGTCCCAATAATAAAGGGATTGGGGGGCGTGAGTATGGTTGGTGGCGTTCCGGGAAATAGGGTCCAGGTGAAGGCTGGGATGAAGGTACTTTATCTGAATGCACAAAGCATTCGGAATAAAGTGGATGAGCTGGTAGCGCAGATCAGCACAAATGGATACGATCTGGTGGCCATTACAGAGACGTGGCTGCAAGGTGACAGGGACTGGGAGCTGAATGTCCAGGGGTATCAAGTGTTTAGGAAGGATAGGCGGGAGGAAAAAGTGGGGGGCGTAGCTCTGCTGATTAAGGATAGCATCAGGGTGGTAGCAAGGGATGATATTGGAGCCAAAGAGCAGAAAGTGGAATCGTTGTGGGTAGAGATTAGGAACAGCAAAGGGAGGAAGACGCTGGTGGGTGTCGTCTATAGGCCCCCGAATAATGATCTGGAGATGGGGCGGGCTGTTAACGCGCAAATAAGTGCGGCGTGCAGGAATGGGACGGCCGTAATTATGGGGGATTTCAATCTGCATATTGATTGGTCAACCCATGTTGGACACGGTGGGCTCGAGGAGGAGTTCTTGGAATGCTGCTGGGATAGTTTCCTTGAACAGTGTGTGTTGGAGCCAACGAGGGAGCGAGCTATCTTGGATCTGGTGTTATGTAATGAGGCGGGTAGAATTAGGGACCTTGCGGTGAAGGATCCTCTTGGGGAGAGTGATCATTGTATGGTGGAGTTTCTGGTGCAGATGGAGGAGGACAAAGTGGGTTCCCGGACACGCGTCCTTTGTTTGAACAGAGGGGAGTACGGTAGGATGAGAGAG
The DNA here is from genome assembly GCF_965287045.1 of Carcharhinus amblyrhynchos. Taxonomy (NCBI): domain Eukaryota; kingdom Metazoa; phylum Chordata; class Chondrichthyes; order Carcharhiniformes; family Carcharhinidae; genus Carcharhinus; species Carcharhinus amblyrhynchos. The sequence goes on from NC_137334.1 coordinate 44,825,342, forward strand.
GAATTGGCGCATGTGGACTGGGGGAGTGCATTGGAAGGTAGGTCTGCTGAGGAGCAGTGGAGGATCTTTAAGGAGATCTTTCTTGGTGCTCAGCAGAAATTTATTCCGATGGTCAAAAAGGACCGTAGGAGGAGAGGTAATAAGCCGTGGATAACGAAGGAGGTGAAGGAAAGTGTTAAATTAAAAGCGGAGGCGTTTAGAGTAGCTAAGAGTAGTGGGCGAGAAGAGGATTGGGAGAGGTTTAAATGTCAACAAAGATTGACAAAGGAATTGATAAAGAAGGGTAGGAGAAACTATGAAGCTGGGCTAGCGCTTAATATAAAAAAGGATAACAAGAGTTTTTATAAGTATATAAAAAGGAAGAGGCTGGCTAGGGTGAACGTTGGACCCTTAGAGGATGAGAAGGGGGACTTAGTGGTAGGGGATGGGGAAATGGCTGAGGTCTTGAATAACTTTTTTGTTTCGGTCTTCACGGAGGAGGACGTGAATAATTTGCCGGGTGTTAGAGATGGAAAGGTGGTAGGACTGGAGGGTCTCAATGACATTACTGTTACTAGAGAGGCGGTGCTCGACAGACTGGAGGGGCTGATTGTGGACAAGTCCCCAGGACCGGATGGAATGCATCCGAGGGTTCTGAAAGAAATGGCGGAGGTGATAGTGGATGCTTTGGTGGTTATTTTCCAGACTTCGCTGGATTCTGGGGAAGTGCCGGAAGATTGGAAAGCGGCTAATGTTACGCCGTTGTTTAAGAAGGGTGCCAGGCAAAAGGCGGGGAATTATAGGCCAGTTAGTTTAACGTCTGTTGTAGGTAAAATGTTAGAATCCGTCATCAAGGAGGAAATAGCGAGGCATCTTGAGGGGAATTGCTTGATAGAGCAGACGCAGCACGGTTTCGTTAAGGGGAAGTCGTGTCTGACAAATTTACTGGAGTTCTATGAGGATGTGTCTAGGGAGGTGGATGTGGTCTTTCTTGGTTTTCAGAAGGCGTTTGACAAGGTACCTCACAAGAGGTTATTGCAGAAGGTCAGAGGGCATGGAGTTGGGGGTAGGGTGTTAGCGTGGATAGAGGACGGGTTGTCAAATAGGAGGCAGAGAGTGGGGGTCAACGGGTGCTATTCGGATTGGCAGTTGGTGACTAGTGGAGTGCCCCAGGGGTCGGTGCTGGGGCCTCAGCTATTTACCATTTATATAGATGATCTGGAGGAGGGAACCGAGTGTATGGTGTCGAAATTTGCTGATGACACCAAGATTGGTGGAACGGCAAATTGTGCGGAGGGTGTGGAGAGTCTACAGAAGGATCTAGATAGGCTGGGAGAATGGGCCAGGAACTGGCAAATGGAATTTAATGTTGGCAAGTGCGAGGTGGTCCACTTTGGTAGGAATAATGGTAGGAAGGATTATTACTTACGTGGAGAAAAACTGCAGCAGGCGACGGTGCAGAGGGACCTCGGGGTCCTTGTGCATGAGTCGCAAAAACCCAGCTTGCAGGTGCAGCAGGTGGTCAGGAAGGCGAATGGGATGCTGGCCTTCATAGCAAGGGGGATTGAATATAAAAGTAGGGAGGTCTTGCTGCGGCAGTATAGGGCATTGGTGAGGCCGCAGCTGGAGTACTGTGTGCAGTTTTGGGCGCCGTACTTACGCAAGGATATCTTGGCCTTGGAGGGAGTGCAGAGGAGGTTTACTAGGCTGATGCCAGAGTTGAGGGGGTTGAGCTATGAGGAGAGGCTGAATAAACTAGGCTTGTACTTGTTAGAGTTTAGAAGAATGAGGGGAGATCTCATTGAGACATATAAGATGATGAATGGGATGGATAGGATAGAGGTGGAGAGACTCTTCCCGCTCAGAAAGGACAGTAGGACTAGGGGGCACAGCCTCAAGATAAAGGCGGGGGGGGGCGGTTTAGAACGGAGTTGAGGAAGAATTCCTTCACTCAAAGGGTGGTGAATCTCTGGAATTCTCTGCCCGTTGAAGTGGTGGAGGCTACCTCGCTAAATATTTTTAAGACGCGGGTTGATGGGTTTTTGATAAGAGAGGGGATTAAGGGTTATGGGGAGAGGGCGGGAATGTGGAACTGAGCCACAACAGATCAGCCATGATCTTATTGAATGGCGGGGCAGGCTCGAAGGGCCAGATGGCCTACTCCTGCTCCTATTTCTTATGTTCTTATGAGACCACAACTGAAACACTTATCATTTTGATTTCTGTACCTAAGGAAATATATACATGTCTTGCAGGTAGTACTGTGACAGTTCACCAGTTTGTTTTCTAGGATGAGAGGCTGAGTAAATTCAGTTTGTAGCCTTGGAGTTTAAAAGATTACAAACTGATCTCTTTCAATCATACAACATTCTGAAGGGGTTTAATAAGGTAGACAGTGAGAGTGTTTCCCCTGGCTGGGAATTCCGAAACATGTGCAGAGCCTCAGACTAAGGGGTTGATCACTAAGGACTGGGATGAGAAATTTATTCACCAGCAGGGTAATGAATCTTTGAAATTATCTACCCACGAGAGTTGTGGGTGCTCTATTGTTGATGTTAAAGACTAAGATTCATAGATTTTTGGTCCATCAGAATCAAGGGGTGGGAAAGTCAACAGGGAAGTGGAGTTACGGCAGAAGGTCAGACCCAACCATACTGAATAATGGAGCAGGCTCAAGGTTCAATATGGTCTTAATTCTTCTACTCATGTTCATGTGCCTGTCACATTTGGCCTGATGAAGTGGAATGCTATCTAGAGTTCCAGTGTAGTCTCAGTGCAGAAGGAGGCATTTGGCTTATCGGGTTCTGCAAAAGCAACTCTGCTTGTTCCACACCCCACCTATTCCCTATAACCCTACAATTTTTTCCAATTGCTTAACCAATTATTTTTTCATAGCAGCACTTTAGTCTGCATCTACCACCCTCTTAGATTATGAATTATTGTTTCTAACTATTTTCTTATGTTGCCTTTGGTTTTTCTGCCAGGAACATTTGGGTACGTGAGGTGAAAAGTAGGACAAACAAACCCAACGCTCAATGGATGATGATGGTAATAGCAAGATATAAAAGGAATAGCATCCACATGGCAAATGTCAAATGGATAGAAAATTAGGAACCAGACTGAATATAGAAAGTTCAAAGAGGAAGTAAAAGAAAATTGAGAAGTGTAAGGAGTATAAGTAGAGACTGGTTCCTAACATAAAAAGGAATCCATTAGTATTGATGAAAAAAAGAGACCTGCTATCAAAGTTTTTCATCTTGCACTCACCATTTTTTGAAGGCAGTCCTGATCAACAGTAATTTATATTGCATATGAGGAGAGTGCAGATTGTTTGTGTACTCTTGATTGCGGTATTACCATGGAGAATGCAGTGTGGAATAGTTAAATGCCCAGATTTGTCCAAATTCAAACCAGAAAGGTCGACACTGATCAAGGCATCGCCCAGCAGCATGAATCAGAAAATGGCAGTTCCCAGTGTTTTTGTTTATTTGAAAGAGGCACTTTGTTTGGAAGTATTCCTTTTGCCTGCGCAGGACAGGGCCATGCATTTGAATATATGAGGTTTCTAGCATCCATAATGAGCCACACTATGAACCTGACTGACATTCTTAAAATAGATTAGCACAGTCAGGATTGTATAGCAGCTGTTATACAATTGTGCATCACATCTAATGTTGGACACTGTTTTGAGTTTTCAAGCACAGGTTGGTTGAATGCAGCCAATACTTTGCTGGTTGCAAACAGCCGAAGGGAATACTGTTTGATGCAATGTGCCAGTCACTGGGGTGTACAGGCTATGTACCTGGCATCACACCAGCACTGAAATTCACATCACTCAGTTATGTGATGGGCAGAACATCCTTGCGGCTTGATGGTAGTATTCTGTTACTGAAGAATACAATTTGTGTTGCTACTGCATAGAAACGACATGCAATGGCTACTTCACCTGTTGCTCAAATATTTGAGACACCTCACTTTCCAGGGTAATCTGAGGCATACTGGCACTTGTCAATAAAGAAATTGGTGGCTTTGGGTCCATTTCTGATTTTGTGCCATCAACAGTGAATGATGATGTGACCAGGGTAGCCATTATTTTGCAGGATGTGTTTGATGCGCCCTATTTCAGCATCAAACTTGCATGGTGAGCAAATAGTTCAGACCTTATTTTTGAGATTGCCAATAGGGTCAATGTTATAGCACATGGAACTCTAGGAATCTAAACATATATATTGACCAATGAAGGTAGGCTTGTGGTAGACAGTAGAGAACCCACAGGCAGATTTCTCAACTAGCACAGGACACAGCATAGTTGGTGAACAGCAAAATAAGTAAGAGTGGCATGAGGAGAAATGTTTTCATGCAGCATAGCGTTAGCATTTAAAATGCTCTGCCTGAGAGTTTGATGGAGGCAGATTCAATTGCCTTCAAAAGAGAATTCGACAATTACCTGAAGAGAAATATTTGCAGGGCTACTAGCAGGGAGTGGGGCTAGTTAAGTTGCTCCTTCACAGGACTGGACCTTCTGTACTGTGCTGTATGAAACATTCAATGGTTAATCACCTTAAACTCATGTCCTTTTGGTTCCGGACTTCTCTACCAAAGGGAACTATTTATTTATGCTCTGTTTAGATCCCTCATGATTTTGAATATCTTCCAAATTGCACCTCAACTTTTTCTTCTCTAAGAACAACCACAACTCCTATGTCTATATGCAGCTAAAGTCCTTTCTTGCATATCTTTTCTGTACTTTCTCTCATGTCTTCATTTTCTTTCTAAAATATGGTGCCCAGAATTGAACACGCTCCTACGGTTGAGGCTGAATTTGTGCTTTAGAAATATTCATCATTGTTTTCTTTGTAATCTATTGCTCTAAAAAGCCTGTCCTTTTAAACTGCCCTGCTGCTGTAAACACTTTATTACATATGTTCTGCACCAATTTAGAAATCTATGGGTTAGTTCATATATTTCCTACTCTCATGTTAAGTTTACTTTTCTCTGCATTAAATTTCATCTGCCGCGTGTCCACTCATTCTACCTGTCTGTATTCTCTTCAGGCCTATCACTATTCTCTTCACCGTCCACTGTACTTTCAGGCTTTAGAGTCATAGAGGTTTACAGCATGGAAACAGGCCCTTCGGCTCAACTTGTCCATGCCGCCCTTTTTTTTTTAAACCCCTAAGCAAATCCCATTGCCCGCATTTGGTTCATATCCGCCTGTACCCATTTTACCCATGTATCTGTTTAAATGCTTTTTAAAATACAAAATTGCATCCACCTCTACTACTACATCTGGCAGCTTGTTCCAGACACTCACCAGCCTCTATGTGAAAAAATTGCCTCTCTGGACACTTTCGTATCTCTCTCCTCTCACCTTAAACCTATGCCCTCTAGTTTTGGACTCCTCTACCTTTCAGAAAAGATATTGACTATCTAGCTGATCTGTGCCCCTCATCATTTTATAGACCTCTATAAAATTACCTCTAAGCCTTCTACGCTCCAGAGAAAAAGTCCAAGTCTCTCCAGCCTCTCCTTATAACTCAAACCACTAAGCCCTGGTAGCACCCTGGTAAATCTTTTCTGCACTCTTTTTAGTTTAATAATATCCTCTCTATAATAGGGTGACCAGAACTGTACACAGTATTGTGTTCAGTGTTCTAGTACCAATATCTTGTACAACTTCTACAAGATATCCCAACTCCTGTATTCAATGTTCTGACCAATGAAACCAAGCATGTTGAATGCCTTCTTCACCACTCTGTCCACCTGTGACTCCACTTTCAAGGAGCTATGAACATGTACCCCTAGATCTCTTTGTTTTGTAACTCTGCCCGACACCCTACCATTATCTAAGTCCTGTCCTGGTTCAGTCTACCAAAATGCAACATCTAACATTTATCTAAATTAAACTCCATCTGCCATTCATCAGCCTACTGGTGCAATTGATCAAGATCCTGTTGCAATGGAGATAACTTTCTTCACTGTCCACTATGCCACCAATCTTGGTATCATCTGCAAACTTAATAGCCATGTCTCCTATATTCTCATCCAAATCATTAATGTTTTGTATCCGCTTTCTTCCTGCCGTTTCTTTCTTTTATATTTCACTAATTCGACATTTAATTCCGTATTCCAACTTATTATCTTAGAATTGATAGTTCAGGTTCTGTGCTACTCACAAGTGTGCAAAGTGGTTAAGGGGACACACAGCTTTTGGCTAGTTGGCTGACAGCAACTTCTTGTGCAAAGTCTGGATAAGTGTAGGTTCAGTCTCCCGTTTGTAGCTCTCAACACAATACAACTCATTAAAACAGCAAATCCTGTATGATTATTACGAGAATGTCAAGGACAATATGAAGCAATAAATAATTCAAAGCAGTTTTTGAAACAAGTGTTGTCTTACAGCTTAATAACTAATTTTTACATTGTGGGTTTCCTCTGGGAGCTCCGGTTTCCTCAAACAGTCTGAAAGACATGCTGGTTAGGTGCATTGACCCAAACAGGTACCGGAGTGTGGCGACTGGGGAATTTCACAGTAACTTCACTGCAATGTTAATGTAAGCCTTGCTTGTGACTAATAAATAAACTTAACTTTACAAATTAAGATGTATAATACCAAAAAATAACTTGCATTCTTTATAATAACATAATTGAACTTCATCTTCTTGATGTATCTTCCTTCTTGTATCTGAGTGCTTTTATAAATTCTTTTACTTTCAAGCATAAGCCAGTTCCAAAGCTTGGGCTTGAACTTGGTGACCATGGTTTTCTTCATTCGCTAAAATAAATGAGAAAATCGCTGCCTAACGAGCATAGAACCTGAAGATTCTGTCTGATCGTTTGGCTTAGAACTGTAACTGTCAGTTTAAGGTGGATTCACTAATCTGAACATGTACGCAATGCACAGTCTATTAAGCTGTGTTTGGTCAATTGAAGTGGTGCAGTGTTATTCTTCAGCTTCCAGTGGAACCTGCCTGTATTTCCCCAGTATCCTTTGAAGGAAAGCATTTGAACAAACCTCAATTTTTATTGTGTTGTTTAAAGCAGAAAATGTCTGGGTGTCTGCTGGGGACAAAGGAACAAAACCACAACATGAACTGTCAAATGTGATGGACTGTATTTACCAGCGGCAAGTTTGTTTGAAATATAAACACCAATTTTCTAGTCAAAAATAGAAATCTGGTGGGAATTCTCTGGTCTTGTACACCCTGCCACTGCTGCTAGCAAGAAGGAAGAATTTGGAGCTGAGCTAAAACTCCGTTCACTCAAAGAATTCAAGCTTGTGTCTCTGGGCGCACACTATTTAGATGTGTGTTTTTAAAAATGAGTACAAATTGGATAACAAATTTGAGTAAGTTTTTAACTGAAGTCTTTTCACCAACAAATATTGTAAATTTTTTTCCTTTCTGTTGTCAGTTAATCTTTCGGTACTGTATTTTCCTCCTTGTATGGTTTCAGTTCTTTAGTATGCTTTCCATATGGCCAGTATTCATGTTTGAGCCACGATATTGAGTGTGGGTGCACTATTTGTTTGTAAAAGGTATCACATGACTTCTGATTTTCTCCTTGTTAGCTGTTCAAGTTATTAAAGGGATTTTGGCTCTTTTCTGTGCCTTTTCTTTAATAGTCTGGAAATTGTTGCCAAAGTAGTTGTAATTTTATATGTAGTGATGCTGTTTCAGGAACATAGAAATGGATGATTTTAAAATGCAGTATACCTTATCTTACTGTTTACAATAGAGGCACTAAAAGCAAAAGAACTGAGATATTCCTAAACCTTATGTCTATTTAAGATTTGGCAAATACTATTTTACCACTTGGAAGAAATGTTATTGTTTTGGAACAGTTTTGTGTTAGGAGGAGGGGAAACAGAACAGGGTATGGGCCTAGCTGGAACCAGCGACTACAGATTTTTGCATAGATGAGTATGGGGTCAGAGGCATTTCCCATAGGATTTAGTCCAGCCATATTGGATCTTTTTCCTTCATTTCACACGAGAGAGAGAAGGGTGTAAATTTTTTTCTTGCTTTCCTGAATCAAAAGGAGCTCTCAGATGCTGTTGCTTTGTCTCCAGGTCGAGCAATATCCCTGAGAACTATTAAAGTGCAGTCCAAAGATGTGTGGGTTAGGTTGATTGGCCATGCTTAAATTGCCCCTTAGTGTCCTAAGATGTGTAGGTTAGAGGGATTAGTGGGTAAAACATGTAGGGATATGGGTGTAGGGTCTGGGTGGGATTGTGGTCGATCCTGACTTGATGGGCCGAATGGCCTCTGTGTACTGTGGGGTTTCTATGATTTCTATGACAATTTCACTTTAACTCGATGCTTAAAACTTAAGACATTGAAACAGAATTGGGAATTCCATGGAGGCAGGCCAGGAGAGTCAGTTTTACAATGAGCTGCGTAGCAAATTTGAACCTTTCTAACTGTTTGGAAAACATCGCCACCCATGAAATGTAGAAATCAGTCATATTTTAAATTTCAGGTTGCTGTGAAGGTAGATAACTATTTTCATTCCGAAATGCCATTTGTGAACATGATGCAAGACCACACATTACAAATGAGGCTTGTTAGTGAGCAGTAATTCAATTTCCCCCAATTGTTTAAATTATCATTTAGCAGAGTTTTTATTCACTAATTTTATCCTATTTCTTCGTGACCATAAGTGCACGTGCTTTCTATTTGTCAGTGGAACTGTCATTGTATTACTCTAAAGTTCAAGTTGGTTGCACAGAATGAATCTTGTGGGTATGTAGTGAACATCAGCCGGTTTTAAAGTTGTGTTCACTTGATATGTTAACTGTTGAAACTATTGATCAATCGAGTCCTTCTGCACAGAGATTAGTCTGGATACATGCATGTTGTTTGCACATTTTATATTCATCATAATCTTGTTCTGGCATAATAAATTGACTTTAGACCGTTGCTATTAAAATATCCATGTACATGTTCAATATTACCTTACTGACCTTAGATTAATTAAATATTATTAGTTGTGTACTTTACAAAAGCAATTAGTTCATATGGGCACTATTATTGGGCTTTTAATTTTCCTCCTATTTTCTTTGTCTTTACGTTGTTCATGGAACTACTGGCTTTTTAAAGCAACATTTGCAAAATCAAGATTTCATGTTAGTAATAAAATATCTTTGATTCTTATTGTTAGTTTTCTATCTGGTTCATGAAATCAACAGACTGGATAATCAGACAACTAGAGGCTATATTTTGCAGTAAGAGACTGATGTAATTTAAGTCTTGTTCCTTACTCAATGGCACTAACCATCTAAAGGATGATGTCAAGTTAGCTAGAAAGTATTTTCCATTTCATTTGACAGTTGAGGCAGATGTATGATACTAAGGCAGTAGAATGAACTGTTTACACCCTACGTGGTGCTTTTTAATACTTTGTTCTCCAAGTCAGTCTTTGTCAGATTTGATGTCACTCACTATAGGGACCTTCAGACCTTAATGCTCATTTACTGGTAAAATGTAGCAGCTCTGCTTCTACATTATGAAGATGGGCTGTCGAAAATTTGAAATGCCGTCTTTTGTTGCTCACCTTGTGATATTCAACATTGTCATGGCTTCACCAATTATGGTTTACAGTGGAAAAGCATGTTCACTGATCAAAGTCTTACATGTGTAGAAAGAGATTGATTCTGTAAATTTATATTCATGTGAACAATAAAAAGCAAATCCTAAGAAACTCAAATCTGTGCAGCGAGTAATGATCATAAAGCCCCTAAAATGAAAGTATATTACTGTCATTATGCAGGATTTGAACTCCAGCCAAAAATGGTAGTCATTATTTTCTTTCCTGTGTCAAAAGTTATTGACTAAAGTCACAGCAAGATCCTTCCTTAATTAATGCAGTGCTAAATAAAATGCTATAGAATAATTAGGAAATGGTGAATAACATATCACAAATGATTTTTGAGCATTAGATTGCTACTTTATATATTTATACAGTGGAATTCAGCAATCTCAGATTATAACCTCTGCTCATTTTTCAGTTGATAGTTGATGATTCTTTTCTCATTTACATTTCCTCTCGACCCATCTTTTGTTCCTTTACTTGTCCCAGTGTGATCTCGTTTTGCTGTGCATCATCACCCCTTTTGTCGAGCAATCTCCCTCACCTTCCACCCAATTAGATCTTTATTTTTGTCTTCCTCCCACCCCTTTCTCCTGCCTCTTTTTGAAAACCTGTTTTATTCCTTATTCCAGTTCTATCAGAAAATTCTCAACCTAAAATTGAGAATCCCTGACTTGCTGAGTATTTCTTACCTTTTCTGCTTTTATTTCAGATTTGCAGCTTCTGCTGCATTTTGTTTTTACACAGTGGAATTGTTTTGTTAGATTATGTGTCAGCATCCCTCAGTAAATGTTACAAGATGGAGAGTTAGCTTATGCATTGCTTTTATAAAATTGCATAGTGTTTTTCATTGATGTTCCATTCAGAATATCAATAATTATGCAATAAAAAGATATTGGCATGAAATTCAATCATTCAGTGATTGCGTCAACAAAGATCCATGTTTATAACACGGGAGCTGACCAGTTCCTACGTGGTGCGGGTGACTAGAGTGGCAGCACAGCTGAATTCCTTGTGCTTGATACAGTGGAGAAATAGTAAAGTTGGTCAAAAAAAGTGTAAGGAACTCTGCCTTTACTCCTGAAATAAAAGGCATTAAGCAAGCAAGATGGGTCCTCTTTTGGGCTGCTTTAAAAGCCATGATGTGGACATGCTGGCATTAGACTGCGGTAAACACAGTAAGAAGTTTCACAACACTTGATTAAAGTCCAACAGATTTATTTGGTAGCAAACGCCACTAGCTTTTGGAGCACTGCTCCTTTGTCAGGTTAGTGGGAATTCTGTTCACAAACAGGGCATATAAAGACACAAACTCAATTTACAAAATAATGGTTGGAATGAGAGTCTTTACAGGTAATCAAGTCCTAAAGGTACAGACAGTGTGAGTGGAGAGAGGGTTAAAGGGATGTGTATTGTCTCCAGCCAGAACATTTAGTGAGATTTTGCAAGCTCAGCCAAGTAATGGGGGTTACAAGATAGTGTGACATAAACCCAAGATCCTGGTTGAAGCCGTCCTCACGAGGAAGTTGGCTATCAGTTTCTGCTCAGTAACTCTGTGCCGTTGTGTGTCATGACGGCAGCCTTGGAGAATGCTTACCTTCTGATCTTTGGGGGCGGGGGGGGGGGGGGGGGGTGGGGGGGTGGTGGGGGGAGCGGTCACGGCTGATTTGACTCAAGTACATTGAAATTATGGATTGGCAGGAAAACTAATATCTTTAAAGATAAAGTTTTGGGTATAGCTGAAATACATTTCCACAAAGAGTAAAGGTAGGTCAAACAAAGTTGGAGGTTTCTCGATGACAAATGAAGAGTAAGGTGAAGCAGAAAAGGGGTGTGTATGACAAATGTCAGGTTAATGATACCAGTGAGAACCAAGCTGAATACAGAAAGCTCAGAAGGCAGGTGAAAAAAAGAGCTCTGAACAACAGAGAATATGATTGGCAGCCAACGTAAGGAATCCGAGAGTCTTTTATAGGTATATAAATCAGATATCAAAATGGAGAATTATGCATGAAGTCAGAAATATTAAATGAGTATTAATGTACCTGTCTTTCCAAGCAAGAAGAGGCTGCTTGAGTCAAAGTGGTACGGTGTTTAGCATTGCTGCTTCATACTGCCAGGGACCCAAAGTCAACTCCGGTCTTGAGTGACATGGAATTTGCAGGTTCTCCCTGTGTCTGCATGGGTTTCCGCTGGGCGCTCCAGTTTCCTCCCACAGTCCAAAGATGTGGATTAACTATGGTAAATGCGTGGAGTTAGGAATAGGGCAGGCGTGGGTAAAATACTCTTGGAGAGTTGGTGCAGACTTGATAGGTCGAATGGCCTCCTTCTGCGATATAGGGATTCCACGGAAAGGGAAGGTAGTTGAGATACTGGATGGGGTAAAAATGATAAAGAAAGACTCTAATGTAGTATAACAGCCATTAATTTATTGCAACTGAATTAGTCAAATTTTTGCTAACTACATTGAGAGATTTCAAGGAGGCTCTTAAAGCTAAGCTGGTTTGTTTGGTCAAGGATACTATTAGGCACATTTTAAAAGCTTTTGGATTTATGAAGAAACTGGTTTTATTAATATTTTCTCCTGGTTATTCAGCAAAGGTTGCTTTCATCAGTCCTCTCGCAGATTGGTTGGTGGGACGGCTGAGGAACAGTGGAGGATTTTTAAGGAGATCTTTTTCGGTACTCAGCAGAAATACATTCCGATGGTAAAGAAGGACTGTAGGAGAAGGGATAACCAGCCATGGTTATCTAAGGAAATAAAGGAGAGTATTAAATTAATAGCTGATGCGTTCAGAGCGGCTAAAAATAGTGGGCGATTAGAAGACTGGGAAAGATTTAAAAATCAACAAAGAGTGACTAAGAAGGTGATAAAGAAAGGTAAGATAGAGTATGAAGCTTAACTAGCTCTAAATATAAAAAATGACAGTAAAAGTTTTTACAAATATGTAAAGAAGAGGAGACTGGCTAGAGTGAATGTTGGACCCTTGGAGGATGAGGGGGGGATTTAGCGGTGGGCGAGGAGGAAATGGCTGAGGCTTTAAATAAGTTTTTTGCCTCGGTCTTCTCGGAGGAGGACACGAATAGTTCGCCAGATATTAAAGATAGAAGGATGATAGATGAGGGCTTTAATGCAATTACTGTCATTAGAGAGGTAGTGCTTGATAGACTAAAGGGACTGAAGGTAGACAAGTCCCCAGGACCGGATGGAATGCATCCTAGGGTTCTGAAAGAAATGGCAGAGGTGATAGCGGATGCCGTAGTAATTATTTATCAAAATTTGCTGGGCTCCGGGGAAGTGCCGGAAGATTGGAAAACAGCTAATGTTACGCCGCTGTTTAATAAAGGCAGGGAATTATAGGCCGGTTAGTTTAACGTCTGTAGTTGGAAAAATACTAGAATCGGTCATCAAAGAAGAAGTAGCGAGGCACCGAGAAAAGAATAGTTTGATCGAGCAGACGCAGCATGGATTCGTTAAGAGGAAGTTGTGTTTGACGAATTTATCGGATTTCTATGAGGACGTGACTAGTGCGGTAGACAGAAGGGAACCGGTGGATGTGGCGTTTTTAGATTTCCAAGAGGCGTTTGATAAGGTGCCTCACAAAAGGTTGCTGCACAAGGTTAGGATGCACGGAGTTGGGGGCAAGGTGTTAGCATGGATAGAGGATTGGCTGTCTAATAGGAAGCAGAGAGTTGGAATCAGTGGTTGACAGTTGGTGACCAGTGGAGTGCCACAGGGATCGGTGCTGGGGCCTCAACTGTTTACTATTTACATGGACGATCTGGAGGAGGGGGCTGAGTGTAGGGTGATAAAATTTGCTGATGACACAAAGATGAGTGGAAAAGCAAATTGCATGGAGGGTGTGGAAAGTCTGCAGAGACATCTGGATAGGCTGAGCGAGTGGGCAAGGACCTGGCAGATGGAGTATAATGTTAGCAAGTGTGAGGTTATCCATTTTGGTAGAAATAATCCTAGGAGAGATTATTTAAAAGGCGAAAAGCTGCAGCATGCAACGGTGCAGAGGGACCTCAGGGTCCTTGTGCACGAATCGCAAAAACCCAGTCTGCAGGTGCAGCAGGTGATCAAGAAGGCGAATGGAATGTTGGCCTTTACAGCGAGGGGGATAGAATACGAAATTAGGGAGGTCTTGCTGCAACTCCACAGGGTACTGGTGAGGCCGCAGCTTGAATACTGTGTGCAATTTTGGTCGCCACACTTGCGGAAGGATATACTGGCCTTGGAGGGAGTGCAGAGAATGTTCACTAGGCTGATACCGGAGATGAGGAGGTTAGCCTATGAAGCGAGACTGAATAGACTGGGTCTGTACTCGGAGTTTAGAAGGCTGAGGGGGGATCTTATAGAGACGTGTAAGATAATGAAGGGGATGGATAGGGTAGAGGTAGAGAGATTCTTCCTGCTTAGAAAGGATATCAGGACTAGAGGACACAGCCTCAAGATAAAGGGGGGGGGGGCAGTTTAGATCAGAGTTGAGGAGGAACTTCTCAAAGGGTGGTGAATCTCTAGAATTCTCTGCCCGTTGATGTGGTGGAGGCTACCTCGCTGAATGTATTTAAGTCACAGGTAGATAGGTTTCTGATAGACAGGGGAATTAAGGGTTATGGGGAGAAAGTGGGAAAGTGGAACTGATCCACTTCAGATCAGCCATGATCTTACTGAATGGCGGGGCAGGCTCGAAGGGATAGATGGCCTACTCCTGCTCCTATTTCTTATGTTCTCTCAAATTGTATTCTTCCCTTTCCCATTTTCTCTTTTCTAATTTAATATTTATTTTGTGTTAGTTAGAATAAGTGTTACGCAACAGGAAATGTAGGCAAAGAGGCAATTTTATAAGTTGATCTATTGTGGATTGCACATTTTGTGTTAAAACTGAATCTAAAGTGAATTGTGGTTAGAGAGTGGGTGGATGGTATAAGTGGACCGGGAAGGAACAAGTTGGGGGAGTGAGAAAATGAGACAAATTTGTGAAAGGATACAGGATGAGCAGGGAAAGACAAAAGGCAGAAGAAGGAAGAGGATGATATAGGAGAAGAGTGGAAATGATTTTTAAAGACACAAAAGAAGTCTAAAATAGTGTCACTATTTTAATATAAAAGCCAAGTAGCTATTGGCAAAAATGGGGTGAGCAGTTGCAGGCTTGAAAAGAGTCTCCATCCCATTCTTTCATTCCATTTCTCAGTTGGATTTGCATCTTTCAGTAGGCTGGAATTCTTCTTTCTTGGGGATGCCTCCAGGAAATGAACTCATGTCTGAGCGAGGGGCAAGTATGGGCTTATATAGGGTTGGATGGGACCTAAAAAGTCCTTCATTAAGGAGATAGGTTGGTGTCAAAAACACTTGTGTACTAAGTGCAAGAATGCTGATTACCAAGAATGGAGTAGTATTGACAAAGAGTGGATTTAAGTTGAATTGGAAGCCTAGGTGACACCTTCCTCAACATCTGATTTGTGGACATTACCATGCTATTGCTGTTGAAGAAATATAGTACGCAGACATTTATTATTCACTGCCACCTTGTGGACCTGTAATGGAACTTCATACTAACACAAAGGCTTTCTTTTAAAGTTGAAAATCCTGTTCCAGTGCTAGGTTTGGCGCTAATGTTATATGATTTTTTAAACGTTATCAGTACTAGTTACATTGCTATCTACAGGTAAGAGGGTAAATGATGCGTCTAATATAGGTTTTCCCGTTGGCATGAATTTTCAATGGTATTGGGAGATTGAATTTAGATCTTGTCCCTACCACTTGCTCTCAATTCCCGACTCAATCACAATACCTGCCTCTCAGCTTGTTTGTGCTTCCTACTTCTCCCTCTTATTTTTGTTTCCTTCACTCCTGCCGGTTCATATTTGCATAGAATCAGGCCATTTGACTGAACCAGCCCATGCTGGCCTTTGTTCCACTCAAATCTCCTTCCATATTTCCTCTCCAAATCTATCATATTCCCTTCTCTCTTATATGTTGGTCCAGATTCCACTTAAATGAATCTATACTGATTGCTTCAACTTTTGAACATTCTCACCAATCTTTAGATAAAGAAGCTTCTGCATTCCCAATTGGATTTCTTGATGAGTGTCTTCTATTGATGCTGTCCCCGTTATGGTCTTTCCACTGGAGACATTGTGTATCCACTCTATCAAAATCTTTCACAAGACCTATATTAGATCACCTGTCTCCCTTTGTTAAAAAACGAATGCTGTTCATCCTTCTCTAATGAGCATCCACACATTTCTTGTCTTATTCTTGAGAATCTTATTTGCACCCTCTCCAGTGCGCCTCTATCCTTTTTATAATAAGGCAACCAGAACTGTACACAGTGCTTTGAAGTATGGCTAAACCATGGTTCTTTATGTATTTAACATTATTTTCCTACTTTTCTATCCTTTTAGAAATGAAGGCCAGTCCTTGATAACCCTTGGAGCAATCTTTCATGACTGTAGTTTCAGATTGCGTTGTCCCTGGTTGCTCCCTCTCTAGCTGATTCTGACCTCTCTGCCTGGCTCATATCTCCTTTCTCCAGTTTTTCATGTTACCTAGCTCATGTACCTGCACTACCTCCCACTCCTTTGTGTGCCCACACACTCCTGTATTTTATGCCCCTTCCCTGTTTGTGCTGTTCCTGATGTGGGTATGCCAGCGTTGGACTGGTGTAAACACAGTAAAAAGTCTGACAACACCAGGTTTTAGTCCAACCGATTTATTTGATAATAGACTCACAAGCTTTCGGGGTTAGTCCCTTCGTCAGGTGACGAAGGGTCACCTAACAAATAAATCAGTTGGACTAAAACCTGGTGTTGTCAGACTTTTTACTGTGCTGTTCCTGCCAGTTGAATGCATATTTTTGAAGTTCACAATGGCTGAGTACTTGGTACAAGGTCATTCTTCCATTTTGTGATACATATTAGCACACAACTTTGAGAATGTGTCCTTTAGTTTTCAAAAGCTGCTAAGCAGAATGTTGAGGAAGGAAAGGAAACTATTGCATCAGTGCATGACAGCTTTATTCTCGGAAATTAGGTATAACTATAAATGCAGAATCCAAATTCTGCTCTATATCCTGCTTGCATTTCTGTCTGTGCCACTTGATTTTCTGCTGTCATATTTTTGTCCGTTATAAATTCTTCATACATATTTATTGTAATTTTTGCCTTTCAATGGGCTGTGCTTTCCCTCTTAATTCCATCACAATCGCTGTTTCAGCTTCTCACCACAATTACTCTTTCCTACCACCACCTGGTTTCCATCCTTCCCTCTTTCTGTTTGTATTTACACCCATAACTATATTGCTTCACTTTGGTGTGAATCACCTCACCCATAGCCTTCCATTCATTCAGCCTCTTTGTCATTTGT
This sequence comes from Carcharhinus amblyrhynchos, assembly GCF_965287045.1. Lineage (NCBI taxonomy): Eukaryota > Metazoa > Chordata > Chondrichthyes > Carcharhiniformes > Carcharhinidae > Carcharhinus > Carcharhinus amblyrhynchos. The sequence continues at coordinate 44,842,284 of NC_137334.1, forward strand.
GCTGCTTTAAGTGCAGGTGGCAAGAGGCCAGTAAAAAATTTAATATTGTGCTCAATTTTGTCCCTGTGAATTTTGGATCAAAGTAGTCCTGAAATCTACTTCTGATGGGTAGAGTAACTGCCGAATTGCAGATTCCCACAGAACCTCTACATGGGATAGTCTGTGGTTGGGGAGGAGAGTGGAAGAAACGAGCACTCCTATAGCAATTGTAAGCACTAATAATTGCACTGTCTTCAAAATATTCCATTTGTAGTCTCACCAAGGCCCTGTATAACTGCTGCAAGACATTCCTACTCCTGTACTCAAACCCTCTTATTATGATGGCCAGCATGCCATTTTTGTCATCTTTACTGCCTGCTGACCCTACATACACATCTTTAGCGTATGAGACCACCTAGGTCTTGTTGCACATTCTCCTTTCTTACTGCATAGTCATTCAAATAATCTGCCTTCCTGTTTTTGCTACCAAAGTGGATAACCTCATACTTATCCGCATTATACTATATCTATCATGCATTTACCCATTCACTCAGCTTGTTCAAAATCACATTGAAAGATCTCTGCATCTTCCTCACAGCTCACACTCCCACCTGGCTTTGTGTCATCTGCACATTTGGAGTTATTACATTTATTTCCCTCATCTAAGTCATTAATATATATCATGAATAGCTGGGAGCTTAGCACAGATCGCTGTGGCACCCTACTAGTCACTGCCTGTCATTTTGAAAAAGACTCGTTTATTCCTACGCTTTGTTTTTTGACTAGCAGCCAGTTTTCTATCCCAATCAGAAGTAGAGAATCTGCCTCAATCAATCTCCAGCCTCACAGCCCTAATTATTTTCCTCTATTTCAAAGAAGACAAGAGGAGTTATCCCTAATGTGTGTTAGCATGGCTTAGTTGGCAGTACACTTGATGCTTAAGTCACAAGGTTTCAGGTTGTGTTCAAACCCTCCCATCTGAGGGTTGAGTACATTAACCAAGGCTGACACACCTATGCAATATTGGGAGTGCTGCATTGCAGATGTGTCGTTAAACCAAAGTATCATTTGCCTGTGCATATGGATGTAAAAGATCCCATGGCATTGTTTTGAAGAAGAGCAGGGAGTTATCAGTGTTACAGAAAACAGATTAATTGGTCACTTTTCAGGGTCGAAAGTGAGAGTCTTGGGTCCATTCATGAGGTTGCATGACACAGTGCAAAATGATTTGATCAGGGTAGCCATTATCCAGTAGAATATCTTTGCCCTTTCTCAGCATAAAGCTTGCACAATGGTGAGCAAATGGCTTGAGCCCTATTTATAAGATTGCTGATCAGGCCAGTTTTCTAGCGTGTGGAACCATATGAATTTCAACACATACATTGATCAGATGGGTCTGAGGCCGCCACTCCTGCAGTAGCAGTCTCCTGTTTTGGTGCAGAAGATCCTTAGTTCCCTTGGTCTGTCTGGGTCTCTGGCTGTCAGAGGTCATTTACCTTGGTCATCAAAGTCCATGGGGAAACCAGAGCAACTGCCTGCCCCACTCTATCTGCAGATAATGGCAACACACCTTGCAGTAACACTTGGATATGTTTCAAAAAGGTCACAGACACAGTGGGGTTGCACTGGTGCTTAGATTGTTATGTTCTGGAAAGAGTTCTAGTCTCATATTAAATTGCTGTTGTACTTTGGTGTTGGCTTTATTGCAAGCTCATGTGCCACCTGTCCATGGGCAGAGATTCAGGGTGGTGAATGGATAACCTTTATGGTAATTGGCTCTTTAGGAGGTCAGGATAAAAGTGGTCACTTAGCTCCATGGCTTGAGCAACAGCAACAGCAAGATTCTGTGGTCCCTGTTCAATTTCAATTTGAATATCTTTGTTCTCTTCACAACACCTGTCTGGGAGACCCATAAGACCATAGGCAACAGGAGCAGAAATAGTCTGGTTTGGCCCATCAAACCTGCTCTGCTATTCAATATGATCATGGCTAATATTATTGCGGTCTTAGCTCCACTTTCCTGACTGTCCCCCATAACCCACAGCTCCCTAGTTGATCAAAAGTTCAACATTGAATATATTCAGTTTGACTAACAATTCTTTGGAAAAAAGAAATTCCTCCTCATCACCATCTTCAATGAGAGACTCCTTATTTTTAAACTTTCCCCCCGGTTCTAGTTTGGAAGCATCCTGTCAACACCTGTTCTCTCAAGCCATCTGAGAATCTTATGTTTCAATGAGATCACCTTTCATTCTTCTAAACTTCAATGAGTACAGGCAGAACCTTTCCTCATATAACTGAAGTGGATTATAATCCAAGCCTCTTTTGGGACTATTCAAGTTTAGACATATTCCTCGGATGATCACTCCCACTTAAGCTTGAGGAAGAACAGGCTTCACAGTCACTTAAATGAATCTGAAGAACTGACCTGACTCTTCCTGGATGTCTCTCCACAACAATGTACCTCTCCACTAAAGAGTGTACAAAGATGGATTTTTGTGTTTGGACACAAGACTATGCAACAATATATTTTCTAAATCATATAAAGCTATGCAGGTTAGATTGGTCTTGCTAAATTGACCCTAGTTTTGGAGGATTAGCAGGCTAAATATGTGGGGTTATAGGGATAGGGTGGGATTGTTGTCAGTGCAGGACAAAATGGTCTCCTCCTATACTGTAGGGATTCTATGATGTAAAGGTTTATTAACAAACCAAATGCAATTCACTTTTGATGGTAATAGCAACATTGATAATTTGAGGAAAAGAAAGTATAATAATGTACCTAATAGACAATCCAAAATTTACTAATATTTAAGATAACTATCAACATTTAAAATATTGATTCCTGAGTAGAAAACAGCTGAGTCTAGCAAAATGCCTTTATCCCAATTAAGGTGCAAATTATCCTCACAATGCTTACAGCAACTATGTGTTTACCTTGAAAGACGCTGGGGTAAATCCAACGAATCGAAAGATCAAATATTTACACTATAAAACCAGCAGGAAGCATGTTGAACTGTCATGCTGGACAATATCTTTGTTTCCATCAACATCCTTCAAGCAATAAGATACTGAGAGCTGCAGATAATAGTTACCACATGGTAAGTTTCCAGGATTCACTTGACAAGTTATTTAGGATGATCCTTGAGGATGAACCATATCCTATGCTACAGGATATTTGTGTCCTTGAGCACGCAATTGTGTCCAGCCATGTTTATAGGCTTTATAATCCCCACTTCATAGGAGAATTGCTATTTTAATCTTGTAACTCTGTATTTATAGCTGTATTTCTTCACACCCCTTCTTGACCAGCATGAGCAGCAAGGATAAAAGGTTTCAAATAAGTGATGTCCTCAAGTGAGATTTTCAAAAGTGTGCCAGTGCCTATCAGATGAAGTCTTAAAAATGCAATGAATAATTTTAACTCTGCGAGATGTACAGTAGTCTAAGCATTTGCTACAGAAGTCTCCTCTTCTATCCTAAGGCCGGTCTTTGGATTCATTACAAATCAAACAGATCTCTAAACAATGATGAGCAGGACGAGATATTGTCAGTCTGAGGCAGCTCGGAGAATCAAAGTGAAGTCACAGTGTCTAAATTGGCTGAAGCTTGACACACTGAGCCACATCGGTGAAGGAGAACAACAATTGACCGATGAGTATAGGCAATGATGTGGAAGAATATATGTCTTAATAAACCACTAAGGCTTGTTCATGGCTGTTCAATGGTGTGATTAGATGCTGTTCAAAGCAATCTATAATGTCAAATATAAAAACTCTTTTAAAATTAACACTGCATATAACTGTTGAAGTGAAGTTGCTACTTAACCAAAATGAGGATCATGATTCTGATCATAGTGAGTACAGGAATGATGCATGAGAAGCCAACAAACTTGCCAAAACCTCCTTGCAAATGCTTCTGAGATAGTATCAGTGATCCATTTAATTGCAGATTTAGTAACAGAAGCTAACCCTGATATTTTGCTAACATTTTCACCGATATCCAGTCAGGAATACAGACTGGATATTTTCCAATCCCATCAGTGTGAGCAGTTATGACACCATTCAAGAAAGTAGCAATGTCCCAACTGCTCAAAGCATTACTTGTACGTTTTTTCACTAGAGTCTTCAGATCTGGAAAGTTGGATTTTCTTTTTGAAGTTTACTCATAATTGCATTAAGTATGTGAATAGTTAATCGTTCCTTTGAACTGATTCACTTTCAACAAAGATTGTGATGCCGAACTCAATTCGTTTAGGCGAATAAATAGAGCCATATGCTCACAAAAGTAGTTGAAGCTAAGGTATTGAAATGATGCCAAAAAGAAGGAATACCTCAGTAAGAGTTGATGTGCCATTATGAATTATTGGAGAATGGTGCTTCCTCGAAAAAGGATTGTAGCATCCACAGTAGAATTTGTACTGCTGTTCTGGGAAGGAAGGCCTGGAAACAAATCTTGTTAGTTGAGTTTGGATAATAAGTACCATATTTACTAGCCCACAGGGTTGTAATTAATGCAACAAGTAGAAGGATAATTACAGCTGAAGTAACGCTTTATTCACTTTTTGTGACCACAGACATCTTGCACATAAGCAAATAGAAGCCCCTTCAATTGCCAGCAATTATTATTGTGTCTATATGGTGACATGGCAGCAGTCTATTACACCCTGAACACACAAACCTGGCAATGGCTGTGAATAATGTGGAGATGCTGGCATTGGACTGGGGTAAACACAGTAAGAAACCTCAACACCAGGTTAAAGTCCAACAGGTTTATTTGGTAGCACACACCACTAGCTTTCGGAGCATTGCTCCCTCATCAGGTGAGTGGGGAGTTCTGTTCACAGACAGGGCATATAAAGGCACACAGTCAGTTTACAGAATGCAGACTAGAATGCGAGTCTTTACAGCTAATCAATTCTTAAAGGTGCAGACAATGTGAGTGGAGATAGCATTAAGCGTAGGTTAAAGAGATGTGCATTGTCTCCAGGCAGAACAGTAAGTGAGATTTTGCAAGCCCTGCCAAGTCATGGGAGTTACAGATATTGTGACATGAAACCAAGATCCCGCACACATGAGGACGGCCTCAATCGGTATCTTGGGTTCATGTCACACTTTCTGTAACCCCATGACTTGGCAGGGCTTGCAAAATCTCACTGTACAGTCTGGAGACAATACACATCTCTTTAACCTATGCTTAATGCTATTCCCACTCAAATTGTCTGCACCTTTGAGACTTGATTAGCTGTAAAGACTCGCATTCTAATGCATATTCTGTAAACTGAGTGTGTACCTTTATATGCCAAGTCTGTGATCAGAACTCCCCACTCACCTGATGAAGGAGCAGCGCTTCAAAAGGTAATGGCGTTTGCTACCAATTAAACCTGTTGGACTTTAACCTGGTGTTGTGAGACTTCTTACAATGGCTGTGAATCCCATTGTCCCCCCTCTTCAGCTGGTTATCCCCATTTGTCTGGAATCTTGTGTGCTCCACAACCATCTTGTGCGTTACCCAATTCTCTTGTGCTGTGCATTTGTGATCTCCTTAGTGCAGCTTGGGAGATCCTGCAAATGCCACATCCTGATCCCTGAGAGGAACCAGAGATATGGCATCTCGTTGCTGCAGTGGCTTGCAAAGGCCACTGGAATCAAATGTCCGCTGTAGTTTGGTGGATGTGAGTCATCCTGAATTTGGGCCCAGAGGTGAGTGACTGTTATCCTTGAGAGGCAGGTTGGGGAAGAAAGGAGAGGCAAGGTTGGGAAGGCAGAAAGAGACTTGGGGAGGGAGAAGATGCTGTTCATATCTTTGGGGGATTGGAGCTCTCCATCTCTGATCACTTGGTTCATTTCACTTTGTTAGTTTTAAGGTGTGTTCTGAGTGACCTCTTTTGATTCCTGTTAGTGATGACATGAGTGTAGCATCTTATGTGGTGGGGCACCTCAGGATCCCTTTGCTTCTCAAAGCCCAGTTATTACTTGTTCATACTGCTTTGATACACTTTTGAAGTTTATGCTGATGCAATTTACTATTGTTTTTTCCCTGCAGGCCTATATTGGTTCCTTGTTTGGACTTGTTGCCAACTTCACATCCCTAGTACCAGGGCAAGAGCTTCTATCCCCACCAGCCTTACCAGATTGTTATTAGCGCCTGATTTGCAGGATTATTCTTGTGAACCTTTCTGGAGTGAACTAATGAGTGAATGTAAACAAGTATTTTGGAGCAGGTAGATTGGTGGTCCTAGCCTTTTTAATTACCTGGGGAATGCTCAGTTTTTTTTTGTGAACAGTGTTAAAAGAGGTGAAATGTATGAAGAAATGAGTGGAGAGCAGGACGTTGGGCCTAATTAAGTAACTCTTTCAAGGGATTGACTCGAGCACAAGATGCCAAATTGTCTCCTGCATCATCCCAAGATTTTGTGATTCCAACTAAAAATGGTTTTTTACTCATTTGCAGGTGGTAGTGTTAACAGTAGCTGTGAGCAATGATGAAGATTACTGTTTATACAATTGTCACAAAGTTGACAAGAGTCATAAACTGAAGCTTCGTTTGGCAGTATTCATTTTGTAAAATACTCCTTTAAATTGCATCAAACAAGGATCAGTGGCAAAATCCTAAAACTGTATAAAGTTTGAATCAGTAAGCATGTGACATGAATGTTAGATGCTTCTGAATCAGTGTGTAATGTTTATATTGCTTGCATTTAAGGAAACAGCAAAAATGGTTTTTAAATATGGCCAGTTTCTCTGTGTTTCCCTGTCTTTTCCTTTGTTCCTCTTTTTTCTTTTATCCCCTGATGTTTCTCCTCAACATTTGTCTTGTGGACCTTTTTGCCTATGCATATACAGGCATATAATCATTGTGGCTATGAGAGAGCAGATCAGAGGATGGGAATTCTGTAGCAAGTCGCTCACCTCCCGATTCACAAGGCCTCCCCACCACCTGCAAGGCACATGTCAAATGTGCGCCGGAATATTCTCCACTTGCCTGCATGAGTGCAACTCCAACAACACTTAAGCTGTCCAATAGCATGCAAAGCTTAACACCATCCAGGACAAAGCTGCTTACTTGATTGGAACCCCATTGACCACCTTAAGCATGCATTCCCTTCACCACTGACACGTAATAGTAGAATCATAGAATCCCTACAGTGCAGAAGGAGGCCATTTGGCCCATTGAGTCTGCACCGACCACAATCCAACCCAGGCCTTATCCCCATAGCCCAATGCATTTATCCTAGATAGTTCCCTGACACTAAAGGGCAATTTAGCATGGCCAATCCACCTAGCCCGCACATCTTTGGACTGTGGGAAGAAACGAGCACCTGGAGGAAACCCATGCAGACACAGGGAGAATGTGCAAACTCCACACAGACAGTGACCCACGATGGGAATCGAACCTGGGTCCCTGGCACTGAGGCAACAATGCTGACCACTGTGCCGTTGTACTGCCCATCTGTACTGCCATACTGACAATGGTACAATGTGTACCATCTACAAAATGCATTACAGCAGCTCATCAAGGCTTCTTCGACAGCACCTTCCAAATCTGTGACCTCTACCACTTAGAAGGATAAGGGCCGCAGATGCATGGCAGCACCACCATCTGCAAGTGGCATGGTTCCCCTCTAGTCAACCTCTTTGGTTGATCACAGCTAAAGTTTAAGTTTATTTTTTATGAGGATGTGCCTTTATCAAATCAGAATGTACCTTTTAAGCTCTGAGCAAGAAGAAGCCAATCAAATAATGTTTTCTTGAGTCAAAGAGCAGATTTATTAACCACTAAACCCAGGGAAAAATAATAAAAATGCAATATCAAGGCATTCAACTCTCATGTAGTCATTAGTGCCCATACACACGCACACAGTTATCAGAAATAAGGGTGTTATGAGTCCATAACAAAAGTAAAAGAATATATAGTTAAGTATTTTTTGATTGTCTTGAAGCAAAGATTGTAAATGTTGTAGCTGATTTAAATTAACTGGTTTCATCAATGTGATCTGATTTTAGAAAATATTGCAATTTTTAAGAGATCTTGTTTGTTGGTAGATTTCTGGTAGAATTGTCTTCTTGAACTGGCCAATATTTTATTTCAAAAGAGGGAGAGGTAGAAAATTTTTAACCTCGGTCACCTCTATGCTAAAACTAAACTGACGATCATACATATGCAATTATATTCTCTTTTTGTCACCTGTCTTTCAATTCAAAAATGACTTGTGCACAGAGTTGCAAATCTCAACTGGGTCTTCATGTAAGTAAGCAGGTTGATTCTCAATCGGCAGGGTATCTCACAAGGTGGTGGGATCTCGAGTGCATGAATTACACCCTTTCCTCTCTGTTGCTGCCATTCTGTCTCATCATTACGATTCTGTGATTCCAAGCGTGACCCAGCTTGATAGACAAGTGTCACCATACCAAACGATTGGTAGAAATCTCCACCAGTCATTAATGTCACTCCTGCCACACTCCAAGGAGAGTTTAGTGTCTTCTTTATCCTCAGAACATTGGCCATTTGAGAATTGGAAAAAGAAGGATCCACTGAGGAGATGGTTTTTGGACATTCAGGCACATCTAGTCGATCGAATTTGATTTTGCAGGAGCTTTGCCTGAAACTTCAAAAAAAACGGTGTTTGTTCGACAGTCTTCCCATGGAATCTGGGAGGGGGACTTGGCAGAAGTATTGCTGACAGATTTCTTCCAGCTCCCTTGGCTATTGCTGATGCAATCTAGATTTCACGACAATACATAAGTGTGGTGACAACAGCTGTTTGGTACAGTAGGACTTCAGTTGATTTGCTTGAGGTCTTTGTTGTCAAGTACTTGCTGCCAAAGTTTGTAGAAGGTTGAGCTGGCGCAGCTGAGCTGGTGTTGGATTAGCTCTTTACTGGTGAATTTTTGAGAGAGCTGACTGCAAAGTTGTGTGAGGGGCACACAGCATATTCCAGAATCCCTCTTTGAACATATATAAGAGTTGGAATATTTGGCTGACCAGATGAGGGTTAATATGAGTTTCGTTTTAGAAATATTCAAGAGTAGGCCAAGTTTCTGCTATGTAAAATTGAAGGGATTAAGAGTGGCTTGCAAATCTGGTGCAGAGTGGCAATAGCACTGTACATGTAGATGGGGTGGCATGATGGCACAGTGGTCAGCACTGCTGCCTCACAATGCCAGGGATCCGGGTTTAATTCCCTGCTTGGATCACTGTGCGGAGTCTGCACGTTCTCCCTGTGTCTGTGTGGGTTTCCTCCGGGTGCTCCAATTTCCTCCCACAGTCTGAAAGACATGCTGGTTAGGTGCATTGGCCGTGCTAATTTCTCCCACAGCGTATTCAAACAGGAGTGTTCTGACTAGGGGATTTTTCACAGTAGCTTCATTGTGTTGTGCTAATATAAGCCTACTTGTGACACTAATAAATAAGTGTATCAGTGGTGGTCAGTTTGGTTTTGGCATAGAGGTGACCATCATCATATACAAAGCTTTGTTAAAGTCACCAGGGCCATCTATAGATCAAGGTCAAATGGACAAAGTTTCACAGGATGTGTGCCACATTAAATTTGCATATGGAGAAAACAATAGAGTTGTAATATGCATTATTTAAGACGGTGTGTGTTTGTACTGGTATTGCTGATATGTCATTGTACTCTGCCATATTGATAATTTTTATTGGATTTTATTCTGTCGGAGCTCTATTCCACTTTTACTTGCAAATATTGTATAAGACTAAAATTATTTTTCCCTAAACACTAATTGATTGTTACAGTTTGGAAGGGGGTGTCCATGTTGGCCCGTGTACTGTCTCTTTGGCCATATTCCTTGTAAAATCTTTACTACTAGATGAGCTATGGCATGGAAGGGGGTCTTTATAATCTCACATCCTTTTCACAGGATGGTGTTCAGTCAGTACTGGCAAGAATATTTTGAACAACTTCTGAATCGCAAATCCGCAGTGGCTGCTGGTATTCTACCCTGTGGTAGCATCCATACATGAACCACCATCGATAGCAGATGTGTTGTTCATCCATTGTCGTCGATGAGGACATCAACATCATTAATCATTTTGAGGCTGGGTGCGGTGTGTCCTAAGATGACTGATCAGGCCAGTTCAGGCACAGAATGTCCTGGCACATATTGGACAGTCTTGTGTAGGCACTATAGTTGTTGGCGCTGGTGGCTCTGGACTTGCATAGCTTGTGCTTAAGTTGTGCTTCAGCAGTGCACCTTGCTTTGTGAGCTTGACAGCCCTTGTGGATGAGACAGTGCCAGATAGGACGGTTTTGTGCCAGCGTTTCCCAGATGTTCATGTCTATGTCAGGCAACTTCAGGGAGGCCATGAGTATGTCTTTGTAACGTTTCTTCTGCCCTCCATGCGAGCGTCTTCCAGCAGAGTGTTCCCCAAAAAGGAGCTGCTTGGATACGCGCTCATCTGGCATACAAAGGACATGACCTGCCCGCTGGGTCTGTGCTCTCATCAGCAGTATGTGGACTGATGATAGACTTGCTCTAGAGAGAACTTCAGTGTTTGGTACTTTGTCTTGCCATCTGATGCTTAATATTCTGCGAAGACAAGTAATGTGGAAATGATTGAGCTGTCTTGCATGTCTTCGATACACAGTCCACATTTCACAGGCGTATAGGAGGGTAGTGAGTACCACAGTGCTGTAGACCTTCAGTTTTGTTGCTGAGCTGATTCCTCAACGTTTCCATACAGTGGAGCGCAGTGTACCAAAAGCAGAACTTGCCTTTATTATTCTGCAGTTAACATCTGTTCGAATACGCTGTGGGAGAATTTAGCATGGCCAGTTCACCTAACCAGTATGTCTTTCAGACTGTGGGAGGAAACTGGAGCACCCAGAGGAAACCCATGCAGACATGGGGAGAACGTGCAGACTCCGCACAGTCAGTGATCCAAGCAGGGAATTGAACTTGGATCCCTGGCACTATGAGGCAGCAGTGCTGACCAATGTACCATCATGCTACCCCATCTACATGTACAGTTTGCAGATGACTGCAGTGCTATTGCCACTCTGCACCAGATTTGCAAGCAGCTCTTAATCTACAATTTTGCATAGCAGAAACTTGACCTATTCTTGAATGTTTCTAAAATGAAACTCATATCAACCCTCATCTGGTCAGCCAAACATATCAACTCTGCTTGGGAGAGGGTGCTGCCAAGATAAGTGAACCGGTCCACTGCCTGCACTTTCTGCACTTTGATTGTGATTATGTATTCTGTGTGTGGTGCATGACTTTGGTCTTTTTAATGTTGATGATGAGTCCAAAGTTGTCACATGTCATGAAAAATTTCTCATGATGTGGATATGCCTGTGTTGGACTGGGTAAACACAGTAAAAAGTCTGACAACACCAGGTTTCAGTCCAACCGATTTATTTGATAGTAAATTCACTAGCTTTCGGTTTGGCCCCTTCGTCAGGCCTCCAGAACTCCAGAGAGGCCAGAACTCTCCATTCACCTGACGAAGGGGCCAACCGAAAGCTAATGAATTTACTATCAAATAAATTGGTTGGACTGAAACCTGGTGTTGTCAGACTTTTTACTATGAAAAATTTGTCCATACTGACTGCATCTCTGGCTCTGAGCCAGTATATAGAGCACAGTAATCGGCAAAGAGGAAGTCTCTCCGAACAGTCTCCTTCACTTTGGTAATAGCTTGAAGTCCCCTCAGGTTGAAGAGCTTCCCATCCAGTCTGTACTTGAGGCTGATTCCAGCAACACTGTCCTGGAAGGCATCATTCAGCATGGCAGTAAACATCATGCTGAACATTGTGAGTGAGAGCACACTGCCCTGTTTGACGCCATTGGTGACTGGGAGCACCTCAGAAGATTCTCCGTCATCCAGTACTCTGGCCATCATGGAACTGGCGTACCATCTGAATGAATTTGGGGGGGGCAGCCGACATGATCCTCCACAGGCCTCGTGTCGAAGGCTTTCGCAAGGTCAACAAAGGTTGTGTAGAGCTCGCAATTCTGCTCCTGACATTTCTGAAGGTGGCGTGCGGCAAAAATCATGCCAATAGTCCTGCGGCCTTTGCGGAAGCCACACTGTGACTCTGGAAGCAGGCCCAGCTCCAGATGAGTGACCAGATGATTTAGCAGGACTCTTGTGAGGGTTTTCCTGTGATGGAGAGCAGCAAGATACCTTGGTGGTTGTCACATACTTGCCGAATGCCCTTCGTCGTAGAGGTGTACGATGGAAGCATATTTAAGTTCCTGAAGAATGGATCCTTGCTTTCAAAAGAACTGGAATAACTCAGTGAGCCTCTTGATAAGTACAGGACCAGCAGCTTTTGTAGATCTGTGGGTATGGCATCTGCTCCTGGGGCTTTGCCACTGGATAGCTGGCTGACAGCTTTCGTGACTTCGGCTACTGCCGGTGGGTCATCCATGGCACTGATGATATCGACCTGGGGAATCCTATCTATTGCCTCATCATTAATAGATGATGGTCGGTTGAGGACAGCTTTGAAGTGTTCAGTCCATCTCTGCAGCCCTCTCTGTAATGAGTGTTGTACCATTTGTACTCAGGAGAGGGGAATTCCCAAGTGATTGAAGTCCATAGAGAGAGTTGAGGGCTTCATAGAACCGTTTCAAGCTGTTTCTGTCAGCGTATCCCTGTATTTCATCTGCCTTGGTGCTCAGCCAGGTATCTTGCATTTTACGCAGTTTATTCTGGACTGTCCTGCGAGCACTGGTAAGAGCATTTTTCTTGGCAGCTGATGATGAGTCGTTCTGACAGGCCCAATAAAGATGGTGCTTTTCAACAAGTAGAGCCTGTATCTCCTCATCTTTCTCATCGAACCAGTCATGCTGCTTGCAGGTAGAGGGCTTGAGCATCTTCAGTGCAGATGAATGAACAGCATTCCTGAAGCGTTCCCAGTCGTCCTCAATGCTGTCTGCGAGGTGTAGGTCAGCAAGGTTGATTTCTAAGTCAGCGAATGCTGAAGCTATATTGGGGTTCTTTAGCTTGGCCACATTGATTCTTTTCATAACCTTGCTTTCTTATGGTCTTCTCTTGGGTCTAATGCAGAGCCTCATTTTGGAGACAGAGAGCCTTGTGATCTCTCCAGCAGTCAGCACCACACATAGCCTTGGTCACTCTGACATCCTGCCTGTCTTTTCTCGATAAGATGTCAAAGCTTAGCGCGGGGGAGCATCCAGGAGGTTTTACAGGTTGTGTTGGTGATGAGGAGGTCATGTGCTGCACAGGTCTTCATTAAGAATAGGCCATTACTGTTACACTTGCCCACTCCATGCCTCCCAATGGCTCCCTGCCAGATTGCAGAGTCACGCCCTACTCTTGCACTGAAATCGCCAAGCAAAATCAGCTTTTCGGTACTGCTCACTGCTGATAGTAGGGCGTCTAGTTCTTCGTAGAACTTGTCTTTCATCTCATCTGGGTTGTTGATTGTGGGGGTGTAGGCGCTGATTAGGGTAGCTTGACTTTTGTTCTGCAGCAGAAACTGTAATGTCAGAAGCCGATTGTTCACACCCTTGGGTAGACTAGCAAGTTTCCAAACAAAGTGACTCCTGATGGCAAATCCAACTCCAGCATCACAACGCTCATCACTGCCGCGACCGCTGCACAAAAAAAGTGTATCCATCTCCAGTTTCAGTCAACTGACCTACGTTGGCGAGACGAGTTTCACTCAGGGCTGCAATGTCAATGTTGTATTTCTGGCAACTAAAGCTGTTCTTTCTGGTCTGTCTGCTGTCGGGTTGTCCAAAAGCATGCACACATTTCAAGTGCCATTGGTGAGCGGTGTCACCTTGTGTTTTACTTCGTTTGTTCGACCGCAAGTTGGGATCCCTGCCAGCCGCGGTAAACTGGCCAGAGTATAGTGAAGCAGGCAATTTTTAGGGCACCTTTTCTAGACCCTTTCCTCATTCTATGGAGGTGAGCAGTGCATTCCTGAAGAGGACTGCTCAGTCACCCAGGTAGACGCCAAGTTTAACTGCTGCTTCGGTCAGCGGAAAACAACCATTAGACCTGAGCCGTCTGTGTGCAGGTCCGTGACTACAGCCCCCAGTGTATCCACACCTGCTGCTTCATAGCTCACCCATCGCCACAGGACTTCAAAGGTTGAACAGGACGATGATGATGATGGTGTCGAGACTACCGCTTGATTTGGATTAAAGTGAGGGAGAGTTGCACAGCATCAGCCTCACTCTCTCTTCCCAATTCCCATCTGGATCCAGTGGCAAGACAAAACTGCTGGAGATGGGACTGGGCGCAGTGGATGACCAGGGCATCATCTGTGTCTTGTCCTGCTCTTAGTGTTCTACGACGCTTGCAGGGACTGCCTTCTTGATTGTTGGACCTTCTGTTGGTCCCATCCACTCAATCCGCTGGAGTCTGTCCTCACATGCTGGGATAGACATCTCCCTATCTCTCCGAGGGTTGAGACAGCTTGTTGAAGCCATTGCCCGGGGTGTGACCACTGTCACATGCAAACAGCTATGGGAAGCCACAGTTGAGAGCTGAGTGCCAGGTGGGTCAAAGGGTGGGCAAACCTCCCTGAAAAGGATGTGACATGTTCCCCCACCAGAGGTACTACCCCTCCGTGACACCCCATACACCCTCGATGGGAGATGCAGCAAACAGTTAAACAGCTGAAAAACAACAAAGCCTCCAGGCCAGAGCCCAGACAGTATTCCAGCTGAGATTTTCAAAGCTGGTGACCTTAGCTCACACTTTAACTCCATGCACTTGTTTCCCTGTCCCTAGCCTGACTTCAGGAATGCGATAATTGTACCTATTTTCTTTGCAGCCTGACCAACAAACATGCCTTGCATGACAAGGGTACTTCTTCCTGCCTTTTATCCAGTTGTATGAGCCTCTAGTTTGTTTCCACTCCATTAATTGCCTCTGTCACATTGATCTACTCATCGTTCAGCTCATGAACGTTGGCTCTTTATTCCCTTATATGAATTATACTAACATCATAGAAATGAGGGATTCGTGTCACTGACTTGCAGAGCACTCTCATGTTATACTTCACCCCCAAGATGTATGTGAATCTAGCCAAAAATCTCTCAATTCTGTTGATCACTTTAACTCAGTAGCGAGATCGTAGGGAAGATATTCAACATGAAAACCAAAGGATGTGCAGATTTCCTTTCACACATTGTGAATGCGATGGTCATTTAAATTCATATTGACATTCAGCAAATGATGGTGCTTTTTCTCTGTATATACATTGTCAAACCATTTTACAAGTGCCATGGTAAAAGGCAGATTCTAAACAAGATTACCAGTTCAAATGTGATCTCCAATCTTTTTTTGGTATAGATGGCTTTGGTGGAGATGAGATACTGCAAATGTATTTGATGAATGGGTACTAGCCATATGGCTGATCCTTCAGAGTTTGACTAGAGTTTTTCAGCAAGACATCTGTAGAATATGCAACAAAACTGAGTACTACATTTGTTTCAATGTAGTTATACACTTTTGAAGCAGGCTGGCTGGCTAATGATGACAACTTTGTATATGCAATAAATAAAAATTTAAAGATCATTTGGCTTTCTGTCCTTTGTGAAAAGTCTGACAACACCAGGTTTTAGTCCAACCTATTTATTTGATAATATACTCACAGAACTCTCCATTCACCTGACGAAGGGACTAACCCGAAAGCTTGTGAGTATATTGTCAAATAAATAGGTTGGACTAAAACCTGGTGTTGTCAGACTTTTCACTGTGTTTACGCCAGTCCAACGCCGGCATACCCACATCATTTCTGTCCTTTGGACAGTAGTAATGGAATTCTTATTGTGCTACAAATACAATTACATGAGATCAACTTGGCAGCTGATGATTGATCTTATGGGGCTTCATGTTTTCCATGCTTTGCACTTGCAGCATGCTTCAGTGGTAAGTTTTTTTTAACCCCCATGCACCACAGACACAATGCTTTGCCGGGTTACCAAATCTTTCAAAGGTAGTGAGCTAGCAACTGGCAGCTTTTGCTTCCAGCTAGTACCTCATATTCTTGACCTCCCTAAGCCTCTAATCTCTGCCTCCACGCTCAACGATAGCTTTCCTGTGGCATGTCGAGGTGCACATTTGTTCACAAGTGCACACGTGGCTGGAATAAATCAATAGCCGTTGGATAAATATTGTACATGCTTTCAGGCCAATGTATATCAAGGCAATCACAAATGTACTTGCAAATCAAGACTGATTCGATAAGAATCTCCAAGAAGGAGGGAGGCCACTTAGGCTGTGCTGCTCAGCATTAAAATGGAACCCTTTCACTCATGCAAGAAAGTCACATAGCTTTCACATATTGCCACAATGGGACAACAAATCGATCTACTCAAGACAATTGAGTGCAATTCACACACAAAAAAATTTGTAGCCTTTTTTTAACTGCAGTTGTACAATGGTTGGAAGCTGTGTTATAATGTATGTCATTTTCATACCCAAAGCTGGTTAATGTAACAAAGCTATCACATTTCAAATATAAGGTTCCTATCTGGAAAGAACTTAAATCATACAACTACAAAACTAGGTCCTTCATGACTCCTCAAATATATTTTAGTTAAATTCTGATGGATGTCTGCAACCTGATATTGGTCAAAAACTTGATGCGCTTGTGTGAATTGACCTTGGCAAGCTGGCTAATTTGCCCTATAATGATGTCACCAATTGCTTATGCATGTGTAGATTTTGCATATGCACAGAATGCACTGGAAAGATGGACTCTTAAATAATTTACTTATATATTTAACCCTCTTCCCATTTATATCTGGAAATTTTTATTACTAATAATGGCTTTCCTATAAAGAAATGTAATATGTAATTGCACCTTCAGGTTGAGTTAAAGCTAACTGCCACCTTAGTTGCATTTTGGATTCTTAGCAGAATTTGACCTTGAAAGACATATACAGAAACATGGCATCATAAAAAACACGTTGCTAATGAATATGTATGCTCTACTAGGTAATGAATGTGATACAGTAATGCATGCAGTCCATGATGATGTTTTTGTGCTTTTTGTGTACAGGTTGGTAAAAATTAAGGAGTGGGTGGACAAGCATGACCCAAGAGCCTTGGTCATACCATTCAGTGGCGTACTGGAGCTCAAGATACAGGAAATGGGTGACGACGAGAGGGAAAAATACTTGAAAGAAAACAAAACCCAAAGGTTAATAGGCATTTCTTCTGCTTCCAGTCAAAATTCTGAATGACTTTGGTTAATTGATGTGCAGAATTTGTACTTAAATTAGATACTTTACAAAGCTGTTAGGCATTTTGATTTCTTGATGCTCAATTTAGTGAGCATCAAGAAATAGATGTACCTATTTAGTTTGTTTGGTCTGGGTACTTTTTACATGAAACAAAGAAAAAAGTAACTTGTTTGTTCTCGATTCCTGGGATTCACCTGAGTCTGATACTATGTAGACCTTGCCCACTTATATTTGTGGTCTTTTTCCTTTTTAATGAGTTGTTGTTGGCTCATTCGCCTGAACTGGTCAAATTTTTGCTTGTGGGAATTGTTTAGGGATTTATAGGTGAGTTGCATTAACTAGATTTCCAAGGGTAGGGTTAGATTAATTAGTATTTTCCTTGTTTGGTTATCTTTGTTCATCTTTTCTTCGCACTTCACTGTTCATAACGCTACTGCTCAAAGAAGCTGAACTGAAAGTATTCAGTGAATTCGGAAATGTTGAACTGGATTTGGAATCAACTTGCAATTATCATGGGGAGCTTTTGTGTTCCAAATGTTGAAAAATGAAACTTTTCTTGCTTTACTGTGATCCTTCAAAATTCAGAATAGCGGAAGTCAGGCACACATCCACAATAGCTAGCAGTGTGCCACACTAAATTCGCATATGGAGAAAATGATAGAGTCATAATATGCATTATTTAAGATGATGTGTTTGTATTGGTATTGATCATATGGTATGTAATTGTACTATGCCATGTTGATAACTTTTATTGGATTTTATTCTATAGGAACTCTTTTCCACTTTTACTTGCAAATATTGTATAAAACTAAAATTATTTCTCTCTAAACACTAATTGATTGTTACAGTTTGGAAGAGGGGTGTCCATGTTGGTCTGTATAATGTCTCCTCAGCAATATTCCTTGCAAATCTTTACTGCTAGATGAGGTATGGCTTGGAAGAGGGTCTTTATAACCTCAAAATTAAAACAGTGTTGAGTGTGTTCAACATGTCTGGATGGGAAATGAGAGTTAACATTTTGAGTCGAATACGCCTTCCTCGGAATTCTTTAGAGTGTTATATCTGTTCATAGAATCTCCAAATGCTCTCAATTTTAGGCATTTCAGGATGTATATTTAATGACAGTGTATAAATTACAAAAAGTGATTACTGTTTTACAGATTCTAAATAACAGAATAAAGCATTTTATGAATGATAACATTTATGTGTCACATTATATATATTTGGTGTACACATTTGCTAAATCCAAAAATGGTAATAAATAGTTTTTAAAATGTTTGCACTGAAATAAATTGAAAATATGTTACAGGAAGCATTTATGTTTGTGATTTCAGTGCAATGCCCAAGATCATCAAAACTGGGTTCTCATCTCTGCAGCTCGAATATTTTTTTACTGCAGGCCCAGATGAAGTGCGAGCATGGACCATAAAGGTATGTTTCATAGTCTGTTGTCAGCCATACACAGTTCCACACTGTTGAATTCAGATTGATATCACAGACTTTTAAGTTTGTCACGGCAGTGGTTAGCTAGTCATTATAGATGGGGTTTTGTTCGTGTTAACTTTAATTATTTGTGAGCTGTTGAACAGTGAAAGTGGGGTGCATTGATTGAGGCAGGTAGCAATTGATTCTGCCTATTACATAGATTCTGCAGGATGAAGAAATTCATACTATCTTCCCTCCTCCTGTGGTCAGAGATAAGGCACCTCAGTATTGTGCTTGCTTAATCTGTGTGACTGGGTTTGTCGCCAGTGAAATTGATGTTGCTTTTCATTTGGTATTTGCTAAGTTTGTTTGGGTAGTGTGCAGCTTCTTCTCTTTCTTTACTTGAGTAACATGAAGTTTTTTTTAAACTAACAGTATTGTATTAGTATAATCTGCTGTTAATATGCAAAGTGTTTTTATTCAGTAGTATTCATGAATGTACTTTAATGAATTTCACAATTTTTATGCTGATCTCTTACAGGTTAATGTTTGTAGTACATAAAGCATGGCACAATTGAGCTCTCTGCAAATCACGTTTTGGACTAAAGTGTCACATTAGTTTTTTTCAATATTTGATGTTGGTCCATTTTCCATGTTCAAAATTTGAAATGTACAGATTGAAGTTTAATGAAGAGGATCAATTTGACATGTTGTTTATACCCCAGATGGTTAAGTTATTTGCTATAGTACCTTGAATGTATGTACAGGATTGATTACTTGTGAAGTATTTGAGCTTTTTGGCAGCTGTTAGATTGTTACAAATACTCCACTTTCAAATTTTCATTGCAATTATGAGTTGCTTTCTGCTTAATGATTCAGCTTCTCAAAGTAAAGATTTTCTTTTCTCAGTGTATGTGAACACAAGAGCATTATTGTAAATTACAGTGTTGAATAATTTAAAGGAAATGGGCACTCGGTAGCATTAACTTCAATTCCAGACATCTTTCTGATTTTATGTTTCCTATAATGGTGGTCAAAGATTTCACACATAGGAACAGATGTAGACTATCTACCTCTTTGGGCTTGTTCCCAGTTTAGTTTGTCGCAATAATACCAAATTGGGGTACAAAATTATTTTAGTTATTCAGACACGCTGACATTATGAAATCAATATCATTTTTATCAATTTCATTTAACTCCAATATTACCAACTCCCTTTAAAAAAAATACATTTTTCATATGAAGCAGAGTGTTAATTTGCCACTGTAATTTTCCATTCTGGCTTGACCAGTTGAAGTGAGATGTAATATTGAATCTATTGTATGTAGTTGTATGAAAAGTAAGGTCAAATGGCATGAAAGTATTTATGTTGTAGAAGGGGGCATATCATGATTACTCTTGCAATTAGCAAAATTTGTATTTTTGTTTGAGAAACAGTTGATGGAATCATAATGTTACAGTTCATAAGTATTAGGTAATTTTGCAAATAGTTGGCGGTCAGATAATTATAATGTTGTAATGGCATTTAAATTTGTAGTGGGAGGCTAAAAACCAAATGTAGATATCGGTGATCTTCTTCTGTATGGCATTATTATCATAGACGTAAGTTCATCTACCTTAATAAACTAATAACATCTAATTTTGACAGCTTTACCTCTAAATATAGGGATGGATTTAATACTCCTCTGCCAACAGTTTTGAAAGTGTAGGGCAGGTTATCCATTTTCTTCTGCCCCCTCTACAGTAATACCAGGGGATGGAGAAAGACATGCTGTCTGCCATAAGGTTAATTGAGGTCGTAAGTTGGCAGCCCTCCCCTGAGCCTCGCCACCACCCACCTCACTGATCCTCAAATACTTGCAAAGTTCTGACCCTTCCTCATCACCTAAATGCAGTGCCAGCAATGACCACTGCTATTGTAAATTGAAAGCAATGGGCCTCTGGGCAGAGGAATGTTCTGCCCTAAGGGGTAGAAGTTCTACTTCCAGTCTAATAAGAACCAATTAAACAATACTAGGGCAGTTTTTCTCTGGGTGAGTTATCCCCAACTCTTCACCAATGGTGGGCAGGGTCTATAACACCCTGTATATTTCAGCACACAGTTTCCAAATGGGGAGTTTATTAATATAGAATTTTGTCTTTGGGAGTAAAGAGTTGAATAATTCTGGAAATTATAGGTGGGTTTTTATTCAGGAACCCTGTTAGTAACTTTGAATGCTTCAAAGATATTTAGTCAGGTAAGCATCGGTGAATATCCATATTAACTCAATATATCTTCTATTATGAAAACTGAATTTTTTAATGCCTGATTTTTTTTTTACCATGCTCTGATAAACATCTTTGAGGTTACCATTATGTGTCAAGTTTCCTTGCATGGCCTTTTTTGACATTGCAGACCCATTATAATTCAGTATATGGGCAATTACATAATATTGTATTCCTGTCCTCCTACATAAACCTAAACTCTGATTTATGATGGTTGCATTTATCAGTGCTCTATCAAGGAAATTACTTTATGCTTTGTAGATTATAATAGATTATATTCATCAAATGAACACTGAACGTTGCACATTTCTCTTCCATGCTTTTCTTGAGCTGGGTGCTAACTTGTATTATAGTTCCCCAAAATTAAATACAAGTTTAGCTTTGACCACTGAATGTGGTTAATTGTGAAGATTTGAAGTTAAAGCATATGATGCATAAGCATAAAATAAAGCACTGTTAGTGATTTTAAAGCTTATTTTCACCCATTTCCTAAAGTTACACATTTTTGCCTGTGTGGAATAAGCTTAAGAAAATGCTTTTGGATAGTAATATTTAAACATTTGTTATGTTTTATTGTACATTCTTCATTTTAAGATTAATGTGGCCATTTGGTTAAAAGAAATGTGGTTTAAATTCTTCCCTTTGTGCCAGTCATTCTAACAAACATAATTCCCTTAAAGAATTTTAATATCTGAAAACATTTAATTGATTTTTGAATTGAGAGTTGAGTACCAATATGCATACTGTGGAAATGTCACGAGCAAAGCATGTCTAACATTTTGAAAAATGCTGTTTCTGCCCTTTCAGGTCAATAAATTCAATTATAGTCTCAGATCATGTAACCAAAACATTGCCTCAGACACCTTAAATGAGAAGAGATGTAGCTGGCCTCACGGTGACAAGATTACTTCATCTAAAATCAATACCACCTTCAAAATTCTCCATCAAAAATTGCTGCTTTGCATTGATAAAGGGGTTACTTTATCTCTGGTTTCCTAAATGGGTATCCAATATCAGGATAAGGTTGATTGTATATGTGACATGTCAAGTGATATGAAGCAAAGTTTCTCTGAAGCCTGATACTGTATCAAAGGGACATGCATCTCTCCTGTAATCCATCTTCTTAAAAACAATTAATTTTCTTTGCTCTTCCTACTGACAGAAAGGGACGAAGGCACCTCAGGCTGCTGGCAAGATCCACACAGATTTCGAGAAGGGCTTCATTATGGCCGATGTAATGAAATTTGAAGATTTTAAAGCAGAAGGCAGTGAAACTGCTGTCAAGGTGAGAGTACCATTGCAGCTTTTTAGACATTTCTTTGAATTAAGAGAAGTCTCGGGTGATAAGTGACCATGGCAGTCACATTCAGTTTTAGAATGGCTACTGATACAAATATGCTGTGGATTTACACTGGGGAAAGAATTATCCTAGATCTGTTACAAAAGGCATGGCAGGGTAACAGAGACCAAAAATGAATGGCAGCTAAAAAAGCACAGATGCTGTACTTCAAAATCAGTGCAAATACTAAGAACATTGTATTTTAGAGTAATGTTTGATATTTTTATTGATGTTTAGTGATGTGCCCTATATTTTCAATTATGAAAAATCCAATATCAATTTCAGGGACAGGTCAGCATAATGTATGTAGTTGATTGTTTCACAGTTGGATAGCATTTTAAAAAGTAAATATTTTGTCAATGAGAGTTATTCTTATTGAAATAAATAAGATTTGGAGAGGGTTTTGACAGCTTTGATGCAGAGAGAACATTTCCCCTCGTGGGGAACTCGAGAGCTCAGGAGCACAGTTTCAAAATAAGGGATCTCCTATTTCAGATGGAGATGAGGAGCAATTTTATCTCTGAGGGTGGTTAATGTTTGGAATTCTTTACCCAGAGAGCAGTGGAGACTGGATCATTTGAATATATTCAAGACGGAATTGGGTAGATTTACAAGGGAGTCAGGGACGGCAGGGGTTTGGAGTTAAGGCTACAATCCAATCAGTCATAATTCTATTGAATGACGGAGTAGGCTCAAATGGAGCACTTCTCCCATTTCTTATGTTATCTTGCAACTTTTATTTACTATAGTTAAGTAACCATAACTGTAATACTTCTGCTTTATTAGCTATTCACAACATCAGACATTATGGTTTGAGTTCATATTTGAGCACTGAATCCAGTCACACATTTCTTGTGCAGCAGCTCATGACGCCATAATGCTGCAAGCCTAGCATCATCATGTCTTAAATAAACAAGTGAATGATTCAGTCAATCGTTTAGTTTTCGGGGAAAGGGGAAGAAGACCAGTATATCTGTACTAAACCAAGAATAACACCTTTTTAATCTCAGTTTCTTAGAAATTAACAAGGAACCCATTAAGTTGCAAGGCACTTACTACTTCAAGTAGGCAATGGATACTCACGTGGTTAATCTGTTTTCTAAACACTAGGTGGCAGTTTCAGTACAAAGGCACAGGTTAATTTTTTTTCACTTTAATGACACCTGCATGGGTTATTTCTATTAATTGGCAAGTTATTCCATTGTACAAAGTAGTAGAATTTGATTTATAAATATAATTACTTTGGTTGTTCTGTACTTAAAAATCATAAATGAACACTTGATCACTCTGTTTAAATTAACAAAAATAGACACTATCCTGCAAAATATGTAATTGGAATGATTTTTGTGCACCTTACATATGAATCAAATGGATAAATACAAAGTATACTGTTAAATTCCCCTATGAGCACAGATGCTATGTTATATATTTGCCTGACGTTAATTAGAACATTTTTCTTGTCCTTTATGCTTTTGACGTAATTTAAAATGTTTCAATTTTTATGTTATGATTTCAGAAAGCTACATTCTTTGTGCCAGTATCAATTATAAAATGAATAATGTCAAAACCAATGACCTGATATGGTGAGCAATGCAGTGGAAGTGATATAGTTTGTTAGCCATAAGATGTTCAATTTATGACTCACTTATAATACTTGTTTTTAACATGAACTATTAAGGGTATGAAGAACAGATTTATGCTTCTCATTATGTCATGGGCTATTGCTGTCAAAATTGTTATGGAAGTGTCTTAAATGGATTAAAGGAGAAGGAAAGATTGAGAAGTATTTTCTATGGAAGTTATTCTCCTGTTGTGCTAAAATTATCCATTAAAAATGTGTGATATCTTTTGGTAAATATTTTAACTTTTGCTGGATAATTTCAGCAAGAATTTGCATCTTATGCTGCTTGATCCAGAAAGCCATCAGTTGTCTAATTTGCTGAAGGCTAATTTTTTTTTTTAACTTGACAGTTAGCAGCAAAGTTGGCTACTTCTTTATAAAAACAGAAGCTATAAATGCTTTCCAAATTCACATTTTGAGCTAATACGCAGGATCAAAATTCCTTTGCTTGTTATTTCTGTTTCCGAGGCTGGTTTTACAGTAGTATTGACATAAAATTCTCAAGAAATCTAACATTTTGTGGGTTTTGTGTTCAAGAATAATATGCCAGTATAATTGCTATATTTGAAGTAATATGAATATAATGCTGCGCTTATGATTTGCTGAGTTTATTTGAAGTATTGAGCTTATTTTCACAAAGTAGTTTTTGGAAGGTTACAACAGCTTTCTGCTTTTCTGTGTACATAATTCATCAGAATCAAAACTTCTGATAGCCCGTTTGTTGTCATAGCCCCCAGTTGGGGGCATGGCCTTAAAATAAGGGGGACCAGATTTAGGACTGAGTTGAGGAAGAACTTCTTCACCCAAAGGGTTGTGAATATGTGGAATTCCCAGCATAGTGAAGCAGTTGAGGTTATCTCATTGAATGTTTTGAAGGCAAGGATAGATAAATTTTTGATACAGTAAAGAAATTAAGGATTATGGTGAGCAGATAGGTAAGTGGAGCTTGAGTCCACAAAAAGATCAACTATGATCTTATTGAATGGCGGAGCAGGCTCGAGGGGCTAGATGGCCTACTCCTGCTCCTATGTTCACTCCTGACAAACGTGGACATCAAGAGGAAGCAATTATTACACGTAACCAAAAACTTGACATGGGTTTATAAGCTTGGTTTTAATGAAAAATGGAGATGTAGAGAGACGAGATGAGTTTTGGAAAATAATTCAACAGCATGATCCGTAGCTGACTGAAGCCACCAACAGCGGGACCAAGGAAGAGGAGGATGTTTCAGTGTTAGAATTAGAGATGGGTTGAGGGAGGGAAAGAGTTTACCACTTTTCATGCAGTAGGATTTGGACTCCTTACCAAGTTGACTCTGTGGCAGGTGTGGAAACAGCATCTGAGCAGTTGAATACAGTTGCAATTCTATAAAATGTCGAATCCTCCAACACACTTTTTTAAGATCATCTCTTTCCCTGCATCACATCTTGCTGCAGCCTTATGTCATTGAAGTGCTTCAAATTCCCACTTTTCATCTATTTCTATTCTAATTGATGAGAACCAAATTTACTATCATCATAATTTTGGCCCTCACAGTAAGTCCATGCTGTACGACTTCATTGAGAATCCACCAGAAGTCCTGTTAATGTATGTTGTTTTCACAGCCAAACTCTGCCGCCCATATCATTTTCCAAACTAGGGGTTTAGGGAGAGAATTCAACACCATGATTTCCAGTTGACTGAAGCCACCAGGAGTGGGACCAAGAAAGAGGAGGATGTCTCTGTGTTAGAATTAGAGATAGGTTGGGGGAGGGAAAGAAAAGTCCTGTGGTTGAAAAGAGTTTACCAAGATGGAACATGGCCATGAAGAGATTTAAATGAAAAAATTTTAATTTGGAGGACTTTATAGTGGACAGAAGAACACAGAAACCTTTTATCAGTTCATCTCCGACCTGACACCATGAGTCATCTACCACTTTGACCTGTCTAAAGAGATCCTGGAACTCAGCGGAGTGGAGATCAAAGGATTCAACTTTTCCAAATATCAGGTCATTCAGCCACTGCTGTCATGCAGGAAATGCCGCAGCCAATACACGCAAAGCAAGCTCCCACAAACAACAATGTGATACTGATCAGATCCATCTGCTTTTTGTGATGTTGATTGAGAGATAACTATTGTAGGTCAACAAAGATGAGGGTATTTGGACTTACTGTGAGGGACAAAACTATGATGAGAATAAATTTGGTTCTCACTAATTAAAATAGAAATAGATGAAAAGTGGGACTTTGAAGCGCTTCAATGATATAAGGTTGCAGCAAGATGTGATGCAGGGAAAGAGATGATCTTGAAACTGTGTAGGAGGATTCACCATTTTATAGAATTGCAACCATATCTGCAGGTGCACCTCACTGTATTCAACTGTTCAGATGTTGTCTCCACACCTGCCACAAAGTCAACTTGGTAGGTAGTCCAAATCCTACTGGATGAAAAGCGGTAAACTCTTTCAACCCAGGACCTCCCTTTCCTTCCCTCAACCGATCTCTAATTCTAACATTGAGAATCCTCCTGTCCCTTGGTCCTGCTATTGATGGCTTCAGTCAACTAGGGATCATGCTGTTGAATTATTTCCCTAAACCCATTTGCCTTTCCATATCTCCATTTTTTATTAAAGCCAAGCTTAAAACCCATGTCAAGTTTTTGGTCGCTTGTACTAATTCTCTCCTCTTAATGTCCATGTTTGTTAAGAATGAACTATTGGGCCACCAAAGTCTCATGGGCAGTGTCTCAAAATCTTAGCATTCTTGCCTGTGCCAAAGTAGACCTTCAGTATCACCTTTGTCAAGTGGAGGTCATGTCTGACAAATCTGCTAAGAATTCTTTGAGGAGGTAACAGGGATGTTAGATAAAGGAGAATATAGTTTATTTAGGTTTCCAGAAGGCCTTTGACAAGGTGCTGTATAAGAAACACTGTTAAATAAGTTATGAGCCCATAGTGTTAAGGGTAAGATCCTGGCATGGATTGGTTGACCAGCAGAAGGCAGAGAGTAGGAATAAAGGGGTCTTTCTCAGGATAGCAGCTGGTGGCTAGTGTTGTGCCTTAGGGGTCAGTGCTGGGACCTCAAGTTTTCACAATACACATTAACAATTTGGAGAAAGGAACTGAAGGCACTGTTGCTAAGTTTGCAGATGACATAAAGATATGTAGAGGGTCAGGTAGTATTGAAGAAGCAGGGGGACTGCAGAAGGACTTGGACAGTTTAGGAGAGTGGACAAAGAAGTGGCAGGTGGAATACAATATGGAAAAATGTGAGGTTATGCACTTTGGAAGAAGGAATGGAGGCATAGACTATTTTCTAAATGGGAAAATGCTTAGGAAATCAAACACAAAAGGACTTGGGAGTCATTGTTCAAGACTCTCAAGGTTAACATGCGGGTTAGGAAGACAGATGCATTGTTAGCATTCATATCGAGAGGGCTAGAATACAAGAGCAGGAATATACTTCTGAGGGTGTATAAGACCCTATTTGGAGTATTATGAGCAGTTTTGGGTCCCATATCTAAGGAAGGATGCGATGGCCTTGGAAAGAATCCAGAGGAGGTTCACGAGAATGATCCATGGAATAAAGAGCTCGTCATACGAGGAACGGTTGAGGACTCTGGGTCTGTACTTATTAGAGTTTAGAAGAATGAAGGGGATCTTATTGAAATTTACAGGATACTGCGAGGCCTGTTTAGAGTGGACGTGGAGAAGATGTTTCCACTAGTAGGAAAAACTAGAACCAGAGGGCACAACTTCAGGCTAAAGGAACAATCTTTTAAAACAGATGAGGAGGAAGTTCTTCAGCCAGAGAATGGTGAATCTGTGGAGTTCTTTGCTGCAGAAGGTTGTAGAGTTCAGGTCATTGAATATCTTTAAGACAGAGATAGATAGGTTCTTGATTAATAAGGGGATCAAGGATTATGGAAATGTCAGGAGAATGGGGATGACAAAAATATCAGCCATCGTTGAATGGCAGAACACACTCAATGGGCCAAGTGGCCTAATTCTGCTCCTATGTCTTATGATCTCTCAATATTCAGGGTTGGAGAAAAACTTCCTGATTTGAACAGGTTGCATCATTTGAGATGGAGTTACTCGCTACTTGATACTGAGCCTACCTAAATTCCCATCCTGATTGTCAAGTTCATTGGGTCATTATATGCTAGTAGTTTAAGTACTGGTGCTATATCACGTTCTGATCTCCAAGGATAGCGTACTTAAGGCAGTTTCATTCACCTGTTCATATTTTTGAAGTCGTATCTGACCAGACCATACTTGCAATTACGTATCACCATTGACTGAGAAGCCATGTATATTTAGCCTGCCTCTTGACTTTCCTGTTTGAAAGCTAGTTACTTGTAGGTAAAAGAAAGAGGTCTGAATTCTCTGCAATCTGACATTTTGCGCACTCTGTCTCACTGTTTGCATGACCTTGCTCTGAGCAAATTGACTACCATATTTTGATATATTGCAACAGTGACTACACTTAATTTTCTGTAAAGCATCTTGGGATGCCCTGAGCTTATAAAAGGCAGTCTATTAATGAAAGCCCTATCCTCTGATAAAATCATTCAACCCTGTTGGAACCTGATTTTATATTTTATATTTGGGGATCAATGTATTACTCTATAGATATTTTAATAGACTTAACTCAGCAGCACTTTGTTTCTGAAATCCTGTGTTGGGTTTATTTCACAAATGGGTGTTTATTTTATGCATGCATGCATAATTTTGGTTTATAATTTAGTTACATAAAACACTGAGATTAACTTTGAACAACACATTATGAATGTTTTTTTGCTGCGTGATGGGTTAATTTTGAAGATATTTTGTGGTGATATCTAAAATTTGAAGAGTTTGACATATACACAACAGCCACTTAAACTAGTAAAACCTTTTGTAGTTGATGGTTACATGACAGTGATAGGTTCCAAAGTAGATTTAGAAAAATTAAGGGAGTTTCAGATAGCAAAAGTCTGAGTCACTGTGAGGGAAAAGAACCGATAGAATGATTTGCTGAGTGTTTCTAAGGAAAGTAATGATTGGAGTCAGCACGTTAACATTGCTTAAAATATAAATGTTCAAAAGAATTAGAAAACCTTTTACAGATTTTACACATTAATAAATTTTGGATTTATAATATGTTACCGCATGGCTTAATTAACAAAGTGGTTTCTGAATGCTTTAACAAGCTTCTCAAACACTCTCCAGTGTTTCACATGTTTTATTTCACGTTTTACAATCTTTGATTTAAGCCTTTCTGTCAGCTGCCTGTTCTTTGTTTCACTTGGGTATCATGTTCACTTCTGCCAGGTGGAAGTTCACTCGACTGATTCCTGTGATGAAGGGTTTATTTTTGGAGGAAAGGATTTGAGCAGATTGAGCTTATAACCACTGGAGTTTAAAAGAATGAGAGGTGATCTTATTGAAATGCAAGATCCTGAGGGGACTTGACAGAATAGATGCCAAGAGGATGTTTCCTCTTCTGTGTAGAGACTAGAGCAAGCGGACACAATTTAAAAATAAGGGGTCTCCCACTTAAGGCAAAGATGAGGAGAAATCTTTTCTCAGAGATTTGTTAGTCTGTGGAATCCTCTTCCCCAGAGAGTGGGGGTGGTTAGGTCATTGAATATGTTCAAGGCGAAGTTAGATAGATTTTTGATTACCAAGGGAATTGGGAGTTATGGGAGGCAAACAGGAAAGTGGACTAGATGCCACAGTCAGATCAGCTATGGTCTTATCGAATGGCAGAGCATTCTTGTGTCTACACTACTTTAGTCGCAAAAGGACATAGTATGTTTAAATCCTATTCTGGTAGTCATTTAGTTTAATTAATCCCTTACAGTTCCAATATGAGCATATCAGTAATCATAAATAGCTTTCCAAGGTATGCCTAAGGTTTAATACCTGCCACATTTAAATATGGAAGTGTTGGTGATAGCATTGTAGCTAATTCCAGCTGTTTCTTTCGTGTAATAAAATTGCAGTTTAAATTTAATCGTCACTGATCTTTCATTTGAATCAGTTGAATTACTTGATCCCAACAAGATTATTTACTGAAATTTCTGAACTGTCTCTTACCTTGGTTCATTTTGACTTTGTGAATTTTATCAGTTCACTTGCCAAACAGATAACACTCAATACTGGGCAGTCTGTTTGGATGTGAAGAACATTGATCATGTCGAATTTATCCAAGTTTGTTGATAGCGTTGAAAGCACCTTTTGCTTCTAAAGGCATGCAAAGTAAAGAAGTAGGAGATCAATAAAACTACAAAAATGTCCATGCTACATTTTGGTATTCGGAATAAGTTTAATCATTACATTGGGATAACATTGTGCAGTGCAATCCCAATTTTTAAATATAACTACTTTTCATGTAAAATATTATGCCCTCAGTTTCATTTAATGGCTTGAGTGTATGGAGTAACTCATTGTTTTGAATGTTTGTTTGTAGCAACAATTATATTTTTATTATTCAGTTCATTGATTCTGTACATGACAGCTGCTACTATGATTCTGGCTGCCTATGTATTTTTTTCACTCCATGTTTAGCTGCAAAGCCTTCAGTGTTTGGGTTCATCCTCTTGGCAACATTTGACCAAAGCTCAACCACCTTGCTTGCTCCCTCCCCTCCTTCATAAGCATGCTCAAAACCTACTTACTTCC
The DNA here is from genome assembly GCF_965287045.1 of Carcharhinus amblyrhynchos. Classification (NCBI taxonomy): domain Eukaryota; kingdom Metazoa; phylum Chordata; class Chondrichthyes; order Carcharhiniformes; family Carcharhinidae; genus Carcharhinus; species Carcharhinus amblyrhynchos. The sequence continues at coordinate 44,872,761 of NC_137334.1, forward strand.
ACAGTCTAGTTTCTGATCACAAATCATCATCTTCCAGCAATTTCTTTGTGTCAGGTTACTTCTTGTCTTTGTTCAGCACTTTGGAATGTTCCATTAAGATTAAAGTGCTCTAGAGTATAATTTATTGTAGCTAATTCAAAATGTATTTATATTGACATCATGTATTATAGAAAACTATTTATACAGAAGAAATGTACTTTAAGATGAGCATCTTTGCCACTTAAAGAGTTGAAAATACTCCATATGGAGAAGCTATAATATGAGCCTATCTAGTAAAATTGTTATAGGAAGGCATTTTGTGCCACCGGTTTGACTAATAGCACTTAATGTTTGTTCTGTGAACTTCCCATTGAGTGGCTCTGTGAGGGCTTTGTAGTCAACAGGGCTGTTGCATTATTAGCAGTCATATCTGGTTGTGAAATGCTGGCCTTTCCAGATGGCTGCTTTCAAGTGCAAATGAACTGGTTACACACCATCTAGCTTAATACATATTTAGGATTCACAAATAGTCATTAAATTTTTTAAAATACTATTTCTGCAATGTAATAGGAATGGAATAAATGGCCCCCTGAACATTAGAAGGACAGTTGGTCTTTTAATTGAGTGTGGACAAAAAAACCACATTGTCAACAAATTAATAAATAAGTAATGCCAGTTTCATTTTTCAAAATAATCTAAATCGGTATTGATCTGCCACCTGAGTTAATATATTTTGTTTTAATTTTTGCGAGCACCATGTTAATATAATGAGTAAATGTCATATTGCTTTACATTTCATTTGCTTTTATAAATTTTTACTTGAATATTATTTTGAATTTATGTTATACACAATTAACATTTTGCCATTTCTATCCCTATAATTTGAATGTCAAATTGAAAATGGTTGTGCTTATTAGAATCACATGCATAGACTTTTGTTGTAAAAGCAACTTCAGATATTTTTACATATAGTGATTTATAGATTCTAATCCAATTAGTTTTTTCAACTAGTTAGTGAGGGCTTCAAAATTACAATTTCCTTTTTCAACATAAAACACTAAGGGTGGGATTTTGCAACCTCGCTCGGGTGAGACCGGAAATTCCTGTCCGAGATCATTGGAGATTTCCGTTGTCAGACCCTTGGCTGTTTTGATTCTGTGGTGGGCAAGGTGGTAGAGTTTCGGCCTATGGGCGGAATCCTCCCAAAAAAATTCGAAGTGTCAAATTCGCGTGAGAAAGGGTAATTCACGCTGATTTTTTTTTCAGAGAAGAATCTCCCACTCTGCACTGCAGTGCACACCAACATGAATATCATTAAATTTCAGTGGGCAGAGCTTATTCTCGCTGGAGATGCTGAATACACGCCATGGCCCTGCACTGTTTGCCTGATAGCTGGCAGTGCTCTCTGGTCCCCCAACGGACAGAGTGCTGGCCTCCCTGCTTCCTGCACCAATCCCTATGCACATTGGCAGTAGAACCCTCCCACCCCCACTGATCGCCCCCTAAGCCCTGCCCTCATATGCACTGACCCAAGGTGCCCACTGTGCATTGGCATTTTGCCCCTTGAGCAGTGCCAGGGGCACAGGCTGGCACTGCCAGGATCTAATGTACAGGGGGCACTCCCCCGCTGCCAGACCCTCTGTGGGGGTTGGGGGGGGGCACTGATTGTCCCTCCCGCTTCAGTCCAGCGGGATCAGGCTGCTAGTTCCCTGTTAGTGGGGTGTCACTAAACTCCGCTGGAGTCAAATATTCTGGTGGGGTGGGAGATGCTAGGAGGCCTGGAGACTTCGGTCCTAGGCCTGCTAATCTCATTCAAATTATATTTAAATGACTATATAAATGGTCTTTGAATCTCCCTGCTGATTTCTGGTGTGGAGCAGATGCTGCCAGAAATCCGGTGCTGAGAGACGCAAGTAGGGCATGAACAAGTGTGTGAACATCACACATCAGCAGATGTGAGAATCTCCTGGTCCGCTGTGCTAAAAAAAAGTTAGTGCAGTGAGATGGGAGAATCGCAGCCTCCATAAGCGGAATTTTACAGCCCCTCCTGTCGGTGGAATCTTCTGTTCTCGCTGAAGTCAATGGAGTTTTGAACAGTTCGCCACATTTTACTATCCCTCCTTTGCAGCAGTGAGGCTGTCAAATTCTGCAGTATAACTTTAACTTTCATAGAAGGAAAGGTAGAAGAGCATCACCAATATGCTGTAGCAGAACTCAAATTGGTATCTTTGATTCTACATAATGATTTTCAATCTTAGTCTTGCCATTTGAGTTGGTACCAAACATTTCTAACAGAGGCAGGGAAAAGTCAGAATAGAGTCAGCTTAAACCTCACCCTGCACCAACGAGCAGTGCGTTAACTTTGTAGAATGGACCTGATGTCTACTTCTCCCTTCTTTTACATTACAATGCCCCCTTAAGAGGAGACCAAACTACACTGAACAATGGCGAAAACCTGGCTCCTAAAATAGGCAGTAAATTAAGTTTATAACTTTCTTGTACATTATACAAATTTGGGGAGCGAGTGCATTATTAAATTGAGTCATTCTGTGTCAGCTGATAGTCTCTATGTTCTTGAGCATAAGCACAAAAATAACTATACTGACACACTAATGCAGTGTCAAGGGAGTGCTGCACTGTTGCAGGTGCTGTCTTTCGGACTGAGGCCCTGTCTGCATTCTTGGATAGATGTAAACGATTCCTTGTTACTAGTTTTTAAGCAGTCTGGAGAATTATCCCTAGTATCCTGCGAGTATTCATCTTTCAATCATCATTACGAATAGAGATCATCTTGTCATTATCACATTGTTGTCTGTGCGCAAATTAATTACCTACATGACGACAATAACTACACTTTAAAAGTACTTCACTGGCAGCAAAAGACTTTGAGATATCCATTGGTCTTAAAGGCACTACATAAGTGCTAGTTTTTCCTCTCATTTCGTAAGCCTCTGGAAATGTGACTTCTCATTTATAAAGACTATTAGCTAACAGATAAATTGCTGCATTTTTTTTCCAAGCTAATTTGACTGCAAGGCTGATAATCACACCAAATGAAGGAAGAAATAATCAAAAATATTTACCTTTAGTAAAATCTCTCATGCCATCTATTGAAGTTAATTTCAGAAATCTAGGAAATTAACTGAAGAGCAGGAAATGAATGAAATTGCAGCTGGTAAATTGAATATTAATATTTTAAAATTATATGGTTTTGTTGGGGGGAAAGAGTTCAAACTGAATTTTTTATGTGAACATGCATCTCTCATTTATATTGTGATTGTTTAATCATATCCATTTTTCTACTTGTTTGCAGAGTGCTGGAAAATATAGACAGCAAGGCAGAAATTACATTGTTGAAGATGGCGACATTATCTTTTTCAAATTCAATACTCCACAGCAAGCAAAAAAGAAGTGAATTTGAAGTATCGTTGACTACTATAAGCAGTAAAACACAATGGCCAAAAAGTTGCATACATTCAGATTTGCAAATAAAAGGACTTAACTGTATGGCTACTATGTAAGGGACAGATTGGTAACCGGCAACAATTTGCATAAATTAGGACTTTGACAGGATTCTGCTTATTAATATTACGTATGTAGATTTAACTATGCTCTAAAGCAACTGAACTATTATTGAATTTGCTGTTTTTTTAAGATGCGTTTGGCTTTAAATCATGGTTCAGACCTGTCTGGGGACAGCCTGTTCTTCCTTTAATTATATCCCTCATGTTTGTTCCGGTTTGAGATAATGTTATTCCAATGAAAATGTAGGTTCACTAAATGTCGACAGCTTTAATTTAAGATTAGAGCTCTACTCTAAATTGGAACATTTCAAGAACCATATTACTCTCATGATACTTCATTAATCTCCATCACTAGATGCCAAATCTGACACATTTGACAGAAAAGACAATACCACTTGCTCCATTCTGAATCTACGGATAATGCATGTTTTACAGTACTCCAGATGTTTACAGTCAATAAAACATTTGACAAAAACAGTCTTGGTGTGTTTGGGGATGTCTGTATTGACTGACTGTGGTGTGTTAAATGTGATATGGCACCTGGTGGTTGCTGATTACAGAATTTAAAGACGTGTGTATGATACAGTAACTGTCACTGTGGGCAGCTTTTATTATATTTCAGAAATGGTTCTTTTCATTAAAAGATAAAGATTGGATACTGTGATTTATTGAAAGCATGAATAGGTGGACATTTATTGTGGGAATAAGTAGTTTCATGTCTGTATTATGAGAGTTCATGATCTAGATGGGTGTAATGCAGAAGCATAAATTTATGCTTTTTTGGCAGATTTTTATGTACGACTAGGAGATCCACATCAGTGGTTTGCTTTTATTCCTTTACAGTTGACCTCTTTAGATGTTTATAAATGCATTTTGTGGTGCTGGTGATTAAAACTCTTCTCTGCTAAATAATCTATTTGTTTCAAGATATACTTCGTATATTGCCTTTTGCTGAATTCCTAAATTAGTATTGAGTGTTGGCCTGTGACTTTGTAGAAGTGTCTATCATAACGCCCTTCATTAAATTCATTCACTGAGAATGGATTTGCTGTTGTAATTATTTGATGTCACTTTCCAGTAAACAAGCCATAAAGGAAAGGACAAAAATAAGCTGGAATCAGAGTTCATCAGCATCTGAAAAAGAAAGAAATCAATGATGGGTCATATTGGAACATTATCCAATTGTTTTCCTCTTTCAGATGCTAACTGACTTTGTATTTCGGTCTTTGCTCTTCAAACCTGCTACTTTTAGACATTTTGGACCAGTTTTTAACTCTTAAGTGGATGGCTTTTGAACATATTAAAATCTGTGCAATTACATTGAGAAATTTGGTTTGAAATTCTGCTTTTTAGCTACCTTGAAACTTTTGTTGAAATTTGCACTGGAACACTAATGAGTGATTTTATGTCTAGTTGCTGGTGGAAATGGTATGTACAGTAAAAAGTCTGACAACACCAGGTTTAAGTCCAACCGATTTATTTGACTATCAAATAAATCAGTTGGACTTAAACCTGGTGTTGTCAGACTTTTTACTGTGTTTACCCCAGTCCAACGCCAGCATATCCACATCAGGAAATGGTATGTGCCACTGAACTAAAATTTGCCTCCTGTGCATTACTGCTCAAGCTTTACAGGTCAGTCAGAATGTATTCAAGAGGTCAGGTGGTACATATAGCATGATAGCATCATTATAAGGATTTACAGACAGTTGCATTTCTTGTCCAACAAAAAAGGCAATAATCTTGATACTTACTCTAAACTTCTAACTCTCTTGAGAGGGAATGCAGTTGTAATTGGATACATTTAAATATGTGGATCAGATAAACATGAAAAAAAATTAATATATCTGCATCTGTTCTACCATCCCTGAATAATCATAAGCAAATTAAGATCCGTAGTCAAAATTACAATATTAGATCACTCTGCCACGGAATTGAAGAATTTGTACCTGAGCATTAGCAGACTAAACAGAAGAGCCTGGGAGGCCAAAAATGCATATTAAATGGAGACAATAAAATAAAGGACATACCAAAGCAGACTTAAAGGAAAATAATCATGTTGAGAAGACAAAAAAGAGTGAGGAACTTTGAACGTTTCATCACAGATCTGTTCTTCAGTTGTGCAATTTTCCAATGAGTATAACATTGAAGTAGGAAGTCTGAATAATACTTTGCATTTTGGTGGATAGGACTCACCCGGCAGTGGGTGGATTTCTGACTGCAGCCTCTACTATTGTTCCACACAGTATAAAATGGTAATAAGTAAATTAATGGTTGTAAGGCTGCATTTTGACCCATAGTGTCCGTGGATTATTGCTCACCTGTTCAATCTCTGCCAGAGGGTGAGGATGTCTGGTAGCTGTAAACTTTCATGACTACTTATTTAAAGGGCCATCTGGCGTGGGGCAATGTCAGCTGATCCTACAGTTCTGTGAAGATCAAAACCAAAAGGAAGTATTTGTTTTCTGAAGGTTTATCAGTTTGAAATAAGTGTTATTAATCTTGTTGTGGAATAATCAAAGACACTTGACACAGAGTTATCTGTAGTTAGAGACAAGCAGCAGTTTTATTCAGTGCTAGTGTACACACTGGGGAAGTGCTCTTCAGAACATTCTAAAAGACAATTAGAAGTTGCACAGTTTCTGTTGGTTATTGATACCACTTTTGGGATACCTCATCTTTAACGCACTGTTCTTGTATGTCTAGTTCATTACATCTGTAATTACAAATAAGTTCATAGCATAAACATAAAATTACCTGTTATATCTATTGGAAAATTTCACACGCGCAGGTGTTGAGGAATTTGTAAAACAGTCACTGAATGACCTGACCTTTAGCACAAACATTGTCCAGAGTTTATTCCAAAACGTGAACTTTGCTAATCTGTCCTGGTATTTTGCAGTTGTGCCAAGTCATCTGTATACGTATGCTCGACTCTGAAGTTAAGCCATTCATTTTATTACAGTATAATTCAGGTCAGTAAATTTAAGGAGGAGATGGACAGATTTTTAATTGATAATGGGTTGAAGTGTTATGGGAAGAAGACAGGAAAATGAGGATGAGGAGCATATCAGCCATGATTGAATGGCGGAGCGGAATCAATGGGCCATATGGCCTAATTCTGCTCCTGTTTCTTATGAATTCATCAACTTAATTTTTCCTGACGAGCACGTTCTGGTGAGGGCATTTCACATTCGCCTGTGCAGCTGCCAGAGTGTGTGCTGAAACAAGGCTCGAGTAGTTAGAGAAGTGTTCAAGGTGATCCAGAGATTGAGTTTGAGTCAGATGATGAGCCTCTGGAGTGGGCCATTAATTTACTTACTACTGTTTTATACTGTGTGGAACAATAGTAGAGACTGCAGTCAGAAATTCACCCACTTCTGGGTGAGTCCTGTCCACCAAAATGCAACGTATTATTCAGACCTTCTATTTCAATGTTATACTCATCGGAAAATTGCACAACTGAAGAACAGATCTGTGACGAAATGTTCAAAGCTCCTCACTCTTTTGTCTTCTCAACATGATTATTTTCCTTTAAGTCTGCTTTGCTATGTCCTTTATTTTATTGTCTTCATTTAATATGCATTTTTGGCCTCCCAGGCTCTTCTGTTTAGTCTGCTAATGCTCAGGTACAAATTCTTCAATTCCGTGGCAGAGTGATCTAATATTGTAATTTTGACTACGGATCTTAATTTGCTTATGATTATTCAGGGATGGTAGAACAGATGCAGATATATTAATGTTTTTTTCATGTTTATCTGATCCACATATTTAAATGTATCTAATTACAACTGCATTCCCTCTCAAGAGAGTTAGAAGTTTAGAGTAAGTATCAAGATTATTGCCTTTTTTGTTGGACAAGAAATGCAACTGTCTGTAAATCCTTATAATGATGCTATCATGCCATATGTACCACCTGACCTCTTGAATACATTCTGACTGACCTGTAAAGCTTGAGCAGTAACAAGCAGGAGGCAAATTTTAGTCCACTGGCACACACCATCTCCACCAGCAGCTAGACATAAAATCACTCATTAGTGTTCCAGTGCAAATTTCAACAAAAGTTTCAAGATAGCTCAGAAGCAGAATTTCAAACCAAATTTCTCAATGTAACTGCACAGATTTTAACACGTTCAAAAGCCATCCACTTAAGAGTTAAAAACTGACCCAAAATGTCCAACAGTAGCAAGTTTGAAGAGCAAATGACAGAAATACATAAGTCAGTTAGCATCTGAAAGAGGAAAACAATTGGATAATTGAGGTGACAGATGCTGAATGTCCAGTGCGATTTGGAGGATATAGGGAGTTGCATGCTCTTGCCTAGACTATGGAGATGTCCATCTAGGCCACGTATTTTCGATCACCCATTCTTCAGAGTGCCAAGCTTCCCCCCATGGACAGATCAGTGACTGTCTTGGCGGGGCAACCTACTGTATTGCTAATGCTATGGTGCATATGCGTGCTGACTTCTACACCATTGTCTTGTTCTGAGCTCAGGGTGACAAAGGGATGGGAGCATGGGCACTGAATCTGCTCCTGGAACCAATCAGTCCTTATGGCAGAAAATAAGCAGCTACTGTCACCATCATCTGGAAGCACCTCTCGGTCATTACTGATGGGGCGGACTCTCCTCCATCCATCCACGATTAGCACAGTCCTCCTCAGTTTCCGTGACGATAGACTCAGCAGGAGTCCTAATGTGGTGGCACCCTCAAGGTCTCAGCCATACAGAGGACATCTTCCAAAATCATCCAGGGCATGGGGACAAGCCAATCAATAGCCTGCCTCCAATGCAGCAGCAAGCGAAGGCAAACGCTATGCTGAAGCAAAAGCAATAAAAAAAACTCCTTACTAGTTACAAAGCTGATCATATGGGCTTCATGTTTTGCGCATGTGATCTTGGATGTACCAAATCAAGTTGTTAATTTTAAATTCACTATCCCTCATGCAGAGGTTCATTTTATCTGAAAGTCTCTAGGAAGTTTATTGGGAAAATGTTCCTGATGTGTCAGTAGTGAACATTGGTCAAGATGCAAAAATGCCAAAGAAATTGAAAGGGTGACTGTACTGACAAGACGCTCTCAGCATACATTCTAGATGGAAGGAGGTTGAAACACTGGCTATACATGCACTTCTGAGGCTAAGAGTTTCTGACTATTTGGAACCTCTGTTATTAATACCACTCGTGCAGGGTCTTGCCCTCTGTCGGGATATGAACACATGACTAAGGAGCAGGAGGAGGCCACTCAGCCCCTACAGCATCCCTACAGTGCGGAAGGAAGCCGTTCAACCCATCGAGCCTGCACTGACAACAATCCCACTTGACCTGCTAGTTCCTGTAACACTAAAGAGCAGTTTTCATGGCTAATCAATCTAACCCACACATCTTTGGGAGGAAACCCACACAGACACTGGAAGAAAGTTCAATCTCCATACGAACTGTGACCTGAGGCTGGAATTGAACTCGGGTTCCTGGCAGTGTGAGGCAGCACTATGTCCAACGAGGAGCATACACGCGATGGGTCGTACTTGGGCTGCTCTTGGTTGTTCAAGATTGGCCTAGTGCTTCATGTCGTTAGTGTGTGCCTAAACTGGACCAGATACTGGGCAAGACGACAGCTCAGTGACTATCACTGATTGCTGTGCAGACACATGGATTTGGGCCGGTGTCTGTGGGAGTTTGCGCATTCTCCCCGTGCTTGCGTGGGTTTTCTCCAGGTGCTCCGGTTTCCTCCCACACCCCAAAGATGTGCTGTTAGGCTGATTGGTAGTAATAAATCATCCCTATATCAGTTTCCCTCAATCTGGATGACCATAAAACATTAGACAAGGGTCGTGGGTGGAGAGGGGGACTGGTGGTGTTGAGATGGCGGCACGGGCTCATTGGGCCGAAGGGCCTGTTTCCCAGGCTGTTTTTGTTCTTCTTTGCTCACTGCTAACCATGGTTGATCTAATTTTAACCCCAATTTCATTTTCCTGCCCACCTCAGCTAACATAGTTACTAGCAGTAGGCCATTCAGCCCTTTCATTTAAAAAAAACTCAATAAATTATCTATATTTTTTAAATATGTTCAGTGATTTTGCCTCCACAGCCTTCTGTGATAGTGAATTCCACAGGTCTGCTACCCCTTGAGCGAAAAATGTTTTCCTCATCTCAGTCCTAAATGATCTCCTCTTGAGACTGTCTCTCCAGATTCTCCACCAGGGAAAACATCCTCCTGTATCTTGCCCACCCAGCCCTGTTAGAATTTTATACATATCAATCAGGTCTCCTCTCATCGTTTTGAATACAGGACCAACCAAACCAATCTCTCCTCATAGGACAGCCCTGCCAACCTGGATATCTGCTAATGAACCTCTGCTGCACTCCCTCTATGGCTGGTATATCATTTCTTAGGTAGAGAGACCAAAACTGCATGCAGTACTCCAGGCGTGGTCTCACCAAGGCCCTGTATAATGACCCCCACCTTATCATGAATCTTATCTATCTCTGACTTAGAGAGGAAAATTCCAAAGTCTTTCAGCTCTCTGAAAGAACAATGTTTTCTTCATATCTGTCCTAATTGGGCAGCTCTTTATTCTGAAACAGTGATCTCTAATTCTAAGTGAGGGTGGTTCCCACATCTTTTCACCCTCATCATTAGACACATATTCACTCTCCTGTATCTTCTTCAGGAATCCCCTCTCTGAATAGAAAGGTTATGGAAAGCGCAGCACATAATGACCACCAGTGAAACTCCAGATGGCACATACTATAATGCTGCTCCTGATTTATCTTGACATCAGAATCTCATCCTTAACAGCTCCATTATCTGCTTGATTATGGCTTTGGTGGTTACATGGCTGTCATAACTCCTCTCTGCCTATAAGAACATAAGAAATAGGAGCAGGAGTAGGCCATCTAGCCCTTTGAGCCTGCCCTGCCATTCAATAAGATCATGGCTAATCTGAAGTGGATCAGTTCCACTTTCCCGCTTTCTCCCCATAACCCTTAATTCCCTCGTCTATCAGAAATCCACCTACCCATGACCTAAATATAATCAATGAGGTAGAGAATTCCAGAGATTCACCACCCTTTGAGTGAAGAAGTTCCTCCTCAACTCCATTCTAAACTGCCCCCCCCCCTTTATTTTGAGGCTGTGTCCTCTAGTTCTGTTTTCCTTTCTAAGTGGAAAGAATCTCTCTACCTCTACCCTATCTAGCCCCTTCATTATCTTGTAAGTCTCTGTAAAATCCCCCCTCAGCCTTCTAAACTCCAATGAGTACAGACCCAGTCAATTTAATCTCTCCTCATAAGCTAACCCCCATCATCTCTGGTATCAGCCTGGTGAGCCTTCTCTGTACTCCCTCCAAGACCAGTATATCCTTATGCAAATAAGGGGACCAAAACTGCACACACTACTCCAGTTGCAGCCTCACCAGTGCCTTGTACAGTTGCAGCAAGACCTCCCTGCTTTTATATTCTATCCCCCTTGCTATAAAGGCCAACATTCTATTCGCCTTCTTGATCACCTGCAGACTGAGTTTTTGTGATTCGTGCACACGGACCCCCAGGTCCCTCTGCACATTAGCTTGCTGCAGCTTTTCACCCTTTAAATAATATTCTCTCTTACTGCTATTTCTACCAATGTGGATAACCTCACATTTGCTAACGTTATACTCCATCTGCCAAGTCATCAACCACTCACTCAGCCTATCCAGATCTCTGCAGACTTTCCACGTCCTCCACACAATTCCACTTTTCCACTCATCTTCGTGTCTTAAGTAAATTTTGTTACCCTACACTCAGCCCCCTCCTCCAGATCGTCTATGTATATGGTAAACAGTTGAGGCCCCAGCACCGATCCCTGCGGCACTCCACTAGTCACCAACTGCCAACCAGAAAATTCTTGAGGTCTTCTCTGGCATCATGAGGTTATTTCTTCAAAGGGCCAACCTTGTCATCCAGAAGCCAACCATCATAGGCATCATGTCCATTGAACATGTCGGGTAATTAGGAGTTACCGAGAATGTACAAATGTGATTGCTGCCTTGATACCTTGCGCCTATCTGCGCAAGTCGTCGATTGCATCACAGACCTACTGGATGTTTAATGAGTTTTAATTCTTATGTTAATAATTGTACAGTGTTTGCCTTCTGGAGCCTTTATGGTGATGTGATTGCACTCTGTTGTTCTCATGACCCTGGGGAAAGCCTCTCGATCTTTCCAGTTGATGGTGGCGGTCCATTGAAAATACAATGTGCTGACCTGCTTGCATTTTAAAGACATTAATGCAGTGCTGTGCGGCAGGCTGGGTTATGTCACTGAGGTCTCCATAGGCAGTCTGAAAGGATTCAGTGGCAAAGAAACTCAGTACCGCAGTCACCTTTATGGCTACTGGCATTGAGTGACCACCAACACAGTTGGAAGCTATTTCCCTGCTAGCATCTCAGAAGTCTGTGGAGAGCCTGTCTCCTTCTCTGTCACCTGAAGGTGGATTATTCTCTGTCTATATATGCAATTAGAACCTTTTGTGCCTGTGTTGCTGCAATATTATGCCTGCCTCAGCTTCTTGCTCTGGTGCAGGTCTTGCCTCCCTTCAGGATGGTTAATGCAACCTGAACCTCTCCATCTGTCCTCCTTCCCCTCCTTCTCAATCTTTTCCTCCTCCCCATCCCCTCTCCCTCACTGGAGAATGTATCTCCTGTGATCACTATTACCATGTTTTCACTACCAAGAAAGCAGAGATATAGTTGAGAGTTTAAATTCACCAATCTGCAAGCGTTTTATTCCTTGTTATTCCAGTCAATTGGGACATTAACCAGTTTAAATAAGCAATTTAATTGGATTTGAATAAGGTGAGCAGTGTCTTGATTTTTTTTTAGGCCTGCCATATTATTGCACTCAGGCGTGATGACATCAGGAATGCAGCCCAACAACATTGCACATGATGATACATTGGTGTAAGCTCAGTACTGGCCTGTTTTCACACACATTATTCTGCCCTTGGTGTGGGAAATCCACCTGAGGTGAATTTTGATCTCTCTTTCACAGACACCAAATTAACTACCAAAGTGCCCACCTCAAAGGTGCCGTGAAGTGATTTTTGGTTATAGAAGTTACTAATTTGGTGCTTTCCTGGCTTTTCAATCAAGCTAGGGCAGTTAGGTTGATTTGAGGTAAGTACAGAAGCACATGACATTTTTTTGCTGTCACTGTTTTTCAGCTAACCTTTGCGTGTTTATGAAAGATGAGTTGTCTCATTTACTGATATTAGCTAAAATGTTGGATATGGATATACGTTGGATATAATGTTGGTTATTGTTGCTGAACATTTTCCAGAATATATATCAAATCAATCATTGAGGCTAATGAAATGTTAGTATTTATCTCAAAGGCACTGAAATACCATGGAGCAGAATCTATGCTGCAGTTGTATTAAGCCTCGTTCAGACTCCATCTAGAGTATTGTCTTCCATTCTGACACCACGTCATTCTGATGGATGTGAATCTGGCCCATAGTGTTGCCATTCTGGCAGATTCACCAGACTGCTACTGGTGGTTTAAGAATTAAAATACAAGGAGCGGCTGCATAAAATTGATTTGTTTTCCTTTGAGGATAGAAGATTGAGGTGTGATCTAATTTGTTTAAGATAATAAAATGATTCAGTAAGATAGAGAGAGTCAATCTTCTTTTAAGAATGCTAAACCAGAGGGAATTGAGGATTGAAATCAGGAAGCATCGCACACAAAATGTAAAAATATAGAACCTAGTTCCCCCAAAACACTTTAAGTGTGGGACAATTTAAGTGTTCAAGACTGAAAGAGTGAGGCATCAGTATTGTGGGATTAGGGTTAAATTCAGTAAGTTAAGTTGAGATACAGATCAGCCATGATCTAATTGGAACACAGGCAAAATATTGCAGATATGGTAAAAGATAAAGTAAAGGTTAAGTTGCCGTAGTCCCAGATGACCATAGATTGGTGACTGGTAGTCATTTTAGCCTCAGGATCACCACACCTCAGGCACGGCAGAAGGTTAAGGTGAGCCTTCATGAACAAGCTCAGCCAGTACAGGAATTGAACCCACGCTGTTGGCGTTGCTCTGCATTGCTAATCTGCTGTCACCAACTGAGCTAAACTGACTCCTTCTAAGTCTGGACTATAAATCTGAAATAAAAACAAAATGCTGAAAATACTCAGCAGGACTGGCACCATCTGTGGAGAGCTAAAGAGTTGGTGGACTTGATTTTTATGCTCCCAAACTGACACTGGTGAAAAATACAATGATGACGTTGTGATGCAACACTGAGTAGAATTCTCTCACCTCCGAGCCATGTATTTCTTGGCAGCATGCCATTCATGGGCAATGGGATTCTCTAGTCCCACCAGCTGTCAGTGGGATTTCCTATTGAACCACCCCACACTGCTGGAAAACCTGTGGGCAAGGGTGAGCTGTTGGCCGGACCTGAGAATCTTACCAATGTCCCAAAATATGGAAGGTGAGTGGGTGCCAAACTTGGCAGCCTGTCCACCATTTTGAACTTGTTAACAACCTAAACATCTGCAATTTTTTGTTGCTCGTATTTACTGGGAGTTGGACAAGATGAAGTTAGTTCACAAGCTATAATAATGCAGGAGAAGGGTGATGGAAAAGGCCTAACACCAGGACAATCATTGAATGTTCTGACGGATTCTGCTGGGGAAGATGACAACATTTGTATGTTTTATTAATTCCATTTTTTTGAGTCTGGAATACAAAATAAGGACTAATTCTGAGGGTAAGGTGTCTGTACAATCCTAGCTGTGAATTATTTCCTGTTCATGGCTGTACACTCTGCTATATAGCGTCCCAGTCTACAATGCTGATTGGGTGCTGAGCAATCCTTTGCAGCTATATATGGCTTCTGTTTCACTGGTCATTCGACGCTTGATTGAACACAGATGGCGGGGGAGCACTCCATTTCCTCCACCCCACAGAGACATAAAATCTAGACCAAGTTTTCAAATCGATAACCTTTCCTCACAACTGGGCAAAGTTAGACAGGTATAAGCTTAAAGTCGGTGAAATGATTGTTTGGGAGAGTGGGCGGAGGCGGAGTGGGTTTGTGGAGAAAGGCCTCTGAGAGGATGAAAGATGCAAGAGATTAAGTGACAGAAAGAGTTGGTGAAGCAGAGCCAAAGGAACAAGACTCAAAGAATGGGTCCAGAGGCAGTGTGAGTGGCAGAATAATGAATAGCTGCCATCCAGAAGCAAAAGTGAGAAAAACATAATAAAGACCGCACATGCAAAGAAAATGAATCAAAATGGGTGAGTCCAGAAGACTGTAAAGTGCCTAATCAAAAGATGAGATATTGGGTGCAATCTTGCTGACTCACCACGTTGGTTGATTAGTGTGGTGAGTCAGGAAAATCGCTGGCAAAGATAAAAAACAGGCGCAAATTGATTTGCTATCCTACTGGTCCTGTTTTATCAAGAGATCAGCTTCGTGCTTAGACAGGGCCTGAAGTCGATCAATAGAAAAGTAAGAGTAATAACCTGCTCCCACAGAGCATCTTCCAGCCTCCTGGAATCTTGCCCCTTATTGGCAGAATGTCGCACTGGTGTGAATCAGTACTGGTCTCCACAAGCAGAGACCAAGCACCATAGCCATGTCGGGGGCATTGGAGGCCATTGAAGCTTCTGGGCTGTTGGGCATATGGCTGAGTAGTGTCCATTGGGTTGTGACACCCTGGCAGTATGGCAGTGCCTAGTTGGGCACCATAAGTATGTCAGGGGCAGTGCCAAGGGGGTGGGACCTTTGTGTAGGGCTATGATGCAGAGACATGCACAAAGACAGGTGCTTTTGAGGGGGGGTTATGCCAGGGCAGGCAATTCAGGTGGGATGGGGGGGGGTGCGTATCCTGCTGCCCCTATGTTGGCAACCCATGCTGCTGCAGGGACCGAATATGCCACAGATGATGGGAGGAGGCATAGGTTGGTAGGTTCACTGGGAGATCGAGCCACCCTGTGCAATTGTGCCCCAAGCAGTCTGAAGCTGGCTTCACTGCCTTACTTAGACTTTGCCCCCTCCCTTTCAATGCAAATCTCCCAGAAAAACTGACAAAAACTGCCGAACTCACCCAAAACTGAAATGGAACACTCCCGTTTTTAGACTTTTAGAACACTTAGAATTTTTGGGAAAGATTGCCCCTGTTGTTTTCAAGTTTGCATTGAGCTTTGTTGGAACACCACAGTAGGCAGAGGTTGTCAAGGTTAGCGTGAGATCAAGGTAGAGAATTAAAATGGCCTACTACCAGAAGCTTGAGATCGTGCTTCCAGACAGAACAAAGTAGTCACCCAATCTGCCTTTGGCCTCCCTAGTGCAAAGCAGCCTATATTGTGAACAATGAGGTCAGTATAGTAATTTGAAAGAAGTCATGTAAATAACCTGTTTCACTTTGAAGGCTTGTTCAGGACCTTGAATGGTGAGAAGGGAGGTGGTAATTTACTTTTCCAGTGGCACTCACTTCATATGATGAAATAGGCACAAGGAGCTTAACCCATATTCCATATTTGTGGTAAAAAGAAGGTTATATATTTGCATGGAAAGGTGTTATGGGAGGGGGCTAGGGTGTTGGAGTTTGCAACATGTGACTGACCACATAAGAGTCTCAGTAATTTGGATTAACTATTATAATAAGAATGGAAGATGGATGTGCTAAAGATAAATGTACAAGGGGAGGTAATGATCAGTTCAAACTTCATGTAGTGTGGTTTTGACAATTGTATGAAAGAGTGAACACTTGACTTAATTTTGTCAACATAAAGCATTAGATACCAGGAAGAGAAAAGCACATGCTATTGGCCCATATTTAGCGTGCATGTATCAAATCCCAAAAATGTCTACAGCTATTTGTGGAGTATTTAATAGAAATTTGGAATTTTGTTTTACAAAATAATGAGCAATGTGCATTCAAAACTATTTTATGAAATGATGAAAAAGAGAGATTATGTCATCTGGTGCACAATTAACACCTTTCTTTAATATCCCAATTAGTGCCAGGAATTAAGCACATGGTGTACTATAGGCATTAGCGTAAAGTTAGTTTTCATTAGTTTTCATAACTCCAGATCAGACTTTGATTAAATAGATAAGTTGGGAACCATTCATTTTGAATATGGGAAACTGTCAGTGTGAGGAACTAAGACCTCACCCTGATTTTTCTTTTAACCTATATAGAGATATCCTCATTGTCTAGTTTTAAATTTTTTGAGGTAGCAAAGTCTTAAAATGACTGAATCTGTGCCCCTCTGTGACCACAAACAAAAGAAGCTACCTGACAGAATTGGAAAAACTCATATCTCATTATCTTTAAAGAGCCATAATCAAGCTCCTGTAGTTGCACAGGCCAAATTCAAAGAGAGCTATACAAATATCATCTGGACTTCATAACTCAGTCTGACCAACAGGAGTCTCCTCATTTGCTAAGACAAGATGCCCTGCCACCTTTCTTTCCATTCTTAATGGTTGAAACGTTCAACAGTCATGGAGACCCAGATGAGGACCCCTTGTTGAAGGCAATGTGGAGTCAGAATCATGTGACCTGGAGCACTCAGAGTCATGTGACCTGGACCTCTGGCTTATGGAACCAGTAATATTGCCTTGCGAGTTGTAAAGTCTCAGTCTGCTTTTTTATAGCCTAACTAGCAGTCTTGCAGCCAAGAAACCCTGGTCCAGATTGGACATCTTGCTCCATCTACACTGCTTCAGGAAATTATGTACATCGCCTACTATATGGGTGAAGCTCCTTGTGCCTATTTCATCATATGAAGTGAGTGCCGCTGGAAAAGTAAATTACCCAGTTTTTATTTTCAACCTCCGTAAAGGAGTGCCTCATCAGACTTTGATTCTGGACTCTTGAGCCCATGTGAAACAATATTTATTTTCTCTGTAGTCTCTGCACTGTAAATCTTTCTTTTCTCTTTCATTGTATGATTGCAATATTAAGGCCCTTTCGCATTTTGAGAGGGCACAAATAAATTAATTCTTTGAGTTCAACCGATCTTGAATTTGTTGTGGAGTTAATAATATAAATTTGGAACACACTAAAGCCAAGAGGCTAGGAAATACGCTACCTCGTATAAAGGGGTAAAATACCTTTCTGTTTAGGGATGGATGGTGAGAGGAAAAGTTAGTGCTGTTTAAATGGCTGTAGCAGTCAGTATAATTTAAACAGTTGTTTGTTTTTCATATCTTTAAACAATTTTCTTTGAAAAACTTGTTTTTTAAGAAACATCAATGCAGGATGTATTGGGTGGCCCGTGCACAGCAGGAGAGTTCCAGCCAATGCGTTGTTGTGGACTGGTTTTGACCCTTAAATGGCCATTTTTGTTCCCCAACTTGCTTATGTATTTGTCTCTTTTTTTTTGTTTCTCTAGAAGCTTAAATACCAGATGTGTTAGAATGTATCTGGATTATGATCGCCTTGGCTAAATCTACTAGTGGATATGATAGTGTGAATCAGGGCTCCTTCAGAGTACAGGAGTTAATCTAGTGAGTAGATGAGGTACACTTAATAGGTAAGTGCCATGTTCAATTAATAATGCATTGCTGAATTAAGGGTGGCTGGACATAAAAGATGCTACATATTTACTCCAATATGTCAAATGTAGTAGATGTTTATTTATCTATAATACCACTACATCTACCACTATTCAATGGCCAAACATGTAATATCCAATAATCACTGATAAACAAATGCTTACTTTTCGCATTACTGTTTTACCAACAAACGTGCAAAAAGATTAAAGTACATACACCATGCAAATGTGTATTGAGGTCACATTCCCATCAATGGTATCTATTACTCTCTTAATTTTTAAAGGCAAATTGTCACGTGGTAACACTGCTTTTGGTGTTTAAAAAATAAGGCAGGATTCCATCTCCTGATTGTTTTCCAAATACCAGTTTTGTTAATATCTGGATGTTATGCAAGCAAAATTAGTCTTTGCTATAATGACCTATGAAGGAATAGCTTCCAACACAATCAAGACTCAAATAAATAACGGCCACTTGAACAAGGGACCAGATGATGACTGATATCTATAGACTGTACCCTTAAGCAGACATCTACTACAGGAAGCTAACAACAAAATTTGTGAAAGAAAAGTCTGACCATCAGCTTTTAATTGTATGTTACCTAGTTAGGAGATAAAATTGAACAGAGCATTGCTGCCTAAGACTTATATAAATCTATATAAACTATATTACCTACAATTGTGTCTATTATATCAAAGCTTAATTGTCTTCCTGTCTGGAATAATGTATGAAGCATAAATTGATCTTGGAGAATAGTTTTGGCACTAATTACAGTGCTTTCAACTCTAACCACAACTACAAAATAATATTGACTGATGAACACCATGAAGGAAAAAAAATACTTTGAGAATCACTATAATAACCTCTACAGAAATTTTTGTTTTTTCAAAACTTATACATAATTTTAGGATTTGATAGAAAATTATTGTGATTTTACAAAAATAAATCCCCATATATTTGCTTGTGTTAAATAGTTTTTACCCGCAACTCCATATTTGCTAATCCTGGTCCAGGAATGCCTCTGTTTTAAAGTTACCATCTTTGTATTTAAATTATTCCATTCCATGCACCCTGAACTCCTTTGTGTGATTTTTGATTCCACAGATCCTTGGGCACATGGGACAGGATATCCCAAGTGGTAGTGGGATTTGGAGTGCAGGGTTTATTTCCTTTTCCTCCCTCTTTTGCTGCTGCTCTGCCTCATTATCAAAACTCAAGAGTATAAAACAGCTTAATAAACAAGATGTTGCCAATTTGAACAATTGTAACAAGCTCCTCTCAGTCATTCATATCAATACTGCTGTGCTTAATGGAGAGCTTCTGAATGTGTTCGTAAACTTTTCTTTGTCCTCTTCTGGAATTTTTGCCATTTGAGGCACAATCTACAGTGCTAAAGGAGACCATCTGGCCCTTCGAGCCTGCACTGACAAAAATCCCACTCAGGTCCTGTCCTATCCCCATAACCCCACACATTTGCCATCCTAATCCCCCTGACATTATGAGGCAATTTACTATGGAGTGTTTGGGATGTGGAATGGGAGATCCTTTTTGGCCAATTAGATACAGTGTTTAGTCCTTTGGAGTTGATTTTGCAGGAGTTTTGTCTGAGTGCTTGTGGAGCTAGCTTCAAGAACGATACTGGTGGACCGCCATGAGCTATGACTGAGTTTTAGTTACTGGGTTCATAATTACTGCTAAACACTCTCAGTGAAAAGCTAATTTTATATTTGTGGAATGTAAAATGTCATTTTTGTGAATATTTCATTTTTTCAGGTTTGATATAGAAGTTTATTATTAGTGAAACAAGTAGGCTTACACCAACACTGCAATAAAACCACTGTGAAAATCCCCTAGTCTCCATATTCCTACACCTGTTCGGGTACACTGAAGGAGAATTTAACAGGGCCAATGCACCTAACCAGCATATCTTTCGGACTGTGGGAGGAAACAGGAGCACCTGGAGGAAACCCATGCTGGGAGAATGTGCAGACTACACACAAGCTGGAAAATGAAACTGGGTCTCTGGCACTGTGAGTCAGCAGTGCCAACTATTGCGATATTAGTTGTCACCTTCTTCCTGTTTTAACCATTTATTTTGCTAACTGAAATATTTAATTCAAAAGTAAGGGGATTCAGAACTTTTACCTGGGTTTACTCTCTGAGAATACTTGAAAGTGCTTGGCTGCCTACTCTGTTTGATGACATCACTGCTGTTGATGCCTGGAGATCTTTGGCTTGTTGCCAGATTTGAACTGCTGCCAGGAAAGAAGAAAAACACGGCACAGAGCTCACTAGATGTTTGTGGATAGTTTTCTTCGATGTCGGCAGAGAGCACTGTGACTTTGCTGCTGTCTAGCTTAATTCCTGGTCCTTTGGTTGCTGTTCCTTTGTTTTGTCTGATTATGCTCCTGTAAAGTGCATTGAGCTGTTTTACTATCTTAAAGGTGATGTATACAAATGCAAGTTGTTCTTGATAATTTTGTAAACTGTAACTGCCACAAGAGTTTTGAGGGCAAGGTTAAGGTCACTTGGCTCTTCAGATATTGGGGAATTTTTCCATGAGAATTATAAATTGAGTATTTCAATGCTTAACTCCAGTTTAGGCCAATTATATGCCAAACAAATTATGGTAACTTTGCTGAGCTGACTAAATGCTTAAACTCTCATAAGACAACACTTTGCTCTCTTACTGCAAATAGCTGGCAACAATCAGCTATGAAGGACCTATAAGCATTAGATGCAAAGGCTATGCACCAGGGAGGCAGTAAATATATCGATGATCATATGAAATAGAGAAATTATTTCTTCTGAGGTTGTTGCAGATTGGATGATTGAATGTATTCAAGGCTGAGTTAGACTTTTGATCCACAAGGGTGTTGAAAGTTATGTGGGGATAGCAGAGGAGTGGGGTTGAGACCACAATCAGATCAACAATGAGCTAATTGAATAGTGGAACAAGCTCAAGGGATCAGATGATCGACTCATACTCTTACTTTGTATGCTCTTAATCTACACAACCAGTAAACGAGTGTTCTGGCAATGAAATTAAATCTGAAAAATTCCTACTAAAATATTTTGGGCATTTGGAGCCATAAAATGGTAATTCATAAGCCAACAAAGTTGATGGTTTCACCTGAATCATTCTTGGTGCATAACATCTGATTCCTTTTCCCCCTTTTCCCTCCACTGATCTCAGGCAGAGTGGAACCAGAGCCCGCCGCTGTGCCCCCCCCCCCCCCCCCCCCCCCCCCCGCTGCCGCCGCCGCCAACCAATCTCAAGTAGAGAGCCGTCAGACGCTAGGCACCTACCTCCTCACTAACTGGAGCGCCCAAATCGGACTTCTATGAAGTATGGCTGTTTCACGCCAATTCTGGATGGGCAAATACAGTGGTAAAGGGGGAACTTGGGCTTGCAGCCCATTAAGTCAATTTAAATGCATGCAAATGCATTTAAATTGTCCTTGTGCCCATTTCGGGTGCAGTATCAATTGTGGCCATTTTTGGGTCTTGGTGAAGAGGGAGGTGGGCGCGGATCACGCTATTTGCCTTACGCCCAACTTTACCAAGTTTCCATACCCCAAAATGAAAGCAACGCGATGGTAAAATTAAGCTCAATGTGTCACATAATGGTGGGGGTGGGAGAGGGGAGAAAATTAGAGGTGTTAAAAAAATACTTCTCATGCCAACTTTTTTTGTGTCAGCTAATTAACCAGTAGGATTGAGGAAATAACACAATCAAAGTGCTGCGCAAGCACAATTTGGACTGCACTTGAAGGCTGGAATTCTCCCAAAGCAAAACTAAGTGCCCAACAGATGGGAAAATGGGAGAAATCCCCACCCATTTTTGGGCATATTTGCCAGAACGAATCTCTGACACTGTGCAATGAAGAGTGCTTTAGAGAGATTAACGCTGAAAAGTGGTGGACAGGGCCAATTTCCGCCTGAGAGTTTATTTATTATTGTCACAAGTGGGCTTACATTAACATTACAATGAAGTTACTGTGAAAATCCCTTAGTTGCCCAACCTCCTGGGAGGCCTTAATGGTCTCTGTCCCCACCAGCGGGGTGAGGACGTCTGTGGCCCATTAGTGGGGAGCAATTGTAAATCTCACTGGTGGGAACCAGTCCTGGCGATGGGGAGACACTAGTGGGCCCGAAGAATACCATCCTGAGCCCGCTAATCATATGGAAATGTCAATTTCCATGACATTTCCATGTGATAATCAGCTTCACGCCAATTGCACTAAAAAAAAGTGCTTGGGAGACTCTCGCGTGACATCCAGTCGGTCAAGAACCTCACAAAAGGCCCTCTCCACTGTTGTCTCCCGGCAGCGAGTTGGAGAATTCCGGCCAAGATGTTTCCATTTATACTGCACTCTGGTCAAGCATGAAGTTGTATAAAAGAAAAATGAACTTGTTGGAATTGATATGGTCAAAGAACTTACAAGAAAAACACACAGCAGTTGAACATGCTGTCTATACTCCTGTGAAGTGTATTGGAACTTTACTATGTTAAAAATGCTATATGAACACTAGTTGTTGTTTTGATCACTGTTCTAACTCAAAAAGTATTTACATGCAGGAAATTGTCAGGTTGCAGCCTGTGGATATATAAACCAATGCTCCAAAAGTTGGGTACACCTGTTGTAGAATAGAAGAATAAACAACTAAAATGGTGTTTCTTCAGTTTATATGGAGTGGAGATGTTAATGTTTCTGAGTTCTATAGATATGTGTCTTGCACAAATGTAATGCCTTTCACTATCCTGTGATGTCCCAAAGCATTTTACAGTCGATGAATTGCTTCTAAAATATTGTTGTATTGTCGGAAATGTGGCAGTGAATCGCCATTCAATAAGGTGCCTCAACAGCACTGTAACATTGACTTACTAATCAGTGTTAATAATGTTGTTTGAGGAATAAATATTGGCCAGGATTGCCCCCCCACCCTCATCTCTTAAGATTGGAAAATGCTGGGAACACTCAGTAGGTTCTGCAGAATCAGTGAAAAATTAAATGTTGACATTTCAAGTTGACCTTTCATCAGAACTCCCCTGTTCTTTGAATATTGCCATGGGATCTTTACATCCACTTGAAAAAACAATAGGGCCTAACGTCGCATCTGAAGGATGATACGTCCAACAATGCAGTGTCAGCCTAGATGTTGAATTAATGTTGGCTCTGGTATGAAGCTTGAACCCAAACATTCTGAATGAGAAGCTATTACCTTAAGAGTGACACATTGGCACAGTGATTGGCACTGCTGCCTCAGAGCGCCAGGCACCTGGGTTCAATTCCTGACTTGAATCACGCTCATTGCGGAATTTACATGTTCTCCCAGTGTCTACATGAGTTTCTTCTGGATGCTCCGGTTTTCTCCCACAGACCAAAAGACATGATGGTTAGCTGCTAAATTTTAGCCATGCTAAATTTTCCCTCAATGTACCCAAACAGGTGCTGGAGTATGACAACTAGGGGATTTTCACAGTAACTTTACAAACAGCTAATAGATAAGATCATGGACTAAATAGTTTTGCTCATTGTCTCCTTTTGGTTTTGTTTTAAATTCATAGAATCATAGAATCCCTACAGTGCAGAAAGAGGCCTTTCAGCCTGTTGAGCTTGCACTGACAACAATCTCTCCCAGACCCTATCCCTGCATTCCCACATGGTTACCCTGCTAATCTCTCTGATACTAAGGGGCAATTTAACAAGGCCTATCCACCTCACCTGCACATCTTTTGGACTGTTGGAGGAAATTGGAGCTCCCGAAGGAATCCCCATGCATATAAAATGAGAATGTGCAGACTCTGCTCAGATAATGACCTGAGGCTAGAATAGAACCTGGGTCCCTGGCACTGTGAGGCAACAGTGCTAACCACTGTCCCCCTGTGCCATCCAATTGTGGGACAAACCTGACAAAGCAGTGTCAGTGTTTAAAAGAGAAAACAATCAAGTGATTAATTTGGAGTTTTTTTCAGTCAGCAGAAGGAGCAAAGTAAACTGAAGGAGATGAGTAGTTTCAGTTTGGAGTTCTGCAGTTTGAAGTTAGAGAAAGCACAAGACAATAATGTATGGAGGCAATGAGTAATAACTAGAGTGTGACATAGAGTGAAAACATACAAACGTAAGAGTGAATCAGCAAATAGGATCTGAGTAGGAAAAATATGATAAAAAGGCAAAATTAAATGTGTATTATCTGATTGCAGGCAGCACTCATAACAAGGTAGATGAATTGGTGACACATGGAAATAAATGGGTATGATCCGGTTGCCATTAGAGAGGGCTGGTTACAAGTAGCTGGGAACTGAATAATTTGGGGCACTTTCAGTACAGAGGTCAGTATAATAGTGAGAAATGACCTTGGTTTGAAAGATCAAGATGTAGAATCAATTAAGGTGGAGATGAGAAGTAGCAAAGGAATAGCCAATGGTCCCCTAGTAGTAATTACAATAGGACAGACTATTAGCCATAATGAGAAGTTGTGAATAAATTGTGGTAACCATGGACACCTGTAATCTTCATGTAGATTGTATAAATAAAATGTACAAATTTAATCTTGAGGAAAACACAAGATGGTTGGCTTAAGTGGACTGGGAAACTAGGTTAAAAAACAAGGTGGTAGAGAAGCAGTGACAGACATTTAAGGAAATGTTTTATAACTCTCAACTCCATGAAGAATCGTGGAGTCTGAGAAGAATGCACGATCTGTAGTTAATTAAGAAAGTTAAGGATGGCACCATATTGAAAGAAAAGATGTACAATGCTAACACAGAACCTTGGAAAGAGTTTACAAAAATTAACAAAGGATGATTCAAAGAAGAATGAGAGAAAATTCATTAGAAATTTAAAAACAGACAGTAAAAGCTTCTACAAGTATATGAAAAGGATAAGGTGTCTGAACTGTGTGTTAGAGAGTGAGACTGGGAAATGATTGGGAGAAAATGGAATGGCAGAGACTGTGAACAAACATTTTGTATCTGTCTTCTCTGTGGAGGAGACAAAAGCATCAAGAATTGAGGCAAAAGGAAAGAGGGAAATAAAACAATCACAAGAGCAAAAACTAGTGGGAAAACTAATGGGACTTGAAGCTGACAAGTCCCTTGGACCTGATGGCCTGCATCTTAGGATCTTAAAAGAACTGGCTGCAGAGATAGTGGATGCACTAGTTGATCCCAGAGATTGGGAAACTGTAAAGATAAAACCCCTATTCAAGAAAGGAAGAAGAAAGAAAGCAGGACTCAACAGACCAGTTAGCATAATGTTTGACATTGGAAATTTGCTTGAATCCATTATTATGGAGGTAGAATAAAGACAGTTAGAGAATCATGATACAATCATTCAGAACAACATGGTTTTGTGAAAGGGAAATTGTGTTTGGCTAATTTATTAGAATTCTTTAAGGATATAACAAGCAGGGTAGATCTGGTATGTTTGGATTTCCAAAAAGCATTTGATAAGTTTACTGCACAAGATGGTGTGGGGGTGAAATATCAGCATGGATAGAGGATTGGCTAATTAATGGGAAACAAAGAGTCATTTTCAGATTGGCAAACTGCAACTAGTACTGTGTTATAGGGCTCAGTGCTGGGCTCTCAACTATTCACAATTTTTATATTATTGACTTGGATGAAGTACACACATCTCCTGGATATTGGTAAGAAAGTAAGTTTGAGAACAGTCTGCAGAGGAATATGGATAGGTTGTGAGTGGACAAAAAATTTGGCAGATGTATATTGCATGAGTATAATGTGTGAAAATGTGAGACTGTCCACTTTGGCATGAAGAATAGAAAAGGACATTTGAATGGTGAGGTTGCAGAATGCTGTGGTGGAGGGATCGGGATAATTTTATACATGAATCACAAAATGTTAGCATGCAGATACAGCAAGTAATTAGGAAGGTCACTCTCCTCCATCTGGTTGAACTTGTTTTATTACCCAACAATTTCTCGTTTTACTTGTCTTATTTCCTGCAAATAAAAGGTGTGGTCGTGGGCTCCAGTTATGCCTGTCTTTTTGTGGGTAATGTGGAAACACTTCTTTTTCTAGTTCTACTCAGGCCTACTCCTGCAACTCTTTTTCCATTACATTGATAACTGTTTTGGTGCCACTTCATACTCTCGTCAATACCTGGAATCATTTATTGATTTTGCTGCTAATTTCCACCCTTTTCACCTTCACATTATTCATCTTCAAAACTTCTCTTCCCCCTTGGTCTCCATTTCCAGTCAGAGGCTGACCACCAATATCCATTAGAAGCTCATTGATTCCCACAGCTACTCTGACTACAGTTTCTCACACCCTGCTTCCTGTAAGGAGACCCTCCCATTCTCCAAGTTTGATTGCCTCTGTTGCATCCGTTCTGATGATGCCATTTTAGGAAATGGCGCTTCTGACAGGTTTGCCTTTTTTCTTAACCGAGATTCACCACCCCCTGTCATTGACAGGACACTCAACCAGATTTGACCCATTTCCCGCATCTCTGCCCTCAACCCTGCCCCTCCCTCCCTGAACCATGATAGGGTCCCCCTTGTCCTCACTTTCCACCTCATCGATCTCTGCATTCAAAGGATCATCCTCGACCATTTCTGCCAACTCAAACATAATGTTATCATGAAACATATATCTTCCCCTCACCCTGTGTTTGAATTCTGCATGAACAGCTCCCTCTGTGATACCCTGGTCCACACCCCTATCACGCCCAACTCCTCATTCTTCCCAGGCACCTTCCTTTCCAATCACAGAAAGTGCAACCCCTGTCCCTTTACCTCCTCCCTCCTTACCATTCAAGGCCCCAAGCAATCCTTTCAGATGTAGCAACATTTCACTTGTTGGTCTATTCACCGCTTCTAATTTTGATTTGACTTATTATTGTCACATGTATTAAGATACAGTGAAAAGTATTGTTTCTTGTGCACTATAGAGACAAAACATACTGTTCATAGAGAAGGAAACGACGAGAGTGCAGAATGTAGTGTGACAGTCATAGCTAGGGTGTAGAAAAAGATCAACTTAATGCAAGGTAAGTCCATTCAGAAGTCTGACAGCAGCAGGGAAGAAGCGGTTCCTGAGTCGGTTGGTACATGACCTCAGATTTTTGTATCTTTTTCCCGAAAGAAGAAGGTGAAAGAGAGAACGTCTGTGGTGCATGGGGTGTTTAATTAAGCTGGCTGCTTTGCCAAGGCAGTGGGAAGTGTAGACAGAGTCAATGGATGGGAGGCTGGCTTGCGTGATGGACTGGGCTACATTCATTTTGTAGTTCCTTGTGGTTTTGGGCAGAGCAGGAGCCATACCAAGCTGTGATACAACCAGAAAAAATGCTTTTTATGGTGCATCTGTAAAAGTTGGTGAGAGTCATAGCTGACATACCAAATTTCCTTAGTCTTCTGAGAAACGTGGACTATTCTACATTGGTGGGGGGGACCTAAATGCAGATTGGATGACCGCTTTGTGGAATAGCTTCGCACAGTGTACAAGCATGACCCCAACTTTACTGTTGCTTAAGATTCAGCTCGGAGTCTTGCCAACATGACCTGCTGCAATGCTGCAGTGAAGCCTGATGTAGGAGCAGCACTTCATCTTCTTATTAGGCATATTACAGCCCTCAGGACTTAACATTTGAGCTCAACAGCTTTGGACTGTGACCTTTCTTCTTGTCTTTACCTTTTATTCCCAAACAACTTTTGTTCCTTTGTAAAAACCCTCCCTCCTCCATTGGGCCATCTGTTATTTGTTCTTGGGTTTTGCTACGTCATTGTTGCAATCTCTCCCAGTCCCACTGTTCCAGTGTCCCCCCGGCCCTCTTCATCATAGATTTATAAACCTTCATAGCATAGAAGAAGGTCATTCAGTCTATTGAGTCCATGTAGGTCAACAAACGTTTTGACTACACTAATCCCATTTTCAAGCGCTTGGCCCAGAGCCCTTGAGTTTACTGCAGCACAAGTGAATATCTAAATATTTCTTCAATGTTATGAGTTTCTGACTCAACCACTCTTCCTGGCAGAGTGTTCCACATTTCCACCACTCACTGAATGAAAACACTTCTCCTCGACTCTCCGCTTAGATTGTCCCCTGGTAATTGACCCCTTTATTAATGGAAAAGGTGCCTCCCTCTCCTTTCCTATGTATGCCCGTTATAATCTTGTACACCTCTATCAAGTTCCTTCTTGCCCTTTGCTATATCCCAGGTTACCCAATCTCCCCAGATCTTCCAGCCCAGGCAATATCTTGATAATTCTCCTCTGCATCCTCTCCAGTGCAATCACATCCTTCCTATAATGTGATAACCAGAAGTACATGTAGTATTCCAGTTGTGATCCTACAGTGTATTACATATAATCACATTTTTCCCTTCCTCGTTCTGAAGAAGGGGTACTTAGACTAAAAACATTAACTCTATTTTCTCTTGCTATGAATGCTGCCAGACCTAGAACCACGGAATCCTATAGTGCAGAAGGTGGCTATTTGACTCACTGACCATAATCCCATCCAGGCCCTATCCCCACAATCCCATGCATTTACCTTAGTTAGTCCCCCTGACACTACAGGGGCAACTTAGCATGGCCCCACACATCTTTGGAATGTGGTAGGAAACTGGAGCACCTGGAGGAAACCCACATAGACATGGGGAGAATGTGCAAACTCGATACAGACAGTAACCCGAGGCTGGAGAATTGAATCCAGGTCCCTGGACCTGTGAGGCAGCAGTGCTAACCACTGTGCCACCCCTGCTAAGTTTTTCCAGCTTTCTCTGTTTTTGTTTTGAATTAGCAAGGCAAATGGCCATGATTGCTTGGGAGCTGGGAAGTCTTGCTGCAGCTTTACAAGGCATGGGTGACACTACATCACTACACTCAGTAGAGAGTCCAGGTTTAGTCTCCTTATTCAAGGAGGAATATTTTTGCATTGGAAACAATTCGGAAGAGGTTCATTATGCTGATTCCTGAGATAAAGGTGCTGTCTTATCAGGAAGGGTGGAGTAATTTGAGTGTTCAGAAGAATGAAAAGTGATTTTATTGAAACGTAAGGTTAGCACTGTTGCCTCACAGTGCTAGGGACCACCTGGGTTCAATTCGGCCTTGGATGACTATCTGTATGGAGTTTGCAAGTTCTCCCCACGTCTGCGTGCATGTCCTCTGGGTGCTCTGGTTTTCTCCCAGTTCAAAGATGTGCAGGGTGGGTGGTTTGGGGAATTAGCATGATCAATGTGTGTTAAGATGAGGAGTAAGCTGCCCTGTTGAAGAGGTGTGCAGATTTGATGAGCAAACTGGCCATGGTAGGGATTCTACGACTGATTGCTTGAGAGGGTGGAGGCAGAGAGGATGTTTCTGCTCCTGGGACGTTGAAGTAGAATTTACAAATTACGGGTCTTGCATTTAAGACTGAGAGAGTTCTCAGAGGGTTGTCAGTCTTTGGAATTTACTAACTCAGCCTTGCTATTCTGATGTTTGATCTAGAATCGAGTTAAGGGGGGTTGGGAGGGTGGGAATGTAAGGCAGGAAAGGGGTTATATCACACCAGCCATGATCTATGAAGAGGGAAGTCACCCCCAGCAGCTTTATTGCTCAAACAGCAACAAGCCCCATGCTGGAATATCAGGGAATGGCCTCGCGCCTCTGAGCGATTGTCTCCCCTCCCCCACCCGGACAAACAGGCAGCCGCTCACCCAAACCTGCTGAACGGAAGTGGGATGATTGATTACTCCAGTATCCAATCGGCGCTCAGCTCAACCGGACAAGGAAAGGATATGAACCAATGAAGATGCAGTGAGAGGGTGGGAGCTTCCGCCAGCAGGTTGGGTTGCAGCGGCAGGAACGTCGTGGTTTTTTTTCTGCCGACCCCCGGACGGTCCCGGCTCGAAGCCCCACCCTTCGCCCGCTTCCTGCACCGTCAATCAAAGCAACACACACACATACACACACAAAAAAACCCCGAGCGACGCTCGCCTGGCGCCAGCGTCCGAAACACACCATGTTAACCGTATAAACCGAGCCGGTGTGAGTCACCCGGGAGTCGCTATGACTGGTAGGTTTTGCGAGGGAAAGGCCGGTGTGCAGCGATGGGGGTCGCTGAGAGGCGGCGAGGGGAGGCCGGGGCCTGGGCCAGGGGCTCAATCTGATTACATTTCCTTCACGCCGTTTCTGTTTTGCAAATCTCCTCTCCCTCCTGATCTTGTTTTATTTTCCCCCCCCATTCCCCTCCCCCCCTCTCCCTTTTGCAGCTCCAGAAAAGCCAGTGAAGCAAGAGGAAATGGCTGCGCTGGACGTGGACAAGCAGAGCGAGTATCTGCAGCACCGAAACGCCGGGGCGCAGGTAAGGCAGGCCGCCCGCCCACCCCCACAGCTCGCGCGCTTTCTTTTGTCTCGCAGTTTGCAAATAAACAGAATGTGTAATGTTGGTGTGTGTTCACATGTTTAAATTTTGATGTGTACGGTTACTTCCTGTGTAAGCCCCGGACTAATTCACACCCACTTTCCTCCTAAACCCGCCCCCTGTGGGTAGAACATTCAGCCGTCACCGCTTGCATTGCTGGCAGCTACGTGCAGCAAGATCGGCTCGCCGCCATCGGAGACCGTTGGAGCCGCCACCACAGTTGGGACCGGGCTGGTGAGTCAATCAGACAGTGTGTGTATGTGAACACGCATTGAAAACAAAAATTAAACATCGCAAAAAAATAAAGTTGCCCATCTGTTTTCCCCCCCCCCCGCCCCCTTCCCGATCGCAAGTATGATTATCGGTGCAGCCAAGTTCTGCAAATTCGATCTTTTTGATATCGACGTGTGAAAGTGCCATTTTTTTTGCAAGAAGGCAGACATGATCGTCAGGCGAGTTGGTTAAAAAATGATAAGCAAAATGCGCCGATGTGCATACATTTCATGCAACTTTATTCTTTGAACTAAGATGTTGTTTGAAAAATTAAGGCCCGCCAAAATTGGGGCCTTATTAACTTAATTTTCAAAATGTTTAGAAACAATCCTTCTAAAGTATGTGTATATCAACAGAATTATTTTTGTAACTGCCTTAAATGATGATCGATGCTTACTAAACCCCCAAGTAAATACTGTTCCTTAAAATGCATTACACACCTGCGTCTCATATATTTTCTATAATAATTGTTTTCCGGTCTGTTGAAATAAAACCCAAGAAAATCTGGGAGTAGACAATTTTTTTTTTGAAAAGAGAAACTGCACGATCGCTTTCCTTTACTACCTGCTTAAAAAAGCAGTCTAACTTTGTACAGTGTATAGTACAACAATGTTTTAACCATACAGTTGGCTTGTTTTTTCAGCTATCTATTTCGTTCTGTTCTTTAAGAATGCAAAGTGAATATGGGAATCAAAAGCTCAGCAAAGCTTTATGCTGATTGCCATTCTCTGGTATGAGATGGCAATTTCCTAGTCGCTACAGTTTTTGATCTTCCAGGTGCCCATGTGATCAAAAATATTTTTGTTAATTTTCTGGAAGTTACTAGTGGTATTATTAAGGGGAAAGGGCAATGTTGTCAAGCATACTAAAGTGATTTGCAGAACAACAATGATTTATTGGTAACTAATGTGGTACTAATTATATCGGCACTCATAGTTAATGTTAGTTTGTCTGGATTTTGGCCATATCTTTTGACAACTGTATTGGGTTTACAAATCAAAGGTATCCCAGGGTGATATGATATGGTTACCACTGCATGAGCTTAGTTTTACTTTCACATGCTAAAATCTTTGCAATTTTTTTAGCAATAAATAACTTCACCTAGTTCTTAATTCTTCTGTTTCCACATATCCCAGCAGCAATAGGATCGGCATAATCAACTTAGCATTTAATTATGATAAACCTTCCAAAATATCAGCCATTACATATTTTGAGTAGTGTGAGATCAGATTCTGAATCAGCATTTGTTTTTCTGAAGGTCGTACCTTGCATTGGACTGGAACTAGTAACTATTATCTTTCTAGCTTGTGTACTGTGTAAGTTCATGCACCCATTCCAGGCAAACTTTGGTGACGTTATCTCCAGAATGCACCCACATCTTCCAAACCATGAGAATTAATCATCTGATTCAAAATCTTCCAATTGTGATCTTGGAAGACCACTATATTGCAAAGATCTTCAGCTTCACTAGAAACAACAAGTCTTTAATTTAAAAGTTAGGTGAGGAAAATACTCTTGGATCTGAAGTAAAATGGTACAGAAAGTTAAAATTGAGGAATTTTGTTTCTGTTGTTTCCAGAAACAGGTCTGTTGACTGGAGAGGGGAAATAAATAACAGGAATATTCTACACTGCAGAAATGGCATGGTTGTGTCGTCCTTGTGCATTCCAGCAGTGTTTATCTTAACTGAGTGATGAAAATGATTACTAGAACTTAAATGCAGACATTATAAGAATATAAGAAATAGGAGCAGGAGTAGGCCATCTAGCCCTTCGAGCCTGCCCCGCCATTCAATAAGATCATGGCTGATCTGGTGGATCAGTTCCACGTTCCTGCTTTCTCCCCATAACCCTTAATTCCCTTGTCTATTAGAAATCTTTCTACCCGTGACTTAAATATATTCAACGAGGTAGCCTCCAACACTTCAATGGGTAGAGAATTCCAGAGATTCACCACCCTTTGAGTGAAGAAGTTCCTTCTCAACTCTGTTCCAAAGTGCTCCCCCTTATTTTGAGACTGTGCCCTCTAGTTTTCCTTTCTAAGTGGAAAGAATCTCTCTACCTCTACCCTATCTAGCCCCTTCATTATCTTGTATGTCTCTGTAAGATCCCCCCCCCCTCAGCCTTCTAAACTCTAACGAGTACAGGCCCAGTCTATTCAATCTCTCCTCATAAGCTAACCCCCTCATCTCCAGTATCAGCCTGGTGAGCCTTCACTGTACTCCCTCCAAGGCCAGTGTATCCTTTCGCAAATGCAGGGACCAAAACTGCGCACAGTACTCCAGTTGCGGCCTCACTAGTGCCCTATACAGTTGCAGCAAGACCTCCCTGCTTTTATATTCTATCCCCCTTGCGATAAAGGCCAACATTCCATTCGCCTTCTTGATCACCTGCAGACTTTTTTGTGATTTGTGCACAAGGACCCCCAGGTCCCTCTGCACATTAGCTTGCTGCAGCTTTTCACCCTTTAAATAATATTCCCTCCTACTGTTATTTCTACCAAAGTAAATAACCTCACATTTGCTAACATTATACTCCATCTGCCAAGTCCTCGCCCACTCACTCAGCCTATCCAGATCTCTCTGCAGACTTTCCGCGTCCTCCATGCAATTTGCTTTTCCACTCATCTTCATGTCATCAGCAAATTTTGTTATCCTACACTCAGCCCCCTCCTCCAGATTGTCTATGTAAGTGGTAAACAGGTCATCTGTACTAGAATAAAGGCAACCAAATACATATGGTATATTTTCTCTTCATCAGAGGAATGTGCAAAATTTGTAGATGTCTTGTCATTGCGATGCACAACACAAATATCGGTCATAGAGACCTTCAACAGGGAAAAATACTTGAGTTACCTGCTGCTGTAATTCTTTCCTACTATATACTAATCTTACCAGTTAAGGTAGTATGTACCTAGGCTCCCCTCTAATTCTGTTGAGCTATCAAAGAGATTAATGTTACAACTAAAACTGGATTAATTTAGCTTTGTTTTTGGAAGTGATTAACTT
Organism: Carcharhinus amblyrhynchos; assembly: GCF_965287045.1. Lineage (NCBI taxonomy): Eukaryota > Metazoa > Chordata > Chondrichthyes > Carcharhiniformes > Carcharhinidae > Carcharhinus > Carcharhinus amblyrhynchos. The sequence continues at coordinate 44,906,482 of NC_137334.1, forward strand.
GATATACTGAAGGTGTTTATTGAAACCCACTTAAATTCAAAATATACAGACGCTAACATTTTTGTTTTGCCACAAGCTGATGTCCTGTTGTATAGCGTGATATTTAACTGCTAATTTGCTCTGTCCCAATTTAAAGGCTCTGGGAACAGGATCATAAGTGCACACATCAAGAAAATTGTAACTGTGTGAACCGTTAGTGAATTAGGTGATTGTAATTGCATAAATTTCAGCTTCAAGTTAATATAATGCATATGAAATGCTGGCTGCTTTTAGATTCCTGAAGTATCAGGGGAATGGGACCATGTCGTACTTTTGTGGTTTTTATCTTTTTGGCCTGGAAAGATTATTGGATTAATTTTGTTATGAAATTAAATTTGGCCATTGAAGAATACTACTTGAAGCACACACTTTCTTTGTTCAAGCACATTAGCTGATACTTGCCCCTCAGGGTGAGATTCCATTCTGGCCTCAGGTCAGAAGTTTGCACATTGTCTCTGGGTACTGTGATTTCCTCCCACAGTCCACAGATATGCAGGTTAGGTTGATTGGCCATGCTAAATTGACCCTAGTGTCAGGGGATTAGTGGGATAATATGTGGGATTACAGGAATAACACCTGGATGGTATTGTGGTCGGTGTAAACTCAATAGACTGGCTGTCTCCCACATTGTAGGGATTCTATAACTCTGAAGGTTTTGTGCATGTCAGGCTAGTTTGTAAAGATACATTCATATGACATCTGGAAATACACACACATCTATGATACTAAAATGGCCTCCTTTGTCTGTTTTTGTTATGACTTATGCTGAACTTGGTTTACTTTCTATAACACCCACACTGGGAGCTAGATGCCAATTTTCATTGGCAGCTTAATGAAGAAATTTTCAACACAGCTGGAGGAAAGTTAAAGTTTATTTATTATCACAAGTAAGACTTACATTAACATAGCAATGAAGTTGTGGTGAAATTCCCCTAGCCACCACACTCCGGCGCCTGTCCGAGTCAATGCACCCCAACCAGCCCATTGTTGGGGGGCGGGTGAGAGGGAGAAAGAGATTAAACGTGGTGCTTTTCCTAAATGTGTTAAAGTCTTCCGATTTTGGATCTGAAATAGAATGGAGCTTTTTTTAAAAATTGGTGCCAGTCAGTTTGGCACTGCATACTTGCAGAGAAGAAATGGCCCTGTATCGAGAGCAAAGTTTGTAGTGTTTGTTTTCTGAATTTGAACATTGGATAAAATGCTCTGCGAAGAGTAATCAAACAAAAACATTCGTCAACAAAGTAGGTGTTCAGGTTCGTGTGAAAGAAAAGGAGGATTTTAGAAGGATATTCCAGACATGCAACTTTAATCCTCCTTATCGGCTGTCAAAAGTATATTTTTGGTAATAAATGTAACTGGGTTATCACAAATAGGATTGGTAGTCACAATATTCTGATTCGTTCATGACACGAGGATGACAAGTGAGCATTCTGGCTTAAAAATATTCAAGTGGAAATGAGAATAAATGGGGTATAAGAGAGAAGGCTTCAAATGTAAGGTTAGTGAGGAGGAACTGAGGCTGTGTGAAACCAAGCTGGAAAAGAAATGTTTAGGTAAGGTTCAGTGACTCTTGACCTATAACTTTGATCCAGTGCAGATTTTGACAAAAAGAAATGGTATTCATGTTTTAATGACATTTAAGCTTTTTAGTCTGTTATTTTGGGTAGAACATTGCAAACATGTAAGTAGTTAAAGTACTTGCAGCATTTTCTAATGCTGACCTAGTGGACAATATGAACTATGATGTATCAAGAATAGCATTTTGCGTATGATCAGAAGAGTTATAGGTGAGTTAAAAGCACAAAGCAGCAAACTTTGGGCCTAGAACAAAGAACCAGCAGTCTGTCTTAGTTATTGCTGGTCAGTTTGCTGATGCTGATGTGAGAGAGTGAGGTATGCCAACGTAATGAAGAATTTGCCTAAGTTTTGAACAACAACTAATTAAAATTTAGCTTAAGTGTTCAGTTGAGTCAGTTTTCATGGACTATAAATTAGTCCATTGATTTACATATGCTATCGCCATTTGGTCGTTACAGTTCTCCCCTGTAGAACTGAAACTCTTACAATATAAGGGAAGGAAATCAGCAGATAAGTAGGGGGAGGTTTGAGGTTTTAATAGCAATATACAGTTTATCGGAAGAAATTGGCAAGTATATGTAAGCATAGTACAGGAGGTGGGGGTCACCTTGGAAACTGATATTAAATGGTTGTTTGAGTCTTTCCTAGTTGATCTAGTAGAGCATTACCATTTGGTCTTTGCGCGCCATACATCATTTAGAATTAGTGGTTTCGTTACTCTGCAATGTAATGTAGGGTGGAAGAAGAAAGAGGAGGGCAATTTACGTGTTAGATTGGAGAGAGCAAGGAAAATGGATAACAGCCATGTATTGAAAAATAATTACGGAGGAACTATTTCAATAAAATCACAGTTGGTGAGATAGGTTGCTGTCCTAGTCTGAATGTTTGTGAGGCACAGCAGAACTGCTTAAGCACAGCTTCAAGAAGTGGGGACGCTACAGAAGAGGGAAAAGAAGGGAGGAAGCATGGGAGGAGGAGGAAAAGAGTAAGGGTACAGGCAAAGAGATGGATAGAATTGAAGGCGAGATAGTAGAGGCGTACTGCTCATTGAACAGTGGCAGTTTTAAATCATTTTGAAGTGAGTTGGAAGAGGGTTGCTGTAACTTGCCTATTGACTGGGGATGAAAAACCTTTGAGGTGCTCATTTCTCTAGCTTTTCTCTCATGCTGACCGTTCGACTTTGGAACTTCTCTTTCTACTTCTGATGTTCTTGGTGTCTTGCACTCCTATCCTGTACTCTTGCTCTCTGTTTTTCCTTTTGCCACTTTTTTTCTCTCTGCCTTTCTTTCAGGTGGGAATTGATAACCAACTTGGAAAGGGCTCACTAATGGCTGCTCTTTTGGTGGGAGTTACAGGAAAATGTGGCTGTTAGCAGATCTTTTTTCCATTCCCTACCCTCATGTTTTTAACCCCTTTATCAGTATGATTCCATGACTGATGGCTAATCACTCCTATCTCTACCTCCTTCCTTTTACCTCTTCCTCTGTGCTCTGCTTTCACTTTTTTTCATTCACTGTCCTTTTCTCTTGTGTTCTACCAAGGGACCCACTTATCTACATTAAATAATGAAATCTCTTGCATTTTTAAAATACATGGAATAAAAATGCAACTGCATCTGAACAGTCTTCTACGCAGAGCCTCTAAGCTTTTTGTTTTCCAAAAGTATTTGAAGAATCGCTGCTGAGCAGAAAATGCTCACAAATGTAGTGCACTAGTGTTTGAAGGCAAAAAATTGATTAGTGGAATGGTATTTGTGGCAGCAAGGTGATGCACCATATTCAATGATGGGAGATTTCTGACCCAGACCTGGAGTACAGCAGGATCGATACCTCACAGACCCGCGGGAGGATCTCAGTAGTGGAAGAGTAGGCCTAGTGTTGGGTGGTAACAGGAAAGGCCCAGAGATTGGGAAGTGTTGACGTTTAAAGCGACCTCAGTGTCCTTGTTCATATGTTATTGATAGCTAAAATGTAGGTGGAGCATGTAATAACGGCTGGGGTATTTGGGGGGTGGGGGTCTAGAACCAGAGTATATAGTCTCAGAAGAAGGGGCAAGCCATTTAAGACTGAGAAGAGGAGAGTAGTGATTCTTTGGAAATCTCTACTCCGGAGGGCTCTGGACACTTACTCGTTGACTGTGTTCAAGTTGGAGATTGATAGATTTCTAGATATTAGTGCCATCAAGGGTATGGGGATTGCATGGGATAGGTGATTAGCCATGATATAGATGAATGGTGAGCAGGCTTGAGGGTTTGGATGGCCTGCTCCTATGATCCCATTAATTTTAAAATTAAGTTTTAAACTACAAGTGCTGAAAAGGGCTAGAGGAGTTTAGATTCTGGCCACACCATACTTGAAACATAAAATGGTAACTACCTCCTTGGATATGTTGAGAACTGTTTTTAACAATACAAAAAAATTGAGATGCAGCTTTAGGACAAACTGACATACCATTGTGTACAATATATATCTTCTGTGAGACGAAAAGTAGCATTTGCATGGCACTCAGGTATGACAATTGTGATACAAAAAGTAGATTTCATCATGATACTGATCATTGAGTCAAGATAATAAATTGAACTTTTAAATATGATACTTAATTGTAATTGGAAATGAGATTGGTGCAGGTATGTGCTGTGAGCAGTTCTTTCAAAGCAACTGGTGCTTTGAGTGGCTTTGTAAGAATAGAAATGCTAATCAGCTGGGATCTGAGAATATTGGGAAGGAAACTTATAATCTGTTGTGCTCTGGCAGTATTTTGATACCATCTAAGGGCATTGGTAGAAGAATTCCATTTGGACCAGTTAGGGAGAGGTCATAGGGAGGTCTGTAAACATTAGGGTGATTTTTGGCTACGTTGGGGTTTGTGGTGAATGAGAGGGGAAAGCTGTAGACTAAGCTTGGCATTATTATATCCTGTCCTCCCAATAATGTGTGAGAGAATGTGATTCAAACTGCTGTTGGTCAGTTGAGAACCATTGTACTCCAATCTCACCACCTTGTTCTTGTATGTTAGTCTCCTTCTGTCCCATTCGCAACCCTATATCATGTTTTCACTTATTCCCACCACCACGTTTCCCATTATCGGTCCGTTCTCTTTTTGTTGTTGCTTTAAAGCATTTTGTGCATAAATTTTCTGCTTAACATTTATGGTTAAAAAATTATCAGAGGTGCAGAAGTGGGACATACTGGATGATGCCTTGTGGCATGGCAAATATAGAGCGAAGACAGACATCAGATGAAGCAGATTTTAAAGGCATAATGATTAGACCAGGGCAAACAGATGTAATTCAGTCCTTATTTTCATTACGTGGAAATATGCACATTTCTAACGTAAAGCTGTCATCCTTACAATTATATCATTTCAAAAGCAGCTGAGTGCAGTACCTTGCTGACATAAAGTATTAATTATTGCATAAAAAATAGGATTAGACTGTGTGACCCTTGATCTCATTCGACTCCACTTTACAGCCCTATCTCCATATTGCTTGATTGTCGTAGTGTCAAAAAGTCTATCTTAACCTTGAATATGCTCAGTGACTGTGCATCATAGCCCTCCTGGATAAAGAATTCCAAATATTAATTTCTCTAAATAATAACATTTCTCCTTGTCTCATTCCTAAATGACTACCCATTATCTTTAGACTATAATGCCCCCCTAGTTCTAGAGACTAGGAAATAACTATCCTCTAGCCTGAGCAATTTATGCTTTTCAGTACTTCTAATCTCTAGAGAATAAAGGCTCGTACTACTTCATCTCATCTTGGTAGCACAATCCCTTCATCCCAGAAATCATTCTGGTAAACCTTTGTGTCCCTGCTAAGGCATCTTCCTTGGATAAGAAGTCCAAAGCTTATATTCAGTCTGGTTTCGTCAAAAGCCTTCCTTAATCATACTGCAATGGATTGGAGTATGACTAACATAAATCTGCTTTCCTTATTGCTTGATGTACCTGAATGTTAACTTTGGTTTGTTAACAAAGGCACTCGAGTCCCTTTGGAATATCAACATTTATTAGTTTCTTGATCTTCTAAGCAATATACTGCTTTTCTTTTCCTACCAAAATGGTTTCCTATTTCCCATATTATACTCCAGATACCATATTCATTCCCATTCACTGAATCAGTCAAAATCTCTTTGTAGCCTCTGTGCTTTACTTACAACTTATCTCCCCATCTGGCTTTGTCTCATCTTGTGATCCCCACATTTAAGTCAGATTAAAAGTTTTGGCAAAGAGAAAGGGGGTTGTGAGGAAAATGTTTTTAGAAAGCAAATGATAATGCTTCGAACCTGCTGACTATGAAGGTGGTGGTAGGAGACACAATCAGTGATTTGAAACAAAAGTTGTTTTAACTTGCAGAGCTAGGAGGATAGAGTGGGGGAATGGGGCTGATGGATTACTTCACAGACAGCTAGCATGAACTTAATGGATTGAATGGCCCGTGCTTTAATGATTCTACGACTGAGATAAATTGTAAATAGCTAAGTTCCAATCACTGCTCCTTTTAACCACCCTTCTAGTTTTAACTTGCTAACTCAAAATGGTGTTTTTCTGACTGTTTTCAGTCAGTAAATCAGTTCTTGGTCCACATTAATATATTACCCCAGTCCCATGAACTCAGCTTTATTTAGCAACCTCCTCTGTGGCACCTTCCTGACTGTTTGTCCGGCAAAGGTTTATATTGAAGTTTCCATTATAAATATGGAAATAGGACTTTATAGTGAGAGTGAAAGTCTGATTTTGTTTTTAAAAAAAAATGAGATTTGATTTATGTAATCTTTTAGCATAAGTTCCCATACATGCATCACCCTAATTGGTTTATGCAGTTTCTAAATTTAAGGAATGCTTAACCTCAAGAGGTGGCTCCCCAGAATTTTGATAATGTATACCAAACCAAAATCAGTGCTTGGCTTTAAAAAAAATGTTCTTCAAAATAATTTTTCTAACCATTGACAAATGAACCATGATTATAGCTGTTTCTCTTAACCCTTTTGTTTAAACATGTATGAAATTGTTAATGCATGTTTATAAACTTGTAATTTGGCTGAAATAAAAGAATTGAAAATTTCAATCTAAACTTCTTGCACGTTTTTAGAAACAATGAAATTCAAATGTTGACAGAATATGGGTAATTGACATCCTACCCTTCAACTTGGTTTGCTTACTGTGACATTTTGCCACCTGCACATATTCAAAATACACAGTTACATAGTACACCATATGTTGTTAGGTCTGAAGTATTAGGGTATTGACCCAGGTAAATTGAAGACGTAGCAAAATGTGTCCAAGACAGGTAGTTATTTTCGTGACATTGCTACTCATGGCCATCTCAGTGGTAACAGTCACCAGAGGAGGTGCTGCATTGTTATCATAAGTGAGTTGCAGCAGTGCATCTTATGAATTGTACACACCACGGTTCCAGTATACCTTTTGGAACTGTGGCAAAGGTATTAATTAAACAGGGTGATGTCTCCTCCTTGACCATTGGTGAACATGCCATAACACTGCTTATTTGAAAGTTATAGATGTTGAGGCTTTGGAACTGAGGGGTTATCTTCAAAATGCCCAATCTTTTGCCCTATTCTTGTAATCATGGTGTTAACGTGACTGGCCAGTATGGATCCCCAAAAATAATGGTAGGAGAGTTGGTGAGTGGCTGCTATTTTTCAGCATGTGCTATTAAGGTAACATACTAATTACTTAATTGCAGGGTGTGTGCATGGTTAGCACATTAAAATGCAGAGTAAATGAAGAAGATTTGTATCACGTGAAAACCTGTCTCTGAACTAGAGGCAGAAGTAGTACAGATGTTTAGTTCTCCACAGAATTCGACACTGAGCCACATCAGCAGATAAATATATAGTCAAAATCTTGGTCAAAGAAGTAGGTTTTAAGGCACAGATTTCGGGGGGGGTTTCCAGAGCTCAGGACCCAGGCAACTTAAAGCACAGCAACCATTTGTAGAATTATTAAAACAGAGGATACGTAGGGGGTCAAAAGAGGATGAGTAGGTGAGAAGATGGCAAGGTGACAAAGATTTGAAATCAATTTTAAAATTAAGACATTGGCTTCTGGTTTGGCAGTGTAGGTGAGCAAGGAGTTGGGTGATGGGTGATTGGGACTTGGTGTTAGGATACAGCCTGCTGAGCTTTGTTTGTGCTCAAGTTTATGGAGTGTAGAAAATGAAAGTTTGGCCTGAAGTGCATTGCAACAGTCGAGATAACAAATGCATGGATAAGGTTTTAGTAGCAGATCACTAGTGGCTAGGATGAAGCCTGGTGATTGTAGGGATATATGGTAGGAAGCTCATTTTGAGGTCAGATATGATACCGAGGTGATGAATAGCTAAGGGGGAGGTTGTGGAACAGAGTTTGTGGGTGGCCTTTGAAACCTCAAAGACCAGACTAACTTGGATAAGGCATGCAGGGAGGTAGGAGATAAAAATGAACTTGGGTAGGGGGATGTGGTAACTTGATAGGTGTTTGACCCAGTGGGGTATGGAAAATGGCAAAGACAGTTGAATATCACCATGATTGAGACTAACCAAAGAAGACCATGAACTTACATTTGCTGAAGTGCAAGAGGATGAAAATGAGTTTCTGAAGGCAGTGGTTCCAGGGTGGCCCTGGAATAGTGAGCAGTTTTGGCACAAGAGCAGGAATAGTGAGCAGTTTTGGCACAAGAGCAGAAACAGCGCTTTGATTCAACCAGATTTGATGATTTGCTAAACTTGTTCATAGAATTCCTACAGTGCAGAAAGAAGCCATTTGGCTTATTGAGCTTGCACCAACAACCCATCCCTGTAACCTCATACATTTACCTAGCTAATCTCCCTGACTCCTCAAGGATCATTGTGTGGCCAGCCAACCTAACCTGCACATCTTTGGAGTGTGGGTGCAAATGACAACATCTGGAGGAAACCCATGCAGACATGAGGAGGATGTGCAGACTCCACACAGTCACCTGAGGCTGGAATTGAACACAGGTCTCTGGCACTGATGCAGAAATGCTAACTCCTGTGCCACCGTGCCTTGTTGAGCTCCACAAGTGTTTAAGTCCACACCCCTTGGACTTATGGGAGTGGCTGTCAAGATTGTACTAAGTGCTCAGTAGTTGAAAGAGAGAATAATGGTTTTAATAAAGACTGGGGCATCATAGATGCCCATGTGGTTGAGCAGATTGCTAGCTGCAAAAACATTGTAGTGAATGGTGGACCAAAGGCTAAACAGTTAGAAATTTGGAAGTGGAGTTCTAAATGACACTGGGGACAGTTTTTCCAGGGTGGTCATTTTAAAAACAAAAGTGGGTTGGAAAGGGAATATGGGCGGAGAGTGATAGTAGAAGGTGGTTCAGGATGAACTCGTCTGTGACTGACATGATGGGGTTACTTGAGGTGACAAGGTTGAGAGTATGAGTAGGGGAACGCTTTATGCAGGAGGATAGAATGATGGTTAACTCGGGTGAGAAAACGTAATGAAAAATTGTTCAATACAAGCAACGTGGCTCTTGTACGTTAGGAGCAAGCATTTCAAATCAGTATTGGGTGATCAAATTTTGAATATGGATCAGTTGATTTTTTTCAGTCTGAAAAGAGTGCATTGTAATTATTATGGCATCTTATGTTTGGACTGCATTAAGATAATGAAAATCTTTTTTTTTCAGCCGCTTGACTTGGCTTCTGCACAACTTGCAGCATCAAATGGATGGCAGTTAATAACTTCAACACCAACTGTTGTGACAAAAGATACTGTTGGTAATTTTGTACAAATTACTGGACAGGTACCAGGATCTCCAGTCACTGCCTCTGTACCAACAAGTGGACAATATGTTTTACAAAGCTTGCAAAACCAGCAGGTGTTTGCTGTCGCTCCAGGATCATCCGCAGCTCCAACTGGTGTAGTGCCTAGTGTTCAATATCAAGTTATTCCTCAAATTCAGGCTGGAGATGGGCAGCAGTTACAACTGAGCTTAGCCGCTTCTGGTGCAGATGCAGCATTGCAGCAAGATGGTAATGGTCATATCCAAATTATTCCTGGCTCCAACCAAGCAATAATTGCTGGTAAGACTCCTTCAGGAAACATTCTGACTACGCAGAATCTTATGTCACCAGCTGTTTCGGTTCAGATACAGCAGGGCAATGCTCAAGTCCCTGTGCAGATTCAAGGAGTAGCTTACGGTGGTACCTCTTATCCTGGTCAAGCTCAACTTCTTACTAATGTTCCTGTTGGGTTAACAGGCAATGTTGCTTTTTTACCCATTGGAAACGTTGATGATTCTCTTGGAACAGCACCTACTTCAGATTCCCTGACTCAAAGTAATGCTGCAGCAATTACTACGTCAAGCCCGATGATTATACCTGTTTCATCAGAAGCTATAAATAATATAGATACCTCAGCAAGGACAGATGAGCAAAGCATTACTGGAGCTGTGCAGAATTCTGCTTCTAGTGACTCTAACACTAATATAGCTTCATTTGTGCCAACAACTTCAGTGAGTCATATGGTTGTTTCTGATGACCATATTGATGATGTACAGCAAGCTTCCAGTATTAATTCTGCTGAAACTTCTGATCAGATACAGGCAACAAATGTACTTCATGTGAATCAGGCTACTGTTGATCAAACCCAGTTACAAGACTTACAAGCTTCAACCTCTCAAACAGCTGACCATCAGATTCAATTTCAGTCACATCAGCAATTTACTGTCCAGCCACAGATTGTTCAGAGTATTCCACAGCAGACAATACAGACTATTTCAGGACAAACAATTAGTGCACAAGCCGTTCCTCAGCAAGCTTTGCAGAATCTTCAGCTGCAAGTGGTGCAAAATGCAGGCTCCCTGATATTACGAGCCCCAACATTAACTCCATCTGGAGAAATTACCTGGCAAACCTTTCAGGTACAGAACATCCAGAACTTGCAAAATGTGCAAATTCAGAACGCACCAGCCCAGCAGATAACTCTGACACCGGTGCACACTGTCACGTTGGGCCAAGTAGCATCCAGTGGGGCATTGACGCCAATTGCACCAGCTCCATTAACTGTTAGTAGCCCACAGCTACAGACAGCAACTGTGAATTCGTTCACTTCTTCAAACATTCAGTTGCAACAAGGTGTGCACAATTCAAGTAAGTAGTTGATTTTACTTGACCATTTAAAAAAATTAATAAATTTGAATTTGTTATATTCTCAAAATCACAAACAGGATATTGATGTCATGTAATATCAATATGCAACTTGCCTCCAAGATCCTGCCATTGCTTCTCAATTTGTGTGCTGGTAATGCTCAAGAGCCACCTGTGGTGTTTTGTTTCATGGACGTGTCTGGCCGCCTTACTGGCTAAGATTTATGACTTTTTGTTTTAACTGCTGTTTTGCTGCTGAGAATCTGTTTGCATGTGCATTTAGTCCTGTCATCCAGGACATTAACATTTGGCTGTAAATAGTTGAGACACAAGCACTAATCCCTGTGGTACCCCTCCTGTTACATCTTGCCGACCTGAAAATGACCCATTTACGCCTCTTTGCTGTTTCCTGTTACCAACCCTCGATCTATGCTAATCTGTTACCCCTGCACCATGAACTCCTATTTTGTGCAGTGCCCTTCAATACGGCAATTGTCAAGTTCCTTTTGGAAATCTGAGTAAATCCACAGATTCTGTTTATCTGTGTTGCTTGTTATTTCCTCAAAGAACTCCAAGAAATTAGTCCAACGCTATTTCTCTTTCACAACACCATATTGACTCTGCCTTAATGCATTGAGATTTTCTGAGAGCCCTCTTTGACCTCATTAATAGATTGCAGAATTTTTCCTTTGACAAATGTTCAACCTAAATGGCCTGTAATTTCCTGCTTTCTATCTCCCTCACTCCCTCGAATAGAGAAAATGCTATTTTCCAATCTGATGTGACCTTTCCCAAATCTAAGGAATTTTGGAAAATCCAATGCATTTACTATCTCAGCAGCCAGTTCTCTTAAGACCTTAGGATAAAATCCATCAAGACCTGGGGACTTTTCACTTTTAGTTGTAATAATTAATAATCTAATATTTTCAGCTTTTAGTTCTAATAATTTCCTCATACCTTTAATTGTTTAAGTTCATCCCTTATGTTTTTATGTTGATTGCTAGCTTTCTCTTGTACTTCAATTATTCTTCATTCTTTGCTTTTTTTTATATCCTGTCCAATCTTCTGACCTGTGTCAAAGTTGTGAAATTGTGCGTGTCTTCTTTCATTTTGATACTATCTTTAACTTCCTTACTTGGCCATGGATGATGCTTCCTTCCCTTGGTCTTTCTTTCTCACTGGAATGTATCTTTGCTGAGTATTACAAAATGTCTCCTTCAATACCTGCCACTGCTCATCTGCTTACCTGCCACTTAACCTAATTACCCAGTTCACTTTTGCCAGCTCTGTCTTTATAGCCTCATAATTGTCCCTTGATTTAAGTTTTAAACACTCATTTTAGGTCCATTCTTCACTCCCTGAGACTGAATGCAAACTTATGAAGACTGCTACTTTGGAATGGCTTTACTATGAGATAATTTAATTGATCCAGTCACATTGCAAATTACATGACCTAGATTGCCTGCTCTCTGGCTCTAGCACATGCTGCTCTAAGAAACTTGCCCAAAAACACTAGGATCTCCTCTTCCGGATGTTGCCAATCTGTTTAATCAAATCTACATGCAAGTCAAAATCACCCATGATTAGCACAATACCCTTTTCCCTCTTCCCCCATTTGTTTCTTCCTGTATACCTTCTCTTATAAACTATTCCTACAAGTGACTTCCTATGGTCTCTGTTTCTTATCTCTACCTAAACAGATTCTACATCTTGATCTTTCAAACTAAAGTTATCTTTCTATTGTACTAATGTCATCCTTAATTAACAAAACTATACTTGTTTTTGACATATAGAAGTGTTAAGGGTTATTTTAAGATGTTATGTTCGTTTTCATGAGACGCTTCTGTCCTTGATACAAAGGCAAACACCAACCGCTGTCTCATCCAAAAGTTCTTTATTCTTCTTAAATATGTAAACTGGCAAACCTTTGCTACCCAACTTCCACTCAGTGCTCAGTCAGTTAGCAAAGGCATGCCAAACATTGGGACGGTCTCCCTTATGTAGTTTTTACAATCCTTATGATCACATGTGCCCTGATACAATATAGTTAATCACAAGACACCCTTTGTTCTAGTTAATATTGTTATGTTGCAAGAGAGAACTGTTAAAGGGTAAATTCATTTTGAAACCAAATCAAAAGTTCTTAGTTGCATGTTAACTCCTCTAATATTACATTCTCTCCTTTTATCATTTCATGATAACTTTAAACTTTAGGGAGGGGTTTGGCTGCTGTTATAGGCCAGGCATCGACAAACACATTGTAGCAAGAACAGTGATAATCAAACCACCAGAATAATGGTACCTCACAAGAGGTTATTGCAGAAGGTCGAGGGACATGGAGTTGGGGGTAGGGTGTTAGCGTGGATAGAGGATTGGTTGTCAAATAGGAGGCAGAGAGTGGGGGTCAACGGGTGCTATTCGGATTGGCGGATGGTGACTAGTGGAGTGCCCCAGGGGTCAGTGCTGGGGCCTCAGCTTTTTACCATTTATGTAGATGATCTGGAGGAGGGAACCGAGTGTAGGGTGTCGAAATTTGCTGATGACACCAAGATTGGGGGAACGGCAAATTGTGCGGAGGGTGTGGAGAGTCTACAGAAGGATCTAGATAGGCTGGGCGAATGGGCCAGGAAATGGCAAATGGAATTTAATGTTGGCAAGTGTGAGGTGGTCCACTTTGGTAGGAAGGACTATTACTTACGGGGCGAAAAACTGCAGCAGGCGACGGTGCAGAGGGACCTCGGGGTCCTTGTGCATGAGTCGCAAAAACCCAGCTTGCAGGTGCAGCATGTGGTCAGGAAGGCGAATGGGATGCTGGCCTTCATAGCGAGGGGGATTGAATATAAAAGTAGGGAGGTCTTGCTGCAGCTGTATAGGGCATTGGTGAGGCCGCAGCTGGAGTACTGTGTGCAGTTTTGGGTGCCGCACCTGCGCAAAGATATTTTGGCCTTGGAGGGAGTGCAGAGGAGGTTTACTAGGCTGATACCGGAGTTGAGGGGGTTGAGCTATGAGGAGAGGCTGAATAAACTAGGCTTGTATTCGTTAGAGTTTAGAAGAATGAGGGGAGATCTCATTGAGACGTATAAGATGATGAATGGGATGGATAGGATAGAGGTGTGGAGAGACTCTTCCTGCTCAAAAAAGACAGTAGGACTAGGGGGCACAGCCTCAAGATAAAGGGGGGGGGGGGGGGGGGCGGTTTAGAACGGAGTTGAGGAGGAACTTCTTCACTCAAAGGGTGGTGAATCTCTGGAATTCTCTGCCCGTTGAAGTGGTGGAGGCTACCTCGCTAAATATTTTTAAGACGTGGGTTGATGGGTTTTTGATAAGCGAGGGGATTAAGGGTTATGGGGAGAGGGCGGGAAAGTGGAACTGAGCCACGACAGATCAGCCATGATCTTATTGAATGGCGGGGCAGGCTCGAAGGGCTAGATGGCCTACTCCTGCTCCTGTTTCTTATGTTCTTATGTTCAAATGCATTAACATTCCTCCCCAGTCCCCAAAGAGGCTACCAAAGGGCCACCAACCGGGGGATTGTAGTCCTTAAAGTTCAGCCCCTCGGTTCGAATTTTGTCTGCTGTCTTTTTAATATGCTCAACTAAATCAGTGATATTGTTGGAGGCATCTGGAATGTATGTACAGTACTCAGAGCCCATTAGGGCGCAGGTGCCTCCTGTAGCCGCCAACAAGTAATCTAAAGCCATTTGATTTTGGAGTGCCACCGTCCGTATAGCTATGACTTAAGCTGAAACTTTGGAGATAGCGGCGCTCACATCCTCTATTTTCTCAAGAGCTGATGCCATATTGATCAGCTCTCGAGCTGCCTTTGCTGTCCCAGAGGCGGGAAAGGCTATCGTCCAAAAAACATTGAGCTTCGGCGCTGGTTCTTTTAGATCTTAACAAGGTGTATCTGGGGGTGGAGATGCAGGGAGTCATAATGCCAGACATAGGGGACCACATATGCTAGATAACAAGATCCAGACTAGTCCTGGGGAAGCCAAGGATAGGCGTTATCTCCACAGACAAAATAGGTGCCATTGTACGCTACTATGTTGTTTAATAGAACTGGGTTGAATTGGAATGGAGCCCCCACAGTAGTCCAAAATGATTTGGCTGTAGGGCAATGGACTTTAGGCCTTAGCTTTACCATATTACTACTGGGACTGGTGACATTAAACTGTTGAATGCAGTAACTACAGCCAACAGATTTGGTTTTGTTTCTTATCAGGCAGATGGATGCTCCTTGTTTACAATGAAGTAGGGTGGAGAGTCTGACCTATTATAGTTGGGCTGGTTCTCTTCTCTCTCTCTCTCTCTCTCTCTCTCTCTTCTTCTCCTTCTCCTCCTCCTCCTCCCCCCCCCCCAACTGTGTAGACATCACCACTGATGTTAATTAGCCAATTTCCTCCCGTGGTTTGGGCCCCTTTTCTTATTTCGTCTTTAGCCCTGTTTTGATACAAAATCCACTCTACCATTTCCTTGGTTTTGAGAGGAATAGAGAACAGGGAGATCCCCTCTTTGGCCTATGGTGGTACATGTGAGCAGACTCAACACTTTACATTAAACTTTACGGCATGTTCATAAGATATATACAAAAAGGTGTTAAAGTGAAATTGTCCATTAGTCAGTCCATCTTTCAGGCTTCCTTTCCGTTGATCCGATTGTCCTGGTGCCAGGAAAATAGCTGAAAGACTGAAAAAGGTGAAGATAAACTTCATGATTTATTAGTAGATGTTGGTGTCCACCGTTTAGTCACTCAGATGTATCCAGTGAGGTTGTCTTTGGACCTTGATTATAGTTGGAGTCTGGAGGAGAAGTTGGAATGGTTCTTTCCACCATGGCCCAAGTTTGGGTTGAGCCCAGTCCTTTATTAGCATGAGGTCTCCTATCTGTGGTCCAGGGAAATAGACCTGTGGGTCAGAATCTTGATTTGGTGTCTGTGGAGTTGATCCAAAAGCACACTGTACCTGTGAATGAAGAAACTTAAAAGATGGTGTTAGCTATTGGAAGTACTTCTGCATTTCGTCTCCTGTAAAATGTAAATCTATCTGGATGGATGAGCTTGTATTTGCATCCCAGGGCATCCTGCTTGGTTTACCATAGATTATTTCTGCAGCCGATAGTCCAGTGGTAGAGTAGGGTGTTATTCTCATGCGGTAGAGAGCTAAGGGTAAGACTTTTAACCAATTTAAACCAGTTTCAGATGTTAGCTTGGCTAGCTTAGCTTTAAGGACCCCATTGGCTCTTTCCACTAACCCTGCTGCCTGGGTGTGATGGGCATAGTGGAACTGCTGCTGAATGTGTAATATGTCATATAGTTCTTTATTAATTTTCACTACAAAATGGGGGCCATTGTCCGAGCTAATCTGTTGGGATACCCCAAATCTCGGTATTATTTGTCAGTAACAAATTTACCACTGTTGAGGCTTTATTTGTAGTTGGGAAAGCCTCTATCCATTTACTAAACACATCAATAATTATAAGACAATACTCTGCGCGTGCGGTAATTCGATAAAATCCAACTGAATACTATCAAATGGGCCATCCTGCAAGGGTGTTTTCCCTGGCGAGCACTTTATTCCTTGGCCAATGTTAAACAAGTTGCTATGTGAGACTGAGCAGCCTCGGCTCGTCGGGGATGCCACCAAGTATGAAGCAATGTTCCACTCATTCTCTCCTTCCCCAGGTGGGTGCCAGAGTATAGACAATCAATGAATAAAGGCAGTAATGCATCTGGTGTACAAACTTGGCCAGCTGAAGTAATCCAGAGGCCTTTTGACGCAGAATGCAAATATCCATGCATTTTCCAAAGATCCTGTTCAGAAGCAGGGACGTCCTCCTGTAAGTGACTATATCTGGCATGCTCTGTGTGCTCAGAAAAAGCGAGTGATTTATCGTCTGCTTATTCATGGGCGGCACTGTTAGTTTGGGCTGTCACAGCCTTTTTGGCAGCATAGTCAGCCCTGGCACTAACCTTGGTCACTGCCAATTTATCGGCAGCGTGGGCGGTACGTTTAATAATGGTCAGTTGTTTAGGGAGGAGGATGGCTTGGTGAAGATTGTGAACATAAAGGAGAGTTTTGGATGGGAGTCCCCGAAGAGGTAAGGAAACCTCTTCAGGCCCATAATTGGCCGAAATCGTGGGTGACCCTGAAAACATAACGGGAGTCGGTATAAATGTTTGCGGGTTTGTTTGCAGCAAGGATGCAGGCGCGGGTGAGGGCAAAGAGTTTGGCTTTTTGCACGGAGACAAAGGGTCGAATGTGGCCGCCTCCAGAGAGGTAGTATCGTTTACAACTGAGTACCAGAAATGGGTCTCCCAGAGGGAGAGAGGGAGGAACTGCTGTCAACGTATTTGACGTGTCTTGAGTTTCCTCCTTACTTTTTGTTTCTGTTCGGGCCGTTCCCTCCTTTTGGGGAGCTGCCCCCTTTTTCTTTGCCCGAATGTAATTTAAGTTTGTTTACTTGGTTCGATCCGAAAGACCAAGTCAGTAAGGTCTGGACAAGACGAGGTCAAAAAGTGGTTCCGAAGTAAGCAATCATGAGGGGGTTGCAGGAGGTCGTTGGGGGGAGCAGTCAGGGAAGTGGCTGGATTAACAGTGGAGCAGAAGAAAAACTTAGTACTTTGAAACAACAGTGGCATGCCAGATATGTCGGGAGGTACCTCCGTTTTTTTTTCTTTCCTTAGTTCGGCCTGCCGCTCTAGTCCTTTTCTCAGCCTCGTCTCTCCCTTTCCAACTTCTCTTGTTCTGCTCCTTCTTGGCCTTCTCGTGCTTCTCTCATTCCTATTCAACATTTCCCAAGTTTTGTGTTTTCCTCCATCATCATGTTCACTGATCCATCTCCAAGGTGCATTATCCTCCCAGCTGGCCAGCTTTGATTTTTTGGTTGCTTCCTTTCAGTCGGCACAAGTAGTCACGTCTCCAACTTCACCTAATTCCCACCCTTTACTTTTTTTCTGAAAACAATTTAATACTCCACAAGGACAAATAGACTTTAACAATTCCTACTCTCAATCACCTACATTTGACAAGCAACCAGACCACACAAACATACATACAAAAACTATTCAAATTATTAGCTCAACCTTAGATTTTCTCTAATCAATTTTCCAACTTGCCAATTAATTTATAATAATTTCCCTAGTAATTCCCACCCGTTACTATGTTTCAGAGGACTCGAACCTCAAATTCTACCGACCTAGGGACTCGAACCCTGGCCATCGGGGGACTCGAACCTCCTGGATTTAATATACCAAAACCCTGGGGACTCTAACCATCTGATGTCTTAACAGATAAACCTGGGGACTCTAACCACCACGGTAACCGGGGGACTCAAACTTCCCGGTGTAGGACTAGTCGGTGTTCAAGGATGTAAGCTGTCTCCGGGTTCCGTCAATACAGGGCCTTGGGGGACGAGGGGTCTACTGGGTATTAGTTCAGTGCGGGAGACCAAGGTTAATCTTACCTTTGTGGGCCAGTCCGTCTCGCATTACCGACACCCGGACGTCACTTATTCAGTCTACCTTGGACGTCTATATATGTTGGAACCCTGCTCTGCAGTGCCAGTTGTTACGTTTGATTTCGCGAGACTCTTCCGTCCTTGATACAAAGGCAAACACCAACCGTTGTCTGATCCAAATGTTCTCTATTCTTATAGAACATAGAACAGTACAGCGCGGTACTGGCTCTTTGGCCCTCTGTTGTGCCGAGCTTTGTCCGAAACCAAGACCAAGCTATCCCACTCCCCATTCAGAAGCTGTATGCTGAATTTTGAACAAGTTTGCACTTATGTCACGTTATTGCTTCAAAGAAAATAAACCATGAGGCACTTGTGATTCATCACATATGTAAGCTGGCAAGCCTTTGCGACCCAATTTCCACTCGTGCTGGGAGTCAGTTAGCAAAGGCGTGCTGAACAATGGGATGGTCCCACTTTATGTAGCTTTTACAATCCTTATGATCACGTGCAGTCTGATACAATATAGCTAATCACAAGACACCTTTTGTTCTAGTCAGGTTAACCATGTCCAAGGTCGTAATATTGTTATGTTGAAAGAAAGAGAACTGTTAAAAGGTAAATTCATTAATCACAGATGTCTTCAGCTTGTCATTTTGAAATCAACTCAAAAGTTCTTAGTTGCATGCGATGTTAACCCCTTAATATCTCAAAGAAACTTAAGTTGATAGCAAAATTTAAAGAAACTGGATCCATGTGTGCATTTATTGTATAGAAACCTAGTTACTCTTGCCCAGTTTGAGGACAGTTAGTTGCTCTTACAAACAAGTATTTTAGTAATTATATTCAGATGTTGCAAGCGGTGTATTTTAATGTTACTTTGATAGGGCAAATCTAGTGTAACCAGTGTCAAGTGTCAGTGTTCTAGTGTAACCAGTGTCAAGTGGACTGAATCAGGTTTGAAATGTCTTCTGGGGAATAAAATGTTTCAGAAACTGTGTATTGTCCAGTTGATGCTACTTCACATATTGAAGGAACAGTCAATGGGGATTTTTTTAAAACTGGAACTTGTGGGAAGGGGAGGAAATGCTAGTAGGTGTGATAAATGGGCGTGAACAAGAACATATTCAAAGCTGCTATTATTGATGATTGAGACTCCAGATACACGAAGGCAGAGTTGATTCTGCTTCTGCATTGTGTCATATGCTAAGATCTTGGCTAGTTTTAATAATTCTAATTAATCTTTTTTTCGGCTTAATAATCCTCTAGTTTTTGGTGTTCAAAATGGGGCAGGATGGCTTGTTAATGAAGGACAGGTTGAGGATAGCTGATCAACACTGAATTGCATGGCATGTATAATTCCAAAGTTAGTGATATTGTTCATTGGTAAGGGATCCCAACTGAGACATCACAGCACCCAGCATTTCAGCTGTAGCCTAAGTTTGAGTCTGGGTACAGTTTTTCCTGGGTGATTGTTCAAAACTATTGTTATGCATAAAAACAGGGAATCTCAAGTAGATCCCTCAAGGTTTTTTCAGAGACTAAGTATTGAACTTAACTTCAACTAATGCAAAGACTCATGACTGGGTATCCTGGTGAAAGATGTTTCTTTATTGAACAATGCATGCTGGGAATCTCTGAAGTTGCATCACATCGACAATATAATTATACAATTTCCAAAAGTTGTTTTACATGCGCACTGGCTCATCTGTTGGAAAAGAACCAGTGTACAAGTCGCTTATTACTAAATGTCATATTCCTTGGCCAATTACAGATATTCTCTGACAGCATGGAACAATAAATTCTAGTGGTTTCTTCCTGGCTTTCTTATGGCCACCTGGCCTAAGTTCCTATTTGGAAATATACTTGGCCTATTCATTAGCTGTCTGATATCCTTGTTCAATGGATGTCTCGTTCACTGAGCTGTCTGGCACACATGCTGATAAGAAGTATGCTTCCATGTGTGTATTGTTACAAGGAATGTGGTTCACTTTTCTGACCTATTTTCCCATGATGCCTCAGAACCCTTTGCCACTAGCCAAGCTCTATGCTTCTTTAATAACACACTTTTTAGAAATAAATGTTTAAATTCTCTAACTGTAGTTATGTGTTTCAATGCAGACAGTATATCTGTAAAATATGTATAAGGTAGTCTGTCATACTTATCTAAGATAATCCTAAGTTCTAACAGTCTTTATTAGTGTTTTAAATCCCAGAGAATTCTGAGTCCTCTAACACCTTCGGATCAGCATGTTGTATGAGACCGGTTTCTTCCCAAAATTGCTTTTGCCTATGTTCCCAAATTCCAAAGAAGCAGCAGACACAGTCAACGTTCTGTTGTGATTTCTGTGAGTTGTCTTGAATGTGTCTCTGATATTGTATTTACATAGTTCTATTTCTCCAAATATAGCCAAGGCATCTCCAACGCTGGCTTATTTTTCTTTCCCTGTACTATTCCCTAAAAAGCTCCCTTTGCTGCCGCCTTCACTTTCATTTGCTGTTTTTCAATTGCTTCATAGATAAAAGGTAAGGATTCATGTTATGGGAGTAAATATAATGGTATGAATAGAAAATTGGTTAACCCAGGAAGCAGAGTTGAACATGTTTTGGATTGGATGCTACAGCCCTTTGTTAGTGAAACCACGCCTGGTACTGTGATGTTTTGGTTTCCTTACTCGCGGATGTAATTGCATTTGAACCAGTTCGGAGAAGGTTGACTCAATTAATCCCTGGGGTGACGGTATTATGAGGAAAGATTGAGCAGGCTGCCTATGCACATACAGAGCCTATACATACAAAGCTTATACACATTGGATTTTAGAAGCATCAGATCGTATTTAGAATCATTGAATCCCTGCTGTACAGAAGAAGTAAAAAGTCGGACTAAAACCTGGTGTTGTCAAACCTATTTATTTGATAATATACTCACTAGCTTTCGGGGTTACCCCCTTCGTCAGGTGAATGGGGACTCTCCATTCACCTGACGAAGGGGGTAACCCCGAAAGCTAGTGAGTATATTATCAAATAAATAGGTTGGACTAAAACCTGGTGTTGTCAGACTTTTTACTGTGTTTACGCCAGTCCAACGCCGGCATACCCACATCATGTACAGAAGAAGGCCATTCATTTCAATGAGTCTGTGCCAACAATCTCACCCTGGCCTTATCCCTCTAACCCTCTGTATTTACAGCTTGTCCCCTGACACTAAGGGGCCATTTAACACGGCCAGTTAACCTAACCTGCACATTATTGGCCTGAAGTGGAAACCCTCCAGAACGTGCAAACCCCACACAGTCACTTGAGGCTGGAATTGAACCTGGGTCTCTAGTGCTGTGAGCCACCATGCTGCCCCAGTTTAATGAAACATAAGATTCTGATGAATTTGACAGGGTAGATGTTGAGAAGATATTTCTTTTTGTGGAGAAATCTAGAACAAGGACGTACTGTTTAAAAAAAGTTTGAAGTTTTCAATTTAAATCAGATTTTTTTTGTCTCTTATTGTCATTAGTCTAGGGAATATTTTTCCCCAGAGAGCAGTGGAAGCTAGATCACTGAGTACTCATGAGGCTGAGTCAGATTTTGTGATGAGCAAGGAAGTCCAAAGCTATTGGATGGCAGAAAAGAAAGTGGAGTTGAGTTTGCAGTCAGATCATCTGTGATCTTATCAAATGGCGGAGCATCCTTGAGGGCTCGAATGGTCTACTCCTAATTCTTGGGTTCTTTATGGAGAAGGGTTGTAAATTCCAGGGATCAATATTGGGTCTACTTTTCTGTTTTATAAATATTTTGGGCATGCATATAGGAAACTAATTCTTGAGATTTACTATCCTAAAAGTAGAGCTTTGATAAACTGATGATTGAATAAATATGATATAATGTCTTTTGAGGAAAATATGTAGAAGTAAGCATATGCAAGATGCTGAAAGATGTAAAAGAGCCAACACCTAGATTCAGTACATTGCTTAGCAAATGCAAAGCTTAAGTTCAGTAAAGCTGTAAAAAGGCTAACGAGGTTTTCTGTTTTATTATTAGGAGCATAGAGTACTGAAGTGAAGAAAAAAATTAGAAATTTATGCAAAATCCCATATCCTTTTGTTCGCATTTTTATTGTCAATGCCACAATAATATCAACCTCAGTACTATTTTAGATCCTTCACTGCTGAAACCCCATTTGTGTTTTGAAACTTTGCAACTCTGGCAGTTTTCCTGCTGCAGGGATGATGTGTCTACCTTTTAATGGAATTCCAACTTTGATTATGGAATTCTGCCTTCCCCCCCAGTGTCTGCGTCAGCCTATCAGTACTGCTTGCTTTGCATATACAAAATCTGGCAAGGTCATGTTCTGTTAGAATAGACTTGATCTCTGTAGTGCGTGTACTAACTGCATTTAATGTTCAAATGTTCATCTCACTTGGGTGATTTTGTACAAAAGCATTGGTCCACTGTTTTGACAGTAATTGAATGTAAATAAGGAGAAAACTATTGTTTCTACCCTCTTAGTCTAATAATTCCACCCATTTGAGGAGGAATAGAAAAATTTGCATTTCAAAAAAATTGCTATAATTTTCTGGTCCCTCGTGCTGCAGTGACTTTGCACTGTGTAGATTTCTTGTCACATTTTCAGACCTTTTTTCTTCACTGATCCCTGCTGCTTTCATCCTTTTACTCTGAATATATACTGTCCTGCTGATCCAAAATTTCTGTACTTCTGAATTATATGAACTCTGTATCTCCCTCGTGCCTTAAACGCAAAGTCTTATAATTCGTCCCATTTTATCTGCAAAGTAGTGTTCTCCATATTTTCTGCTTCCATTTTCTTCTACCTCTGGACAATTCAGTACTCTGGAATGTTGCATTTTGTGCACTCCCTTTTTGATGTCACCATTAGTCCTATTCTTTGCAATTCCTTCCCAAAGCCCCTGCAGTTCTCTCAAATTGTGAAAACCCATGCCTTAAACCAAATATTTGATCACCCCATCTTTTCCCTTTTCTTTGACTTTTTTCTGCATGTCTATCTGCTGAGGACTTTGGGAAGGTACTACATAAATGCAAGATTGTGGGTATTCAATTAATGTCCTGATCTCATTGCTTGATTATTATTTGTTAAACTTGCATTGCTACATTTATCCTACTATTCAAATTATAGGTTGCCAGAAAGAAAGTGGGCACTTAGTGTAAAATGCTTGCATCGTGTTCATCAAGCCCAGGCTCAGCTGACTGCGTGTTGTTGTTGCAGGATATAAAGTGTAATAGAAATTTGGAATTGATCATACACAGTTTTCCAGTTCAAGTGGTTGGATTGGTGGGATTGTATGAGCTTATTATGTTCAAACTACTAGAGAAATGTGGATTGATTGTCACCATATCCCTTGGACAAGATTTTGACAGTATTACTGTAAATTTTAGCTATGCGATTAAACCATGTGGCATAAACACCTGTGAGTTAATTACCATGATTCCAGTTAGTGTGAAGGCTCAGACATTGTCAATGTTCCTTGTAGGTTTGACTTAGTTTCTGCTACCTTCTCTGGTTGCAGTTTAATCCTAGAGCTTTTTCAATACACATGGACCCCAAGTATTTGTAAATTTCCATTTGGATATGATTTGGCTTGAAAATAGAGTGTCACTACTAGTGCAATTTGATCTGTAGACATAGTTCTGTCTTTCATCGAGTATTCACATTTAGATGACTCACCATCTCTTTTGAGCTCTAAAGAAGTCATATGGATTCAAAAGTTAACGCTATTTCTACTTCCACAGATACTGCCAGACCTGCTGCATTTTCTGTTTTTATTTCCAATTTCTAGCTTCCACAGTATTTTGTTTTACATCTGTTTTGAGGTGGGTTTTTTTGGAGGCTTGTTAGAAATTCAAGTTGTAACCTCAGTGTGTGAGTTTGAATATTGATGGTATGTTATTTTGCTTTTGATCTCAAATTCTTCTACATATCCACTTTCCCTTGATTCTTGACATGAGGCAAAATAATATTGACTAACCTGAAATCCTAATTTTTCTTTTCATCACTCTTCCACTGAATACTGGAGCAGTGATCCACAACATGAGATCCCAACCCACAGTTGATTCGTTGGATTTTTCACATCCATAGATTTAATACCTTGTTGATTGAACTGAGTCAGTGGGAAGAATATTTTTTGCAGCCATACCTATGGCTTTGGTCGTAAGTTCTATCAAATATGGCCAACTACAATTTGATCAGTAATGAATTGGATCTATATTTGAAATAGCTGATGTAGTAAAATATCTTCACATACTGAAATTTTAAGGTGTTTTCTCTTGGTAAACATTCAAGCTTCACATGCTTCCCTAATTTTGGTTTTGACAATTTTTTTTCCCTTTCGAAGCCTGTACTTGTTATTGCTGTTCAGCATTCCTGAAATTGAAATGGCATTTTGTTTAAACTAGTGATTCATTGAGGTCTGGAGAACAGTATCTCATTTAATTCAGTTTGATATTATGAAGCCATGATCTTACCCCATATCTTCTGATACGGGTACCAGAATTTCTGGGAAATGTCACGGATTTCAGTGACCTCATATCCTCTGAACTCGACTTTCCCAAACATCTTTCACATTTTCCCATTATCTCCACTTGCAGGTCAAGTGAAATGTAATAACCTTCCCAGTTATTTACGTAAGAACATAGAAATCGGAGCAGGAGTAGACCATCTAGCCCCTCAGGCCTGCCCTGCCATTCAGTAAGATCATGGCTGATCTGATAGTGGTTCAGTTCCACTTAGCCACCTGCTCCCCATAACCCTTAATTCCCTTATTAGTCAAAAATCTATCTGTGACTTAAACACATTTAACAAGGTAGCCTCCACTGCTTCAATGGGCAGAGAATTCCAAAGATTCACTTCCCATTGGGACAAGAAGTTCCTCTTCTAAATTGACTCCCCCTTATTTTGAGGCTGTGCCCTCTAGTTTTTGTTTCCTTTCTAAGTGGAAATAATCTCTCTGCCTCTACCCTGTCTAGCCCCTTCATTATCTTATATATCTGTATAAGATCTCCCCTCAGCTGTCTAAACTCCATTGAGTACAGGCCCAGTCTACTCAATCTCTCCTCATAAGCTAACCCCTTCATCTCCGGAATCAACCTGGTGAGCCTTCTCTGCAGTCCCTCCAAAGCGAATATATCCTTCCTTAAATAAGGGGACCAAAATCGTACACAGTACTCCAATTGTGGCCTCACCAGTACCCTGTACAATTGCAGCAAGACCTCTCTGCTCTTATACTCCATCCCTCTCGCGATAAAGGCCAACATTCCATTTGCCTTCTTGATTACCTGCTGCACCTGCAAACTGAGTTTTTGTGATTCATGCACAAGGACCTCCAGGTCCCTCTGCACAGTAGCATGTTGCAATTTTTCACCATTTAAATAATAGTCCATTTTACTATTATTTCTTCCAAAGTGGATAACCTCACACTTGCCAACGTTATACTCCATCTGCCAGATCCTTGCCCACTTAGCCTATCCAGATCTCTCTGCAGACTGTGTCCTCCATGCAACTTGCTTTCCCACTCATCTTTGTGTTATCTGCAAACTTTGTTACCCTACGCTCAGTCCCCTCGTCCAGATCGCCTACGTATATGGTAAACAGTTGAGGCCCCAGCACCGAACTCTGCAGCACGCCACCAGTCACCAACTGCCAACCAGAAAATCATCCATTTATTCCGACTCTCTGCTTTCTGTTAGCCAATTCTCAATCCACACTAATACTTTACCCCGAACTCCGTGTACCTTAATCTTATGCAGCAGTCTTTTGTGAGGCACCTTATCGAATGCCTTCTGGAAATCTAAAAACACCACATCCACTGGTTCCCCTCTGTCAACTGCACTCGTTACATCTTCGTAAAAATCCAGTAAATTCGTCAAACATGACTTTCCCGTCATGAATCCATGCTGCGTCTGCTTGATTGAGCTATTCTTTTCCAGGTGTCCTGCTATTTCTTAATGATGGATTGCAGCATTTTCCCAACCACGGATGTTAAGCTAACCGGCCTGTAGTTACCTGCCTTTTGTCCACCTTTTTTAAACGGTAGCGTTACATTATTTGTTTTCCAATCAGCTGGCACCTCCCCAGAGTCCAGCGAATTTTGATAAATTACAAAGGTTGTAAAAGTCCCTTAAACTCCCCTTTGAAATTTTACGGCTGAAAAACCAAGTCCACCTCTTTACAATTTTTAAAAGTCCAGTCTATTTACCTGTAAATCCAACTGCATCTAGCACCTTTGTCTTAACTGCCACAGCCAAGCTGTCTCCCTCAACCTTCCCTCCCTCTCAGTTAAATTAATCATGTGCACACACAGGCACAGCCTTTGCAGAATCCCACCATATTCCCAAAATATTTAAAAATCCATCTTAATACCTTCCTCACACAGATAAATGTCATAATTTCAAAAGATGTTTTTATTTTCTCAACTAACTTTGTATTACTTGTACTTGTACAAAAACTGGTACTCCAATATGCATGCATCAATTGTGAATATAAATGCAATTTTTTAAAGAAAAGTTGGATCTAGTCCACTCAATTTCATAACATCCAAGTCCTTTCGAATTTAAGCTCTTGACAACACATCTGCAATTAAATTTCATCAGCCACATGCATAATTTCTAAATTCAACAGTTGCAATAATGAACTCCACTGGAACAGTCTGGTATTTTTGTTTTGAAGCTTTTCCAGAAACTTCAAAGGATTGTGGTCAGTATATATAACTGTCTGCAGAATCGTTTGCAACATACGATTCAAGATACTGCAAAGCTAAAAACAGGCTTTCAAAGTCTATTTTTCTATAGTTGAATATTTCTTCTGATATACTTTCAACTTGCATGAAAGCTACTGGTTTCTCAAGTCCCAGTTCATCATCCTGTAGCAACACAATGCCATTACCCACCATCACTGGTGTCAGCAGCCATTTTAAATCGCTCTGAATAATCAGGTATGGCTAGTGCAGATGTAGTAGTTAATACAGCTGTTAAGCTGCCAAATGCATTCTAGCTCTCCTGTGTCCATTGGGATCTTTTATTCCTTATTAACTATCCAGTCAATGGAGCAACTACACTGCTGAAATTTCAATACAATCTACTCATGCCCAGAGATCTCAAAAGTTTGTTCCTCAAGTCATCAATATAAATAGCACAGTTGTTCAGTCATTTTGTTAGTCTCTGAAATATTGATGGTGCATTTTTCATATCAAAGAGCATTACTTTGCATTGATATAGAACATCTGGTATCACAAAAGCTGATCTCTCTTTTTTGCCTTTTCCAATGGGGACACTTGCCAGTAACCTCTCAGTAAGTCAATCTTTGCTATGAATGTTGTCTGTCCCACTCTTTTCAATACAACTCTCCTATCGTGGAATAGGATGTGAATTCACCTTTGTTACTGTGTTCGCTTTGCAGTAATCAATACATAGTATTTGTGATGGATCCAATTTTGGCACCATTACGATGGCTGAACTCCAATTACTGTGACTGAGCTTAACAATGTGCATGAAATCCTTTGATTCCAATCATGTGGGTGATCTTGACTTTATGTGCTAATCATAGTCTTAAGTTTGATGCCACATTCCTAAATCATTGCTTTAGAGCCATTTACTGACGACCTGAATCGCTTATTTCCTAGGTTGTTTGTTATTATTTTAACCATCTGTGGCATGAAATTTGAACCATGATCCAACTATATTTCTTTGGTAATCCATATCTTGTAAAAAAAAAACTTGGTCATCTCTTCTACACGTAAGGGTATTGCTTCTGGAAATTTCATGGACATATCCATAATTGTACTGTTCTCCATTTTTAGTCTTGGAGGAGCACTACACAATCAGGACCCATGAAAAGGTTCCTCAAAAGCTGGACTTGGAATTATTATCACTTAATGTGTTATGTGCTTAATAGAATTATTATATAGTTCAGGTCAACAGAAATTTTTTTTGTATCCTAGTTTGAATTTTCCCAATTCCCAAATATCCAGCCATTGAGATTTCATGAACCACTCTTACAATTTCATTCTGGTACACAGGTGGTATCACTATTGTCCACATTTCATCTGCAGGGACAAGAGGTGCCTCCATTTCCTCACTAATATGTTTTCTTCTATTTTAAGTCTGTGTCTGTGACATCTTCATATAATTTGGAAACAATCATGGATACTCTTTCCATAGAACCTCTGCTGATTATATCTCAACAGGTCCCTCTACAACATAGACAACATTTGTGATCTGATGAATTCATAAGAGCAACAATGATAAGGCTTTTCATAAGTTCCCATGTGAAACTGGCCTGCCAAAGAGATGGATCAAATTCTTTGGATCTGTCCTCACTGAGGAGGACATGACCTTCCAAAAATACTAGGGGATAGGGTCTGGCATGAAGGAGGAACTAAAATAAATCTTCATTATTCAGGAAACTGTATTGGGGAAATTGCTGGGATTAAAAGCTGATAAGTCCCCAGGGCCTTGATGTTCTGCATCCCAGAGGATTTAACGAAATGGCTCTAGAAATAGTGGACGCGTTGGTGATCGTTTTCCAGCAGTCTAGTTCCAGTGGATTGGGGGGTAGCTAATGTAACCATACTTTTTCAAAAGGAGGGAAGAAAAAAGACTGGGAATTATAGACCGGTTAGCCTGACATTGGTGGTGGGGAAAATGCTGGAGTTAATTATTAAGAATGCAATAACTCCACATTCGGAAAGTGGTGATAGGATCAATCCAAGTCAGCGTGGCTTCACTAAAGGGAAGTTGTGCTTGACAAATCTTCTGGCATTTTGAGGTTGTGACCTGGATAGGGAACTGGCTGGCAGATGAGAAGCAGAGTGTGAAAATGAATGGGTCCTTTTCAGAGTGGCAGGCAATGACTAGTCGGGTACTGCAGGGTTCAGTTCTGGGACCCCGGCTATTCACAATATACATTAATGATTTGGACAAAGGAATTGAATGCAATATCTCCAAATTGGCAGGCGACACAAAGCTGGGTGGCAGCGTGTGCTGTGAGGAGGATGCTAAGAGGCTTCTGGGTGACTTGGACAGGCTGGCTGTGTGTGGTTATCCACTTTTGCAAAAACAGGAAGGAAGATTATTATTTGAATGATGGCAGTTTAGTAAAGAGGGCAGTGCAACGTGACTTGAGTGTCATGGTGGAACAGTTGCTGAAGGTTGGCATGCAGGTTGAGCAGGCGGTAAGGAAAGCTAATGGCATGCTGGCCTTCATAGCAAGAGGATTTGAATATAGGAATAAAACTTGTCTTGCTGCAGTTATACAGGACATTGGTGAGGCCACACCTTGAGTTTTGTGTTTTGGTCTCATGGTCTGAGGAAGAACATTCTTACAAGTGTGGGAGTCCAGTGAAGATTCACCAGACTGCTTGAATGGCAGGTTTGATGCGAAGAGAGACTGGATCAACTGGGTTTGTACAGACTGGAATTTAGAATGTAGGAGATCTCATAGAACCATATGGCCTACACCTGCACCTTATTTCTACGTTTCTGTAATCTAGATATATAATTCCTGAGAAATTGAACCCCTGCAATGGGCATTTCTCTGCTGTCCCCAGCAATGAGATCTGTTACTTTAGAATCACTTTTAAACTCTCCATGGATTCCACCAACACTTTCTCTTGCTATAACTCTTCTGGACTGCAGATGGTACTATCCTGTAACATTAATGACTGTTGGCCCCAGTACTTAAGGATTTTTTCTGCTCGTCATGGAACTCCACATTTAAAATCTTTTATAACTTGTCCATCCCAACTTCCTTGGGTAGGTTGTGAACATATTCCTCCCTGGCTAATACTGACTCTTCATTCTTCTGCCTTGTAATTGCATCTCTTGAGTTTATAGCACTTTTAAATAAAACGAGTGAAGGAGCAGAGAGAGAGCTAAGATTTTACCTGTTAAAAACCTGTTTAAAATAAGTTTAAAGCACTTTGTTCTTTGTAGAACTGTTTAAAGCATTTATTTATTGTATTTACTGCTTTAAGAATTCTGAGGGAGTGGTTAGCAGGCAGTTGTGGGACATCAGCTTTAAATCAGCGCCAGGTTTAAAAGGAGGCCTGGTGTAGACAGCGGGCAGCGGAGTGAGTGGGAAGCAGAGTGAGCTACTAGGGCTTAATATCAAAAAGGGCTTGAAGGAAAAAAGGCCAGGTGAGTTCGTTTGAAAAACAAAAAAAACAAAAAAAAATTTTTTTCAAAACTACTACAGTGAATAATGGAGGGGCATGTGATGTGTGGTTTCTGTATGATGTGGGAACTGGTGGACCCCAGGGTCCATCCCAGTGACCATGTCTGTAGTAAGTGCAGGTTGCTGGAGGAGCTCCAGCTCAGGGTAAATGAGCTGGCCTCTGAGCTACAGACACTGAGGCTCATCAGGGGGAGAGAGGGTGCCATTGTCAATGGGGTGCAAGTGACATTCACCCCCCCTAGACTGGCTAACTCTAAGGGTCAGGGACAAGAGGGGGCTGCTGGGAGGAGGAAGGGGGGTGAGGAGCGGAGGCCTCAGCCTCTTAATCTGCATAACAGGTTTGAGGTTCTTGCTTCCAGGCTGGACGAGAACGAGGCAGGTGAGGTTAGTGAGCAAACTGCACACGGTACAGTGCTGCAGCAGGACATAGGCAAAGAGAAGGGGAAAAGGAACGTAGTAGTGATTGGGGATAGTGGGGTGAAGGGTATTGACACTGTCCTTTGTCACAATGACAAAGTGCACAGAAGGGTGTGTTGTCTGCCTGGTGCTCGGGTACGGGATGTCGCAGCTGGGCTGCAGAGGAACCTGGAGTGGGAGGGTCAGAATCCGGTCGTTGTGGTACATGTGGGTGCCGGCGACGTAAGCAAAATGCAGACTGAGGATCTGGGGAGGGAGTATGAAAAGCTGGGAATGGAATTAAAAAGTAGAACCGACAAGGTGGTTATCTCTGGGCTACTGCCTGAACCGTGTGCAGATGGGCGTAGGGTTGACAGGATTAAGGAAGTGAATGGGTGGCTCAGGGATTGGTGTGGGAGGAATGGTTTTGAATTTATGGGGCATTGGCACCAGTATTGGGGTAGGTGGGACCTGTTCGGGCAGGATGGGGTTGGTCTGAACCGTGCTGGGACCAGAGTGCTGGCGAATCGAGTAAGGAGGACTGTAGACAGGGCTTTAAACTAATTAGGGGGGGGGGAGGGTGCGAGGGTAGGTGATGTTACGAGGTCTAAAGTTAAGGAGAGGGTACAGGTAAGGGAAGAGGCCGAGGATGTCCCAATAATAGAGGGAGTAGGGAGCGTGAGTATAGTTGGTGGCGTTGCGGCAAATAGGGTCCAGGTGAAGGCTGGGATGAAAGCACTTTATCTGAATGCACGAAGCATTCGGAATAAAGTGGATGAGCTGGTGGTGCAGATCGACGCAAATGGATACGATCTGGTGGCCATTACAGAGACGTGGCTACAGGGTGACAGGGACTGGGAGCTGAATGTACAGGGCTATCAAGTGTTTAGGAAGGATAGGCAGGAGGGAAAAGTGGGGGGGGGGGGGGGGGGGGGTGCGCGTAGCTCTGCTGATTAAGGATAGCATCACGGTGGTAGCAAGGGGTGATATTGGAGCCAAGGAACAGAGGGTGGAATCGTTGTGGGTGGAGATTAGGAACAGCAAAGGGAGGAAGACGCTGGTGGGTGTCGTCTATAGGCCCCCGAATAATGATCTGGAAATGGGGCGGGCTGTTAACGCACAAATAAGTGCGGCGTGCAGGAATGGGACGGCCGTAGTTATGGGGGTTTCAATCTGCATATTGATTGGTCGACCCATGTTGGACGCGGGGGGCTCGAGGAAGAGTTCTTGGAATGCTGCCGGGATAGTTTCCTCGATCAGTGTGTGTTGGAGCCGATGAGGGAGCGAGCTATCTTGGATCTGGTGCTATGTAATGAGGCGGGTAGAATTAGGGACCTTGCGGTGAAGGATCCTCTTGGGGAGAGTGATCATTGTATGGTGGAGTTTCTGGTGCAGATGGAGGAGGACAAAGTGGGTTCCCGGACACGCGTCCTTTGTTTGAATAGAGGGGAGTACGGTAGGATGAGAGAAGAATTGGCGAATGTTGACTGGGGGAGCGCGTTGGAGGGAGGGTCTGCTGAGGAGCAGTGGAGGATCTTTAAGGAGATCTTTCTTGGTGCTCAGCGGAAATTTATTCCGATGGTCAAAAAGGATAGTAGGAGGAGAGGTAATAAGCCGTGGATAACGAAGGAGGTGAAGGAAAGTGTTAAACTAAAAGCGGAGGAATTTAGAGTAGCTAAGAGTAGTGGGCGAGAAGAGGATTGGGAGAGGTTTAAATATCAACAAAGATTGACAAAGAAGTTGATAAAGAAGGGTAGGAGAAACTATGAAGCTGGGCTAGCGCTTAATATAAAAAAGGATAGCAAGAGTTTTTATAAATATATAAAAAGGAAGAGGCTGGCTAGGGTGAATGTTGGTCCTTTAGAGGATGAGAAAGGGGACCTAGTGGTAGGGGATGGGGATATGGCTAAGGTATTGAATAACTTTTTTGTTTCTGTCTTCACGGAGGAGGACGTGAATAATTTGCCGGGTGTTAGCGATGGAAAGGTGGTGGGACTGGAGGGTCTTAATGACATTACTGTTACTAGAGAGGCGGTGCTTGACAGACTGGAGGGGCTGATTGTGGACAAGTCCCCAGGACCGGATGGAATGCATCCGAGGGTTCTGAAAGAAATGGCGGAGGTGATAGTGGATGCCTTGGTGGTTATTTTCCAAACGTCGCTGGATTCCGGGGAAGTGCCGGATGATTGGAAAACGGCTAATGTTACGCCATTGTTTAAGAAGGGTGTCAGGCAAAAGGCGGGGAATTATAGGCCGGTTAGTTTAACGTCTGTGGTAGGTAAAATGTTAGAATCTGTCATTAAGGAGGAAATTGCGAGGCATCTTGAAGGGAATTGCTTGATAGAGCAGACGCAGCACGGTTTCATTAAAGGGAAGTCGTGTCTGACAAATTTACTGGAGTTCTATGAGGATGTGTCTAGGGCGGTGGATAGAGGAGAGCCGGTGGATGTGGTCTTTCTAGATTTTCAGAAGGCGTTTGACAAAGTGCCTCACAAGAGGTTATTGCAGAAGGTCGAGGGACATGGAGTTGGGGGTAGGGTGTTAGCGTGGATAGAGGATTGGTTGTCAAATAGGAGGCAGAGAGTGGGGGTCAACGGGTGCTATTTGGATTGGCGGATGGTGACTAGTGGAGTGCCCCAGGGGTCAGTGCTGGAGCCTCAGCTTTTTACCATTTATATAGATGATCTGGAGGAGGGAACCGAGTGTAGAGTGTCGAAATTTGCTGATGACACCAAGATTGGGGGAACGGCAAATTGTGCGGAGGGTGTGGAGAGTCTACAGAAGGATCTAGATAGGCTGGGCGAATGGGCCAGGAAATGGCAAATGGAATTTAATGTTGGCAAGTGCGAGGTGGTCCACTTTGGTAGGAAGAATGGTAGGAAGGACTATTACTTACGGGGCGAAAAACTGCAGCAGGCGATGGTGCAGAGGGACCTCGGGGTCCTTGTGCATGAGTCGCAAAAACCCAGCTTGCAGGTGGTCAGGAAGGCGAATGGGATGCTGGCCTTCATAGCGAGGGGGATTGAATATAAAAGTAGGGAGGTCTTGCTGCAGCTGTATAGGGCATTGGTGAGGCCGCAACTGGAGTACTGTGTGCAGTTTTGGGCGCCGCACCTGCGCAAAGATATTTTGGCCTTGGAGGGAGTGCAGAGGAGGTTTACTAGGCTGATACCGGAGTTGAGGGGGTTGAGCTATGAGGAGAGGCTGAATAAACTAGGCTTGTACTCATTAGAGTTTAGAAGAATGAGGGGAGATCTCATTGAGACGTATAAGATGATGAATGGGATGGATAGGATAGAGGTGGAGAGACTCTTCCCGCTCAAAAAAGACAGTAGGACTAGGGGGCACAGCCTCAAGATAAAGTGGGGGGAGCGGTTTAGAACGGAGTTGAGGAGGAACTTCTTCACTCAAAGGGTGGTGAATCTCTGGAATTCTCTGCCCGTTGAAGTGGTGGAGGCTGCCTCGCTAAATATTTTTAAGACGCGGGTTGATGGGTTTTTGATAGGAGAGGGGATTAAGGGTTATAGGGAGAGGGCGGGAAAGTGGAACTGAGCAGCGACAGATCAGCCATGATCTTATTGAATGGCGGGGCAGGCTCGAAGGGCTGGATGGCCTACTCCTGCTCCTATTTCTTATGTTCTTATGTAAACTCTTCTGAATTCCTATAACTGCAAATGATTCCTTGTTTAACTTCCAACAATTTGATCTCTTATGTTTCTACTTTGTTCAACCCTGCTTTCCACCTTTTCATCTTGAGTAGACTGTCATGCTTCAGTTTGCTCCTTGTGCTGTGTGTCAGGGGAGGGGGGGTGGTAGGTAGGTAGGGCTTAAGGGGGGGGTGTGTGTGTGGGCTGTGCACAGGACCGGTGGGGTGTTGTGGGTGTTTGGAAGCAGTGTGTGTAAATGTCTGGCTCACTCCTAGGCTTTGTGGCCTCATTCACCCCCATTCCGCACCATCACGTACTCTGATCCACACAGAGTGGATGAGATTGAGTGACTGAGCACTTGAGTAGTGAGATGAACTCACGCACACTAGCTCTTTCACACTTTCATGGTCATTTTTATTTATTGCTCTTTTTTTAAATTCAGTTTTTTGTTGTGATGTCTTTTTGCCAGTAAATTGTTTTTCATATGTCAGCTTATTTTTGTAATTCATGGTTTTTGTTATAGCAAACCTTATCTTTCTGAAATTTGCTCATCTCTCTCTTGAGAGAAAATTGAAGTGTGGCTCCCCAAATAGAACAGAATCCCTACAGTGCAGAAAGAGACCATTTAACCCATGGAGCCTGCACTGAAACAATCCCACCTAGGTCCTTTCCTGTAACCACACATGTTTACCCTACTAGTCCCCCTGACACCAAGGAGCAATTTATATAGCCAATCATCCTAACCTGCGCATCTTTAGACTGTGGAGGGAAACCCATGCCAACACTGGGAGAACTGACTTGAGGCAGGAATTGAACCTGGGCCCCTGGCACTGAGGCAGCAGTGCTAAGCAGTGTGCTATCATGCCATCCATATGTGAAGGATGATCAAGCTGCACGAGCTGATCTGACTTCTAGTTTTTTCTTGTCTTTACATTTCCCATTTTCAGCCACTTATGAGGTATAGAAGCAGTTGAAATAAAAACACTAACAAACTAGCTAGTAAATGAGAACATTCACTTCATTTGTACTGGAGCAATCCTCCAAGAGTGACCGAAGGACACAATGCTACTACATTGATTCCAGTGACCTTGAATCTTGTCCTCAATGCATCAAAATAGTCTGTTATTTTCTAACAATCAACTCACACAAATATAATTTCCCCTCCCTGCAGTGTCTGCATGCTGGCATTGTACTGAAATCCATTAGAGTCCATTCCATTCCCTCCCCTCCACCAATTAATTCATTTAAAATGTAACGTGTTCAATTTACCACATTTTTGTATTCAAATCTCTTGAGACAACTGCTTCTGATTAACACACACAAAAAGTCAGGGCCTGGACTTCCACAGTGTCAGATTGACACTTTACTCTTTTTTTTGCCTTCCTAATCAC
Source organism: Carcharhinus amblyrhynchos (assembly GCF_965287045.1). Lineage (NCBI taxonomy): Eukaryota > Metazoa > Chordata > Chondrichthyes > Carcharhiniformes > Carcharhinidae > Carcharhinus > Carcharhinus amblyrhynchos. The sequence continues at coordinate 44,942,308 of NC_137334.1, forward strand.
TTGCTGTATCTGATTACTTTTTTTTGATTTGTGTATCAGGATTCATGTACCAGATTTGGGTGACGCGGTAGCACAGTGGTTAGCACTGCTGCTTCACTGTTTGAGACCTGGGTTCGATTCCTGGCTCGGGTCACTGTCTGTGTGGAGTTTGCACATTCTCCTCGTGTCTACGTGGGTTTCCTTCCACAGTCCAAAGATGTGCAGGTTAGGTTGATTGGTCATGCTAAAATTTCCCCTTAGTGTCCTGAGATGCATCGGTTAGTGGGATTAACCTATAAAATATATAGGTATATGGGGTGGGATTGTGGGTGGTGCAGACTCAATGGGCTGAAGGGCCTCTTTCTTCACTGTAGGGTTTTATGATTCTATTCTTCTGCACAGCAGGGTTCTACAATTGCTTTCCTTTAAAATAAAATAGTGCCAAAGTGGACAAGTTCACATTTTCTGACATTATACTCCCATCTGTAATTTCTTTGCCCACTCATTTAACCATGCAGATTTCTTATATCTCCTTTGCGATTATCTTCGTGTTATCAGCAAATTTAGTAACCATACATTTGATCCTGACATCCACATCATTAATATAATTTATAAATAGTTGAGGCCCTGGTCTTAACACTGATCCCTGTGACACTCAACTGTTAACATGTCAACATGATAATGGCTCATTTATGTCAACTCTCTTTCTGTCCCTGTTAGCTAGCCAATCCTATACCTATGCTCTCCGCATTATGAACTCTTACTTTGTATAGTCACCTTGATGTGGCACCTTGTCAGATACCTTCAGGAAATCTGAGTACATACATTCACAGATTCTCCTTCATCTATGTTATGGACAAAGAGGTGCAGGATTCCTGAACCCTTAAGTTCCTGATGCAAGCTAAGCAGTTTTCTGTTCCCGTTTCACATGTCAGCAGATTTGCTGAATTCAGTCTTGCAAATTGCAATGGTGAAATTTGAAATAATGACCTCTATTGCTATTCAAGGACCATAACCACTATACCCCAGTATCCTGATCTGGTGTACGAGGGTAAAATAGTTAAGTAACTGAGTTAAAGATAATTTAAGCTTGTCCATAAGTACAGAAATTTTGAATATCGAACAGGCCTCCAAACTAGGGGAGAAGATGAATAACGGTACAATTGTCATAATAAAAAGTGCAATCTGGGAAGCCTGTTCTAGTTCTTAATTGAATAAGCCTTGAATTACTAATTATTAAACTCTGCTAAACTAATTTATGGATTTTTACTTCACTTGCTCCTGATTGTGCAATACCTGAATCTTTGTCCCTTTATTGTGGATTTAATTATTACTGTAGTCTGAATTGTCTATTTGTTTACGATGGACTTAAAGTGCAGAAATATTATCTATTGACTGCAAGATGAGCTAAAAAGAATTGGTGAAAACAGTATTGAGCAATTATAGGTAATTATGATTTTGGGGATCACAGCTATGGGTGATCGAAGAGATAGGAATTAGTAAAGCAACCATAAACATTGGGCGGTGCTCTTTAAATTGGGTTAGTTGGCAGTTGTTGATTTCCGCTTTTGTGAGCGGTGTTTTAGCAGCCTATTTATTTTGGAGGGCCACCTTTATGTCCCATGAGGGTTGGTGTCAATGTCTCATAAGTGAGGTCAGTTTAATAAGTGTTTGGACATAATGTTTAGTTATTCTGTCAATCAACATAATCAGGGTATGGGTGGTGCATATGGGAGTTGCACATCATCTCAATTCATGTTTTATAGTTGGTGTCTGCTCAAGAGGCTTATTTGCTATTTCTGCTTACCCAGAATGTGGAAGCCATGTGTAAGCAGAAATGTTTTGATGCTCTTTTTTGGGGAGGGTAATAGCCCCTTTCTTTAATTGTTTCAGGCTTTGTTTCTGGTGTTCTTAATTGCTGATTGAGATGGAGTGTTAGGAACTATCCCTGCTTGATGGTAATGAAGATGTGTGTGACCATTTGTGCTGAGAGATTGAGCACAGTTTAAACATTTATAGAAAGTTGTAACTTTGTTCAATCATCTGCATTATGAGTGTGCACCTCAGTTGCATTTTATGTGAGGAGTTGCATTGTTTGAACCTGATTTGGTAGGGGATGAGGTTTCTCCAAGGCTCACTTTAACTTTTCTGTTTGCTTTACCTTATAGGGAAAGTGTTGTTGCAAGTTTAGTTTTTTTCCCCCAGGGATTGCCACCCCTTCAGTTGTTTTCGGCACAGGCTGCTGTTTTGTGCTTCGATGAACTTATTGCTGATTTCTATTATGAATCCATTTTTTAAAAAAATCTGGTCTAAATGATTTTGTAGGTGATTTGATTCATTTTTAGTAGTTGTCATTTTCTTTCACAGTTATAAGATTATTCAATGTTAGTGGGAGATATAATATGCTTTCCTACACCCAGCCTTCCTCCTCCATACTTTTTGACTTGTCTATCATTACTGTCAAGGTCCTTTGATGTCTATCATGGCATTGCTGACAAATTGAATTCAAAAATGATCATGCCTTTTGTTTACATGTTCAAATTCCAGTTTTGTGGATTACCCAATTTTATTTATTTAAATATGCAGTGAATATTATGAATCTTTGCCAGTTATTTTTCCAGCGTAAACAGTCAAATTGTAGGTTAACTTGGCATCAAGAACCAAGGTGAACAAACTCATTTTCGTAAGTTAATACTGGCTGTGTTTATAGCCACTGCTGTGATTATTTTGGCTTCAAACAGCAATTGCAACCATTGGTATAAAGTCTTTAAGTTCCAACCACAAAGCTGAAGAGCGTATACACTTCATGCAATAAGGTTTAAGGAGGTATTTGAAGGTGAGGTTTCTTATGTTCTTTTGAGGACTGAGATAACAAAACATCTTAATTTCGGGCAAGTGATGTAATGAAAATATCTGTTTTTGTTTGTTTTTGCCTTATCCTGATTGCCTCAATTGGCCAATGCCAATTTTTATGCTTCACGTGCTCCACCCTACTTCATCTAACTTTAAGTAACACTTGTGTAGTTACTGCAATAATATATCAGCTGCATCAGAAGTAAAAGCTAGTCAAACTTTTTTCACAAACCGCATCGTTTATTGTTTCAAAGCCTGGTTTTTGACAACCAGGGGATTTAAGATCTGTGCCCTCCAGGTACCTGCTTGATTTGGCACCAGTCCAGGTCTGAGTGAGACTTGTTACCCACCTGAGGATGCAGGTGACCTTGGGGAGGTATAGCTGCTTTCACTTAGAGCCAGCAAGTGTTGACCCACAGTAATTGGGGATATACTGACTCTTCAACTACTTGCATTCCTGCAAGTGGACTTTCAACATCTAGTCAGTGGTCTTAGTGTAGCAGTTGTTAAGATGTGCCATGTGGTTCTGACATCCCTTGGTTGGTCAGCTAGCCACAATAACTAAAGGAAATCACTCTGTACAGTGCTGCTCTTTGTGTGTTGTGGACCATGCACAGAAATGATGTCTTTAACTCAAAGCAGATTTTCTTAATTATGCTGGCGTCCCATCAGTTTGGTGCATATTATCAGCCAGAGCTCCTTAAGATGTGTTGTTGCAATGAATGAAACTCCTTTTATCTTTTCAAGCCTTGATTCAGTTATGATCTGGGACTCCTCCATCACTTTGGAAGGTGCACAAATTTCCAGAGAAACTAGAAACCCTATAGTGCAGCAGGAGGCCAATTAGTCCATCGAGCCTGCACTGGTTCTCTGAAAGAAAATGTTACCCCCCGCCCCCATCCCCCAATCTGATGCCAAACCTTTTGTACTATACAATTTACCAGGTTGCAGTGGAAAATAAAATCATATAAACTCCATGGATTGCTGTAACTCAACAGGGAGATTCAGTTCTGTAGTTGTGCACAAGTTTAATTTACATTGTTCCAAAAACAGCACATGCATACAAGGGGCAAACAATTCACAGGAGAGACAAGTTTCTATTAGATGCACAAACATGCACATTTAATAAGAGAGTTTGTTTGGTAGATCCCTGATTCGTGTTGGCTAACAGCTGGTCAGAATGCCTTGTCACATGATCTCATGCTTGGTTTGGACAGTATAGGACATATGACCTGTCTGGGCTACTACCATGGCAGGTACCCACTTGTCATTAGTGTTGTAGCTCCGGGCCAGTACTAGCTCTCCTTTTATGGTAAGAGTACCACTTAGAGTTCATTTCCTTTCTTTAATTAGTTCTTCTCGACAATCTTGAGTTTCATCTTGTAGCGAGAGATCAAATCTGGTTTTGTAGCTTCCCTTTAACAGTATGTATGCCAGCAAATTCTAGGTAGTAGCACAAGGCGTGTTTTGGTACATGGCAAGGAAGCTATTGACATGTCAAACTAGTGATCGCTCCTCCTCCTTTTGAAGTTTTCAGTCTGTGCTTCCAATCATTGCATGAATCTTTCTGCAAGACCATAGGTTGAGCGATAATAAGGCGCTGACTTAATGTGCCGAATGCCGTTCCATTTCAAGTAGTCCAGAAATCCTTGCATGAGGAACTTAGGAATGTTGTTGCTTCTGACAGTCTGCTCAGGGTTTCCAGACTTCATGAGCATTTCATCTAGTTTCTTGATGGTCAGGTCAGTTGAAGTGGACTTCAGTACTCCTGCCTCCAGCCACTTGGAATGGGCATCAGCCATCACCAACAGCATTTGGCCCTCAAAGGGGCTGGCAGGAATCATTTGGACACATTGCCACAGCATCTTCGGCCTTTCCCAGGGTGTAAATGGCATTTTGGCACTAGCTTGGCACAAATCAGATTTTTCCTCAATCTGAGCATCCAGACCTAGCCACCAAAATTTGCTCCTGATGAGCTCCTTCATTCTCACCATCCCTGGATGGCCTTGGTGAAATTGAGCCAGCATTTTGTACCTTAAGTTTGGAGAAATTATCACCTGCATCCCCACTATAGTAAGCAGCCATTCTTAACCGACAATCCCCACTGCTGAGACATGTATGACTTCAATTCCAGATGTTCTGACTGGATCTGTCACTTGCCTCTGAAAATGTCATTTCTGGTACCATTAGTCACTTGTGTCATTGTTACTGGCACATTTTCTGACTGAGAAAGTATAAAATCTTCAGCCCATTATTGGATTGCCCTCCACGTGAGGGGAGGGGCATCCTAGACAATGCATCCGTGTTTACGTGTTACTCTGACTGCTTTAGAGCCCACCTCTGGGTGCAGTTCCTCTTCTGTTGATGCACTGATGTGCTGGTGGTGACATTTAAAACAAATCCCCTCATGCTGGCTGGCAAAGATCCCCCTCATCGCCAATTATTCTATATGGGCAGTCTGAACCAAAGAATATACTCATGGATTGCTGTAACTCGAAACGTTTTATTCTGTAGCTGTGCACTTTAAGACTTGGTGTAAAGGTAAACAGGAAAGTTGCTATAGTCCCAGATGAGCATTAGCTGTGCTTCTCTTTGAGAGGGGAGAGCTAATTGGTGATTTAACCTGAGGATCACTACATCTTGGTTGAGGGGCAAAGTTGAGCAGGTAGGACCTTCATAAATGACCTCAGCTGGTAAGGGAATTGAGCCTGTGCTATTGGCGTCACTCTTCCATCGCAATCCAGCCGTCCAGCTAACCAACTCCCCAAGACTTAAGCTAAGACTAGACTTGAAGCCTGTGAACTTGACTGACGTCACCAGTGCTCACATGACTCATCTCTGACAGGGACACTGGTCCAACATAACATACGTCAACTATAATACATAACACCAAAGATCCTGTTAAACTCTGTTTCATTATCACCCTCTTTCTTTCTTAACTGTCAGTCACTGTTGGATGTGTTCATTCCTAGTAGCCCTCTGTTTGTGTTCTTTCTAAATCAACATAGTTGCAGTGCCATCTGACTCTTGAGATAGATGATGATGCGGATGCAGATTCAACTTACAAATATGTGTTAAAAGTAAATTACCAAGCTAGAACAATATTTTACCAAGGCATACACCATATGTTTAAAAGGATCATTTTTGTAATTCAGTAATTTATTTTAGATGGGTAGTGTCAGCACACAAACTACTTCCCTGTTTCAACCTCTGTGAAGATCTGGTATTTTAGCAATTATTTTAAGCTTTAGTAATTGTGTACCATGTATACAGTAAAGTAGTAACAACTAAATTGCTTTACCTTGAATATAACATTGACTGTTCTGAGATGTGAGATTGAACCGATCAAGGTTAAACTGAATTGTTATAGTCTTGATGTTACAGATGAGAATTGAACATGCCCTTACTTTTATTCCAGGTATACAAATAAAAGAGGAGGAGGATGACTCCGAATCTTGGCAGCTAGCATCACAATCTTCTACAGTTGCTAATGTGGGAACTGCAACTGTCCTGAGTTCCAGTGATTTAGCACAAGTGTCTGTGAACCTGGATGAAGATGGCAACGATCAGCAGTATCAACCAGGAAAACGACTCCGACGAGTAGCATGTACTTGTCCTAACTGTAAGGATGTTTTGGGAAGGTATGTTTCTGTTTAGTAAAAATTATCAAAGCTTCTGTGAGCACTAGGTTCACTGTTTAAATTTTTTAAGGGGAAAAATGTAGTGGGAAAACAAGTGCTTCCATAGTCTTCATCTCATTGTGTACCATGAGAAAGCCTGGCAAACCAATTGCATGTTAATTCAATTTTTCTCCTAAAATTTCCATTTGGCTAAATATGACAACCATTTCTGTAAGTAGTTTCCTTAAATGGAAGATCTATTATTCTAAAACTTTGCCCCCTAGTTCTAGATTTCATCTGCTAGTGAAAGCATCCAGTCAGTGTCTCCCTGTCAGCCACCTCCAGAATCTTATGGTTCAATAGAATCACCCCCTCAATTTTCCAGTGAGTATAGGTCCAACCTACTCAACCTTTTCTCTTAAGACAAACACTTCATCTTAGGAATCAACCTTAGGAATCTTCAAGTATGTCCTATCTTAAATATGAAGCCTAAAAATCATATTTAGTGTGATTTCACCAATACAGTCCACCCCCTTGCAATAAAGGTCAACAATCCATTTGCCTTTCTAATTCCTTGCTGTATGTTCATGCTAATTCATGTAAAAGGACATCCATATCCCTCCACACCACAACAATGTTGTCTCTCTGTTTAAATAATGTTCTGATCTTATAATTTCTACCATAAAAGTTTTTTCAGGGAAATGGTTATTAACTACAATTTCACTGTAGTTTGTACAACCTTGCTTTGCTCAAAATACTAAGCATCTTATTTCTCAGAACTGCTCCAGATAATTAATTCTATGCAAGATGCTTCTAAGATTTAAAAGACGCAAGAGCACTAAATAGATGCAACATTTTCTTTAGTCTTGAAAACAGAGTCAGCAACAATGTAAATGTTCTAAGTTTCTACTTGAAACAAACAACTGCTTCATGATTCAATAAACACACTTGGGAAGCCAAATGTATTTTTGTATTTGGCTGAACTTGAGGGAAAAAAATGATAAGGGCCCGATCATTTAGGACTGAGATGAGGAAAAATTTCTTCACTCAAAGGATTGAGAATCTTGACAATTCTTCACCCTAAGTGTTGACGTGCTTATGAACAACACTCCAACACCACTTAAGAAGCTTGATATCACCCAGGACAAAGCAGCCCTCTTGACTGACCCTCCCATCCACAAACAGTCACTCCCTCCACGACTGACGAGCAGTGGCATCTACGAGATGCACTGCAGGCTCATCAAGATAGCTTAGATAGCAGTTTTCAAACCAGGACTGCTGTTATCTATAAGGCCAAGAGCAGCCAGACACAACAGCACCATCACCTGGAAAGTTCCCCTCCAAGTCACTAATCATCCTGATTTGGAAATAAGCACTATTCCTTCATTGTTGCTCAGCTAAAATCTTGGAACTCCCCTCAACAGCATTGTGGGTGTTTCTATACCATAGTGATTCAAGAAAACAGCTCACCACCGCTGTTTCAAGGGCAATTGGGGATGGGCAATAAACACTGGCCGAGCCAGTAACACCCACACCCCAGAAATGATTTTTTTTAAAATGAAGACCAAATGCACAACAAATATGATTGGACAAGATTACAGCAAAATTCCCTAAGCAATAAAGATTCTGAGATTGCTAAAGAAGGTAGTCATGATGCCAGTGTTGGACTGGGGTAAACACAGTAGAAGTCTCTCAATACCAGGTTAAAGTCCAGCAGGTTTATACCTGTTATAAACCTGTTGGACTTGAACTTGGTGTTGTGAGACTTCTTACATTGTTAAAGAAAACAAAGTTCTGAAAGCTTGGTCAGTCTTGATTCATTGTATATGTGGGGTGATTAATTAGTACAAAGTTTGTCAAAAAAAAAATGAACAGAAGAGAACACTGATCATCGCCAACATGGGAGAAACGATACAAACATGGCAGTTAGGTATAGTGGTTAAATGAGTGACTATCACGGTGGCAGATGGGGTATAATGTGGGTAAATGGAAGGTTATCACTTTCAGCATAAGAATAGAAAAACAGAATATTTTTCAAAAGATGAAACTTAAATGTTTCAGAGACTTGAATGTACTTATCAAGGGACACAGTTGGCATGCAGATACAAGCAAGCAATTAGGAAAGCAATTGGCATGTTGATCTTTACTGTAGGAGGGCTGAAATAAAAGAGTAAAGAAGTCTTATTGTTGCACAGGGCTTTTGGTGAGGCCACACCTGGAACACACTGCAATTTTGGACACTTATTTAAAGGACGATATATTTGCATTGTAGGCAAGTGTGCATTACATTCGTCCTATGATGGGAGGCTGTGTAAATTGGGTCTCTATTCTCACAGTTTAGAAGAATGAGAGGTGGTCTCATTGAAAGATTTAAGGTTATGAAGGGGATTGACAAGGTAGGTGTTGAGGTAGTTTTCCCCTTGCCAGAGAACCTAAAACAAGGGGGCATTGTTGCAAGATAAGGGCCTGATCATTTAGGACTGAGATGAAGAAAAATTTCTTCACTCAAAGGATTGAGAATCTTAACAATTCTTCACCCTTAGTGTTGCGGATGGACAGTCATTAAATACATTTATGGTTGAGATGGTCAGATTTTTAGTTTATTAGGGAATTGAAAAATATGGGAAGCAAGCAGGGAAGTGGAGGTGAAGTCAAAGATTAGCCATGATGTTGAATGGCAAAACAGGCTCAATGGGCCACATGGCCACCTTATGACATATTTACCACAAAATACCAAACACGTAAAAGCAGCAAAGGATTTGGTAGAAATGTGCAAGGGAATAAATTAATATTAGGAAGGATGATTGAGTGCGCAAAAGATGACAAGTTATTTTTCAAGAATGGTGTTATATATTAAGGGTGCAAAATCTAATAGTTTAGTGATAATACCACTAGGCCTTCATCTCCCCTAGTTGTATTCCATATACTATATACAGTATATACAGTAGTGTATAAAACAAGTTGTTGACAAGTAATATTTTCAGTTGGTGCAGTTAATTTTATAGAACATTTTGAAACTATTAAAAGCTTGTGGGATTCAGAGGATAAAACTGAAAGTTCTTATTTGAATCTTTCCTCAGATCCTCCAATAATTTAGGCAAGAAGAAACAGCATATTTGCCACTTCCCAGGTTGTGGAAAGACGTATGGAAAAACATCCCATCTTCGAGCTCATCTTCGCTGGCACACGGGAGAACGGCCGTTTGTCTGTAACTGGGATTTCTGTGGAAAACGATTCACTCGCAGTGATGAACTGCAGCGACACAGAAAAACACATACAGGTTAATTTCCTATTCACCATTTTAAAAACAATAATATAGTAGATATTGCTTATCTTAACATCAGAATTATCTTAATTGCTACTTCATCAATTCCCAGTTATCCTCCAACTGAACTTTCTTCATGAGGTCCTGAGTTATTGAGTTAAATATAGTCCAAGAGCTGGACTTCACAATCAATTACAAGAAGTACAGTGACAATTTTTACTGGACCTTATTTTCATATTAGTATTGTTTTGAATACTCAGATGCTTTGACCTCGGGTGAGTTTATTGAAAAATTGAAATGTTACTTATAAGAAAGGTCATTTACCCCAGTGAAAGAATATTTAAAGTTTTGTGGCAACAACAGTATTTGTACTTACGAGTTTGAACTTAATTCGGCTGAGCCTGCTTGGGTCTGGGCACTGTAGAGCTCTGCTCTTCCAACCTGGATAGGCAAGGCACCAATTTGCAATAGGATTAGGATCAGACTGGTGGATAATATCAATCAATTGTCTCAGAAATGTGGGTAGTGAGATTGTGTCGAGCATTCTCAGTACTTTTCACCAAACAGATCTGTGAGCTTGAGGGCGTGATCCTCCAGCACACTGCTGTAATTTTTCAGCACTGGGGTGGCAGAAGTATAGTTTGCCTGGATGGCTAAATACTCCTGTGGGTTTTGTTATCAGATGCTGGCAAAATCTTTTCCTGCATAAATAAATGTTCAGATATTTTCTGTTTCACCTGGCTTTAATTCAGAAGGGATGAATGGAGAGCACAAAAAAAATGTTGCTATCTCCTTACTAATCATAAAAGCTGGTTTTAGGATATCCTAATAATGAGCAGGGGTAGTCAAAAAGGAAAAATTGCCTTTATTAATTTGGGCCAAATACTAAACCCAAACCCAGAAAAGTTCCAGTTGACATCCTAGTTATTGGAAGAAAATCTTGGTCGGTTGAAAAATTTTTCCTTTTCTAACCTAGTATCTTAATTGAAACCTCTGGGATTCCACTATTGGAGATTAAAGCACAACAATAATTTTCTGCAGCAATCTTTTAATTTGGTTAGCCCTGTCTTATGATTGCCTTCAAACTTTGGATTTTGTTTGTCATTTGACAGTTTAAAGTGGAAATCTTTTCACCACTTGTATGCGATACCATGCAAAGTTCTGAGTCTATACTTAATATATATAGCACTGGAGAAGGTGCAGAGAAGATTCACAAGGACAATACCTGTGCTGAAAATATACTTAAGAAAAGGCTGGGGTCTTCTGTATGAAAGATGAGATCGAAAGATGACGTAGCAGAGGTTTTTAAAATTGAAAAGGTTTGATAAGATAGACATAGAGATGATGTTTCCAATTGTAGGTTAACTATATCTAGTTACCATAGTTCATAAAGGAAAAATTGTAGCGTGACATAAATAGGGAAGTTACAGCGTGACATAGGATGCAAGACTGGGTGGAGAAGTGGCACATGGACTTCAATGCAGATGAGTGTGTGGTGGTCCATTTTGGCAGGACCAGTGGGTTGAAGGAGTACAATTTCAAGGGTAGGAGTCTTAGCAGTGTTGAGGAGCAGAAGGATCATGGGGTCCGGGTCCATAGGACTCTTAAATCGGCCTCGCAGGTGGAGGATGTGGTCAAGAACGCGTATGGTGTACTGGCCTTCATTAATCGAGGGATTGAGATTAGGAGTCGGGAGGTAATGCTGCAACTTTATAAGACCCTTGTCAGACTCCACTTGGAGTACTGTGTGCAGTTCTGGTCGCTTCATTACAGGAAGGATGTGGAAGCTATTGAGAGGGTGCAGAGGAGATTTACAAGGGAGGCATGCCTTAGGTTGAGGGAGCTAGGTCTCTTCTCCCTGGAGAGACGAAGGTTGAGAGGTGACCTCATAGAGGTTTATAAAATGTTGAGAGGAATAGATAGGATGGCTTCTTGGAGGCTATTTCCCAGGGCTGAAATGGCCGCTACGAGAGGACACAGGTTTAAGGTGCTGGGAAGCAAGTACAGGGGAGATGTTAGGAGTAAGTTTTTCACTCAGGGAGGTGCGAGTGGAATTGGCTGCCGTTGGTGGTGTAGGAGGCGAACTTGCCGGGGTCTTTTAAAAGACTTCTGGATGAGTACATGGGATTTAATGGGATTGGGAGTTACAGATAGTTCTATGGCTTGGTAGGTATGGATGTGATTGGCGCAACTTGTGGGCCAAAGAGCCTGTTTGTGCTGTAGTGTTCTATGTATGTTCTAAAAGATAAAGTCACTAATAAATCACATGGGAAATTTGGGAGATACTTCAATCAATGAGCAGGAAGAAAATGGAACTCACTGCTGAAGGGAATAGTTAATGTGAATAACATACATTTATGGGGTATCTGGATAAACATGAAGGAAAAGGAATAAAAAGATTTGATGGATGGGAGGAGGCTCAAAAGCCAGCATAGACCATTTGGACTGAATTATTTATTTCTGTGCTGTGTAATACTATTTGGTTTCTTTTGTCTATTTTGACAGTTTGCATCGAGCCAAAGAAGGAGATGTTAGATGGGGTGACCGAAACCTGCCTCTTCAGAAGGGAATTAAAGGAGGACTGAAAGGGGGCAAGGGGTGGGAGATCCCAGAGGTTGGGGTCAGCCAACTGATGGGATGGATGCCATTGGGGTGCAAACAAAGGGAGAATGTGCAAGACTGGAGCCGGGAAAAGTTTGATTGGAAGTAGTTAATTGCAACACTGAAGATGGTTATAATAGGGGTGAATCCGTGGAGGGGTTTGAACACAAAAGGTAGAGTTAAGTTTAAAGGTAGTGGGGGCATCAGGAGCCAACATAGACCAGTGAAAATAGGGCTGATAGGTGAGAGGGTAGGAAATGGGCAGTAGAGTTTCAGTGAGCTAAAATTTAGAGGCTGACCAAGAGTGAGTCTGGAGCTGAAAGACACAAATGAAGGTCTGAGTAATAATGGGGTAAGATGGAACAAAAATAGAACAAAGAACAACCCAGCACGGGAAACAGGCCCTTCGGCCCAACGAGCCCGTGCCGCTGCATCACCCTACACCTATTCTACCCTGCATGTCTACGAATGGAACCCCTAACTTAGCCAGATTCAGGGGAGAATAGTGTCAATTTGGTAAAACCAATCAGCCTAAGAGCACATCTTTGGGGTGTGGGAGGAAACCGGAGCGCCCGGAGGAAACCCACGCAACCACAGGGAGAATGTGCAAACTCCCACAGACACAGGCCCAAATCCATGTATCTGCACAGCTAGCAGTGCTAGTCACCGAGCTGTTGCGGCGCCCGTCTACCGGTCCAGGATCAAGCACACACACCGACACGAAGTACTAGGCCACTCCTGGAACTTCCAGGAGCAGCCCACGCACGACCCACTGTGTGCATGCCCCTCGTTTGACACGAGGTGGACCTCCACCTGCGGAATAAAAAGACAAAAACGTTAATCTTACAAGCCTGCTTTTCCGGTGTCTCCCGAGGTTCTAACCTTATTTAATAGCCCCTACCATAACCCTCCATCCTCGTTTCACTCATGTCTATCTAACTGAACCTTAAACGAGTCCAACGTTCCTGCCTCCACCACCCTACTCGGTAGCGCGTTCCACACCCCCACAACTCGCTGCGTAAAGAACCTTCCTCTCACTTCCAAATTATACCTCTTCCCCCCTCACCCTTAAATCATGACCTCTCGTGTTTGTGCCCAGTCTAGGGAGCAGTCTCTCACTATTAACTCTATCTATTCCCTTCAGTATCTTATATACCTCTATCATGTCCCCCCTCAACCTCCGTCTTTCCAAGGAGAAAAGTCCCAGTTTCTCTAACCTTTCCTCGTAACCCAGCCCCTCCATGCCAGGCAACATCCTGGTAAACCTCCTCTGCACCCTTTCCAGAGACTCCACGTCCTTCTGGTAGTAAGGTGACCAGAACTGGACGCAGTACTCCAAATGCGGTCTAACCAACGTTCTGTACAACTGAAGCATTAGACGGCAGCTTTTATACTCTATACCCCTTCCTATAAAGGCTAACATTCCATACGCCTTCCTAACAACCTTCTCCACTTGTGACGCAACCTTCATGGATTTGTGAACCTGCACTCCCAGGTCCCTCTGTATGACTATACTCCTAATCTGTCTATCTTTTATCACATAGCTCCTCTCTGCATTATTCCTTCCAAAATGCATCACCTCGCATTTGTCAGGATTAAATTCCATCTGCCACCTATCTGCCCAATGCACCAACCTATCTATATCCTGTTGTATCACCTGACAATCCAGTTCAGTACCTGCCAACCCTGCCATCTTGGTGTCATCAGCAAACTTGCTGATCACACCACCTACACTCTCTTCCAAGTCATTTATGTATACTACAAAGAGGAGAGGTCCCCGTACAGCGGCACACCACTTGTCACTGGCCTCCAGCCCGACAAGGTCCCCTCCACAACTACCCTCTGTCTCCTATTACCCAGCCAGTTCTCAATCCACCTAGCTACCTGGCCTCGTATCCCATGCGCCTTAACCTTTTCTACCAGCCTACCATGAGGGACTTTGTCAAACGCCTTACTGAAATCCATGTAGATGACATCAACGGCTCTCCCATCGTCAACCGTTTTTGTCACCTCCTCAAAGAATTCCACCAGATTCGTAAGGCAAGACCTCCCTCTAACAAAGCCATGTTGCGTATCCCTAATCAGATCGCAACGCTCCAAATGCTCATACATCCTACCCCTATGTATTTTTTCCATTAATTTCCCTACCACCGATGTCAAACTCACCGGTCTATAATTTCCAGGGTTATCCCTACTACCTTTTTTGAACAGTGGTACCACATTAGCTACCCTCCAGTCCTCTGGGACCTCACCTGTGTCCAAAGAAGAGACAAAGATTTGCGCCAGAGGCCCAGCAATTTCATCTTTCACCTCCCTAAGCAGCCTGGGATAAATACCATCAGGCCCCGGAGCTTTATCCGTCCTTACGCTACCTAAAAGCCCTAGCACTTCCTCCCTCGTAATAGATATCTCCTGCAACTGATCCTCCGCTCCCTCCAAGAGACCGCACGATTCCGAACCCCTCTCCTTCGTGAATACCGACGCAAAGTATTCTTTCAGGAGCTCCCCCATTCCCTCCGACTCAATACATAACTCTCCACTCTTGTCCCTAAGAGGACCAATTTTCCCTCTAACTACTCTCTTGCCCCTAATATAGGAATAAAATGCCATTGGATTTTCCTTAATCCTACCAGCCAAAGCCATTTCATGCCCTCTCTTTGCCCTTCTAATTCCCCTTTTTAGCTCCCTCCTACTCTCTCTATATTCCTCCAGCGCACTCTCTGTACCCAGTCGTTTCGACCTAACATACGCCTCCCTCTTCTTCCTGACCAAGTCTTCAATACCCCCTGTAATCCACGGTTCTCTAATCCTACCTTTCCCATCCTTCCGCTTAACCGGAACATACCTCCCCTGCAACCATTTCATTTTGCCCTTAAAAGCTTCCCACTTGCCAACTGTGGACTTTCCAGCTAACAGTCCCTCCCAATCAGTGTCCTGCAGCTCCCTTCTAATCCTGCTATAGCTCGCCTTTCCCCAGTTCAGCACACTCCCGTTCGGCCGGCACTCGTCCCTTTCCATTTTTATCCTAAAGTAGACGGACTTGTGGTCACTGTTAGCCACATGTTTGCCTACCTCTACCTCACCCACCTGCCCTGGCTCATTACCCAACACTAAATCAAGTATAGCCCCTCCCCTAGTTGGGCTAGTTACATACTGCTCCAGCGACCCTTCCAAAACACATCTCACAAACTCCTCTCCCTCCGTACCCCCAGCTCTAGGCCCCCTTCAATTCACTCCTGGAAGATTAGAAGACTGTCTTTGTAATGAAGAAGAATGTGGAATTTGAAGAGCAGCTTGGGGTCATTTTGAAGAGTTGCATAAAGTTGTATTCTGAAAGGACCTTAGTATGTCTGTGGTATTGCCAGTATTTAGGTGAAAAAATTGCGACTCATGATGTATGGGCTTGAATTTGTGTGGAGTAGCAGTCTGAATGAGATTGGTGCTCTGCTCTGATTTTTCTACCTCAATCTCAGTGATTGTTTCTTGCATGATGTCTGACTCAGGGCGGGTGGGAATTGTATAGGACATGCGCTCTTGAGGTCTTCAGTCAAGAGCCACACAGTGCAACACAAGCAGGCCACACATTTTTTTTACGGCACTAGCTGCTGTAAATCAGTTAAGTTTAAAGATCCAGTCACTTCCAAATGGGTAGGATTGGGAGAATTGGATGGTTACTCAAGGCATGCTGGGTGGAGGGGGCAGACTGGTTGGAGGTTTTGAAGGGTTTATTTTGGGGGGAGGGGGTGGTGTGTTATCTATGTGGCCCTATGGGGGTGAGGGGAAGGGGGTAGATGAGGGTCCTGTGAGTGGTGTGGGGAGGTCAGTGCAATAGTTACCCAGACATGGTTTTGGTTCTTCTTTCCCTGAATAGCTACTGCTGTAAGAGAGTCAGAACCATCCAAAGTTCAAGAATGCAATTGCATTTTCAGATGCTTAGCAGTGTAAGTCATCAGGAGTTTGAACTTTGAACTTCTGGGGCAGTTGACATGCAGTTCTTGCCTGGAAACTTATTGGGGATGGTTGTGGCAGTCCTGAAGAATTTTTGGGGTATCCCCTAAATATGCTGCCCTGGAGTTCAGAAGTTACAGGTCAGTGTCAAAAAACAGAGTGCCCATACATTGGAGAGGTTGACTAAATGTCATTAGTCAACTTTAGCTGACCCCATGTGCATTGGACTTGTCACCAAGGGGCAACATATAAATGTGGAGGAATAGAGTCACATTGGGAGACTCCCATGCTGACAGCATGGAGTGGGAAAACAAATGAGGGCAATCTGACCAAGTTGGACAAAACATTGGGGGCAGATGGTGTGATTCATTGAGTCAGTAGCTTCATAATGGGGGGGAAAGTTATCCAAATTTCAGTGTAATTGATCGTTTTATTTCTGCTATATACTGATTTTTTAAAAAAAGTTTTCTGCAATAATGATTTCCTCAAAGTAGCTGTTACTGTCTTTGAGAAGCTTGGACAATAAGCCCAGGGAGTATTAATATTTGCAGGGGTTTCCACTTGCCAACTTTGAAACCACTGTATTAGGATAGTCTGACACCTGTTTTATGCAAACTGTACAAGTCAGTTAAATTGTGTTACAATTTCTGCATTTAGAGTTAGAGAAATACATCATGGAAATAGGCCTTTTGGTCCATTTCGCTCTTAATCTTTCCTATCCATTTACCTCTGCAGATGTCTTTTAAATTATGTAATTCTACCACCCCGTCTAGCAGCTCATTCTAAATATGCACTACCCTCTGTGTGGAAAAAGTTGCCTCTCAGGTCCCTTTTTAAATCCACCCCCCAACCAGCATAAACCTATGCCCTCTAATTTTGGATTCACCCACTCAGGAAAAGACTTTGGCTATTCACCTTTATCTATGCCCCTCATGATTTTTATAAACTTCCATAATGTCACTCCTCCTCCTATGCTCCAGGGGAAAAAGTCTCAGCCTTATAATTCAAGCCTTCCAGTCCTGGTAACGTCCTTGTAAATCTTTTTTGTACCCTTTCCAGTTATATAACATTCTTCCAATAGCAGGGTGGCACCGCTGTCTCTCAGTGCCAGGGACCCGGGTTCAGTTTCTGGCTTGGGTCACTGTGTGGGTTTCCTTGGGTTCTCTGGTTTCCTCCCACAGTCTGAAAGACATGCTGGTTAGGTGCATTGATCCAAACAGGTGCTGGAGTGTGGTGACTAGGAGAATTTCACAGTAGCTTCATTGCAGTGTTACATGTAAGCCTACTTGTGACTAATAAACTTTAAAAAAACTTTAATTGTATGCAGTACTCCAAATGTGGCTGTTCCAATGTCTTGTACAGTTGTAACATAACATTCCAACTTCTATACTCATGCTTGTTTTAGCATGAGTTGAGGACAATTTTGAATTGTTACTGAAATCGAAGCCCTTGCCTTTGAGCAGCCATGTGATCTGGCAGTCTTGCAATCTAAGAAATTTTACTTCAAAGCTATTTTCCTATTTCATTTGTCCCATCTTTTATCTGCAGAACTCAGAATGGAGTATTGTCCAGAATTTGAATGCTTTTAGGAATCGGCTCAAAGATAGGAAGGCTGACAAAATAGTGTGAGAAGGTATTGGATGGTGTGCCTGATGGAAAGGTGGTAGATACCTACTTTCCTATTTTTTTTACACTGAGGCAAAACCAAGTGCAATCCTTGGATGAAACAGGGTTGCAGAATAATTGGACTGCAGCATACAGGTGTATCTTGGTTGTGTTTTAAAGTCATGCATTCTGTGCCTATTAAGTTTAATTTTATATTTATAACTAGACAGACAAAGGAGAGTTAGAGTCATAGAAGTTTACAGCATGGAAACAAGCCCTTCAGCCCAACTTGTTCATGCTGCCCCTATTTTTAACCCCTACGCTAGTCCCAATTGCCCGCGGTTGGCCCACAATCCTCTATACCCCATCTTACCCATGTAACTATCTAAACGCTTTTTAAAAAACAAAATTGTACCTGTCTCTACTACTACCTGTGACAGTTTGTTCCAGATGCTCAGTACTCTCGGTGTGAAAAAAATTGCCCCTCTGGACACTTGTATTTCTCCCCTCTCACCTTTAAACCTATGCCCTCTAGTTTTAGATTCCCCTACCTTTGGAAAAAGGTATTGATTATCTAGCTGATCTATGTCCCTCATTGTTTTATAGATCTCTATAAGATCACCCCTCAGCCTCCTAAGCGTTAGAGAAAAAGTCCCGGTCTATCCAGTCTCTCCTTATAACTCAAGCCATCAAGTCCTGGTAGCATCCTAGTAAATCTTTTTTGCATTCTTTCTAGTTTAATAATATCCTTTCTATGATAGGGTGAGCACAGCTGTACACAGTATTCGAAGTATGGCCATAACAGTGTCTAGTACAACTTCAACAAGACGTCCCAACTCCTGCATTCAATGTTCTGACCAATGAAACTAAGCATGTTGAATGCTGCCTTCACCACTCTGTCCACTTGACTCCCCTTTCAACGAGCTATGAAGCTGTACCCCTAATCTTTGTTCTATAATTCTCCCCAACGCCCTACCATTAACTGAGTAAGTCTTGCCCTGGTTTGATCCACAAAAATGCATCACCTTGCATTTATATAAATTAAGCTCCATCTGCCATTCTTCAGTTCATTAGCCCAATTGATCAAGATCCTGTTGCAATCTGAGACAACCTTCTTCACTGTCCACTGTGAAATGAATTAAGTCCACTGCCACCAATCTTGGTGTCCTCTGCAAACTTACTAACCGTGCCTACTAAATTCTCATCCAAATCATTAATATAAATGACAAATAATGGTGGACCCAGCACCAAGCCCTGAGGCTCACCACTGGTTACAGGCCTCCAGTTTGAAAAACAGTCCTACAACCATCTTCTTTCACCAAGAAAATTTTGTATCCATTTGGCTACCTCACCCTGGACTAAACCTTACGCAACAACCTATCTTGTCAAAGACCTTGCTAAAGTCCATATAGGCAACATCAACTGCACTTTCCTCATCTTACCTTCTTGGTTACCTCTTCAAAAAACTCAATCAAATTTGTGAGTTATGATTTTCCACTAAAGGCCATGCTGTCATTAAAAAGCTATTCCTAATCAGTCCTTGCGTCTCTAAATGCCTGTAGATTCTGTCTCTCAAAATACCTTCTAACAAATTATACCGTCTTAACAACTTACCTACCACAGATGAGGCTCACTGGCCTGTAGTTCCCAGGCCTTTCCCCACAGCCCTTTCTAAAAAAAAGGACAAAATTTGCCACCCTCCAATCTGCAGGCACCTTACCTGCGACTGTTGATGATTCAAATATCTCTGCAAGGGGATCTGCAGTTTTCTCCCTAGCCTCCCAACGTGTCCTGAGATGCACCTCTTCAGGTCCCAGGGATTTATCTACCTTGAGCCACTTTAAGACTTCTGATACACTCTTCAAGACATCACTATTCATTTTCCCAAGTTCCCTAACATCCATGCATTTCTTAACAGTGAATACTGATGAGAAATATTCATTTAAGATCTCGCCCATCTCTCTTGTGAATCCGCACATAGATGACCTTGTTTTTCCTTAAGAGGTCCTACTCTCTCCTTAGTTACTCTTTTGCCTTTTATGTAATTGTAGAAGCTCTTTGGATTCTCCTTTGTCTTATCTGGCAAAAGAATCTCATTTCTCCATTTTGCCCTCCTGATTTCTCTCTCAACTCTACTACACGTTACTGTACTTCTGCTTGGAGTATAAATTTCTCTACAGACTGAAGCTGTAAGAGTGCGTTGCAGTAGGAATTTATTTTTGAAACAGTTGATGAAACTACATGTAAAAGTTTTAGTATGTTAAAGTAATAGTTTTGTTTAGATTAATATTTAGTGTCACTGAATGTGTTAGAGATCACCAATCTGCAAAGCATTTCACAAATTAACCTGCATACAGTTTGTACATGCAAAATCTGTAGATCTTGTGTAATTTTTTTTTGTTGACTCTCCTAAATTACAAAGAATCCATTTTCTGTAAAGGGACTTCTGAGGTGTTATGTAAATGCAAGTATTTCTTATGGAGATTTTTTTTTAAAGGTCTGCGTTTATACCCTCCAGGTGAGAAAAAATTTTACTGTCCAGAATGCTCCAAGCGCTTTATAAGAAGTGATCATCTTTCAAAGCACATCAAAACACATCAGAACAAGAGGGCCAACCTTTCCAGCCACAACAGTGCAGCTATATCATCAATGGAGGTGACATCTGCCTCTGATGTTGGTATCCTTTCTTCAGGAGGGACTATTATGTCACCTGTAATAGCAAGCATTCAGCAGGGCCATATGGAAGGGATTGGAACTGACCGTTCTGATGGTGCAAATACTGAAGAAATGTTACATAATATTGATATACAGTTAGTCACTATTGGTGAAGATGACTGTCTGGACTGAACATGCAGTTTATAGAGGGGGAAAACAATGTGTTAGTGATTTTATAATTGAGTAAAAGGCTAGTAAATTTTGAGCTTTTTCGCAGTCTTTTTATCAGTGTGGTTAAAAATTCATGTATTATGGAAAAGTGACAAATGTCACTAAAATGCCTTATTTTCTATGTATTTGTAATACAGTATTCATATATCTATTGAACACTGGCAATGTTGCATGTACATTTTGCAGATACTCACCACATGTAGCAATTTTTCAAAAATAGCGCTCATAATAGATTATAAACACGGAAATAGCTATGCAAGACTGATGGTGAAATCTTGAAAATTAAAAGATTTGGGATGATTGAGTTCAGAATGGGAAAGTATGTACATCTTGAACACAATTTATTGTGATAATCTGTTTTCTATTAAATTTCATAGCAATTTTCTAATTCAATGCATTGCATTTTCTGATGCAAGTAAGCATATTTCAACTGTAAAAGGGTCACTGATGGTCTGCATTCTATAAGCTGATTTAGTAAACTAGCTGTTTGCCATTTAAATGTCAAAGTATGCATTTCTGTGTATCATTAAGCTCTTTATAAAAGAGGAATATTGTAAAAATGGGATCTGAAGTCTTAATCTATTTTTTCAATTTATTAAAAGCCATTTTTTTTTGCTAAATGTTAAGGGTCATCTGCCAAATGACTGAATGCGTTGATTGTAATTAACCTTGAAGTTTCAAAGTTAACTATTGCATAAAACTTCTTTGACACATTGCAGATCCTTATGCAGCTACCCTTTGTAATTTTCTATACAAGTTTTTACCTTAACTATTTGTTGCGCATATATATATATTCGGTTTGTATTTTTATTATGTATTTGTTAAGGCTACAGAGGTAATGCACAACTATTTAATCTCTCTCATCGTTTCAGCACCGTAGAAGTGGGGATAAAGATATTAGCATTTGACTTCCATTTTTCTTCCAAACCCCCAAGGTGACCATTATTGCCTCCAGATGTGCAGTACCATTAAATAACAAAGTTGCACTTCTCTCCAGAACATACGAGGGATATCCTGTGGCAATTTTTTAAATGAGTACTGCATCACCTTGTGGTTTGCACCTCTTTTGAAATTTTATTTTTAACTGTCTTGTCCTTTTTGTAATGAAATCAGATGTGCAGAATAAACATTAAGATTATAGTATAAACCAACTTTGAACCAACTGAAATGAATTGTGGTTTCAATTTTTTTTTTGGTTCTTGTAATTTTGAGGAACCACTACTATGAAGGATTCAGTGTCACTTGATGTAGCATTATTCCTATAGTAAAGTAGTACTGTGTGCATAAAGGCACAAATATAGAAAGAAATGTTTATACCATTACTCAGTTGATCATTGTTTCTATTTTTAATCCAGTTACTCTTTAGTAAAAGTGAATTGATTATCTAGAACTTTCCAAAAAGTCTACATTGTGCATTGTATTTCAACATAGGATTCAAGACCTTTGAGGTTTCCCCACAGTGATATTTGCAGTTCAAGTCTAGTTCCTTTATTGCAGTCATTTTTTTTCCTCACATGGGGTGTGTAAACTTGCATTGAAAAAATTGGCCTCAAACTAAGATTTGTTATATGTGCAAGTGCCAACAGTTGGGGTAAAAAGTGTATGTTACATGTGAAAATATATAATGGATAGTACTGTTTTGTAGTGACCTATTGCATTTTTTTTTACTTTTTGTTAATGTTTTAAATAGGTTGTTTGAGCAGTTTCTTTGCATTTTAGCGCTAATATAGATCATATTCTTCTCCCTACCTCTTCCTCCCCTCCCAAAACAGTTAATGTGGTATTTTAAAACAATGATGAAACTTGATTTTAAAATTCAATAAAAATATATACATTGCCATGTGGTAATTGTGTCTAGTCTTACATGTTCCTTCAAAATGTATAAATATAAATTAAAATGCTAATAAAGTAAGATTATACTACCAATAAATTGCTGCCCTTATTTAAATTTTCATTAGTATTAAAAAACTAACAGGAGTCTACATTTAAGTATTTTTCTATATAATTTTATTTGTAACTCCTGCAATAATCATTTAATACCTCTTGTCACATCCAATTAAAGTTCGTTTACTTATTAGTCACAAGTAAGGCTTACCTTTAACATTGCAATGGAAGAAATTCCCCTAGTCGCCATATTTCAGCATCTATTTGGGTCAATGCACCTAACTAGCATGTCTTTCAGACTGTGGGAGGAAACGCACGCAGTAATGGGGAGAATGTGCAAACTCCATGCAGACAGTGACCCAAGCTGGGAATTGAACCTGGATCCCTGGTGCTGTGAGGTAGCAGTGCTAACTATTGTCCCACCATGCCACCCCTGATTAACAAGGTTGTGGGGGGGGGGGGGGGTGGGGGGGGGGGATACAACTTGTTATAACTAGTTCTAATAATTTGCAAATACCTAAAATTAGATATTTCATTTTCAGTTCGCTTCCCTTATCTGTTGCATTATCTTGAGCATCGATCCTTTTTTGGAATTTCACTTAAATAAGTTTGTGATTCAGTATGCACAAACACTACAATATACTGTCATGATATATTTTAGGGAACTATAGAGCTTTGTTCTCAAGTTTGTAATGTCAGCTTGCCACAAAATGTGCATGAATTAATGTATATTTTTTTTTGAAACTAAATCATTAGTACAAATCTGTTGCAAGATTTTGATTCCATCTTTGGTCCTCTGACATTAATTGATCTAAAAACAATAGATGAATGAACAAATTAAAATTATAAGAGGAACAAATATTAGAAATAACTGGTGTGCATGTAAACCATTTTAAAGTAATTGACATCGAGTAATTGTTGAATCAGTTAAATCTACTGAATCTTACCAGAAGTTGTGTTCCTTGTGTTTTAATACAGCCATGTTTTATTCAAAGGAACACAGCAAAATAAGTTAAACCATAAGTGAAACCCGTTATGGATAATGGTTAAAGTTTTAACTTTCTGTAATAGCTAATATAAAAATTTATATTTGAAGCAGTTGTGGAAAGGGCAGTGGGGCATTTGGGACCTCAATGAAGGGACCATTTTATTAACCAATGAAATTTAGAAAATTAATTTTAACAGACAAGTGCAGTTTTACATTTTGGTAAGAAAAATGAGAATATTGTTGGAAAATAAAAGTCTAAATAGGGTAAAGAGCAAAGGGTTCTGGGAGTACAAATACACATCGCTAAAAGTTGTGACAAAGGTCATTAAAGCCATAAGCAAAGCAAACCATGCACTAGAGTTTCTAGAAGAAAAGTATAGAGCAAAGTTTAACTTGTATCAATCAAGACTTGGATTACACTTAGTACTATATACTGTTCTGTTTTGCTGTTATAAAATGAATATACAGGCAGAGCAGTGCAAAAGATTTACAAGTTTGGTACTATGATTCTTCAGATGTCATCCATCTGCTCATCCTTTCTGAAGAGAAAGTGGAGGATGATCTAATATAGAGTCCTTAGTACATCTAGGACACCAAACAAAATGGGCACCAAGAAATCTTCCCCTGCCCCACCCACACTAGTTTCCCCCCCCCCGCCGCAACACTTTTTTTTACACCCCCACATGCTAGTTTCCTCCTGCCACTATTCTTTCTTCACCCTGTCCCCAACACTCATTTCTCCCCCACCCTCCCTGCGGTTTTGTATCCCCCTCACAAAGCCTTCGGGGAGTTATTCTGACGCCAGTGGGTCCCATGCTCCTGCCTTGCATCCCTTTCCAGATCCCTGGGCCCTGCTCCCTGGCATCTCTTCTCCCTTGGCCCTGCACATCTACGTGTTCTGGGTGTCCCTGTGCTGTGTTCCTTGGGGGCCTAAACATGCTGCTGTTTGTGTTTACTGCTCCTCCAATCACAGGTTGTCTCCTATCAGCAGCAAATCTTGGACGGAAATGGCCTTTGGCTGGAGGAGTTGTTGCATGCAGAACATTCTATTCAAACTTGCCCTGTTGCCCTATTTGACTCCCAGTTTGAAAATTGCAGAGAGGTTCTGAGGACTACTTCCAGTCCTGAGCCAAATGTGGGCAAGTATAAATGCATTGAAACAAGCTGGATACACGTATAAGAGAGAAGGGAAGAGGGTCCTGCTGACAGTGGAATGAAGTAGTATGGGAGAAGCCTTGTGGGGAATATAAACATGGGCATAGACTGATTGGACTTTCATGTAATTTTTAATATAATTCCATTAAAGCTCAAGAAAAGAAAGGAGTCAAATCTGGCTCAAAGAAAGGAAGCCTAAACTGAGGGCAGTATCTCTCAAGAAGGAATGAGATCCTACAGTTTAAATTGTTCAATTTCTGGGGTAGAGATTAACTGGTTGATTAGCAATTATCATCCTTATCTCCACTTAAGTTTATTTATTAGTGTCACAAGTAGGCTTACCTTAACACTGCAAGAAAATCACTTAAAATCACCTAGTTGCCACATTCGGCACCTGATCAGATTCACTAAGGGAGGCTTTAGCATAGAGAATGCAGCTAAACAGCAGATCTTTCAGTCTATGGGAGGAAATGAGCAGGCATGGGGTGAAGGTGCAGACTCTGCACAGTGTGACCCAAGCCGGGAATTGAACTGGGTCCTTGGTGCTGTGGAGTAGCAGTGCTAGCAGCAAAACCTTTCCTTTCTTTAAACCTGTAGCTACCTCTGGGGCGCAGATAGTTCCAACTAATTTAGCCATCCAATAGTAGATCTAGCTGGATCACATTAAATGCTGTCAGGCATAACTGTCAGAATTTCATTGTGGAGAGAAAAAAACACACTGGCATTGCACCACTGTTAATTATAATGATCTAACTGTTAGGGTTTGTGGATTGTAAACAAAAAAAATGCTGTGGTTTGCGCATATAGATTCGCATGAATACAATAGGTTTTGTTGAAAGAGATGTTCTCGGCACAGAGTACATACAAAGTTTGCACAGCCTCTGCAAACACCCAATGACATCATTATCAAATCATGTGGAGGGATATGGTCCAGGTGTAGGTCAGTGGGACTAGGCAGAAAAATAGTTCGGCAGGGCCAAAAGGCCTGTTTCTGTAATGTTCAATGTGAAAAGCTCTAAAAGCAACCGCCAATCCTTTTAAATATACAACATTTCCCCCCCCCCCCCCATCCATTCTGTGGTTCTGGCAACAAATTGCTATAATTATACATAGGATCAATCATACTGCATATCATTATACTCCATCAATAAGGAAGTTAGACAAAGTTTACTCCTCCCTGCTTATAAACAGCATTTTGAAATTTGGTTGTCCTTTACCCTAGAAGTATGGTTTGGAAGTTCAGTCAATCCTACTTGAAACTAATTCTCCACCATTCTCACATAGTATAGTTGCAAATACACAATAATCAGCATCTGTCTTCTGTAGTAGCATTTACAACCAACTGTTATGAATTTAGGAATTCACAACAGGAACTAAAGTTGTTGCTAATTCTGGAGATGATTCTGCAAAATCATTTCTAGTTGACAATTGGTGTCATCAAACTAGTGCACCTTTGGTTTCAACTGTGTAAGAAATTGGACATCTTGTTGCTAAAACTATAGCTAATATCCATTTCTCATTTGTGGTCTAATTATGTGCCAACACTTTGCTGGTATGAATGTCGTTTTGTCCTCACTTCTCATCTAGCAACTTGAGATTGCGCTATCTCTGGACATAATGACAAATCAAATTTAGTTCTCAACTTTCTTTGTAAGAGTAGTAATGCAGATGAACTTTGGATAGTCACATGAGTAGTGTTTCTATAAGATGCCAAAAAGCTATTCACACGATAACAAACCTTGTTGTCTTGAATTTTTCAAAGAATGTTTCAAGGATTGTATGACTCAGCTAATCCCTTGGTTGACATGATAAGGTGCCAATTTTATATGCTGAATACCATTTACTTTGAGATAATACTCAAACTCTTGTGAAGTAAACTGTGAAGCATTATCACTAACAATCTGTTCTGGTTTACCAAATCTTGCAAAGATATTGTGAAGTTTTTTAATAGTTTGTTCAGGTATAGTAGATTGCATGATAACTTCTAGCCAGTTTGAGTGCAACAATTATGACTAAGAACATATAATTCTCAAATGGACCAGCAAAATCTACATGCAATTATTGCCATGGCATTTTAGGCCACTCTCAAAGGTGTAAAGGAAACGATTGTAGTGTATTACTTCTTTGTGCACAGGATTGACAATGTCTCACGTTTTCTTCAATCTGAGCATTTGAACCAGACCACCAAAAATGGCTTTGTGCTATTCCTTCATTCAGAGTATACTTGGGTGTCCTTCACATAGCTGGTAAAGAACTCTTCCACAAAATAAGGAGGAATAATCACTCAGATTCCCCACAATAGACACCTGCCTTGGATGGTCAACTTAAACTTTACTGACACATTTAGTTTCAAATCAGGATGCTGGTTCCAACTATCATTCCTTTTAATGTCATATCCATCACCTTCCCCATCATGGAATCATTTCTCGTATGTGTCTGAACCTGAGAAGCAGTCACAGGCAAATGATCTACTAATAAAAAATAAATAAATTAGCAAAACTAGTTGGGTGGCATCGGCTTATACAGAGGTAAGCATGATAATGCATCAGGATTAGCATGGAATTTTCCAAGAAGGTGTTGGAGCGAGGTGACTTCTTGCAACCTGTGCCCAGCATATCTTCTAATTCTATCTTTTACTCTTGTTCAATGCTTCTAAAACTTCATTCCAGATCTTTCAAACTCTCTAAAATGCTTTAATTCAATCTCTAACACATTAAGCTATCCTTAGGACCCTGGGGACACCTGACCCGAAACCAACCTGGAACTGCCGAACACGTGGGACCTGCAGCTGGCCCTGCAGTCACAGGGCTGGGGATTTCTTGACACCTACTCCAATTGAACAGAAAATGCCTTAGAAGCCAGGGCCCTCTCTGCACACTCCCAGAGACCAGGAGGGCAACATAGTGGTTAGCATTGCTGCCTCACAGTGCCTGAGACTCAGGTTTGATTCCTGGCTTGGGAGTGGAGTTTGCAAGTTCTCCCCGTGTCTGTGTGAGTTTCCTCCGAGTGCTCCAGTTTCCTCCCACAGTCTGAAAGTCGTGCTGGTTAGGTGCATTGGCCATGCTAAATTCTTCCTCAGCGTACCCAAATAAGTGCCGGAATGTGGCGACTAGGGGATTTTCACTACTTGTAAGCCTACTTGTGACACTAACAAATAAACTTAAACTTAAAATGCCGCTGCAGCTGAGGTCTTCACTCTGCTGGTCTCCAACGATTGGACCTGCATCCCTGGGGCTGGAGCTTCCCCCCCCACAATCTCTCTGAACTGGAGAGCTGTGACCTCCTGCAGGCTTCAAGCACTTCCTGCTTCTACGACCTGGGGACTTTAATCAGGCCACACTCATAAATATCAACTCCCACAGCCTAAAATTCACTAACATTTCTCTTTTAAATTTACTTGCAAATCTAGAGATCGTTTGACCTCCAAAGGAGGACCCTGATCTGGCAGTGACCCTGAGGACCCCAACACATGGACCCAGTCATTGGCCCAATGGCGAGCACAAAGATGTTCACCTCTGTTATCTTGACAGCATTCCCATTCCAAACAGACGTGATGACCGCGCTGGACAAAATATACACCACCACAAATAGCCTTGAGACAAAGCATCCCGGGGCCTTGCTCATCATGACTGGGGACTTTAATCAGGCCAAGCGTCCTACCAAGATACAACCAACCACCCGTTCCACCAAAGGCCCAAACATCCTAAACCACTGTTACACAAATTTCAAACATGCCTACCACTCTATTGCCCACCCACACTTTGGCAAGTCAGACCACAAGGCTCTGCTCCTACTCCTGGCTTACAAGCAAAAACTGAAATTGGAAAATCCATCAAAGAAAGTTGGGCAATGTTGGTCTGAGGAATCGGAAGATCTCCTACCGGACTACCTAGAGTCAGTAGACCAGTCAATATTTAAAACCTCTGTGATCATTACAGTAACTGACTTCATTAGTAAGTGTGTGGAAAATTGTGTGCCAAAGAAACAATGGATGAACAGGGATATCCATTGCTTGTTGAAGTCTAGGTCTGAGGCATTCAAGTCAGGCGACCCTGACTTATACAGGAAAGCCAGGTATGATCTAAGGAGATCCATCAAAGATGCCAAAAGTCAGTACCAGACCAAGCTAGCCACACAGACCCCCGCCAACAATGGCAAGGTCTGCAAGACATAACAGGCTACGGATGAAAGCATGTAAAATCGCTGGCACCAACGCACACCTTCCTGATGAGCCCAGTGCATTCTATGCCTGTTTTGAGCAAGGGGTCAGTGAGAGCACGCCCTCCACCCCAGAAGCCTGTGTCCAAGGTCCGAGCAGCCTTCTTGAAGGTCAATCCACAGAAAGCAACTGGTCTGGATGGGTACCTGGACAAGCATGCAGATCCTGCATGGAACAGCTGGTGGGAGTATTTGCAGACATCTTCAACTCTCTTGACAACAATCTGAGGTCCTCATCTGCTTCAAGAAGATGACCATCATCCTAGTACCAAAGAAAAGCCAAGCAGCATGCCTTAATCACTATCGTCCGATGGTTCCGACATCCATCATTATGAAGTGCTTCAAAAGGTTAGTCATGGCACGAATCAATTCTGGCCTCCCAGATTGCATGGATCCACTACAGTTCACCTCCTGTCGCAACAGGTCCACAGCAGATACCATCTCCCTGGCCGTGCACTCAACCCTGGAACATCTGGATAACAAAGGCACTTATGTCAGATTCCTATTTATTGACTACAGCTCAGCCTTCAACACCATTATTCATACAAAACTCATCTCCAAACTCCGTGGCCTGGGCCTCGGCTCCCCTGTCTGTGACTGGATCCTGAACTTTCTAAGTCACAGACCACAATCAGTAAGGATAGGCACTCGTTCCAAGGCTGGAAAATCCCACCCGAGGATCTTTGCATAATCTGTGTCCCACCCTCTACAATTCCTATGTCAGGCGGGATGTCTAAAACTCTGTCCATAGAATGGGCAAACCACATTTGAAATAGTAACGTGGCAGATGAATTCCTGGAGTGTGGACAGAATTTTTTTTTGGACCAGCATGTTGAGGAACAAACTAGGGAACAGGCTATCCTAGATTCAGTATTGCATAATGAGGAGTTCATTAATAATTTTGTTGTGCGAGGTCTTTTAGGCAAGAATGACTATAACATGAAAAGATTCTTCATTGGAAAAGAAAGTATTCAATCCAAAATTAGAGTCCTAAATCTAAAAACAAAAGAAATTACAAAGGTATGAAGGGTCAGTTGGCTGCGACAGATTGGGTAACTTCATTGAAAGGTATGACAGATAGGCAATGGATAACATTTAAGGGCATGCATTACAACAGTTACACATCCATTTCTGGTGCAAGAACATAATAGCCAAACCATGGCTAACAAAAAAATTAAGGCTAGTATTCAATCCAAAGAGGAATCACATAAACTAGAAAAAGTAGGAAGTCTGAGGATTGGGTGCTGTTAAGTATTCAGTAAAGTGGCACCAAGATTGAGGGGAAAAATAAGGATATGAGAGTAAACTTGCAAGGAACATAAAAGTGGACTGTAAAAAGAAAAAAGATTACCGAGGATAAATATAAGTCCCTTACAATCCAAAATGGGAGAACTGATAATGCAGAATAATGAAATGGCAGGGCAATTAAACATCTACTTTTATTCTGTCTTCACAGATAAAGGCACAAATAACTTCCCAGAAATGCTAAGAAAACAAGGTTCTAGTGAGAAGGAGGAATTGAAGGAAATTGAAAAAAAAATGAGCTGGAGAAATTAATGGGACTGAAAGCTGATAAATCCCTAGGGCCTGATATACTACAACCCCATGGTACAAAGAGAGGTGGCCGTAGAAATTGTGGATGCGGTGGTTGTCACCTTCCAAAATTCTGTTGATTCTGGAACAGTACCAGCAGATTGGAGAGTGGCAAATGTAACCCTATTATTTAAGAAATGAGGGAAGGTGAAAACAGGGCATTGCAGACTGATTTGCCTTAACATCAGCAGTAGAGAAAATGCTAGATTATGTTATGTATGAAGTGATAATAGGATACTTAGAAAATATCAAGATGATTCAACAAAGTCAACATGGATTTATGGAAAGGAAATCATGTTTGACAGACTTATTGGAGTTTTTTGAGGAAGGCACTAATTGAATAAGGAAGAACCAATGAATGTGGTGAATTTGAATTTTCAGAAAGCTTTTGATAAAGTGGCACATAAGAGACTCCAGTACAAAATTAAAGCTCATGGTATTGGGTGTAATATACTGGCATGGATTGAAAATTGGTTAGCAGACAGGAAACAATGTAGGAATAAGAGGATCTCTTTTGGAGTGAACATCAGTGACTAGTGGGGTACCACAAGGATCAGTACTTGGGTCCCAGCTATTCATAAAAATATGTCAATGATTTGGATGAAGGATTCAAACACAAAACCAAGTAAAATTGTGAATGGTGAGGAAGGAGAGACTTCAAGATGGCACAGTTCAGTACAAATGGGTATGATCTAGTGGCCATTATAGAAACGTGGTTGCAGGGTGATTGGGGCTGGGAACTGACTATCCTGGGGTATCAGACATTTCGGAAGGATAGACAGGAAGGAAAAGGAGGTGGGATAGCTCTGTTAATTAAGGATAACATCAGGGCAGTAGTGAGAGACAATATAGGTTCTAAGGAGCAGAATGTGGAATCAATGTGGGTGGAGATAAGGAATATAAGGGGAAAAAGTCACTGGTGGGTGTGGTCTATAGGCCCCGTGCGAAGTGGGGCGGGCTATAAACAAACAAATAACAGACGCGTGTAAAAATGGAACAGCAATATTCATGGGGGATTTTAACCTCCATATTGATTGGTCAACTCAAGTCAGATGCGGTGGACTTGAGGAAGAGTTCTTAGAATGCTGTCGAGATAGTTTCCTCAAACAGTATGTTGCAGAACCTACGAGGGAGCAAGTTATCTTGGTCCTGTGTAATGAGACAGATAAAATTAATGATCTCCTTGTGAGGGATCCTCTTGGAATGGGTGATCACAATATTGTTGAATTTCAAATACATATGGAGGGTGAGAAAATAGGGTCCCAAACCAGTGTCCTCTGCTTGAACAAGGGCAATACAATAGGATGAGGGCAGAGTTGGCTAATTTAGACTGGGAACACAGACTAGTTGGTGGGACAGTTGAGGAACAGTGGAGGATTTTTAAGGAGATTTTTCTC
Source organism: Carcharhinus amblyrhynchos (assembly GCF_965287045.1). Taxonomy (NCBI): domain Eukaryota; kingdom Metazoa; phylum Chordata; class Chondrichthyes; order Carcharhiniformes; family Carcharhinidae; genus Carcharhinus; species Carcharhinus amblyrhynchos. Next base: position 44,974,300 of record NC_137334.1, read on the forward strand.
AGTACTCAGCAAAAATATATTCCAGTGAAAAAGAAGGAATGAAAGAAAAGGGATAACTAGCCATGGATAATTAAGGAAATAAAGAAGAGTATCAAATTAAAAACCAATGCATACAGAGTGACCAAAATTAGTGGGGAACTAGAAGATTGGGAAAGTTTTAAAAAACAACAAAGAACTACTAAGAAAGCAATAAAGAAAGGAAAGATAGATTATGAAAGTAAACTAGCACAAAATATAAAAACTGATAGTAAAAGTTTTTACAAATATATAAAACGGAAAAGAGAGGCTAAAATAAATGTTGGACTCTTAGAAGATGAGAAGGGGGATTTAATAGTGAGAGATGATGAAACGGCTGAGGCCTTAAACAAGTTTTTTGTGTCGGTCTTCACAGTGGAAGACACAAATAGCATACTGATAACTGACGGTCATGGGACTATAGGGGGTGAGGACCTTAAAACTGTCACTATTACTGAAGAGGTAGCGCTGGGTAGGCTCATGGGACGAAAGGTAGACAAGTCCCCAGGTCCGGACTGAATGCATCCCAGGGTACTAATAGAAACAGCAGAAGTAATAGCAGATGCATTAGTTGTAATTTATCAAAATTTGCTGGACTCTGGGGAGGCGCCAGCTGATTGGAAAACAGCTAATGTGATGCCACTAATTAAAAAGGGAGGTAGACAAAAGGCGGATAATTAAAGGCCGGTTAGCTTAACATCTGTAGTTGGGAAAATGCTGGAATCTATCATTAAAGAAGAAATAGCAGGACACCTGGAAAAGAATGGTTCAATCAAGCAGACGCAGCATGGAGTCATGTCTGACGAATTTACTGGATTTTTGTGAAGATATAACGAGTGTGGTTGACAGAGGGGAACCGGTGGATGTGGTAATTTCGATTTCCAGAAGGCATTCGATAAGGTGCCTTACAAAAGGTTGCTGCATAAGATAAAGGTACACGGAGCTGGGAGTAAAGTGTTAGTGTGGATTGAGGATTGGCTATCTAACAGAAAGCAGAGAGTCGGAATAAATGGGTGCTTTTCCGGTGACTAGCAGCGTGCTGCAGGGATTGGTGCTGGGGCCTCAACTGTTTACCATATACATAGACGATCTAGAGAAGGGGACCAAGTGTAGGGTAACAAAGTTTGCAGATGACACAAAGATGAGTGGGAAAGCAAGTTGCACGGAGGACACAGAAAGTCTGCAGAGAGATTTGAATAGGCTAAGTGAGTGGGCAAGGATCTGGCAGATGGAGTATAACGTTGGCAAGTGTGAGGTTATCCACTTGGAAGAAATAATAGTAAAATGGACTATTATTTAAATGGTGAAAAATTACAACATGCTACTGTGCAGAGGGACCTGGAGGTCCTTGTGCATGAATCACAAAAAATCAGTTTGCAGGTGCAGCAGGTGATCAAGAAGGCAAATGGAATGTTGGCCTTTATCACGAGAGGGATGGAGTATAAAAGGAGGGAGGTCTTGCTGCAATTGTACAAGGTACTGATGAGGCTGCAACTAGAGTACTGTGTGCAATTTTGATCCCCTTATTTAAGAAAGGATATACTTTGTTGGCTGTCAAATAGGAGGCAGAGAGTGGGGACAATGGGTGCTGTTCGGATTGGCGGTTGGTGACTAGTGGAGTGCCCCAGGGGTCGGTGCTGGGGCCTCAGCTATTTACCATTTATATAGATGATCTGGAGGAGGGAACCGAGTGTATGGTGTCGAAATTTGCTGATGACACCAACATTGGTGGAACGGCAAATTGTGCAGAGGGTGTGGAAAGTCTGCAGAAGGATCTAGATAGGCTGGGCGAATGGGCCAGGAACTGGAAAATGGAATTTAATGTTGGCAAGTGTGAAGTTGTCCACTTTGGTAGGAATAATGGTAGGAAGGACTATTACTTACATGGCGATAAACTGCAGCAAGCGACGGAGCAGAGGGATCTCGGGGTCCTTGTGCATGAGTCGCAAAAACCCAGCCTCCAGGTGCAGCAGGTGGTCAAGAAGGCGAATGGGATGCTGGCCTTCATAGCGAGGGGGATTGAATATAAAAGTAGGGAGGTCTTGCTGCAACTGTACAGGGCACTGGTGAGGCCGCAGCTGGAGTACTGTGTGCAGTTTTGGTCGCCGCACTTACGCAAGGACATTTTGGCCTTGGAGTGAGTGCAGAGGAGGTTTACTAGGCTGATACCGGAGTTGAGGGGGTTGAACTATGAGGAGAGGCTGAATAAACTAGGCTTGTACTCGTTAGAGTTTAGAAGAATGAGGGGAGATCTCATTGAGACATATAGAATGGGATGGATAGGATAGAGGTGGAGAGGCTCTTCCCGCTCAGAAAGGACAGTAGGACTAGAGGGCACAGCCTCAAGATAAAGGGGGGGGGCGGTTTAGAACGGAGTTGAGGAGGAACTTCTTCACTCAAAGGGTGGTGAATCTCTGGAATTCTCTGCCCGTTGAAGTGGTGGAGGCTGCCTCGCTAAATATATTTAAGACGCTTTTTGATAGGCGAGGGGATTAAGGGTTATGGGGAGCGGGCGGGAAGGTGGAACTGAGACACGACAGATCAGCCATAATCTTATTGAATGGCAGGGCAGGCTCGAAAGGCTAGATGGCCTACTCCTGCTCCTATTTCTTTTGTTCTTTCTTATGTTCTTAGCTTTGGAGGGGGTGCAGAGAAGGTTCACCAGGTTGATTTCAGAAATGAAGGGGTTAGCTTATGAGGAGAAATTGAGTAGACTGGGCCTGTACTCATTGGAGTTTAGAAGGCTGAGGGGAGATCCTATAGAGACATATAAGATAATGAAGGGGCTAGACAGGGTAGAAGCAGTGAGATTATTTCCACTTAGAATGGAAAGAAGAACTAGAGGGCACAGCCTCAACATAAGGGGGAGTCAATTTAGAACAGAGTTGAGGAGGAACTTCTTCTCCCAAAGGGTAGTGAATCTTTGGAATTCTCTGCTCATTGAAGCAGTGGAGGCTACCTTGTTAAATGAGTTTAAGTCACAGATAGATAGATTTCTGATTAATAAGGGAATTAAGGGTTATGGAGAGCAGGTGGCTAAGTGGAACTGAACTGCTATCAGATCAGCCATGATCTTACTGAATGGCGGGGCAGGCTCGAGGGGCTAGATGGCTTACTCCTGCTTCTATTTCTTATGTTCTTATGTTCAAGGCGATTTAGACAAGTTGACACGGCAGATGCAGTATAACATGTACAAGTGTTAAGTTATCCATTCAGTAGGAAAAATGAACGGGCAGGCTATTGTTTAAATGGTGATAAGTTGGGAAATGTTGATGTACATAGGGACTTGGATGTCCTTGTGCACCAGTCTTTGAAAACAAGCATGCAGGTATAGCAAACAGTTAGGAAGGCAAATGCTATGTTGAACTTCATTGCAAGGGGACCTGAGTACAGTGGCAAGGATGTCTTACTGCAGCTGTACATCGCCTTGGTGAGACCATATCTGAAGTATTTTATGCAGTTTTAGTCTCCTTATCTGACTTCCCATAGAGGGAGTGCAATGAAGGTTCACGACTGATTCCTGAGATGGCAGAATATATGAGAAAAGATTAGATGGATTAGGCCTGTATTGACTGGAGTTTAGAAGAATGAGAGGCGATGGGTGCGGCATGGTGGCACAGTGGTTAGCACTGCTGCCTCAAAATGCCAGGGACCCAAGTTAATTTCCAGGTCACTGTCTGTGTGGAGTTTGCACAGTGTCTGCGTGGGTTTCCTCGGGTTCTCTGGTTTCCTCCCACAGTCCAAAAATGTGCAGGGTAAGTGGATTGGTCATGATAAATTGTCCCTTAGTGTCAGGGAGAATAGCATGCTTAATATGTGGGGTTACGGGGATATGGCCTGGGTGAGATTGGTGTCGGTGCTGACTCAATGAGCTGAATGGCGTCCTTCTGCACTGTAGGGCTTCTATGATCTCATTGAAACATATAATAATCTGACAGGACTGGAAAGATTGGACGCAAGGATGATGATTTCCCTAGTTGGGAAGAGGTGGGAGGGTCTAGAACAAGAGAGTCACAGTCTCAGGATATAGGGTAGGCCATTTAGGACTGAGGTGATAGATTTCTTCACTCAAAGGGTGGTGAACCTGTAGAATTCTCTACCATATAAGGCTGTGGAGGCAAAATCATTGAATGTATTTAAGAAAGAAATAGATTTTTAGATCTTAAAGGCATGAAGGAGTATGAGGAGAGCAGGTGTATGGAAATGAGATAAAGAATCACCCATAACCACCTTGAATGACAAACAGACCAGATGGGCCAAATAGCCTATTTCTGCTCTTATTTTCTATGTTTCTATCTATCCAGCACCTCTGCTAAATATTTAAAATCAGGACTCCATCTCTGCCCCAGCAAAGAAAATTCTCTAACCAAAGTCAGAAATGTTATACTTTGACTGTGGTATGCTAATGTTTCTAATCTGTGTTGTCTTTAACAGTTCACCCCCTACTAATCATCCCCAACACCCAATTTTGTGGGTGTGCCCTTGCTTAATTCCAGTCTCACCCATTCCATTAAAGCCAGGAGGTCACACCTCTTCCAATCCCACCTTTACATCAAGTCTCCATAGATCCTTCTTTGGTTCCTCCTCTTCAATATTTACATACTTCCCCTTGGTAACATCATCTGCAGACACAAGGTCAACTTCTACATATATGTTGATGATATCCAGCTCTATAGCTACACCGTTTCTCCCCATTCCTCCACCACTCTTTGTCTTGGATGAACCACAATTTCCTCCAGCTAAATACTGGGAAGACCCCAAGATTGTCTCCAGCTCCTGAAATACAGGCTGAGTTCTTACTACTGATTCTACCCCACACCCAGCCACTATCGCAAGCTGAAACTTACTGTTTGCAACTTTGCCCCTATTAGCCATAAGTTGAGCTTTTGACTCCATATCTTCTCCATCTACTTTCACTCATGTTGCCTGCTTCTACCTTACATCAATCCATGTTCTCCTGAAACACATCCTTAGTTGTTATGTTCAAAGTTAAATATTCCAATATCATTCAGGCTGGCCTCCCACCCACCAGGAATTTCAGCTCATTCAAAACACTGGCTTGTATTCTTTCCTGCACCAATTCCTGCCCACCCATCATCCTTATTCTTGCTAGTCTACTTTGGTCTTCGGTCCTCTCACATCCCAAATGTAAAATCCAAAGTCTTGTGTTCAAATGCAATAATCTCTAAGTTCTCCCTCTCTCAACTCATGTAGTCCCAAAACACTTATGCCCTTCCCCAATCCACCCACCCCCTCAAAAAAGACATCCAGATGATTCTGGCTACTTGCACCTTGCCCTCCTTTCACCAAATCAACGCTATTATGTTGTCAGTCATCTGGAATTCCCTTCCTATGTACTCTCCTCAGCACCCATCTTTCACTTAACTTTTAGTCACCCCTGTTAATACCTCCTTTGATTTGGTCTGTTTTTCTGAATACATCTGTCAAATGCCTTGAGCCACTTTCTGTTAAAGATGTAATCAATTGTGGGAGGTGTGGTAACGTGAGTGAGCCTTTCCAGTCCTTCTGACATCCTAAAAGAATTCGCAAATACAGATGAAGTGTAGCGATATATCTGTTGTCAAATATAGCAAACATCACTGCATGAATAACTAGTTAACCCAAAGAAAATACATCAACGTGATAGTGGGTGCATTGCATGCAAAACAAAACAAGATGGCAGCTTGGCAGTAGGCGTTCAAAAGAGATCAGCAAATTTGAGGATCCTTAGTGGTAGGGGATGGGGATATGGCTGAGGTCTTGAATAACTTTTTTGTTTCGGTCTTCACGGAGGAGGACGTGAATAATTTGCCGGGTGTTAGAGATGGAAAGGTGGCAGGACCGGAGGGTCTTAATGTTACTGTTACTAGAGAGGCGGTGCTCGACAGACAGGAGGGGCTGATTGTGGACAAGTCCCAGGACCGGATGGAATGCATCCGAGGGTTCTGAAAGAAATGGCAGAGGTGATAGTGGATGCCTTGGTGGTTATTTTCCAGACGTCGCTGGATTCCGGGGAAGTGCCGGAAGATTGGAAAACGGCTAATGTTACGCCGTTGTTTAAGAAGGGTGCCAGGCAAAAGGCAGGGAATTATAGGCCGGTTAGTTTAACTTCTGTTGTAGGTAAAATGTTAGAATCCGTCATCAAGGAGGAAATAGTGAGGCACCTTGAGGGGAATTGCTTGATAGAGCAGACGCAGCACGGTTTCGTTAAAGGGAAGTCGTGTCTGACAAATTTACTGGAGTTCTATGAGGATGTGTCTGGGGCGGTGGATAGAGGAGAGCCGGTGGATGTGGTCTTTCTTGATTTTCAGAAGGCGTTTGACAAGGTACCTCACAAGAGGTTATTGCAGAAGGTCAGGGGACATGGAGTTGGGGGTAGGGTGTTAGCGTGGATAGAGGATTGGTTGTCAAATAGGAGGCAGAGAGTGGGGGTCAATGGGTGCTATTTGGATTGGCGGTTGGTGACTAGTGGAGTGCCCCAGGGGTCGGTGCTGGGGCCTCAGCTATTTACCATTTATATAGATGATCTGGAGGAGGGAACTGAGTGTGTGGTGTCGAAATTTGCTGATGACACCAAGATTGGTGGAACGGCAAATTGTGCGGAGGGAGTGGAGAGTCTACAGAAGGATCTAGATAGGCTGGGCGAATGGGCCAGGAACTGGCAAATGGAATTTAATGTTGGCAAGTGCGAGGTGGTCCACTTTGGTAGGGATAATGGTAGGAAGGATTATTACTTACGTGGCAAAAAACTGCAGCAGGCGACGGTGCAGAGCGACCTCGGGGTCCTTGTGCATGAGTCGCAAAAACCCAGCTTGCAGGTGCAGCAGGTGGTCAGGAAGGCAAATAGGATGCTGGCCTTCATAGCGAGGGGGATTGAATATAAAAGTAGGGAGGTCTTGCTGCGGCTGTATAGGGCATTGGTGAGGCCGCAGCTGGAGTACTGTGTGCAGTTTTGGTCGCTGTACTTACGCAAGGATATTTTGGCCTTGGAGGGAGTGCAGAGGAGGTTTACTAGGCTGATGCCGGAGTTGAGGGGGTTGAGCTATGAGGAGAGGCTGAATAAACTAGGCTTGTACTCGTTAGAGTTTAGAAGAATGAGGGGAGATCTCATTGAGACGTATAAGATGATGAATGGGATGGATAGGATAGAGGTGTGGAGAGACTCTTCCCGCTCAGAAAGGACAGTAGGACTAGGGGGCACAGCCTCAAGATAAAGGGGGGGCGGTTTAGAACGGAGTTGAGGAAGAACTTCTTCACTCAAAGGGTGGTGAATCTCTGGAATTCTCTGCCCGTTGAAGTGGTGGAGGCTACCTCGCTAAATATTTTTAAGACGCGGGTTGATGGGTTTTTGATAAGAGAGGGGATTAAGGGTTATGGGGAGGGGGCAGGTATGTGGAACTGAGCCACGACAGATCAGCCATGATCTTATTGAATGGCGGGGCAGGCTCGAAGGGCTAGGTGGCCTACTCCTGCTGCTATTTCTTATGTTCAATGCCAGAGACTTTCCCGACCGAAGATCCACTTTATTCATGCATGCAAACAAATACCACAAGGCAACTAGTACAAAATTATCCGTGAAATACAAGTATTATTTTGAAATATGTCCCCTTCAAATAAAGTGGGGTATTTACCTATTTTAAGCTATGCAATTTATTCTTGGGGTTTGCAAACGTCGCCTTGTTTCACGATCTAAGTCTGATCACTGATTAGATGTTTCCTTTTTAAACATGTTCCGTTTCGCTCGGAGCACATTTTAACTTTTTCTGAAATGAATCCTGGAAGGTGTCTGCCTCCTGGGCACTCCAGTGAGTGTGAATATGAGCAGATCCCTGCAGCAGGTCCACAACTCATCATGTCCCACAGTCTTCCAGCCACCCGGCATATTTAGTTCGGCAAGTTTCCCTTAGTTATGTTATTGTTAGCGCCTCTTCAAAAAAAAGGCACATTAATGATGTATTTTTTTAAATTGGTGTCACTGAGGCGCATTCTTACCAGTTAAACTACGAACCAATCCTTGTCACTTTTACCTTGCTCCATCATTCAATCTCTCCTGCATTTCCGTCCTGCCACAGACTTTCCCCTCCCACAGCCTCTGTCCTTCTTTAAAACCGGTGCCATCGCTAACTTATCCAGTTCTTCTCAAAAGTTACCGACCTGAGGTGTTAACTTTTGTTACTCCCTCTGCACAGATGCTGTTGTACACTGTATCTTCCGACCCCGCCCCCAAGTGTGAACAGTTGCGAAACTCCATGGACAGCGGCGGGGCCGGAAGATTCCGCGCTGAACAATGGCGGACTGCGCCGGCGCCGCCAAAGAGCAGCACGCGGGGTGACGACGGAAGGCCCCGCCCCCTTGGCGGGCCGTTGAGACCTTCCAGCACTTTCTGTTGTTAGTGCAGATGCCATAGGGGTGCTCGAAGGCAATTAGGGAATAGCTGCTTGCATTAAAATACGGAGAACCCACTGAATTGAACTGTATTTTTAAAAAAACCCTGCTAACTTAAAAGATTTCAGTCACATGTTTTTTTCTCTCTGATCCCTTTTTAATCAAGGTCGATGCGATGACCGAAGGAAGAGTTGACACGAATGTGCCCACACCCAGTGCTCGTGCTGAAGACGAGGGAATAGATTTTATCAAGGAGCAGGCGTTTAAATCGTTAAAAGTCAAATCTGAAAGGTGGAACAGATTCATCGCTGTGGACGAAAACAAAAAACTGCTGCTGGACTTTCTTGATCAAAGGCAGCATGGAAAACTGCTGTTATTTACTGGAGCAGGAGGAGCCTTGCACGCAGACGCACAGGTACAGGCGGGCAGGAGGGACGGAAGAAAAATATGACTGCGTTTGTATAAATGTTTAAAGTGCGGGTTATCGGACATTTTAAAAGTCAGTTTTAATTGTCAACTTTATAACCCATTTTTCCCCGTTGTAAAAATTCTGGAAGGGGAAATGGATTGTTTCTTCAGACGAAATTAATTAAAAACTTATATTAAAGATCCTAGTTATGAAGATGATGTATTAATTGTTATCTGGTGTTCAATAAATTTAATTTAATAAATAAGCTTGACATTTTGTGTGGTGATCCTAAACCTTGTGAAACGTAGAATAAACATTTTTCTGACTAGTGTACTTTTAATCGCTTTCAATTTTTTCCTCTAGCTGTCCGTCCCACCAAAAAGCAAAATGCTTTATATTATCAAAAACTGTAGTGGAAAATTGTCAAGTAATGACCAAAAAGATGAATTGGTGCTTGGAGAGATCTTACAACATCCGGTGGAACACCTTACAGTTTTAATCAGTGAGGTAAAGCAATCCTTCAACACATTGCAATTGTTTCTTAAAGGAGAATATACTACCCAATCTGTTAAGTTTCCATTGGTGAATAGCAGCTGCTATTCAGACTGAAAATCATCAGCGTGGCTGGCAGAACTTGACCAGTCATATCAGAAGTGATGAACAAGACTCTCGTTTATTTAGTCTGCCTGTCACAAATTGTTACTTTGTGCAACAGCAAATATATGCATTCCATTCCCTCAGAAACAATATAATTTTCTGGCAGAGGTGACAAACCAGATTAAAGTACACTCCAACTTGAGGAATAAATACTGGGGAAGTTCTTCTCCAAACCATTTAGGTAATCAAGAATGTCACACTTGCTCTCAACTCTACTTTTGTAACTTGTGTTTCAACCAAAAATCAGTCCAACTTTCATTTGGAACAGTATAGCAAATTAGCATTCACTGCACAAAACAGCAGCCTGTTCTATGAGTTCACTATTTCTTGATGTCCATCTTCAATTTGGCCTTGCACAGGTTCAAATTTTGGGTCCAGTCCTCCATAACCTATTTAATTGGAACAAACTGTCAAGCTTAGTCTCTTCACCATCTTAGAAACCTTAATGCAAGTACCCATCTCTACAGTTCTCTAAAGTGTAAACTCCTTTCTATTTTAACCCAAGATATTTCAGACTGGAAATTAACTTAAGTGGACCTCTGCAACTTTTTCAAAGACTCACTGGCCATTCGCAGTGGTTGAGTGCCAAATTCTCTGTCCTTGTTTACAGTGGTGGTGGGATGTAAACAGCTGGAAAATTCTGGCCTTAATGAAACCCAAAACTGGAAATAGTATTCCCAGTGAAGCCTCACCAAGGACACGATAGTATGCTTTGTCTTACAATGATAGTTTTAAGAATGCACCCCAACAACTTATTTTCTCTAGTTAATGGTTTACGTTGTCACTCGTATTTTTAGAGATATATGTTTTGGAGTGCCCAGATCTCTCTTCTTTCAGCTTTAATGCTTTTTCCCTGAAGGAACATTGAACTGACTCACAAGCGTGATACAGTACTTATCCAGGTTAAACCTCATTGGCCAGTCATGACCCTAGTCTCTCAAAAGCAGATGTACATTGTGTACACTCCGAATACTTAGGCAGATGTGTGTTTTCTGCAAACTTGTAGATGCTCCTGTCTTCCCCAACACCTACCTCCAGATCAATAGTTATAGTTTTTTTAAATATTAGCTTATACAGCCTGTTCTGCTTTTCAAATTCTAATGATCAAAAAGGACTGCCTACCTTATCTGCTTTTTAAGCTTTAGAAATTTCATCCCGTCAGGGAGAAGCAAGCAGAACTCCAATGATTTTTCACATTTGTTTGCATGAAGTTCTGCAATGTGAATGAATGTTATTTACTTACACAGCTGATCTAAACAGTCTTGGTGCATCTCTGTGGGGTGCAGTTGGGATATTCATATGATGTGTGTTTTTAATCAACTGCTGTATTCTTAATGTTGTGTTTAATTGTAATGTGATCTCCATAAGAAATAAACTTGACACTTTCGCAGTGTGTTACCATTTGTAATACCATTGCATACAATCTTGAATAATTTACGCAAATAGGGTAAATGTGGCAATAATGTCATCTTCAGTATCAAAGTTAATTGGTAACAGTTTATGTATGAAAACATTACAAGGCGTTTTTAAAATATATATGTTACATTTAGAATTATATCCCAGCAGAAAGCTGAGCTACTTCAATGTCATTCATTTGTCAAAAAGAATGACCAATTATAAGATTGCATTGCAAAGTAATCTAATATGACTCTAATCAAGTAACAGTGAATAATGTATATTGTGCCTGAACAGCAGATTTCTTTTAACAGTTGCCAAGCTTCTTACACAGAATGTTGCAGGACGATACATCAGATAATACTTTTTTTTCTGATTCTAAATCTTGTTACTCCTTAAAAAAAGCTAACATTACTAATACCAAACACAAATTTCAGGCTAGGAGATAGATTAAAGAACAAGGGTCGTAATCTGAATTGCTTCTTTTGTCATACTTCAATTAATAAAGGAATATGGAGGAATAAAGATGTAACTAGAGAAATGGTGTCGCAGGGAAATGTTCAGTTTCATGGGATGCTGTGACCAGTTTTGAGACAGAAATGGTCTGTACAAAATTGGCAAGATTTGCTTAAAAAAGACTGGCCAATGTGGTTGCTGGAAGATTAACTAAATTTGTAGGGAGTATTTGAACTATTATGGAAAAGAGAGGGGAGAGAGAAAAATAATGAAGTAGCTGAAAATAAAACAGGATGGACAAATGATGTAGAAGTGATAATTAAAAAAAGGAAAGTGACTTTAAAAATAGTCTTTGAGATGTAAGTAGCTGTGGCATTTCCCGATCCTCCATGGCGGATACTAGCTGAAGACCATGGAGGAAATTCATGCTGGCTCAAAACCAATTTAAACCGCCACCCCTCTTCACCAAGCATGTTTAAACTCCCCCCAATGCCTCTCACAAGGCCCCTGTAAAGATAATGGTCACAGCGCTTATGTCTCACTATCATCAAGTTTCACTGGCAATGACTGGAGCTAAACTGGAACAGCTAGACAAAGTAAATGGTTGGAAAAGGAGGGTAGAAATTGGTTACACTGCAACAGATGGCTCACCTCTTAACCCTTCAAAAAATTTCTGACAATCTCCCAGGTTCAAATCAAGAGTGCAATATAATACTCACTGCTCACCAGGAGTCACAGTAACATGTAAGAAGCAAAAATTATGAAAGCAGTCTGCTTGAACAACATCTCAGCTCAATATCCACTCTGTGGCTGCAATATGCATCACCTACATGATGCGCTACAGCAACTTATTGGCCTTATTTCTGCAACACCTTCCAATTATATAACTTCCATCACCGAGAAGGACAAGAGTAGTACATTAGGGAGCACTATCAGCTCCGAGTGACACGTCAATCTGGCTTGGATATTTACTGCTGTTCCCTCATTACTACTCACTCTAAATCCTGGAATTCACTTCCCAATAGCATCAGGACAACAGAACAGCAATTTAAGAATAATGCTCACCCACCTCTACAGGAAATGGGGATGGACAATAAAGGCATCTTGCCACAGCTGCCTACATCTCAAAGACAATTTTTAAAGTCACTTTCCTTCTTTTAATTATCACTTGTACATCATTTGTCCATTCTGTTTTATTTTCAGCTACTTAATTATTTTTCTCTCCCCTCCCCTCTTTTTTCCATAGTAGTTCAAATGCTCCTTACAAATTTAGTTAATCTTTAGCTACAACATTGGCTAGCCATTTTTAAGCAAATCTTGCCAGTTTTGTACAGACCATTTCTGTCTCAAAACTGGTCTCAGTATCCCATGAAACTGAACATTTCCCTGTGACAACATTTCTCTAGTTACATCTTTATTCCTCCATATTCCTTTATTAACTAAAGTATGACAAAAGAAGCAATTGAGATTACGACCCTTGAGGTTCTGTTCTTTAATCTATCTCTTAGCCTGAAATTTCTGTGTTTGGTATTAGTAATGTGAAGCTTTTTTTAAGGAGTAACAAGATTTAGAATCAGAAAAAAAATGTATTATCTGATGTATTGTCCTGCAAGCATTCTGTGTAAGAAGCTTGGCAACTGTTAAAAGAAATCTGTTGTTCAGGCACAATGTACATTATTCACTGTTACTTGATTAGAGTCATATTAGATTACTTTGCAATGCAATCTTATAATTGGTCATTCTTTTTGACAAATGAATGACATTGAAGTAGCTCAGCTTTCTGCTGGGATATAATTCTAAATGTAACATATATATTTTAAAAACGCCTTGTAATGTTTTCATACATAAACTGTTACCAATTAACTTTGATACTGAATATGACATTATTGCTACATTTACCCTATTTGCGTAAATTATTCAAGATTGTATGCAATGGTGTTACAAATGGTAACACATTGCGAAAGTGTCAAGTTTATTTCTTATGGAGATCACATTTCAATTAAACACAACATTAAGAATACAGCAGTTGATTAAAAACACACATCATATGAATATCCCAACTGCACCCCACAGAGATGCACCAAGACTGTTTAGATCAGCTGTGTAAGTAAATAACATTCATTCACATTGCAGAACTTCATGCAAACAAATGTGAAAAATCATTGGAGTTCTGCTTGCTTCTCCCTGACGGGATGAAATTTCTAAAGCTTAAAAAGCAGATAAGGTAGGCAGTCCTTTTTGATCATTAGAATTTGAAAAGCAGAACAGGCTGTATAAGCTAATATTTTAAAAAAAATCATAACTATTGATCTGGAGGTAGGTATTGGGGAAGGAGGGGAGCATCTACAAGTTTGTAGAAAACACATCTGCCTAAGTATTCGGAGTGTACACAATGTACATCTGCTTTTGAGAGACTAGGGTCATGACTGGCCAATGAGGTTTAACTTGGGCATGTACTATATCAGGCCAGGTGGAGGCTGGTATGAAATTCATTTGCACCCCGCTAATGGGATGCAGGTGAAAACCTGATTCCTCGTGCCCAATTCTCCACAGCGCCAGTGGGAAAACACCAGCGTGCAGCACACCTAGAACAATGTGGAATGCAATTAATGGGACTCACCTGATCAATGCCTGGGGCCATCTCTGGAATTCAGAATGGAGGCCGCCATCAACCCTGGAACACCACAGCAGTGAGTGGGAAACATCTGCCAGTGAATCTTCCAAATTCAATATCCTGGAAGGGGTCCATCTTCCAGCCTCAGTGCTCCTAGAGATGAATCTTAATTTTCAGGCGATCCACCCTCTTCAGTATTGTCTCAGTGATATTGGAGCCCATTCAATATAGTGCTCGGATAGGATACATGCCCTCCTGCCTCCCTCACAATGGAATACAGCGCAAAATACTTGGTTGCACAATTAATGAAGTTGTGGCTAGACGATTTGGCATGTTTTCCTGCTGGCTCCCGCAATGGAAGACACTCTGATGTTGCTGTCCTGCTATGGGACTTAATTCCGAGATGTGAGAATTCCCCCTAGGTTTTATTCCATATTTATTTCATTAAATACATTTAAATTTCCCCAGTTGCTGTGTTTCCAGAGCATCAATCCAGGCCACTGGGTCACTACTAGACCCACTTTTGCCATTTCCAACCTTGTAAAAGACAGAAGGTCATTCAAATATCAAAAATTGATGAGTCTAGTGCTTTGATGTCCTGGATCTATGACGATTGGCTATGTCAACCATAACTGTCCTTGTGTGCACTATGTCTAATAACAATCACCCAGTATTTTGCTGTTTGCTCTTTTGACTAGATTTGACAGGTCTTTGTGGTGTCACACTTGGTTGAATGCTGCATTAATATTGTAGGCAGTTACTCTTGCCTTCCTTCTATAATGTAGCTCTAAAGTTTTCATACTTGGATTAAGGCACAATGCTGAATGACTCTAGTGGACAAATTGACAAAACATGTTACTAGTGAGTAGATTTAATGTGATGGCATTATTGACTATTTATAGTTATGCTTGGGAGGAGACTGCTCGTGTGGTGACTGACTGGTTAGATTGTGGGTCAGCCATACCTGTGCAATTTTCCACAGTGTTGGGTAGGTTCCCAAATCATATCTGCACTGGAATAGCTTGCTGAAAGATTAATTGATTAGTTTTGCTCTGTAGGCTTTGAACATCACTGCCAGGCCCACAGTTTCTGTTATGTCTAGTGTACTCAGCTGCTGTGTAATGTTACATATGTTAGTTTAATTTTGAACACTATATCTTTCCACTTGTGTTTTACCATTATAGTCTTTTATATTGTTTTTGCTTACTTAAGTAATTCATGCGTTTCCAGGTTCTGATTCCCATTTTGTCCAATACACATAATCATTTGGGGTGGCCACAGGCTGTATGTCATGATGTCAGAAAACATATTGAAATGATAAAAAGCAAAATATTTGTTGTCCATGGCCAAATGGAAGGAAAAACTATTTTACCATTGCCTCTGGTTCCTGAAAGTATCTTTGAAAACCAAGAAATGGAAATTCAAGCTAAGTATGTTACTTTATTTCTAATACTTTCAAATTTGTTTTTCATGGAAGTTCAGAAGAATGAGAGATGATCTTATCTTGAAACATATAAGATGCTGAGGGCACTTGACGGGGTGGGTGTCAAAAGGATGTTTCCCCTTATGGGAGAGGCTAGAACTAGGGGACGCTGTTTAAAAAGAAGGGAACTCCCATTTAAGACAGAGATGCGGAAAACGTTTTTGTCAAGAGGGTCATGAGTCTTTGGAACTTTCTTCCCCAGAAAAAGATTTTTAAGTCAGAAAGGGAGATAGACTCTTGACTGAAAGGGGTTTCCAGAGGTAGGTAAGAACGAGGAGTTGAGGCCATAATCAGATCTACTATGATCATATTTGAAGGGCAGTGCAGGCTCAGGCAGCTGATTAGCTCACTCCTGCTCCTAATTCGTTGGTACATCTGCAAGTTGGAAATTAATTTTGAATTGCGCTATTATTGAGTTTGATAACTTGTATAAAGAAACAAAATACCACAGATACTGGGATCTGAAACAAGAACAGGGAATGCTGGAAAAGCTCAGCAGGCCTGCCAGTATCCACCAGAGTTAATGTTTTGAGTCATTGACCCTTGTATTAAAACGTAATTAGCATTTTTACTTTGTATAATCTTGTAAATATTGAAGATTTTATCCAAAATTGAAATGGTAATTACATATTAACATTATTCAATTTAGCCACTGTATTGTCTTTTTATGTTTTCCTTAAAGTTTTTATTTTAATTTCTAAAACCTAAGCATCAGCTAATGACAGAAGAATATTTGGACAGTATGAGCAACTTCACTTCCTGGTTGATTTTCCTTTGAAAGCATTTCAAGTAGCACATCCACAAAGTGATTAAAATGTTAACACGCCAACTTTCTCGATTATGAATTGTAGACCAATTTCCTATGGAAATTCTCATTGAAATTTGGAGATGATGAAATGGTAATTTCTAACAATACATGTCCTGTATTTAAATACTTAATATTAATGGATCTAGGAGTTTGAGATCCTACGGAACTGTATGAAGGGACTTATTAGGGTAGATGCTGAGAAATTGTTTCCTTTGGCTGGAGAGTTTATATATAGGGCCATTGGGGTTCATCATTTAAGACTGAAATAAGGATGAATTTCTTCAGTCAGTTTGTGAATTTTTGAGCATTGATGGGTCTTTTTGGGTAGAGAATTCTAGTCGTTGGGTCTATTCAAGGCTGAAATAGATAGACTTTTGGACCTTTAAGGGAATCAAGGGAATGGGGATCAGATGGGAAAATGGAGATGTGGTCAAAGATCACACATAATCTTATTGAATAGCAGAGTAGATGCAATTGCCAAAATTCTACAGAACTGGAGTGGTTGAGGGGCGGACAACAGAAATGTCTATTGACCTCAGATGAGATTTTCCGGTCTTGCTCAAGCGAGGCCGTAAAATGAATCAGCTCCTCTTTCTTATAATCTTATGAATAAGTTTTTTGTGGGGTTAAAGTGTGATAGGTATTACATGTAACTGAAGGACTGCATACAAACTGGAAGAAATTAAGTTTTTGATGTTGCTTAAAATAAAATGAAAAAATAAATGTCTCTTACTTTGTTTGATTATGCACAGCTGGGAATGCCTGTTGCGTATTTTTAACCCTGTGTGCACGTTCCTTTTTTCTTATTTGTGTTTTCTTCTTCACCATTTAATCTATATCTTTGTTAAACTCTGACCAAAATGCTTTGGGGACTTTTGCCTCTTGTTCACTGATATTTGTCTTGTTTTTGGTCCTCCTGCAGTGCCCTTTTCCTATGTTGCATTTATTTAATTTTTGTTTTTATTCTTGTTTTTTTCTTAGTCATGTAGTGTTTTCATTGTCTTTTAATTTTGTCAGCAGGTTTTTCTTGATGTTTGGAACTAACCCTTTTTCATCTATGTTGCTGTAGTGTTGTCTCTCCTTGTCTGTTGCAGATTTGTTCATTTCACCTGAACCTCTTGTATCCATCCCCTCATACCTTTTGCATTCTTGCTGTGTTGGTCTCATCTCACTGCTACCTCACCTATTCTTATTGTCATATGCACTCATATCTTATTGTCCTGCATTTTTGCTGTTCTCCCTACCCTTGTCTCCTATTTGCAACTTTGTGCACTTTGTTGTGGTCCCAGCTATTGTTAATATTGGACAAGTCAGATCCCAGAATGACACCTGGCTTGATAGATGCTATGATGTGGAAATGTTGGCGTTACATTGGGGTAAACACAGTAAGAAGTCTGACAACACCAGGTTTAAGTCCCACCGATTTATTTGATAGTGAACTCACAAGCTTTTGGGGTTTGCCCCTTCGTCAGGTGAATGGAAAGTTCCCTTCCTGTTGGAGAACACTTCAGCGGTCACGGGCATTCGGCCTCCGACCTTTGGGTAAGCGTTCTCCGAGGCGGCCTTCACGACACACAACAGTGCCGAGTCACTGAGCAGAGACTGATAGCCAAGTTCTGCACACATGAGGATGGTTCCAGTAGGGATCTTGGGTTCATGTTGCACTATCTGTAACCCCCATGACTTGCCTGCATTTGCAAAACCTCACTTACTGTACTGTCTGGAGACAGTACACATCTCTTTAACCTGTGCTTAATGCTCTTTCCACTCACACTGTTGGCATCTTTAAGACTTGAATAGCAGGTTAGTTGTAAAGACTTGCATTCTAATCAGTAATCTGTAAACTGTCTGTGCTGCTATATGCTCTGTCTGAGGCCAGAAATCTCCATTCACCTGACGAAGGGACAAACCCCGAAAGCTTGTGAGTTTACTATCAAATAAATCAGTTGGACTTAAACCTGGTGTTGTCAGACTTCTTACTGTTGATAGATGCTAGCCATTGTTTGTTAGAAACTGTGGAAGAAAGCTACTGAACAAATTCACAGGAGCCTGCTGATGAACTTTTAATACAAATGTTATAAAGCAGAGGTGGATTCCCCCTCTGAGAACAAAAACTGAAACACCCAAAGAGGAGTACCTCGCCATATAAAAAGTTTGTGTAAAGTGATTTGACTTGTTCTTCAGCAACTTCTGGTGGTTAAATAAAAAAAAACTGACATCCACTCTAAAAGCAAATATAACAATTTATTTATCTAACTAACAGTGAACAAATTAACTAAACTACTAACAACCAAATAAATCCCTTCTATTAACCATTCCCGAATAAAACAAGATTCTAATGGTACGCTGTTCAAATAAATACAATTCCCACTCATTAGGAAAAATAGAATTTAGTCACTGTCTAAATTACAACCGGTTTTGTGTTTTCCAGAACATTCTGGGCTTTCTCTGTTGATTCTTCTGTCTGGAACTTCTTTCTTCTTTGGTACCTTTCCTGTCTGGATGGTACTTTCTCTAAGACTTAGGTGAAGCTATGAGAGCCATTGATTCTCTCTGTCTTGAGAGCTGAGAGCTGTTAGCTCTGGCAGGTGGCAGTTGCTCTCCCCTCTTTGTCCCACTTTCCCCTTTTATGTCTGTGATGACACATCAATACTTCTCACAAGATGATTGGTTCTAGATTATCAAAACCAGCAAATTTAAATTTAATAGATTTTTGGTATCTAAGTGCCTCATTCAAATTGATTGGCTAAATTCAAAAGCCCGTTGTCCTGGGGGAAAAAACTGCTGTTTGTCCTTGTGATACTAATGTCTGGGATCTCTATATACTTGCATTTTAAATCTCTAAGCAGAGAAAAAAGCACCACCTTTTAATGGGACCATATAAATGCTCTCCCCCTAGCATTTTACAATTTTACTACCACCAAATTCTAACTTCCGACCTTCCAATCTACAATTACTTTACCCAACTTTGCAACACAAACAATAAAATATTTATGAACACAAAGTGAATTATATTACACCAGAGAAAGATCTCAATACAAACACAAGATAATGATTTAAATTCCCACTATTTCTTTACCTCAGCAATATCAGTGACACACAAAAAACATTAGCTTGACATTTCTTGCTTTGGACTGGCAAGTGATTTTCTTACAGTGAATTCCTGAGCATTCACTTGATGCTTTTTACTGAACGTACTGAGATATCCAACAATTGCTTTCTAAACTCAGGTTTTGCAATGGCAGAGCAAACAAATTAATTTCCTAAATTCAGTCTTGGAGTTGCACTTCTGCTAATCTGATAACTGATTATCTAATGAAATATTGTCTTATCAGCCTTGTCTTTTTCTTATGCTTAGAAAGCTTCAAATCCATCTCTCTCTGACTCACTTGTCTTGACGCTTTTTTTCTCCTATGTCTATGTCACTGGATTCCTGTCGCTTGGTAACAATTAACTTTTTCTACTTTGTGAATCACTGAATTTTCAATCTTATTTAATGAACCATTATATATTATATGTGTGCGTGTGTCCATATATACATACACACACACACACGCACACAAACAAACCCAAATAATCTTTTGATTTATTATTGTCACATGTATTAGTATACAGTGAAAAATATTGTTCCTTGTGTGCAATTCAAAGAATACCACGTATAGAGAAGGAAAGGAGAGGGTGCAGAATTAGTGTTACGTGTTTCTTCAGAAGATGCTGTTCAAAAAATGCAGATAACAAAAATACAACAACTTAATCCAATTTATAAATGAAAGAAAGGGTTTAATAAAGAAACATCGTTACTCCAAACTTGGGGCCTCACCCTGGGCCATTCCAGGCTTCCCACAATTCTACACAGATTCACTGAATCAGCTGGTAAGCTGACCATTACATCACTCTGTAATTGGTTCCATGGTTTACTGGGTCAGCTGACCCTTACATCTTGTTCCCATTGGCCACATTACATCCAATACAAAGTTGTCATTCGTTACATCTTAACATTACAGTCATAGCTAGGGTGAAAAATCAACTTTATATGAAGTAGATCCATTCAAAAGTCTGATGGCAACAGGAAGAAGCTATTCTTGAATTGGTGGGTATGTGACCTCAGACTTTTGTGTCTTTTTCCCAACAGAAGAAAGTGGAAGAGAGTAAGTATCTGTGGGATCCTTAATTATGTTGGCTGCTTTTCTGAGGCAGTGGGAAGTATAGATGGAGTTAATGGCTGGAAGGCTGATTTGTGTGATGGACTGGGCTTCATTCACGACCCTCTGTCATTTCTTGCAGTCCAGGGGCAGGATCCAAATCAAGCCATAGTATAAGCAAAAAGAATGCTTTCTATGGTATTTGTAAAAGTTGGTGAGAGTCGTAGCAGACATGCCGAATTTCCTTAGCATCCTGAAAAAGGAGAGGCATTGGTGGGCTTTCTTGACTACAGTGTCAGTACGGAGGGAGCAAAACAGGTTGTTGATGAGCTGGACCCATATAAACTTGAAGCTGTCAACCATTTCAACTACCTCCCCATTGATGTAGACAGGGACATGTCGTCCACTGCGCTTCCTGACTATCTCCTTCATTTTGCAGACATTGAGGGAGTGATTATTGTTGTCACAGTTCACCAGATTGTCTTTCTCTTTCCTGTATTCTGTCTCATCATTGTTTGGGATTGGATCTATCACAGTGGTGCCACCAGCAAGCTTGAAAATCAAATTGGAGGGGAATTTGGCCGCACGATCATAGGTGTATAAGGAATAAAGGAAAGGGCTGAGGACACAGTCATGTGCTGAGAATGATTGTGCAAGAGCTGTTGTTGCCTATCTTTACTGAATGTGGTCTGTGGGTTAGGAAGTCTAGGATCCAGTTGCAGAGGACGGAGCCGAGCCACAGGCCACAGTTTTGTAGGAATAATGATGGCTGAGCTGTAGTTAATAGGAGTCTGACATAGGTGTCTTTGTTATCCAAGTGTTCCAGGGTTGAGTGTAGGGCCAGGGAGATGGCATCTGCTGTGGACTTGTTGCGATGATAGGCGAATTGTGGCAATCTGGGAGGCTGGAATTGATTTGTGCCATGACCAACCTTTTTGAAGCATTTCATAATGATGGATGTCAGAGCCACCGAGTGATAGTCATTAAGACACGCTGCCTGGCTTATCTTTGGTACAGGGATGATGGTTCTCATTTTGAAGCAAATAGGGACTTCAGATTGATGTTAAGGATGTCTTCAAATACTCCTGCTAGCTGTTCAGCACAGGATCTGAGTGCTTGTCCATTTATCCCATCCAGGCCAGTCGCTTTCCGTGGGTTGACTTCTGAGAAGGCTGATTTGATGTCTGATGGTGACCTCAGATATTGGTTCGGCCGAGGCCTCTAGGGTGGAAGCACGGTCTTGCTGACCTCTTGCTCAAAACAGGCATAAAATGCGTTAAGCTCATCGGGGAGGGGTGCATTGGTGCCTGCGATTCTAAATGCCTTCATCTTGTAGCCTGTTAAGTCTTGCAAATCATGCCTGACTTCTTAGTCTATTCAGATACCCAGGTTTCAAGGTTCATTAAAAAAAATAAATGAAATTGAAACTATTTTCACTTCTTAATATATAAATTAATTTTATAATTATACATTGTTTGTAACTTTCTATCTTTGCTCCATGCTTCTCCTCTTTAGTGGCATTCTCATTTATTTGTGTAAGTAGATAAACAATCAACCCCTGAGGCTTTCTTTTCCCTTCTGCTCCATGTCTTGCTGGCTTAAGCATTTACCCCCCACATCTTCACTGTTTTAACCTTTTGTTTCCAGTGACAGTGCTTCTGAATGTCTGCACGCGTCATTCTTAGTCAACTCTGGTGGAAAAATTATTTTGTTTTGAAAATGATTGCTGAAAGTAGGCAAATGTACTTTCAAAATGTGTTGAGCTTAGGAACTAAAAAATAGTACTCCTAATTTGTTGAAGAAAAAGTGAATTACAGGATCAGGGTATGAAAGCAGTTGAAAATGGGACAAGTTAGACAGATGCTTGGATTAAAGCAGGATTATGATCTTCAAATAAGGATATTTGTCAGGGAAAGCATAGTGAACAAGAAGGTGATCTTTGCTGGTCGGCAGGAAGGAAGTGAGGGTGAGGCAGAATTGCCAGGGGCCTCAAGCATAATTAGATTGATTGACAATATGTGGTGTACAGGACAGAATTGTTAAGAAATTTCAGGAGGTTTCATAGTGAGTGAAAGGTAAAAGCAGCAAAAAATATAATTAAATGTGCCTCGCTTTTTTCCCTGGGAAGTTCAGGGAGAAAGAAACAAAATGATTTTCAGAACTAGCAAATCTGCCATAGCCTCATGATGGGCAGTTGGTTTTTGTAAAATGTCATTATTAATCTTTGCATCTCTCATTTCAAGGTTAAATGTTGCACAGTGTTTTAGCAATGTAGAAGTAGATGCAGATATAATGAACTAGCCAAATGATTCCAATCTGATTAAGAGGCTCGACTGTTATTTTTGTAGTCTTCCACAAATGGACAAATCAGTACTTCATTCTATTGAGTCCATGGTGATCCAGTGGATGCATCAGATAACAAATGTTATGAAACAGAATTCTGGTGATGACTTATTCGAAGAGACAAATCCTATTCCAAGTTCAGAAATTTATTTTTGGATGGCAAGAAAAGAAAACTTGCTTGGAATATATAAGCAGGTTTGTACGCAGAACCAAACTGAAGCTAATTTCTCCTTTCTGCTGTTCAGTTTTAAAATAAATGTTGAACCTACAAAGGTAGCAAGAATGATAAAGCTGCATTTTTGATAATGTTTTGTATGTTGCTGCCTATTTAACATATAATGCTCTTGTGAAATACTTTGTTATAACACAGTTTAAACATTTTAATAGTTTCTATACATACAATATTTAAAATATGATAAAATATATAACAGTAAAATTATTAGTGTTCAGGCAAAGCATCTAAGCATAGATGTAGCTAATTGTTTTTACTTTCATCAGATGCTGGCAGACCTGTATTTAAATAAAAGTCCATCAGTTTACAGTTTTATTTTCTATTTTTGCTCCCATATTTTGTTTGTGTCTGGTGCAATAGGTTGAAATGCCACAATACAGTAGAGATATAGGTACATTCACATTTGTGATTGCTCACAGAAAATTCACAATTTCCTCTGCTTCATTACACCCTGTGCCAAGTGTCTTGATGAGTATGAGGAAAAACATAAAGGCATATTTTCTTCCCTGTGCTATCCCAGATACCATCTAGCTCTCGTTTACCTATTGACATTGACCAAAGGTCAATGAACAATTGAGGACTCTGCGTCTGTACTCACTGGAGTTTAGAAGGATGAGGGGGGATCTTATGGAAACTGACAGGATACTATGAGGCCTGGATAGAGTGGACGTGGAGAGGATGTTTTCACTAGTAGGAAAAGCTAGAATCAGAGGGCACAACCTCAGGTTAAAGGGATGATCCTTTAAAACAGAGATGCGGAGGAATTTCTTCAGCCAGAGAGTCGTGAATCTGTGGATCTCTTTGCTGCAGAAGACTGTGGAGGCCAGGTCATTAAATGTCTTTAGATAGATAGCTTCTTGATTGATAAGGGGATCAGGAGTTATGGGGAAAAGGCAGGGGAATGGGGATGAGAAAAATATCAGCCATGATTGGTGGAGCAGACTCAATGGGCTAAGTGGCCTAATTCTGCTCCTATGGCTTATGGTTTTATGGTAAGCTGATAAGCAAATTGCTTGCTGACCATCTCAGCATGATCATATTACTGTTTATGTTTCTTGCATAAGACATTAAGCTTTATTTTTGGTCATTCAGATGGTATAGTTGACATTTTTATATTAAGCTGATCTTTCCCTATCCCCTGGTATGACTGTAAACTACATTCTGCGCCTCTTCTTTCCTTCTCCCCCATGTACTCGATGAACGATATGTTTTGTCTGTATAGTGTGCAAGAAATAATACTTTTCACTGTATTTCAATACATGTGGCAATAATGATCAAATCAGATATCATTTTTTTACTCACGATAACAAAGTTGTGATTATTTCGTACAGCTCCAGAATCCCAAGGTTTGCAAAATAGCTAATATTCTGAAAATTGTGAAAAGCAGCTATTATTCAACCTTCAAAAATACTATTTTGAAAGTAACAGAAGGTAACTCACTGTCATTATATTTTGAATATGTAATGTTGTGTAGAACATTATAAAACATGTTATAAAATTAAAAAGTTAAACATCTGACACAGAAACTCAGACACAACGGAGGGCGATTCTCCCGGCCTGTTGCTCGTGTAGCACAGCGGGTCGGGAGACATTAGCAGGAGCCTGTAGTGGGACTCATGACTGGCATCTGGCCGATTACGAGTCTCCAGGCCATGTTCTTTGTAATCAGTGCGAGCCATATCATTAGTGAGCCTGGGACACTATTTTCTGGGCTCATTAATGTTTCTCCCTCTACCGGGAGAATTCCCATCAGCACAGATTAAAGTTGGTCTCCATCAACAGGGACCAGGCATGATCACCTTGCTGGTGGGTACAGAGGCCATTGAAGCCCTCCAGGAGGACAGGGGCGGGGGGGTGCCCCTTGGGTAGTACCCACTGGGCACCCTGGCAGTGCCGACTGGGCAGTGACAAGAGACAGGGCTTACTGTGGGCAGGGTCGATTGGTGGTTGGGGGGACTCACTGTGCACTCTGCATTAGGGATTGGTGGAAGAGGGAGGGGGGATCAGGACTGCACACATGCAGGGGAGAGGCAAGGAGCTGGGGGCTGGCCATGGGAGACTGGCGATTTGGGCAGGCCTGGAGGGGGGGGAATGGAAGTCAGGTAGGTGAGTGACTGGGGGGTGGGTAGGGGCCCAGTGAAGCAATTGGTAGACTGGCATGGGCCAACGAGCATGCACCGATCTTGCCACTGTCAAATAGGTGCATGGGCAGTGACAAGCTCAGCGTGCTGATTCTGGCTTCTCCAGTGGGATGAGGCCCCAGACTCCCACTTACCGGTGTGAATCCTCCTGAGATGCTCTGTGGAGCACAGAGTGCCAGAGATTCATTCAAATTAAGTATGCCCAAAAAAACCTCCCGTTTTCCTGCCCATTGGGCACTTAGTTTTTTTTTGGGAGAATCGTCCCCAGCATTTAGCAATGATGCTTGTTGTGTTTGAATCAAATGTTAAGTTAAGCAGCTAAAATGGAATTAGGAAATATTGACCTGGTTTCTTACTGTGCTTGTAAGTTATTGAATATACTTGCAATTGGTTTGAGAGGTACACGTAGCTTGAAGATCAGGACTGGGCTTCTGATTGAGGTCTGAAGCTGGATCCCCAGAAGAATTAATATCAGAGCTTTGTGCTTGTTATCGATCTTCTTCTCAACTTCTGAAAATGTATATAATAAAAACAAAATACTGTGATGCTAGACATCTGAAATAACAGAAAATGCTGTAAAACTCATCAGGTCTGACAGCATCTGTGAGAAGAGAGAGAAAATATTGTTAACGTTTCAAGTTCGCATGACTTCTTCGGAAGGACAATTGCTTTCCAGCATTTTCAGAAGAAGATTCATTTGGACTTGAAGCATTAATTCTTATTTTCTCTCTCTACAGATACTGCCAGACCTTCTGAGTTTCTCCAGCATTTCTGTTTTCATTTCTAAAGATATATGCTTTGCTTAATATTCAGATTACTGCTAAGCAGGACCCATATTGGAAAATTTTATTGTGCCTTTTTGTAAATTGAGCATAGGCTATTATGTCAATATACAGCTTTGCAACCATCAGTTTATTATTTAAGGCAGATTTCATGAACGCCAGAATATTAATACACTTTTTCAACAATAAAGAGGAAAATATTGGCCAGTAAAATAATATTGCCCTAATTGTCTTAGGTTACAAACTGAAGTTTATGGATAGACCAGGAAAACACCATAAGCACTGGGAAGCAGGCAGGATTCGAACCCCAGAGAAAGGAATTCATGAGTTGTCACAAATGAATTTTGGGTGTTTCCTTTTACTTTCCCATGATCAT
The DNA here is from genome assembly GCF_965287045.1 of Carcharhinus amblyrhynchos. Lineage (NCBI taxonomy): Eukaryota > Metazoa > Chordata > Chondrichthyes > Carcharhiniformes > Carcharhinidae > Carcharhinus > Carcharhinus amblyrhynchos. The sequence continues at coordinate 45,000,538 of NC_137334.1, forward strand.
TATATTTGGAAATGGATGTATGTATTTTCCTACTCTTGAGAGTAGTTAACTCAATTTTTAGTAACCATATAGCAAGGTTTTGTGTATTTAAAGTTAAGAAGGTTGAAACTTAACCCAGAGATTAATGAAAATGTGACATCTCAATCACTTGATTCACCTGTCTCCCATACAAAACTAGATTCAGATAAAATGGTAATTATAAAAATGGAATTTAAGTCACTCAACTTCAGTGCAGGCTCAGTGTTTCTTTGAGTTAATACTTTGGCTTGGAGTGATGGTCTTGGAAAAGCAGGGATTTCTCAATAGCTTAAAAAACACCAAACCGGACAGGTTGGGAAATATGCCACCACTTATAAGGGGTATCAAATCTCAAACACCTTTCTGTTTACGAACAGTGGGGAGAGGAGTAATTAGTGCTGTTTTAATTAACCCAACTCCTGCCTATAATAGAAGAAATATTAAATTTGCCACAAAGCCCAGGCTAAGCAACAATTTATTTTGGTCAGCTAAAATCAGTCCAAAAATTAGCCTGTAAAAAGCCTGTTGCTCTTTTCTGTTTTGTTGGTCTAGATTTTCACCTCTTTCAACAGACTTTATCAACTGACTTCAAACACATGCTTCAAGTTTCTTTTGGCTGATAGCCACTTGGAAAATTGGTAATTTAACCTCTCACTCTGGCAAATAGAACTGTTAAATGCCTAGCTATTGCTTACCTGCTAAATGTGTTTGTAACAGTTTTCGTCTTTTGCTGCAGATTTCAAGCATTTATTACTTTTTTTCCATAATATACATATGGGGTTGTTATGTAATTTATGTTCATTAAAGCTGCCACTAGCTTATTTGTGGTCCCTCTGATTCCTTCAGAGCTTCTGTAGATAAATCATGAATGCTTCAATTATTGTGAGGCAATTCCTGTTAAAAATACAATTTCAGGTTACTTCGATGGTTAACAAATGAAACAATTTGAAATATTAAAATCTTCACAGTATGCAGTATAATGAGATACCTCTTGGAATTTTCTTTCAACCCTTCGTGGGACTTGAGCTTTGTTGTGAAGGCTGGAATTTTTGGCTATCCCTAATTGATCTTGAAAAGGTGGTAATGAGCAAACTTATTGTATTGCCAGTGTCCGTATGGTATGGGTACAATTTAAATACTTCAAGCATGTATAGAACTATTTGTTCATTTATATTCAGTGATTACAAAAAAGACCAGTTTTTCTGAAAGAAAATCATAGAACATTTGATTTGTTGATATTAACCAGTTAACTTAAACATTTTAATTTAGTTATTAATGTCACAAGTAGGTTTACGTTAACACCGTGATGAAGTTTCTGTGAAAATCCCCTAGTCGCTGCATTCCGGCACGTGTACAGGTACACTGAGGGAGAATTTAGCAAGACCTGTGCACCTAACCAGCCTGTCTTTCGACTGTGGGAGGGAACCGGAGAGAACATGCAGATTTCATACAGACAGTGAACCAAGCCAGGAATCAAAACCAGGTCTCTGGGGTTATGAGGCACAGTGCTAACGACGGTGCCACATCTTTTTTCGGAGATATGTAAACCGTTCTCCTTGAGAACAGCATAACCACTTGAGACCTGCTACTATATTAATTCTGAGTGTAGTTTATGTCTATTATTCTGCAGACTTCAACACTTCAAAGTGTTAAAAGTAATAATAAGAAGAAAGTGATTTTTATTTTTCCGGTCTCCCATTTGGAATTTTGCAAGCATTTTCAAATCTAATCCAAACTGTAATTAATCTGACTTGCCATGAACAATGTCTGTAGACATATTTCCGTTCGCTGCACAATTGTTTATTCAGTTTGAACAATCTAACAAATAAGCTTCAATGTTAGGAAGGTGTGGCTAATTCTCTAATATATTTGTAGCTGTCTCTGAGGCTGAAGACATTGAATTGCATCTCCGAACTTTGAAATACCATCTATCCAATATGGAGGAATCAAACTTCTCAGAAATTGGACCACTTATTGCCCCCCTTTTCCATACTATTTGCTTGATATGGAGCCACTCTCGATATTACTGCTTTCCATCAAGAATTATTGTCTTGCTACAGGAGTTTTGCAATCTTATCATCAATCAGGTATGTGTCTACTTTGTGTGGGGATATATTAAAATTAAACAAATCTTTGGCAACCTTTTTAGTTTGCATATGAACACATGGGACATCATGAAGCTTATCAAATTATATTATTGGGCACCATATTATTGAATTGTTTCTTTTCTTATAATTTTAAGAGATGGTTGTTATCGCAGAAGATAACATTGAAATTGTGTGTGCTATTTTTAATAAATGAAATTAGTATGTAAACTTTCCCACCTGGACTGTTGTCAGTGACTACAATGGAGCTGTAAGCTCTGGTCAATAGTAGTGTGGTATCATTTATTTTTCAACTCTGGCTTCTCGTGCAAGCAACCATTCTTCCCTCATATTGAAGTATTTTCCCATTTGTTGATTGCCATTGCACATTTGCAGGTCTTTCCAATAACTGCTATCTAATTTTTTCATTGTTTTATGTGCTCAAATTCAAGTATTACTGCAGCACCGAAGAAATGCTCATTTCCGGGCCTCCCTCCTTATTACTCTCCAATCTAGCTGAATTGGGGATGGGAGCCAATTTAAATCCCAGAATTTACTAGGGTAAAATGGCTGGTCATCCAGTTTTCATGATAGACTTGCAACTTTGTTTGTTTTCTTTGATTGTACAGTGGCTGTTCTCAGTCTTATTTTTTGCCTCATGCCTCACAAGCAACAGTGGCAAAGTTAGGAAGAAGAGTAAATTCACTGGTGTCTACTATTCCAATAACGGTTTTGGTTTTTTAACTGCTGATTGTATTAAATGGTTTTATACCACCTGTTCCAGTGACATGTTGAGTACACTACTGCATCATTAACTGATTTGTTGGTGTACCCATTAATCTGAGTTCATCAATTCATTGTTTTCTGTTTCTGTATTAATTGATTTATTGATTCACTAATGCATTGTTTGTTTTGGTGGCGTCAGTGACTGGTGATATACGTGGTTTGTGTTGATTTATGCTAGTTTTGCTGTTGGATTTTGTGATGCCAAAAGAAAATTTAAATTCTTCCATTTATTCTCTTAATTTTGTTTAATCTCCATGTAATTGGAGTTACAACATCTGTTGTCCACTGTTTCATGTTGTATTGTCATTTGAATCTTTGGGAACATTGTGACAAAGCTTCTTAACGCTGCACATATCGTGATTGTGTACACTGTCACCAGAGATGAATTTTTAAAACAAATGTTGGGAGCAATATAAGAGCAGACAAAGCATAAGGCATCTATACAAAGATGTTTTGAAAAGGTTTTTTGAAGTTGCAAAATTCAGTATTAATGATGGAACAGTATATGCCCTTTTCACTGTGCCAGTGTGCTGAGCTGGTATTGTAAATACCAATACCCTTAAAAGAATGGTGTTCAATTTCAGTTTTATAAATATATAATAAATCTACTGTGTTAAACAGTGCTGTAAGAGTTCAATTATGATGTAACTGCATTGTACTCTATACACTTCTGTTTTTTATAGTTTTGTCTATTGGATGAAAATCTTTTTCAATATTTTTTAAGTGGCACTAAACTGTTGTGATCGAGCTTGTCTATATAAGAGTAAGATTTCTATGCAGTTTTCGATCTTGTCCAATGTCTGACATTTGATGAGATGAAATTAGCCATTTTGAATTTATTTTGCAAAACTTCTCTGAATTTAATTTAGTATGAAGACAGCATTTGACAGCTGAAACAGGACAGTAGTCTTTAAGAATCATAATTCAGTTGTCAGCTGTTAAAGGATTCTGTTGTGAAGCTTTTGTACTTCACGAGTATTGTAATTGCTATTTTTATTTGTGTAACTATGGGGTTTTTTTATATACATGTATATAATTTTAATATTTGTCTATATGTTATGAAGATGAATTCACATTGGCTTTAAAGTTTTTGTACTTAATAATATTTGTCAACAGGCTTTAAACTACCTGATTCCTGAAGAGATTTTTAAAGTTGAGATAGAAGAAGCCTTGGAGAAGGTGCAGCTTACCATTCACATACTGAAAAGTTTTAAGAATTGTTTTCACCAATACAGATTAAAGGTTTTCCAATATTACAGCCACTCTACGGAGGTGAAACATTGGGACTTTCCTACACAGATGGTATTTGCTCGTTTTGATAGGTTTCTTGACCGATTGTTTAAAATTGAGGTATGTGAAATGAGATTATATCACCTAAGTGTGTTAACTGTGCTTCTACCATTACATCTCAGCAGCATCAGCAAGTCATACAAATTGTAAAATATATTCAGTCCTCAATGTTTCTTTACTTTTAGAAACCAAAGCTAATTTTAGCTTTATTAATAGAAGCTATCAGAATTTCAAGGGGTTTGAACTTGGTAGCAATTGGTCGCAGCAAACCTTTTATTGAAACATAGTAGAGCTTGACAGATTTCAGTGTCTAGGCAATAAGTTACAGTTTCAAACTGTACTGGACATAGCTGTGCACACTGTCAATTTCTTGTTCAGTGTCTTTAGTCAGATGGATGTTTAGACCTCTGCCAGCATGATCTCTATCCATGCAAGTCAAGGTATTGTTACAGCCCCTCTTCTATACCCCAAAATGGCAATCACCTGACTCGATGGACTGGATTTTACCAAGTTCACCAGCACAAGATCATTGTAAAAAGTCTGACAACACCAGGTTTTAGTCCAACCGATTTATTTGATAGTAAACGCACAAGCTTTCGGGTTAGTCCCTTCGTCAGGTGAATGGAGAGTTCTGGCCTCAGACAGAGCATATAAAGCACACACAGTTTACAGATTACTGATTAGAATGTGAATCTTTACACCTAACCTGCTGTTCAAGTCTTGAAGTGGCCAACAATGTGAGTGGAAGGAGCACTGATCACAGGTTAAAGAGATGTGTATTGTCTCCAGACAGTACAGTGAGTGAGGTTTTGCAAACCCAGGCAAGTGTTGGGGGTTACAGATAGTGCGACATGAACCCAAGATCCTTGTTGAGACCGTCCTCATGTGTGTGGAACTTGGCTATCAGTCTCTGCTCAGCAACTCTGCGCTGTCGTGTGTCATGAAGGCCGCCTTGGAGAACGCTTACCCCAAGGTCAGAGGCTGAATGCCCGTGACCACTGAAGTGTTCGCCAACAGGAAGGGAACAGTCTTGCCTGGTGATTGTCGAGCGATGTTCATTCATCCGTTGTCGTAGCGTCTGCATGGTCTCCCCAATGTACCATGCTTCGGGACATCCTTTCTTGCAACGTATCAGGTAGACAATGTTGGCCGAGTTGCAAAAGTATTTACCGTGTACCTGGTGGAGGGTATTCTCACGTGTGATGATGGTATCCGTGTCGATGATCCGGCATGTCTTGCAGAGGTTGCTGTGGCAAGGTTGTGTGGTGTTGTGGTCACTGTTCTCCTGAAGGCTGGGTAGTTTGCTGCGAACAATGGTCTGTTTGAGGTTGTGCGGCCTTCACGACACACGACAGCGCAGAGTCGCTGAGCAGAGACTGATAGCCAAGTTCCACACACGAGGACGGTCTCAACAAGGATCTTGGGTTCATGTCGCACTATCTGTAACCCCCAACACTTGCCTGGGTTTGCAAAACCTCACTCACCGTACTGTCTGGAGACAATACACATCTCTTTAACCTGTGATCAGTGCTCCTTCCACTCACATTGTTGGCCACTTCAAGACTTGAACAGCAGGTTAGGTGTAAAGATTCGCATTCTAATCAGTAATCTGTAAACTGTGTGTGCTTTATATGCTCTGTCTGAGGCCAGAACACTCCATTCACCTGACGAAGGGACTAACCCGAAAGCTTGTGCGTTTACTATCAAGTAAATCGGTTGGACTAAAACCTGGTGTTGTCAGACTTTTTACTGTGTTTACCCCAGTCCAACGCCGGCACATCTACGTCAAGATCATTCCCAGGGAGCAACTTGCTGGATGCCCAATTGACTGCACTTCAATATCCATCCAATCCAGACAAGGGAGATAGACAAAGGAGGCAGGAGCTGGATGAGCAGGCCCATTAAAGGGCAACTTTCAAAGTAGATGCAGTCAGAGTGTCAGGCTTGAAGGAATAGGCATCCAGATCAATATGATGGCAGTTTTTCGTTGTAGCATGGTCCATTGAAAGCCCCTACGAGTTGATGATAGAGATGTTCCGGAAATGTTCCTGTTTCTGAAGGCAGAAAAGCTGCTAGGGATAAGGAATCCAATGCCCCCAAATGGCTTTCACACAGTAAATTTCCTGTTCCCATTGTCCATGCCCCCCAGCAATGGTGTGATGGGGGTTCCCGCCCAGAAAAGATGGAAACCCAATTACCGCACATTTTAATATCATTAGCGGGCTTCCTCACTTTTGTTCCCCTTCTCCCCCCACACTTTCTTGGTGGGGTTTATAACAGATCTGAACCAATGGGAAGCTGATGAAGATAATACATTGGGGCACACAGGTGAATACAGCCCCGGGAGGGAGTGGGACATGCCAGGCATATCCTAGTAACCCTGAGTCCATGACAGTATGGCTGGCTGTCTCTCCATGTGGCGAAATGCCCACCTGTCACTTATGAAATAGCAGCAACAGTGGACAGAAGTCCTTAATTGGCAACACAACAGTGTAATTGGCCTGAGAGCTGGCAAGCCATCTGCCACTTTTTCTGATCCTGCTAAAATGCCAGCGGTAGAGGGAAGGTGATGCCATCCTGCCTATTTTACTCCTGTCTCCCAGCCATTCCCTGGGGATCCATAAAGTCCTGACCATTATTGCTAAATACTTTATTTTAAGAAATAGAGAAAAGGAAGCTTATTTCATCCCCTTAAAAGACATAGATTGCAAAAGTATCATGACCAGGCATCGGCATGTGCCACATTTTAAGAAGGATGTCAAGGCTTCAGAAACAAATTTACTAGACTGACGTTGAGATTGGGAGACTTTAGTTATGGGAAGAAACTGATGGGTTTGTTCTCTTTACGCAGCAAGAGAGGTTTTAGAAAAAAAAGAGTGAGGCGTTCAAAATAATTAGTTCTGATAGAATAGGTTGGGAGAAACTGTCTTCAGTGACCAAAGAGGATATGGAATTACAGTGTTTGACAAAAGAATTAGAGGTATGAAGGATCAATTTTTTATGGTGAGTTGTTGTCATCTGGAACGCATTCTCTGCAAGCAAAGTGAAACAGACACAATAGTAACGTTCAAAACGGAATTGGATAAATGTTTAAAGGGAGAATGTTTCAAGAGCAAGGGACTGACGAATTGGATAGCTCTACCAAAGAGTTGACACAGGCTCAACTGAATAACTTCCTTCTTTGTTGTATTGTTCTATGATTCTGTGAAATAAAATACCTAACATGTTGACATGTTACTTGCTTCACTTTTAGGAACTGTTTAATACAGCTATAGAGTTTCTTAAATTGGAGAAAATTGAAATAGGAGGCTCCAAAGGAAAAGCGTTCAGTGAAAAAGTCTATGGTATCAATGAAGAATTTCAGGAATGTTGGCGAGTATTCGGGGAAAGCAAATATGATCCTCTGGATTACAACAATAAGGTATGGCTTTGTTTTGAAAATGGAACTTCATATTTGCCTTGATTTGCATTTCATGAAATTATGTCTGCATTCTGAAATTAACCTTAGATTTTTTTGAGAACATTACAATGAAGTGAATGTTATTTTCATTTGGGAAGATGTCAAGAATTTTACCTTTTGAAAGTACATCCCTCAAGGTGTGAGAATTAAATTATTCAAATGCTACCTTATTCACAAATCTAAAAATGTTCATTACAATCTGTTCAGGAATTTTTGTTGGATCACAGCAGATACATGGAGCAGATATATGATTTTGACAAACGCCTGGGCTCAGTGCTGAACCTTGCATTTCAGGATTCAGGAACTCTGGAATCAGCCTTTAAGGTACTTACTGATTGTATTTTGGTATGTCTAAGTTTTAAAAATAACACCATTTAGTACTTTTAAGTTAATTGTATCATGGTTTATGAGGTGAGACTTAAAGTACTCAATGTATAGTTTGGTTTCAAGTAAAAGATACAAAAGAGCTTTTAGCTATTCAAGAAAGAAAGTTGGGGGTGTTTCTCCCAGCCCACTGCGTTGCTGTAGCAGCGCAGCAAGCTGGGAGGCATCAGTGGACACTTTGTAGTTGGCTTCCTGCTTGGTGCCACCTCCTCCACTTGTCTCCAGCCACTGGATTTCTGGCATTGTCAGTGCTGCGCCAGAAATCGGCGCGAGCTAAATAAGTTATTTAAATCAGGATTTGCAGGATTAGCGGACCTGTGACTGAAGCAGTTTACAGCTGCTCCCCATTAATGCAGAGCTGGCAGCCTGACCTCACTGGAATGAAGAGAGGCCATAGAGATCCCACAGGAGGTTGGAGGGTAGAGGGGTGCCCCCTTGACGTTGCCAGACTGACAGTGCCCAAGGAGCAAAGTGGCAATGCCCAGATGCATCTTGGCACTACCCAGCAGACATACTGCCAAAGGGGAGGGGCAAGAGTGGGCACAGCCTCTGGGGTTAACATCTGCCACTCTGCACTTAGTAGTGACAGAGGGAGGGAGGACAGAGATTAGGGTTGACCAATCTGGGAGGGCTAGAGTCAGTCTGCCGAGGGGGTCGGGACTGGGTGGTGGTGGATCAGGACTGCCAGGGGTGTGGGGGGTGGAATTGAGGCGGGCCAGAGGTGTGGTGGTCGGGGCTGGTGTGGACATGTCTAGGAGACCAGTGATTGGGGGAGGGGTGGTGTGGTGGTACGGCTGGCCAGTGCTCGGGGAAGGGGTAGGGGGATTGAAGGGGCACCATTGCGGGGTTGGCCAGTGATTGGGGTATAGAGGGACTTGGAGGGGCAGGGTTACAGGATTGCTGAGCTGGTCAGTGATTAGGAGGCCAGCAGTGCACGACTACTGCAGATGCACTGATCTCCACTCTGACAGATTGGTGCATGTGCAGTGGCCTGCTCAGCACAATACTGCCTCCCTCTCTTGTGGGAATAGGCCCCGCCCACTGATTTTTAGCATGATTCCCACTCGGCTCTCTGATGCACAAAGCGTGGGAGATTCATTTTGAAAGTTCTGATGAAAAAACCAGCAAGATTTACTTCAGTTTGTACGCAGATTTAGCACTTCGACTTTTTTGGGAGAATCCCACCCGTTATCTTTGTAGAGAGTATTTATACAAGTGTTTTTCTGCTTTGCCACTGACACTGGTTGACGCAGAGACCATTATGTCTTTAAGGTAAAATTGACTAAGAATTTTTAGTAGGCGCAAAGTCACGGGGAGAACATGAGGCAGTGGGGTTAGCTTTGTGTTGCTTGAGCAAAAAATAACCTGCAGCACGATGCATGTTTTTATGTTTTAAGTTGCTGTCACTTTAAGGTAGCATTGTATCTTGAATGAAAAATATTGTGATGATCCCATTGCGAGGAGCACTGGTCTGTCTGTCTTCAGACCCAAGCTGAAAACTTTGTTTTACACTTGGCATATGATAGGAATAATGTGTTAGGAGGAAATGGGAACAGGCTGTTTTGTCATTCATTTAGGTCATGATTGATGAGTATCACAGCTCTGCTTGACCACCTTTGCTCAAAATTCATTGGTAAATGTATCCATCTTAAAAATTTCAATTTACTCAGAATCTCCAGAGGAACAAGTTCCAGATTTCTACTACCATTAGTGTATATATACAGGTGCTTCCTGATTTCACTTTGAAAGAAACTAGCTCTAATTTTAAACTCCTGATTCACTGATCTGGGTCCTCCTCAGTAAGAAGTCTCACAACACTAGGTTAAAGTCCAACAGGTTTATTTGGTAACAAACGCCACTAGCTTCCGGAGCGCTGCTCCTTCATCAGGTGAGTGGGGAGTTCTGATCACAAACAGTGCATATAAAGGCAAACACTCAGTTTACAGAATACTGATTAGAATGCAAGTCTTTACAGCTAGTCAAGTCTTAAAGGTGCAGACAATGTGAGTGGAGATAGCATTAAGAATAGGTTAAAGAGATGTGTATTGTCTCCAGACAGGAAAGTAAGTGAGATGTTGCAAACCCAGGCAAGTCATGGTGTTACAAATAGCGTGACATGAATCCAAGATCCTGGTTGAGGCCGACCTCATTTGTGCGGAACTTGGCTATCAGTCTCTGCTCAGCAACTCTGCGCTATCATGTGCCTTTTAAGGCCGCCTTGGAGAATGCTTACCCGAAGATCAGAGGCCGAATGCCTGAGACTGCTGAAGCGTTCGCCAACAGGAAGAGAACAGTCTTGCCTAGTGATTGTGGAACTGTGTTCATTCATCCTTTGTCGTAGCGTCTGCATGGTCTCCCCAATGTACCATGCCTTGGGACATCCTTTCCTGCAGTATATCAGGTAGACAACGTTGGCTGAGTCGCAAGAGTATGTGTACCTGGTGGACGGTGTTCTTAGGTGAGATGATGGCATCCGTATCAATGATCCGACATGTCTTGCAGAGGTTGCTGTGGCAGAGTTGTGTGGTGTTGTGGTCATTGTTCTCCTGAAGGCTGGGTAGTTTGCTGTGATGTAGAGATGCCAGCATTGGACTCTAACCTGGTGTTGTGAGACTTCTTACATAGTTTGCTGTGGGCAGTGATCGGTTTGAAGTTGTGCGTTTGTTTGAAGGCAAGAAGTGGGGGTGTGGGGATGGCCTTGGCGTGATGTTCGTCTTCATCAGTGACGTTTTGAAGACTCCGGAGATGATGTCATAGCTTCTCCGCCCCGGGGAAGTACAGGACAACGAAGGGCACTCTGTCCGCCGTGTCCCGTGTTTGTCTTCTGAGGAGGTCAGTGCGGTTTTTCGCTGTAGCGTATCGGAACTGTCGATTGATGAATTGAGCACCATATCCTGTTCTTATGACGGCATCTTTCAGCATATGGAGGTGTCTGTTGCGATCCTCCTCATCTGAGCAGATCCTGTGTATATGGAGGGGTTGTCCATAGGGGATGGCTTCTTTAACACATTTAAAGTGGAAGCTGGAGAAGTGGAGCATCATGAGGTTATTGTGGGCTTGCGATGCAGTGAGGTGCTGAGGTGACCGTCCTTAATGGAGATGCATGTGTCCAAGAATGCAACCGATTTTGGAGAGTAGTTCGTGGTGCATCTGATGGTGGGATGGAACGTGTTGATGTCATCATATAGTTGTTTCAGTGATTGTTCACCATGAGTCCAAAGGAAGAAACATCGGTTGAAGGTCCTGTGCGGTGAAGAAGTCTTGTTCGAGCCTGTGCATGAAGATGTTGGCATATTGAGGTGCAAATTTGATCCCCATGGCTGTTCCGTGTGTCTGGATGAAGATCTGGTTGTTGAAGTTGAAGACATTGTGGTCCAGGATGAAGCAGATGAGTTAGAATTGCATCTGGAAACTGGCAATTGTCGGCTTTGAGCACTGAGGCAGTTGCAGCAATGCCATCGTTGTGGGGGATGCTGGTGTAGAGTGCCGAGACATCCATTGTGATGAGGAGTACTCCTGTTCAACTGCTCCATGTGTGCTGAGTTTCTGTAGGAAGTCCGTAGTGTCGTGACAAAAGCTGGGGGTTCTTTGTTCAATGGGTTTCAGGATGCCCCCAACATAGCCGGAGAGGTTTTCACACAGGGTCCCATTGCCTGTTACGATGGGACGGCCAGGTATGTTTGCCTTGTGTATCTTTGGGAGGCAGTAGAGATCTCCAGTGTGGGGAGTATGTGGGATAAGAGAACAGACGGTGCTCTGAAAGTCCGAATCAAAGGTCCTGATCAGTGTTGAGTTGACAGGTGTGTTCTTTGGTTGGATCTGTGGGTAACTGTCTGTAGTGTTCCTCGTTGTTCAGACTCACCATGGACTAGTCTCTGGAATCGGTTGCATTTTTGGACACATGCATCTCCATTAAGGACGGTACCATCAGCATCTCACTGTACCGCACGCCCATGGATAATCTCATGATGCTCCACTTCTTTAACTTCCACCCTAAGCACGTTAAAGAAGCCATCCCTTATGGACAAGCCCTCCGTATACACAGGATCTGCTCAGATGAGGAGGATCACAACAGACACCTCCAGATGCTGAAAGATGCTCTCATAAGAAAAGGATATGTCGCTCGACTCATCAGTCGACAGTCCGACGTGGCGCAGCAAAAAACCGCACTGACCTCCTCAGAAGACAAACACGGGACACAGTGGACAGAGTGCCCTTCGTTGTCCAGTATTTCCCCGGAGCAGAGAAGCTATGACGTCGTCTCCGGAGTCGTCAACATGTATTGACGAAGACGAACATCTCACCAAGGCCATCCCCACACCCCCACTTCTTGCCTTCAAACAACTGCACAACTTCAAACAGACCATTGTCTGCAGCAAACTACCCAGCCTTCAGGAGAACAATGACCATGACACCACACAACCCTGCCACAGCAACCTCTGCAAGACATGCCGGATCATCGACACAGATGCCATCATCTCACGTGAGAACACCATCCACCAGGTACACCTTGCAACTCGGCCAACGTTGTCTACCTGATATACTGCAGGAAAGGATGTCCCAAGGCATGGTACACTGGGGAGACCATGCAGACGCTATGACAACGGATGAATGAACACCGTTCCACAATCATCAGGCAAGACTATTCCTTTTGGCGAACACTTTAGCAGCCACGGGCATTCGGCCTCTGATCTTCAGGTAAGCGTTCTCCAAGGCGGCTTTCACGGCACACGACAACGCAGAGTTGCTGAGCAGAGACTGATGGCCAAGTTCCACACGCATGAGGACGGCCTCAACCGGGATCTTGGATTCATGTCACACTATCTGTAACCCCCATGACTTCCCTAGGTTTGCAACATCTCACTTACTGTCCTGTCTGGAGACAATACACATCTCTTTAACCTATTCTTAATGCTATTTCCACTCACATTGTCTGCACCTTTAAGACTTGACCAGCTGTAAAGACTTGCATTCTAATCAGTATTCTGTAACGTGTGTGTGTGTGTGCCTTAATATGCACTGTTTGTGATCAGAATTCCCCACTGACCTGATGAATGAGCAGCGTTCCAAAAGCTAGTGGCATTTGTTACCAAATAAACCTGTTGGACTTTAACCTGGCCCCTAAACTTTAACGTGAGACTTCCTACTGTGTTTACCCCAGTCCAACGCTGGCATCTCCACATCATGACTGGGTTCTCCTACTAGGGGAAATGGTTTCTATATATCTACTGTATTAAACCCCTTTATCATTAATATAATAGACACTTCTCAGTCTTTTAAACATGAGGGAATACAGACCAGGTTTATGTGTGTTAACTTGATTTAACCCTTTAAACCCTGGTATAATTATGGTGAATATGCACTGTATTCTGTCCAAGGCCAATATAACTTTGAGAAGATATAATTTTTAAAACAGAATGTAATACTCTAATGGGGTCTGACCAAGGCTCTGTGTAACTGAACCAGCACTTCCTCCCCTTTGAGAGCAGGGCTTTTGCTTCTTCTGATCACTTCTTGTAATGAGGCATTTAGTAATTTGCTTGAATTGTAAATCCCAATTAATAAAACTTCCAATTCCATGTTATTCATGCGTAGGCCAAACAGGATATTAAGATTGACGCATAATATTCCTTTAACTCCTGTGTGAATGTAGGACCACGGTTTGCCTTAAGACTGGGGAGATGGTGTAGGAGATAATAAGGTTGCAACTTAAAAAATGCTCAGTTTTCTGTTAGTTGTCAGTAATACAGTAATGACTTGGAATTAAAAATATTTTCTCTGTCAGCTTTTGTCAATATTTGGTGCATTACAAGAGAGACCAGTCATTGCCAACATTTTTGCTGTGAATTATGCCAAGCTACTCTCAATGTTTGAGACAGAACTCGACAGCTGCAAACAAATGTTTGATAATCAAACCAAGGTGAAGTAACATTTTCATTTTTACTAATGGTAAATTTTAGAAATATTACTTCTATTAATAAATGATGGTATATTTCTGAGTGAGGCAAGAGGCAGTGGGGTTAGCTTTGCATTGCTTGAGCAAAAAATAACCTGCAGCACGATGCATGTTTTTATGTTTTAAGTTGCTGTCACTTTAAGGTAGCACTGTATCTTGAATGAAAAATATTGTGATGATCCCATTGCGAGGAACACTGGTCTATCTTCAGACCCAAGCTGAGAACTTTAAGTTTTACACTTGGCATATGATAGGAATAATGTGTTAGGAGGAAACGGGAACAGGCTGTTTCGTCATTCATTTAGGTCATGATTGATGTGTATCATAGATCTTCTTGTCCACCTTTGCTCAAAATTCATTTCTCTGTGCCAACTTCTACTTCAGTTTAAGAACCATTAATTTCTACAGAATGTGATGCTATGCCAAGAGGAAGCAATCTTTGAATTCAGATGGGGTGGGAGGACGCACACCTTTAATTACTCTCCACTGTCATCCTGTTTTTGCATTTGACTGTATCTATATTTATTCACTCATAGCCAGAAAATCACATTCAATTGCTTCTCTTATTGCTTCCACACTATCTCCTCTGTGCTCCCCTCCTATTTCTCATCTACTTGCTGCCCCTCAGTGACATCATTAGAAAGCAAAGTCAGTTTTCAGATCTGGCAGCAGCAGTGGAAGAGGTATTGAATCAAAATGGTTATCAATCTTCATCCAGACACATGTTTCTTTGAGATTTTATAATATTCATGGCATTTTCAGTCCAATGCAGAATATTTATTGAGCCAGCTGAGATATATCAGACAGGAGGGGGTGAGGGGTGGGGGGAGAGAGGGTTGGGGGGTTTGGGGGGCAGGGTGGGGGGAGACATACAGAAATCCTGTTGGAAAGAGAGCAGTACTCTTCAGGGTATCAATATCACTATGTCTCCACCTTTCATACTGTAGTATGAAGACTTATTATTCTCAGTACTCTGTGTGCTCTGACCATAACTTTTGCTTTTCAATTCTACCTCAGTCTATTTTTATGGCCTCATTACCCTACCTTGCTACTTTTAGTGATATCTCTCTTTCTTTGTGCATTTTTTCACAGTCCTCTGCATAAACTCCAATTTAATGTTGTCTGCATATTTTGAACTTATATTTCTAACTCCAAAGTAGAAACTCTTTAAGTAGTGAATAGCAGTTGCTCACAGTACTGATTCTTGTTGAATACTACTGCTTAAGATGCAGTCCCTAAGCGGTTCCTGAATTCGTAAAAGCTTCCAATTCTTGCTGTTAGTTTCTCTGTTTAAAAACTTCTGAAGAAGCTACACTTTCAAAGAACTGTAACTGTTTTTAATGGTTACTTCGTAATTTCCGTGGAACATACTCCCTGCCACTGAAAAACTAATTTTATGTTTGTAGAATGTCAAATTTCTCCATTGTGAAAAAATTCTGTGGATGGAATTTTGCTGTTTCTTGGCATGTGCCAACTCAGTTTGAAACTGAGGAGAGTAGCCTGCCAGTGGAGTAGTGGGTTTTTCCACCATATTTTTAAACTGATGGACAAAAAAATGTAAGGAACAGGCCCCACAACATAATGCTTGTGGGGTGGGCTCTGATTGAGCCTGTCTCACCAGCATTGTAAGTGGAAGTTCCAGGATACTGAGTAGTGCTTGGGGACAGTGCCAGGGTACTGTTTGGTAAGTGCTAAGGGCATGACCCTATTCCCTTTGGGGATCGTGCTCACTTATCCACGCCCAACAAGTTCTGCCTGCCAGGTGCACATCATAGGTAACTTGTCATGATTCAGGTCAGCATGAGGGCATGCCAATGTGAATAGACAATTTAATGTGTAGTGAGAAGGAGGATTATGAGGCATAAAGGCCTGATAATGACCTTTAAATGTATGCAAACTGAGTTCCCAACTTTTAAAGTCAGAATATCCGTTGCATCACAGGTGGGAGTGGGGCAATCAATCAGGGAAATATCACCAGTATACAAACTGATTTGGATTCCCTCATGGTTCTCCCATTCCCAGTGCCATGCATGCTCCTAAAAATGGGAGCTGTAATTTGCACCCTACATATTTTTAAATTGTTTTTGTAGTTTGTTTAAATTGATGTTTTAACTCCTATTTAAATCCAATCTTTTGCTGCCTAAAAATTTAATCTAAGAGCGAAGGATAAAAGTGTTTGACCTCCCCAATTTTCCTGGGTGAATTGTGATTCCAGTGGAGGCCTCAATTTGGCATTGAGAACCTGGAAGCAGATGCAGAAGGATGCCAGCAATGATCTTTCAATTAAGAAGCTGCCTCCAGAAGGTCCATTCTGTGAATCCCATGGATGGAGCCATAGGCAGAACTTTTATTATGGGTACTGTTGAGGGGTCGACAACCAAAGTATTCATGGTGCCATGCAGGCATTTTCAGTCAGAGGGCAGTGGTAGCCATCGTAGCAAGAATTCCATTAGTGGAGGCATCAGAGTCCATGAAGTGGTTGCAATGGCACCACTCCTGCTTGGAGAGACCTGAGCACTGCTGGCAACTTAATAAAAAGCCTCATAAAGTTCTCAGCCCTCCTCTCAATCAGCTGAACTTTCTGTTTGCCCTCAACTCTTCAAATGCCTTTCCAAATAGTTAACCTCTAGAGATCATAGCTGTTGGCCACTCTGTCAAACAGGAAAATACTGAGGGATTGATTGATTAAAAATTGCTGCATTTGCAATTCAGAAAAACTGACTTAAACTTTGTTGAGAAATTCTAATTTTTTTCAGTCTGAAAATTTTCAATTAATAAAAACGTTTGAACAGACATTTGATCTTGTGTCAGTTTAATTGTTTCGGTGATTACATATCTGATACTTACTTTCTGCAGGTGAAGAGGAATTATGTAGTAGTGCATAAGAATATGCCAATGATAGCTGGCAACCTGAAGTGGTCCCAAGAGCTTCATGAAAGAATCTTAAGTCAGAGGAGTCAATTCAGACATGTTAATCATCTGTAACTATAGCTTTAACTAGAGAACTTGTTTCATACAAAATATTTTTCAAATTATAGTTATAATTATAATTTTAAAAATAACTCTTGTATATTTGACATTGTTCTAGAAGCCTACAGACAAAGGAAACAAACTTGGTTCTCCAAAAATGTGATGAAATGTTAACCTTGCTTGATCACTATGATGAAGAAATCTATACGTTGTGGACAGAAAGTCTAGATGTTCTTTGTCAGGAAAAGTTGAATCAGCCGTTTCTCAAATGGAACAGAGAATCTGGTTTATACTTTGTGAATTTTAGCCCTGAGGTAAGATATTTTTCTCGTTTTTGGGGGTTTAAAATGGTAACATCAACCATGGTTACAACTTGAATATTTCATATTATGTAAGAAATGCTTCCATTCCTGAATCATATTGTAATCATTTTTACTCAGCTTTCATCTGTGCTTCGTGAGGTCAAATACCTTGGGTTGTTAAAAAGATTTATCATCTCGGATGTGGCACTAAATTTGTATTCAAAAAGAAAGATTCTTCAGATGGTAAATATATGAATACCTGTTCTGGATATACATATGCAGTTGCTTTGTGTGACAAATATGTTAGCAGTGATTAATTATTGAAATTCTAAATGGTTTCTCAGGATTTAAAAAAATGATTGACGTTTAAAATTTGTGAGTATACTAGTCAACCAAATTTGCAGTTAATTTTGTTTGAAAGAGGACTATGCTTGTGTCATTTGTGTGATGTTGCCGTATGATGATTTTCTGAGTTACCTTCTCTGAACAAACTATGATTAGCAACATAATGTTTTCTTTTCTCAAAGTTGGTGTTTTTTCCATCTTACCATTCCCTAACTCTTTTCCCAAAGTTAGAGGAGTTTAAAACTACAGGGCATAGGTTTAAGGTGAGAGAGGAGAGATGCAAGAGTCCAAAGGGGCAATTTTTTTCACTCGGACGGTGGTGAGTGTCTGGAACGAGCTGGCAGAGGCAGGTACAATTTTGTCTTCTAAAAAGCATTAAGACAGTTACATGGGTAAGATTGGCATAGAGAGATATGGGCTAAATGTGGACAATTGGAACTAGCTCAGAGGCTAAAACTGGGCAACATAGACAAGTTGGGCCAAAGGGTCTGTTTCCATGCTGTAAGCCGTTATGACTCTATAGGCTTGATTTTACCATTTTGATTTTAAGTGCTGAATCTGGGCGCAATTCAGATCCGACATGGGAAACTGTTCTCAGGCACCCCCATATTGCACTTAGCCTGAAAAAAAGAATCGTGAGTCTGAATTGCACTGTAGGCAGGGCTTATCGTGCCCGAATTGCTGTATCAGAGCTTTGAACTGTGTATGTGCAGTGAAAAAAAAATTTGAACAATGCGCCCCTGTCACATCGCTCCCGGGTTGCAAGAAGCAGATGAAGTGGCTGGGAGCGATGGCCCACAGACATTGCCCCATCCCCACAACAGAATTGTTCTCCCTTATCTGTCCACCACTGCCCTTACCCAGATCGATTGCAACTCTCTGCCCTCCTTCACTCCCACTGATTGCCCTCAGAGTAGAAGCTGTCCCTCCCACGGAAAACCATCTGGCTCCTCCCCCGCAATCAGAGAATGATTCCACCACCACCACAGAATTTTCCCCTGTACCATTGCATTCGCCTGTCCGTTAGTGGGGTGTGATCGGGCCTTCCTTCTGCCCCACCCTTCACCAGGGAATGATCTAGCCCACCTCCCTCTGCCCACTCATTACTGATTGAGTCAGAGAGCCGTTGGAAGCTCTGAACTTACCTCTTCAGAAGCTGAAGTGCCCAAAACATTCTCTTGCCAAGCATACCTGTTTCATGCTGAATCTAGACGGGCGAATGCGATGGTACGGGGGAAATGCTGGTAAAGTTGGGTGGGCATCCCATTAATTCAATTTAAATGCATGCATTTTGAGCATAGTTCAGGATCACAGCCATTTTTGGGCCTTGGTAAAGTGAGCGTGGATCACGCTAATTGCCTTGCACCTAATCTTACCAAGTTTTCCTGCCGAACATGGGTGCGATGCAATGGTAAAATTGGGCCCTGTTACTCAGTTCATCTGTTTTTCTTCCTGTTCCATATGCAGTATAATGTACAGTCTGTATTACAAGAAATAAACATCCCCAAGAATTGTTTGATTACCTAAGCTTCAATTTTGTGTAGTATATCAAATTGGCAACGGTAGACTCAAGGGAGACTGAATTGAATATATTAGAGATTGTTTTGGAGCATCTATCACCACTTGGAGAGGCAAAACTTGATCTGGGATAGTCAGCATGGCTTCGCCAGAGGGAGGTAATGCCAGACAAATTTGATTGAATTTTTTGAGGAGGTGACCAATGGGCCATCCTAAGGTAGATGAGATTAGATGGGAGTTCAGGTGTTTCTAATGTGTCAGTATGGACTTGATGGGCCAAAATACCACTTCTGCACTGTTTGATCCTATTAATAATATGTTGTGGAACCAACCAAGGGGCAGGCTATTCTAGATTCGTTATTATGTAATGAGGTAGGGCTAATAAATGATGTCATTGTTACAAATCCTCTAGGGATGAGTGATGATAGTATGCTAGAATTTCAAATTCAGTTTGAGGTGAGAAACTGGAGTTCCACACTAGCATTCTGGAGTTAAACAAAGGAAATAACAGAGGCATGAGGGCAGAGCGGCCCTAGTGAAGTGGGCAGGAAGATTGAAAGGTAGGACAGTTGATGAACAGTGGCAGATATTTAAGGTATTCAAGTATTAAGATATTCAAGTCCCCCCAACTAAAATATATTCCAGAGAGGAGGAAAGGTGGCAAGAGGGGGGAAAGACTTCCATGGCTTAGCAAGGACATTAAGGATAACATACAGACGAAAGCTAAGGCGTACTGTATTGCAAAGGCCAGTGGCACACTGGAAAATTGGGAAGCTTTTAAAGATCAATGAAGGGTCACTAAAAAATTAATAAAAAGAACAATGGTAAATTATGAAAGAAAACTAGCGCAAAATATAAAAACTGATAGCAAAAGCTTCTATAATATAAAATGAGGAAGAGAGGAGCTAAAGTGAATATTGATCCCTTGGAAGATGAGGTGGGGAGCACAGAAATGACTGAGACACTAAATATTTTGCCTCGGTTTTCACGGTGGATGACATGAGTACCATCCCAATAGTAAGAAAATGCAGAGATTATGGGAAGGCAGGAACTTAGAATATTATCATCACTAAAGAAAGCATACTGAGCAAACTATTGGGATTGAAAGCAGACACTTCCCCAGGGTCCGATGGCCTATGTCCTAGGGCCTTAAAGGAAGTGGAGTTGGAGGTAGTGAATCCATTGTTTATAATATTTCAAAATTCCCTGGATGCAGGAACAAGTCCAGTGGATTGGAAAAATGCTAATTTCATGTATTTATTTAAAATGGGAGGGAAGCAAAATGTAGGAAACCATAGGCCAATTAGTTTAACATCTGCCATTAGGAAATTGTTACAATCCATTATAAGGGAAGTAAGAGCAGAACATTTAGAAAGTCAAAATGCAATCCATCAGATACTGCATGGTTTTATGAAGGGTAAATCATTCTTGCCCAATTAGCTTGAGTTTGAAGATATTACATGCAATGTTGGTAATAGTGATCCTGTAGATGTGGTATATCTGGACTTCCAGGCAGCATTCGATAAGGTGCCACAGAAAAGGGTAATATACAAGGTTAGTTCACAAAGGACTAGGGGTAGTTTATTAGCTTGGCTAACCAACAGAAGGCAGAGTCAGGATAAATGACTCTTTCCTGGGTTAGCAAGATGTGGCTAGTGGGGTGCCAAAGGGTTTGGTGCTCAGGCCCTAACTATTTACAATCTATGTTATTGACTTGGGTGCAGAAAAAGTAGGTGCCATAACCAGATTTGCAGTTGACACTAAAATCAGTGGGATAGTAAGTTGTGATAATGAAATAAGAAATTTGCAAATGGATATGGGTTAAATGAATTGTACAAAATTTGGCAGATGGAGTTTAACATGGATAAGTGTGAGGTTATCCATTTTGTAGGAAAAATACAAAGGCAAATTATTATCTGAATGAAGAAAAACTTTGGAGTGCTTCAGAGCAGAAAGATATCCTTGTGCTTGAATTGTGGAAAACTAGTATGCAGTTACAGCAGGTAATAAGAAAGGCAAATAGAATCTTGGCATTTATTGCTAAAGAATAGAATAAAAAAGTAATGACGTGTTGCTGCTACTGTACAAAGTGCTAGTGAGACCACACTTAGAATATTGTGTACAGTTTTGGTCCCCTTACTTGAGGAGGGATGTAGTTGGATTGGAGGCAATTTAGAGGAGGTTCATTAGATTAATTCCAAAGGTGAGGGATTTGTCTTACGAAGAGAGATCAGTCAATTTAGGCATATACTCCCTTTAGTTTAGAAGAATAAGAGATCTAATTAAGATGCATCCAAGATAATAAGGGGGATTGACAAAATAGACATGGAAACGATGTTTCCTTTTGTAGGGCAATCCAGAACAAGAGATCCTTGTTACGTATAAACTAGATGCAGGAGCAGGCCATTTGACCCTTTGAGTCTGCTCTGCCATTAATTATGATCATGGTTGATCATCAAATTCAATACCTCTGAATGGACAGAAAACATTCTGAAGAGAGAGGGTGAACAGCCAGAGGCTGAAAAATAAATTTATTCAAATTTATTGGAATTCTATGAGGATGTGACTAGTGCGGTAGACAGAGGGGAACTGGTGGATGTAATGTTTCTTGATTTTCAAAAGGTGTTTGATAAGGTGCCGCACAAAAGGTTGCTTCAGAAGGTTAGGGGGCATGGAGTTAGGTGTTAGCGTGGATAGAGGATTGGTTGTCTAATAGGAGGCAGAGAGTAGGTATCAGTGGGTGCTATTCTGATTGGCGGTTGGTAACTAGTGGAGTGCCTCAGGGATCGGTGCTGGGGCCTCAGCTATTTACCATTTATATAGATGATCTGGAGGAGGGGGCTGAGTGTAGGGTGACGAAATTTGCTGATGACACAAAGATGAGTGGAAAAGCAAATTGTGCGGAGGGTGTGGAAAGCCTGCAGAGGGATCTAGATAGGGTGAGCGAGGACCTGGCAGATGGAGTACAATGTTAGCAAGTGTGAGGTTATCCACTTTGGCAGGAGTAATAGTAGGAGGGATTACTATTTAAAGGGCGAAAAGCTGCAGCATGCTACGGTGTAGAGGGACCTGGGGGTCCTTGTGCATGAGTCGCAAAAACCCAGTCTGCAAGTGCAGCAGGTGATCAAAAAGGTGAATGGTATGCTGGCCTTTACAGCGAGGGGGATAGAATATAAAAGCAGGGAGGTCTTGCTGTGACTGTACAGGGCATTGGTGAGGCCGCAGCTGGAGTACCATGTGCAGTTTTGATCGCTGCACTTGCGCAAGGATATTTTGGCCTTGGAGGGAGTGCAGAGGAGGTTCACTAGGCTGATACCGGAGATGAGGGGTTTGGACTATGAAGAGAGACTAAATAGACTGGGTCTGTACTCGTTGGAGTTTAGAAGGATGAGGGGGGATCTTATAGAGATGTATAAGATGATGAAGGGGATAGATAGGGTAGAGGTAGAGAGATTCTTCCTGCTCAGAAAGGACAACAGGACTAGAGGGCACAGCCTCAAGATAAGGGGGAGGCAGTTTAGAACGGAGTTGAGGAGGAACTTCTTCACTCAAAGGGTGGTGAATCTCTGGAATTCTCTGCCCGTTGAAGTGGTGGAGGCTACCTCGCTAAATATATTTAAGACATGGATAGATAGGTTTTTGGTAGGCAAGGGAATTAAGGGTTATGGGGAGAAAGTGGGGAAGTGGAACTGAGCCACTTCAGATCAGCCATGATCTTATTGAATGGCGGAGCAGGCTGGAAGGGCTAGATGGCCTACTCCTGCTCCTACTTCTTATGTTCTTATGGTCTTATGGCTGTGGTACATATTGGTACTAATGACATAGGCAGGAAGAGTGATGAGGTCCTGCAGCAGCAGTTTAGGGAGTTAGGTAGAAAGTTAAAAAGCCGGACTTCTAGGGTTGTAATCTCAGGATTACTCCCAATGCCATGTGCTAGTGAGGCTAGGAATAGGCAGATAGTGCAGCTCAACATGTGGCTAAACTACTGGTGTAGGGGGAGGGTTTCAGATATCTGGACCATTGGAGTCTCTTCTGGGGCAGATGGGACCTGTACAAGAAGGATAGGTTGCAACTAAACTGACAAAATGTTCTGGCTGGGAGGTTTGCTAATGTCACATGGGAGGATTTAGTTTGGCGGGGGGTGGGACCCAAAGCAAAGGTGAATTAGCTGAAGAGGAACTAGAGAATAGGGCCAGTAAAACTCAGAGAAACGGTGGGCAGGGTGGGATTGCTAATCAGAGTCTGTTGGACTGAAGTGCATTTGTTTCAATGCGAGAAGAGTAACAGGTAAGGCAGATGAACTTAGAACTTGGATTAGTACTAGGAACTATGATGTTGTTGCCATTACAGAGACTTGGTTAAGGGAAGGACAGGATTGGCAACTTAACATTCCAGGATACCGATGTTTCGGGCAGGGTAGAGGGGGATGTAAAAGGGGTGGGGGAGTTACACTACTGGTTAAGGAGAATATCACAGCTGTATTCCAGGAGAACATCTCGGAGGGCACATACAGCGAGGCAGTATGGGTAGAGCTCAGGAATAGGAAACGTGTAGTAGTCATAATGTTGGGGGTTTACTATAGGCCACCCAACTGCCAGTGGGAGATTGAGGAACTGATATGTAGGCAGATTTTGGCAAAGTGTATAAGTAACAGGGTTGTTGTGGTGGGAGATTTTAATTTCCTCTATATTGACTGGGACTCACTTGAAGCCCACCTGGATGCTCCTTACAAGCTCTGCCCCATCCACGTCCCTAGCACTAGAGGTGTGGATGGGGTAGAGTTTAAAAGAAGCATCCAGGAGGGCTTCCTGAAACAGTATGTAGATAGTCCAACTAGGGAAGGGGCTATTCTGGACATGGTATTGGGGAATGAGCTCAGCCAGGTGGTCGATGTTTCAATAAGGGAGCAGTTCGGGAACAGTGACCACAGTTCAGTAAAATTTAAGGTACTGATGGATAAAAATAAGTGTAGTCTTCAAGTTAAGGGGCTAAACTGGGGGAAGGCTAATTACAACAATATTAGGCAGGAACGGAAGAATGTAGACTGGGGGCAGATGTTTGAGGGCAAGTCAACATCTGGCATGTGGGAGGCTTTCAAGTGTAAGTTGATAGGGATTCAGGACTGGCACATTTCTATGAAGGATAAGTATGGCAAGGTTTGGGAACCTTGGATAACGAGAGATATTGTGAGCTTAGTCAAAGAGAAAAAAGAAGTAATTGTCAAAGCTAGGAGGCTGGGAACATAGGAAGCAAATGTGGAATACAACGAAAATAGAAAGAAACTTAAGCAAGGAGTAAGAAGAACTAAAAGGGTCATGAAAAAACATTGGCCAGCGGGATTAAGGAAAATCCCAAGGCTTTTTACACATATATAAAGAACAAGAGGGTAGCCAGGAGAGGGTTGGCCCACACAAGAACAAGGGAGAGAATCTGTGTGTGGAGATGGAGTTTAATCAGGACAAATGTGAGGTAATGCATTTTGGAAGGTTTAATACAGATAAGAAATATATAGTAAATGGCAGAACCCTTAAGTGTATTGATAGGCAAAGGGATCTGGGTGTACAGATACTTGGGTCACAAAGTGGCAGTGCAAGTGGAGAAGGTAGTTGATAAAGAAGGGTAGGAGAAACTATGAAGCTGGGCTAGCGCTTAATATAAAAAAGGATAGCAAGAGTTTTTATAAATATATAAAAAGGAAGAGGCTGGCAAGGGTGAACGTTGGTCCCTTAGAGGATGAGAAGGGGGACTTAGTGGTAGGGGATGGGGAAATGGCTGAGGTCTTGAATAACTTTTTTGTTTCGGTCTTCACGGAGGAGGACGTGAATAATTTGCCGGATGTTAGAGATGGAAAGGTGGTAGGACTGGAGGGTCTCGATGACATTACTGTTACTAGAGAGGTGGTGCTTGACAGACTGGAGGGGCTGATTGTGGACAAGTCCCCAGGACCGGATGGAATGCATCCGAGGGTCCTGAAAGAAATGGCGGAGGTGATAGTGGATGCCTTGGTGGTTATTTTCCAGACGTCGCTGGATTCCGGGGAAGTGCCGGAAGATTGGAAAACGGCTAATGTTACACCATTGTTTAAGAAGGGTGCCAGGCAAAAAGCGGGGAATTATAGGCCTGTTAGTTTAACGTCTATTGTAGGTAAAATGTTAGAATCCGTCATCAAGGAGGAAATAGCGAGGCATCTTGAGGGGAACTGCTTGATAGAGCAGACGCAGCACAGTTTCGTTAAAGGGAAGTCATGTCTGACAAATTTACTGGAGTTCTATGAGGATGTGTCTAGGGCGGTGGATAGAGGAGAGCCGGTGGATGTGGTCTTTCTTGATTTTCAGAAGGCGTTTGACAAGGTACCTCACAAGAGGTTATTGCAGAAGGTTAAGGGGGCATGGAGTTGGGGGTAGGGTGTTAGCGTGGATAGAGGACTGGTTGTCAAATAGGAGGCAGAGAGTGGGGGTCAATGGGTGCTATTCGGATTGGCGGATGGTGACTAGTGGAGTGCCTCAGGGGTCGGTGCTGGGGCCTCAGCTATTTACCATTTATATAGATGATCTGGAGGAGGGAACCGAGTGTATGGTGTCGAAATTTGCTGATGACACCAAAATTGGTGGAAAGGCAAATTGTGCGGAGGGTGGTGAGAGTCTGCAGAAGGATCTAGATAGGCTGGGCGAATGGGCCAGGAAATGGCAAATGGAATTTAATGTTGGCAGGTGCGAGGTGGTCCACTTTGGTAGGAATAATGGTAGGAAGGATTATTACTTACGTGGAGAAAAACTGCAGCAGGCGACGGTGCAGAGGGACCTCGGGGTCCTTGTGCATGAGTCGCAAAAACGCAGCTTGCAGGTGCAGCATGTGGTCAGGAAGGCGAATGGGATGCTGGCTTTCATCGCGACGGGGATTGAATATAAAAGTAGGGAGGTCTTGCTGCGGCAGTATAGGGCATTGGTGAGGCCGCAGCTGGAGTACTGTGTGCAGTTTTGGGCGCCGTACTTACGCAAGGATATTTTGGCCTTGGAGGGAGTGCAGAGGAGGTTTACTAGGCTGATGCCAGAGTTGAGGGGGTTGAGCTATGAGGAGAGGCTGAATAAATTAGGCTTGTACTCATTAGAGTTTAGAAGAATGAGGGGAGATCTCATTGAGACGTATAAGATGATGAATGGGATGGATAGGATAGAGGTGGAGAGACTCTTCCCGCTCAGAAGGGGTAGTAGGACTAGGGGGCACAGCCTCAAGATAAAGGGGGGAGCGGTTTAAAACGGAGTTGAGGAGGAACTTCTTCACTCAAAGGGTGGTGAATCTCTGGAATTCTCTGCCCGTTGAAGTGGTGGAGGCTACCTCACTAAATATTTTTAAGACGCGGGTTGACGGGTTTTTGATAAGCGAGGGGATTAAGGGTTATGGGGAGAGGGCGGGAATGTGCGACAGATCAGCCATGAACTTATTGAATGGCGGGGCAGGCTCGAAGGGCTAGTTGGCCTACTCCTGCTCCTATTTCTTATGAATGTCTTATGAATGCTTGCCTTCATCGGCCGGGGTATTGAGTTTAAAAATTGGCAAGTATGTTGCCGCTTTATAGAACCTTAGTTAAGCCGCACTTGGAATATAGTGTTCAATTCTGGTCACCACACTATCAGAAGGATATGAAGGCTTTGGAGAGGACATAGAAAAGATTTATCAGGATGTTGCCTGGTATGGAGGACATGGTATGGAAATGGGAGCAAGGTATTAAATGAGTACTTTGCATCAGTTTTCACCAAAGAGAAGGACTTGGTGGATGATGAATCTGGGAAAGGATTAACTCACCTGATGAAGGAGCAGTGCTCCGAAATAAGTGGACGTATTAGTGAGAGGCAACATGAATTTGTGAAGGGGAGGTCGTGCCTCATGAATTTGATGGAGTTTTACAAGGAAGTGGCAAAGATGATTGATGAGGGTAGGGCAGTGGATGTTGTCTACATGGACTTCAGTAAGGCCTTTGACAAGTTCCCTCATGGCAGACTAGTACAGAAGGTGAAGTCGCATGGGATCAGAGGTGAGCTGGCAAGGTGGATACAAAACTGGCTTGGTTAAAGAAGACAAACGGTAGCAGTGGAAGGATACGTTTCTGAATGGAGGACTGTGACAAGTGGTGTTCCTCAAGGATCAGTGCTGGGATCTTTGCTGTTTGTAAATGATTTGGAGGAAAATGTAACTGGATTGATTAGTAAGTTTGTGGACAACACAAAGGTTGGTGGATTTGCGGATAGCAATAAAGACCAGAGGATGCAGCAGGATATAGATCAATTGGAGACTTGGGAGGAGAGATGGCTGGTGGAGTTTAATCAGGACAAATGTGAGGTAATGCATTTTGGAAGGTCTAATACAGATAAGAAAAATATAGTGAATGGCAGAACCCTTAAGTGTATTGATAGGCAAAGGGATCTGGGTGTACAGATACTCAGGTCACAGAAAGTGGCAGTGCAAGTGGAGAAGGTAGTCAAGAAGCCATATGGCATGCTTGCCTTCATCGGCTGGGGTATTGAGTTTAAAAATTGGCAAGTATGTTGCCGCTTTATAGAATCTTAGTTAAGCCGCACTTGGAGTATAGTGTTCAATTCTGGTCACCACACTATCAGAAGGATGTGAAGGCTTTGGAGAGGATACAGAAAAGATTTATCAGGACGTTGCCTGGTATGGAGGGCGTTTGCTATGAAGAGAGGTTGGAGAAACTTGGTTTGTTCTCACTGGAGCGATGGAGGTTGAGGGGAGATCTGATAGAAGTCTACAAGATTATGAGAGACGTGGACAGAGTGGATAGTCAGAAGCTTTTTCCCAGGGTGGAAGAGTCAATTACTAGGGGGCTTAGGTTTAAGGTGCGACGGACAAGGTTTAAAAGAGATGTATGAGACAGATTTTTTTACACAGAGAGTAGTGGGTGTCTGGAACTCGTTGCCAGGGTGGTAGTGGAAGCGGATACGGTAGTGACTTTTAAGGGGCGTCTTGACAAGTACACGAATGAGATGGGAATAGAGGGATATGGTCCCCAGAAGGGTTTTATTTAAGCTGGGCAGCATGGTCGGTGCAGGCTTGGAGGGCTGAAGGGCCTGTTCCTCTGCTGTAATTTTCTTTGTTCTATCCTGATCTCCCTTCTCCCCCATATGCCTTGATCCCTTTCGCCCCAAGAGCAATATCTAATTTCTTCTTGAAATTAGACAATACTCAACTACTAGTTTTAGGACAAGGGCTGGCAGATTTCAGAGTTATCTGGTCCATTGAGTCTACACTGACTATAATCCCACCCAGGCCCTATTCCTATAACCCCACATATTTACCCTGCTAATCCTCCAGACACTAGGGTCAATTTAGCACGGCCAGTCAACTTAACCCACACATGTTTGGCTTGTGGAAGGGAACCGGAGCACCTGGAGGAAACCCACTTAGACACGGGGAGAATGTGCAGACTCCGCACAGATAGTGACTCAAGGCTGGAATTGAACCCAGGTCCCTGGTGCTGTGAGGCATCAGTGTCATCCACTGTGCCACTGTGCTGCCCCGTAGTAGTAAGAGAAGTAATTTCTCCTCATTTAAAAGATGAGGAGAAATTGCTTCTCTTAAAGGGTCGTGAATCTGTGAAATTCACTACCCAAGAATGTGAGTACTGGGACTTTAAGTAAATTTAGGAAGAGGTGGATAGATTTTTAATTAGTAAGGGTTTGAAGGGCTATGGTGAACAGGCAGGAAAGTGGAGTTGAGGCCGAGATACGATCAGCCATGATCATGTTAAACGGCGGAGTAGGCTCGAGGGGCTAAATTGCCTACTTCTGCTCCTAATTCTCATGATCAGACTCATCTTCTGCTTTAGTATGTGGAGGCTGTATAATTGAGTAGACTTTTTAATTCCCAAGATGAATTGTTTATGTGGATTATTCTCTTTTCACATTTGTCTCATCATATTCTTCCATTTTAATGCAACACAGTAGTTTTCAACGTTGCTGCTTAATAAGGACTGACCAATCAGTAGTGATGTTCTATTGAAGTATGCTGACTGGAATATTTGTGTTCCAGCAGCTTTCAGTCAGCCATACTGTTGGAAACTGTTGTGCAGATTAAAATGATAAGTGAAGCAGAAAAAATAGGGTCAGCTGTTTGTTTAAAACTATTTCGAGCTATGGATTGTAACTCAAGATGGTAACTTCTTAATTCACTGAAATGATCTGTAAAACATGGGAGCTGTAGTGGAAGGAATTCTGCTCAGAGTTAGTTCACTCAAGTGAATAATCTGCTACAAGGACTCATGTGTACAAAGTGCTTTTGCTGAAAGAGGTATTAAAACAAAGCAATGAAAATTTGTATTCTAGGTTTCTGTCTCATGTTTGCAACTTATATCCATGATTTGGATTTAGAAGCTCTTGCAAATTAGACAAATCACAAATTGTACTAAATCATGGAATCATAGAATGCTAATACCACAGAATGAGATAACCTGACCCATCAAGTTATTTCTATCTCTCTTGTTAGCTAGTCCCATTCCATCATATTTTCCTGTGTTCTCCCTAAGGTGAATAGCTAATTTTCTTTTGTAAACCAGAATTAAATTTCCTTCACTTTCTGAGGCCTGGAATTCTAAATCCTAACCAATCGCTGGGTAAAAAGTATTTTCTTGATGTTGATTTTGCTTTTTTTTTGCTAATCACCTCAAGTCAGTTCTTGATCCTTCCATCAGTGGAACCAATTTCTCCCTATTTGATCTTTCTGAACCCCTTACGATTTTGAACTTTTGTAGCAAATCTCCTTTCAACCTTATACAAATTAAAATATTGCAGATGCTGGAAACCTGAAATAAAAACAGGAAATACTCAGTAGGTCTGGCAGCATCAGTGGAGACAAAAACAGAGTTAACTGGTGGAACTTTACATTCTCTATACGGAGTGCTGGCTAAGGCCAGGAAACCCACATGCAGCTCGCAGGCTGTACAACTGGCATTTCTCTCTAGATAAATGGCAGAAAAGGTCTGGAGGTGTGTCCCATGCCTTCACAGTAGTGGAGTGGGGCTGGAATTAACCTTTAGTTGGGAATCCGAAGTTTGGGATAGGCTGTTTTTGAACTCCAGTATTAAAACAGGAACCTTCCATGGAGAACCCCTCCATCCAAGGGCATGGGGGAACCTCCTTACCCGCCCAAGTGGAACCACAACCCCCACATGCACAAGGAGAACTGGACCCCCCCCCCCCCCCCCCCCCCCCATGGGCAATACTTACTTTTGTGCCCCCACCAGGTTCCCTTCTCTTTTAAAACGCAGTTGAAAACCTCACTGATGTGATGTGACATCAGCAAGAGGGGGGACTTCTAAATGTAGGGGGATGATGTGGTGGGGAAGGCTGCTAATTATATATAAATGAGATTACTGACCTTCCTGGATGGGAATCATTTATGTACAAAAAAGAACATAAGAAGAGCAGGAGTAGGCCATCTGGCCCCACAAGCCTGCTCTGCCATTCAATAAGATCATGGCAGATCTTTTCGTGGACTCAGCTCCACTTACCTGCCCGCTCACCATAACCCTTAATTCCTTGACTATTCAAAAATTTATTTATCCTTGCCTTAAAAACATTCACTGAGATAGCCTCAACTGCTTCACTGGGCAGGGAATTCCACAGATTCACAACCTTTTGTGTGAAGAAGTTCTTCCTCAACCCAGTCCTAAATCTGCTTCCCCTTAATTTGAGGCCATGCCCCCTAGTTCTAGTGGAAACAACTTCCCTTCTATCTTATCTATTCCCTTCATGATCTTATATACTTCTATAAGATCTCCCCTTATTCTTTGGAATTCCAATGAGTATAGCCCCAGTCTACTCAGTTTCTCCTCATAAGCCAACCCCCTCAACTGTGGAATCAACCTAGTGGATCTCCTCTGCAACCCCCTCCAGTGCCAGTTTATCCTTTCTCAAGTAAGGAGACCAAAACTGTACACAGTAATCTGTGTGGCCTCACCAGCACCTTATACAGTTGCTGTTTTTAAATTCTGTCCCTCTAGCAATGAAGGACAAAATTCCATTGGCTTTTTTAATTACCTGCTGCACCTGCAAACCAATTCCTTGTGATTCTTGCACAAAGACACCCAAGTCCCTCTGCATGCTGCAGTTTTTTTCCATCCAAATAATAGTCCATTTTGCAGTTAATCCTACCAAAATGGATGATGTCATTGTTATCAACATTGTACTCCAACTGCCAGACCCTCGCTCACTCACTTAGACTATTTATATCCCTTTGCAGACTTCCAGCATCCTCTGCACACTTTGTTGTGCCACTCATCTTAGTGCGAATTTTGACACACTACACTTGGTCCCCAACTCCAAATCATCTATGTAAATCGTAAACAATTGCAGTGCCAACACTGATCCCTGAGGCACACCACTAGTCACTGATTGCCAGTCAGAAAAACACCCATTTACCCCCGCTCTTTGCTTTCTATTAGTTAACCAAACTTCTATCCATGCTAATACATTACTCGTAACACCATGCACCTTTATCTTACGTAGCAGTCTTTGGTGCGGCAACTTGTCGAATGCCTTCTGGAAATCCAGATACACCACATCTACAGGGTCCCCATTGTCCATAGCAGATGTAATGTTCTCAAAGAATTCCACCAAATTAGTCAAACGTGACTTTCCCTTCATGAGCCCATGCTGTATCTTACCAATGGGATAGTTTATATCCAGATGTCTCACTATTTCTTCCTTGA
Organism: Carcharhinus amblyrhynchos; assembly: GCF_965287045.1. NCBI lineage: Eukaryota > Metazoa > Chordata > Chondrichthyes > Carcharhiniformes > Carcharhinidae > Carcharhinus > Carcharhinus amblyrhynchos. The sequence continues at coordinate 45,032,372 of NC_137334.1, forward strand.
TGATAGATTCAAGCATTTTCCCTACTACAAAAAGTTAAGCTAACTGGCCTATAGTTATCTGCCTTTTGTCTGCCTCCTTTCTTAAACAGTGGTGTCACATTTGCTGTTTTCCAATCTGTGGGAACCATCCCAGAATCAGTGAATTTTGGTAAATTACCACTAGTGCATTTGTTATTTCTCCCGCCATCTCTTTTAGTACCCTGGGGTGCATTCCATCAGGACCAGGAGAGTTGTTTACCTTTAGCCCCATTAACTTGCCCAACACTACCTTTTTTGTGATAATGATAGTTTCTAGGTCCTCACCTGCCATAGCCTTCCTGTCATCAATTTTTGGCACATTATCTTCCACTGTGAAGTCTGACACAAAATACTTATTCAGTGCCTCAGCCATTTTCTCATTTCCAGTTATTACATTCCCCTTCTCATCCTCTAAAGGATCAATGTTTACTTTAACCACTTTTTTGTTTTATATATTTGTAGAAATTTTTGCTATCTGATTATATACTCTGAGCTAATTTATTTTCATAATCCATCTTACTTCTCTTTATAGCTATTTTCATAGTTTTCTGTTGACCTTTAAAGATTTCCCAATCCCTAGGTTCCCACTAATTTTTGCCACTTTGTATGCATTGTCTTTCAATTTCTTTATTTCCTTAGATATCCATGGCTGATTATCTCTTTTTTTACAGTCCTTCCTTATCACTGGTGTCTACTTTTGTTGAACACTGTGAAAGATCACTTTGAAAGTCCTCCACTGTTTCTCAATTATTTCACCATAAAGTTTTTGCTCCAAGTCTACCTTAGCCAACACCTCCCTCATCCCTTTATAGTCTCCTTTGTTTAATCACAAGACAATGGTATTGTATTTTACCTTCTCACGCTCCATCGGTATTTTAAATTCAACCATACTGTGATTGCTTCTTCTGAGAGAATCCTTAACTGTAAGATCATTAATTATTCCTGTCTCATTACACAGCATGTGGGGATGCTGGCGTTGGACTGGGGTAAACACTGTAAGAAGTCTCACAACACCGGGTTAAAGTCCAACAGGTTTATTTGGTAGCACAAGCCACTAACTTTTGGAGTGCTGCCCTTTCACTAGGTGAGTGGGAGTTCAGTTCTCAAACAGGGCATATAAAGCCACAAAGTCAGTTTACAAAATAATGGTTGGAATGTGAGTCTTTACAAGTAATCAGGTCTTAAAGATACAGACAGTGTAAATGGAGAGAGGGTTAAGCACAGGTTAAAGAGATGTGTATTGTCTCCAGTCAGGACAGTTAGTGGGATTGTGTAAGCACAGGCAAGTCGTGGGATTACAGGTATTGTGACATGAACCCAAGATCCCGTTTTGAGGCTGTCTTCGTGTGTGCAGAACTTGGCTATCAGCCTCTGCTCAGCGATTCTGCACTGTTGTGTGTCGTGAAGGCTGCCTTGGAGAACACTTACTTGAAGACCAGAGGCCGAATGCCCACGACCGCTGAAGTGTTTCCCAACAGGGAGAGAACACTCTTGTCTGGTGATTGTTGAGCGGTGTTCATTCATCTGTTGTCGTAGCATCTGCATGGTCTCCCCAATGTACCATGCCTCAGGACAACCTTTTCTGCAGTGTATCAGGTACACAACATTGGCTGAGTTGCAAGAGTATGTACCATGTACCAGGTGGATGGTATTCTCACGTGAGATGATGGCATCCGTGTCGATGATACGGCATGTCTTGCAGAGGTTGCTGTGGCAGGGTTGTGTGGTGTCGTGGTCACCGTCACGGAGACAATACACATCTCTTTAACCTGTGCTTAACCCTCTCTCCATTTAACGCTCTCTCCACTCATTGTCTGTACCTTTTAAGACTTGATTACTTGTAAAGACTCGCATTCCAATCACTATTTTGTAAATTGAGTTTGTGTCTTTATATGCCCTGGTTGTGAACAGAACTCCCAATCACTCTGAAAGCTAGTGGTTTTTGCTACCAAATAAACCTGTTGAACTTTAACCTGGTATTGTGAGATTTCTTACTGTCATTACACAGAGCCAGATCTAGGATGGCTTGGCCTCTTGTAGGTTCTATTACATATTGTTCAAGGAGCCTATAGTGGATACATTCTATGAACTTCTCCTCGAAGCTGCCTTGACCAATCTGGTTTGACCAATTGATATGTAGATTAAAATCCCCCATGATAATTACTGTATCTTTTGACATGCATCAGTTATTTTTTGTTTATTTCTCACCCCACTATGATGTCATTATTTGGTGGCCTATAGACTACGCCAATCAATGACTTTTTCTCCTTACTATTTCTAATTTCCACCCAAATGGATTCAACCTTTTTTTCCGTAGAAGCTGTAACATCTCTCACTACTGCCCTGATGTCATCCTTACCTTACCTCCCTTACCTTCCTGTCAGTCCCTCCGAACAGTCTGATACCCCTGGATATTTACCTCCCATATACCCCACATTCTCACTGTTCCCTGCCTTTGGAAATGTATCCTTTATTTCAAATGACTCCCCCTTGCTCTTCCTATCAAAGGATTACTTCACCCTTCTTTGCATTAGATTTCATCTACCACATGCCCATTCCACCAGCCTGTCTGTCATTTTGAAGCCTATTAGTATCCTCCTTGCAGTTCACGTTTTGTGTCATCTGAAAATTTTGACATTATGCTCTGTTCATGCAAGGGTAAGTCATCAACATAAATCAAGAAAAGCAGTCAGCCTGGTAACGTCTCATAGAATCATAGAATCCCTACAGTGCAGAAGGAGACCATTCGGCTCATCAAGTCTGCATTGACTGCAATCCCAGATCTTATTCCTTTGCCCCACATATTTATCCTGCTAGTACCCTTACACTAGGATCAATTTAGCATGGCCAGTCAACCTAGCCTGCACATCTTTGGACTGTGGAAGGAAACCAGAGCACCCAGAGGAAACCCACGCGGGTACAGGGAGAATGTCTGTGTGGAGTTTGCACAGTGACCTGAGACTGGAATCAAACTCAGGTCCCTGACACTGTGAGGCAGCAGTGCTAACCATTGTGCCACCATGCGGCCCCCTAGAAGGAGGCCATTCTACACCGAGCACAGTCCCACCAAGGCCCTATTCCTGTAATGTCACATATTTACCCTGCTAGTCCCCCTAGCACTAGGGTCAATTTAGCATGACCAGCCAACCTAATCTGCACATCTTGGACTGTGGGAGGAAACTGGAGCACCCAGAGGAAACCCACACAGACATGAGAAGAATGTGCAGACTCCACAGTGACCCATGGCTAGAATTGAATCCGGATCCCTGGCACTATGAGGCAGCAGTGGAAAATCCTGTTGCATGGCTTCCTCTGATATGGAAAAAAACAACTGTTCACCATTCCTGTCTGTTCTGTGTCACTCAGTTAACTCTGTAATTAGGTTGCCATTGTCTCTTTTATTCTATGAGATTCAACTTTGCTGGCAGGCCTAGAACATAAGATAGGAAGAGAAGCAGGACATATGTCCTCTCGAGACAGCCCTCTTCATGGCTAAACTGATCTTGGCATCAACTTCCATTTTCTTGCCTATCCACCATAACTCTAGACTCCCTTGTAGATCAAAAATCTACCTAATTCAGCCTTGAATAATGAAGTTATTCACTTTGGTCATAAGAATGGAAAATCAGAATAATCTGTAAAATGTATGAAACTTGTAAATGTTGATGTTCATTGGAACTTGGGTGTCTTGTACAAGGAACATAGAAAGTTAGCATTCAAGTACAGTAAGTGATTAATAGTTCAAAAATAAATAAGTCTTGCTACAATTCTGTAGGGCTTTGGAGAGAACACATTTAGAGAAGTGTGTGCAGTTTTGGTCTTCGTACTTAAGAACAATATATTAAAAGAACAGACCAGTAAAATTTGGAAATGAAGGGTAGTAGTAAAAGTTGTCTGAATTAAACTTGTGTGCCTTAAATTCAACTCCAGTATTACTGGTGCCAGTGTTACTCTTGACTGGGATTTGAAAATTTTGAAATGTCTTTTTCTTGCTGGGCTTGCATTGGAGGAGGTACAGCAAAGGTTCACTACATTGTTTTCTGGGAAGGGAGGGTTGTCCTATGATAACAGATTGTGTGAATTGCATTTATACTGCCTGGAATTTAGAAGAATGAGAGGTGGTCTCTTTGAAGTATAAAAGATTCTGAAAGGGCTTGACACAGTAGACAGTGAAAGGTGTATAAAGGACCAATTGTTTAGTACTGAGATGAGGACAAATTTCTTCCCTCAATGGGTTATAAGTATTTGGAATTCTCTACCCCAAAAGTTGTGGGTATTCCATTGTTAAGTATACTTAAGGCTGAGACAGACAGTTTTTTGGTCACTTAGGATCGAGCCTGATTTCTTGGCTCTCGCAATTTTACGAGAGCATGGGGCAGAATAATTTATTTAAATGCTTATTTGCATCTGTTTAGTGACCCTGGCGCTCGACTGTCCGGGCTGACTTCCCTTTGTGGTTTTGCTGGGACAGGTTCTCGTCAGCGAGGAACATACCTCCTCAAGAATGGGGAAACAGTCTTGGCCTCACCAGAAGAACTGGAGGCCTTTGAGGTCCCCCAGGGAGGCCGAGAGCAAGGGTGGGTGCCCCTTGGGCAGTGCCAGCCTGGTAATGCCACCTTGGCATTGCCAGCTTGGAACTTGGTCAGTGTCAGCAGGCAGCCTGGCATTGCCCACACGGGGCCTGCGGGGTGGGCCTGAAGGGGTGGTCCAATCAGCGAGGGGGGAGCTGTTGCACACTGTAGATGCGATCAGATCAGGGAAGGGGGGTGGCTGCTGCAAACTCTGCCAACGCATTCGGAAGGAGGGCAGTGCAGGTGGTCCATGCATTGTGGAGATAGCCATCGGCTACGGCCTACCCGTGCATGCAGTAGGGGAACAGTGAGAAGGGTTTGTGAGTTTGCCTACAGCAGCAGGGGCCTGACAGAATCTCTCTCTCTGTCTCTTAGACCCTTGCTGTTACAATTGTGCGTGCACAGCATCAGAAGCTTGCACAAGTGCAATAGTTCTTTATAGGCTGGGTGGCAAATGAAGCTCAGCTCACTGCCTGCACCAGCTAGAAACAGTGTACACCATTTTTCAGTGACTAAGTACGTAACATTGAGTGGCAAAGCAGGTAGAGAAAACAGCTAATAAAGTGTAGGGGATCCTGTATTTCATAAATAAAAGCATTGGGTAAAAAGTTAAGAACATAATGGTTTAGCTTCAACTGGACGATTGCTTCTAATTCTGGATAGCTCACTTAGAAATGATGTGAAGACCTTAGTGATTTACAAGAATGTTTTCAAGAACAAGAGACTTCAGTTCCGTGAATAGATTGGATGTGGCTTTTGTCCTAAGAGAGGAGAAGATTGAGAGGAAATTTGTCAGAAATGCTCAAAATTGAGGGTCCTTGACAGAATACTTTGGGAGAAACTATTCCCGTTAGCAGAATGGTCAAGATCCCAAGAATGCCGACTAAGTGACTGGCAAAAGAACCAAAGATGACATGATGCCTATTATGATTTCCAATCAGCATACAGGGAGCCCACATCAGCCTGAAACACTTTGAAACCAACATGGTGGGCTCGGGTCCGGAAAGGAGGAAGGAAATTGCACCTCGTTTGTGAGGGAACTTCCCACCATCCCCCACCTGCACCCATAGGGCCTGATTTTACCATTTTCATTCTAAGTGCCGATTCTGGGCGTAGTACGGATCCAACTTAGTAATCCACTTTCTGTTGCCCCCATATGCTCTCAGTCATCTCCAGTCTGATTTGCGCTGTGGGCAGGGCTTAGCACGACTGAAATGATTGGAGCTCTGAACTGTGCATGTGCAGTTAGAAAAAAATTGGTAAAGCGCCCCCGTGTCAGATTGCTCCCGAGCCGCAGACAGCAGAGAAAGTGGCCTGGGAGCGAAAAGCAGGTATATCTCGGAGGGGGGCGGGGAGGGTTGGAATAGGTGGGTAAGATGTATCTTGGGGGGTGGGGCAAATGAACCTCTGGTGCGGGGGGCAGGGTCTGCTGCCTCTGCAGGCGATTGGTGGGGGGAGTGAGGGGGAAGGGTGGCTGTCGGTCTGGGTAGTGGGTGGATAAGGGGCACACATATCACTGCCCCCCTTATCCACCCCCTGCTACCCAGACTGATTGATTGCCACCCCTGCCCCCCTTCCCATCGATTGCCCACAGAGTGGCAGCAGACCTTCCCACCCCTCCCCCACCAGAGATCCATCTGCGCCCCCACCAGAGGTCCATGTGATTTCCCCCCCCCCCCCAAAGAATGGTCTGGCCTCACTGCCCTTCCCCTCCAAAAGAACCTAACCTGCCTCCACCCTCCCACCACCAGACAATGATTAGCCCTCCCCCCACCACCAGACAATGATTAGCCCTCCCCCCGCCACCAGACAATGATTAGCCCTCCCCCCCATCACCAGACAATGATTAGCCCTCCCCCCCATCACCAGACAATGATCAGCCCTCTCCCCACCATCAGACAATGATCAGCCCTCACCCCCACCAGAGATGCACCTCCTCCTCCACCTCCTCCTCCTCCTCCTCCTCCTCCTCCCCCCCCCCCCCCCCCCCCAACAACCAGACAATGATCTGACCTCACCCCCCTCCTCACCCCTCCAACCAGAGAATGATCCGACCCGCCTTCACCCCCACTCTCACCACTGATCTGAGTCAGAGAGCCGTTGGGAACACTGAACACACTCTTCAGAGGCTGGAGCACTCGACTCAGACTTTTATTTAGTAGGTCTCTAAAAGCACGGTTCCGGATTGATAAACGTGGTTGTAAAGGGGGAAATGCTGATAGAGTTGGGAGGGCAGTTCATTAAATGCATTTAAATTGTTGTTGCGCACGATTTGGGTGTGGAACAGATCCCTGCCATTCACGGGTCTCGGTAAAGTGGCGATCTGCATGGACTCAGGTGCAGATCGCATTAAAGGCCTCACGCCCGACTTTACCACAATTTTGCGCCCGTTTTCGGGCGCAAATTGTTGGTAAAATTGGGCCCATAATGTTTGCTGTTCCACACCAAGGGCTCTCCCAAACAGGGGTTGCGCTTCTAAAATCATTGCCAGCGACTGTGGTTGCTCTCAGAACAAATAAGGCATACCTGGCCGTCTTGCTCTCACTCTTTCTCTCATACTGAGCCTGCCATTCCCTTAAAATAGTGATGGATAAGTAATTTGTGTGGTATTGAACATGGAACTCACAGGGGCGGCATGGTAGCACAGTGGTTAGCACTGCTACTTCACAGTGCCAGGACCTGGGTTCGATTTCTGGCTTGAGTCACTGTCTGTGTGGAGTTTGCACATTCTCCTCCTGTCTACATGGGTTTGCTCCGGTTTCCTCCCGTACTCCAAAGATGTGCGGGTTAGCTTGATTGGCCATGCTAAAATTGCCCCTTAGTGTACTGAGATACGTGGATTAGCGGGTAAAATATGTAGGGATAATGGGGTAGGGCCTGGGTGGGATTGTGCTCAGTCAGTGGGCCAAATGGCCTCTTTCTGCAATGTTTCTATGATTTTATATGATTTCTAAGAACTGGTATCCATTTGGGATCCCTGACCATGGAATGAAAATTCAGTCCTTTTTGTTAACTAGCGACTTGCTTTCGTACCTTATGTCAATTTGGCTGCAATACACTTAGTCCCTTCATCCAAGCCATTCATTTAGATTGTAATTAGTTAGGCCCCAGCAGTTATCCCTGTGGCATTCCATGAGATAAAAATCGTCAACCTATGGTTAGATTTTTTTCTCATTCAAAAATAGAATCAACTTTAGTTCTATTACTTATAGTAATGTACTATGGTTTAAGTTGGATTTATTACCAAGGCAAAATTTTTATTTAATGAGCAAAGCATTTTAAAGTCTGAAGTTTAATTTTTTTTATTTAGTTGAGAAACTGTAAAGTGTGTTTCTTTGATAGTATATTGGAAACTGGAATGTCATTATTGAACTCTACAATAAACTGCATACTTCAGTACTGAAAGTGGAATTTCCACTGATTGAGAAGGAATTAGAGAAGATTAATGAACAGTTGAGACCTGCTACGGAAACCATGACATGGCAGACTGAGGATTCATGGGAATATATCCAGCAGACTAGAGATCTGATGCATGATGTGAACAACAGAGTGCAGAAAATCAAATGTAATGTGGAGACAATACACACAATAGTGCAACACTGGAATGAGGCATTGTGTTTTCTGCATAACAAATATGAATCTGCTAAGTTCTGCCTTGAAAAGGAGGAGAAAATGATAAAATACTACAAGTTAGTTCAAGATGGAGGAGAGTCAATTCACCAACTGGTCAAGGTCAGTCTTTTCTAATTTACCGTAATATATAAATTAGGTTTCTGACACAGTTTAAAGAAAGCTTTGGGATGCAGGATACATTAGCATGGATGACAGTTTGATTTGGATTGATGAGGTCAGACAAAATTCTAGTTCATATCAGAATGTTTTCACTGACTTTAATTTCAGAGAATTTTTTTACCATATGTTTACATTATTGGCTTTTAAAATCATTGCAATCTAAATAAGCAGTAATGCATACACTATAAAAATTTAATAACTAATATTTACAAAATCTTTGGGTTAGGTACTTGTGATGGAAAGTGCTACTTTTCCAGAACTTCTAGCTGCTTCTCCTTTTCTTTATCCATTCAGGAATTTATGCAGAAAAATGTCCTTTGGTACACAGAGCTCTTTCACATTTAGCATTTTAAAATTTCAGTTATCATCTAAACTGGTATGAAAGATACGTTGTTTCTCAACACAGAATGCAGTGTCTATGTTTTGACAAACAATTAGGTGAACTTAGTTATTGCACATTTACACCCTTGTTACTATTTAGCGATCGGGGTCAGAATTTTTCCATTGAGAAATCAGCAAGGGACACATTCTTGCTGATCAGGTATGCCCCTCAGCCATTTAACCAAGTGGCTTTTATTTGGAGGCAAGCCCTCTGCCCTTCACGCAGGTGGATATCCTATCTCAGAGCTGTTGCCATTTGGATTGATGGATAGTTCTGTAGTCCAGCAACATCACTAGGTGCTGTGGCCATCCTCAGGGCTGAGGTACTAGAGCACCAAGACAGGGAAGGCTAGGATTTCACAGTGAGAAGGGAAAGGGAGACCAAGCAGAGTGGGGATCAAGGAGGTGGGAGTTGTGATTTTAAGGGCAGGTGTGGAGTAAGCACCTTGGGGTCCGGACCTTGCATGAGGCACCTAATCTCAGAAGGAGACCAACACTGGAGACACCTCCCTGTTTCACCACCCAGCCTAAGGCTCAGACAGGAAAACTTGCTGGGCCTCTCCTCTAACTCTACCTCCCTCCCCAATCCTTTAATTGGGAGAGAGGCTGTCCTAAGTGATCACTAATTAGCCACTTAAAGATCTGAATTAGTGCAGGGGTGCCAGAGGCCTTGACTACCACCAGTAAAATTGTGAACAGATTGGGAGTCAGCAAGTAGGTGGTTGGATGGTGGGAAGGCCATCTATGAAATCTTATTGTCTGTAAGTACGCAGGCAGTGGCCAGTCTGATCTTCCAGGGTATATATTTGCTGCCTTTTTACTTTGATGAACTTTGCAGTTTAAGTGATGCTTGGACTATAAACATGCATGCATTTTCCTCGAGAAATTTACAGGACTTTTTTTTCAGAGATGCATGCAATTCTAATTCGTTTTGTATTTAGGTTAAAAAAATAAAGTTTTGCCTCAAATTACTATTTGAGTAAGTTTGTATTGTTTTCACTTAACTGGTATTTTTTCTCAAAAGATTGCAATCATTGTGACTTTTAATTAGTTATATAAATCGGACTTAAAATATTTGTGATGAACTACACTTTTATCAATTAGAAAAGACGCTGATGGATTTGTCTTTTCCCTGGCAAATGAGAATATATTACCTTCATTTTGAAACACTGAACCACATGTAAGTTTTTTTAATTTTAGAAGAGTAGTTTGGAAAAGAAATGTTGCATTTTCAGTTTTTTCCATTGAGATGTGATTTTTTTTTCCCCATGCCTTTTTTAGTTATAGTATCCAGAATAGAATTGCAATCGATATTTGCAGAAATTAACTATTCCTAATGTTATAAGCAATTGATGTGCTTTTATCCCTGTTTACAGGATAACCTTCACCTATTCCACGCTGATCCCCAAGCTGATGAATGGAAGATGTATATTGAATACATTGATCATATAATTTTGGATGGATTCTTCATTGCCATTAAATCCTTCCTTCAATATCTAATTGAATGTACAGAAATTTTGCCTAAATTACCACCTCTATTTAAAGTGCAGCTGGTTCTTAATGGCTGTGAATTGTCATTCAATCCTCCCTTGGACCTGGAAATGAATAATAATTTTCATGATCTCATAGAGGAATTAATAAATGATGTGTACAAAATGGCCTCTAGAGTAAGAAGAGTAGCAAAGCATCTAGGAATTGATACCTATCAGGTACTATAACTTTCATTAAATCAGTTTTGCTCAAACGTATTTGCAGTTATGTTGGTCATATGATTTCAGCATGACTGAGCATGATTTGCAGCCAATTAAGGATTTTTGGAGTTTGTGACTTGCAATGTCATACGTACAGCAGCAAGATCGCACTTGCAATAACTAAGGGGTGTGTGTATAAGGTAGTGAAAAACTGGTTTTTGAGTATTGCCGTGGAATCTTTCATATCACCTGGGAGGGCAGACAAGGTCTCAGTTTATCTATGGTACCACTCCTGTAGCATTCCTTTAGTGCTGCATCAAAGTGACAACTTAGATTATGTGCACAAGTTTGTTGAGTGGCACCTGAACCCATAACTCAATGACATAAGATAGTAATAATGCAAGAATGACCCTTAAGATACTTAATAGGGGCGGCACAGTGGCAGAGTTGTTAACACAGCTGCCTCACAGCTCCGGGACCCATGTTCAGTTCCTGGCTTGGGTCATATCTGTGCGGAGTTTGCATGTTCTCCCTGTGTCTACGTGGGTTTCCTCCAGGTGCTCCGGTTTAGCTAGCCATGCTAAATTCTCCCTCATTGTATCCAAACAGGCGCCAGGGTGTGGCGACTAGGGGATTTTCACAGTAACTTCATTGCATTGTTGATGTAAGCCTACTTGTGATTAATAAATAGACTTCAAAAAAAGGACAGAGAAAACTGGGTATGAAAGAGACGTAGGAAATCTTACCGGCTCATCTCGATGGTCGATCGGCCAGGAGGCTAGCTGGGGGGGGGGTGGTTGGTGATGTCTGGGGGAGTGACAATCTTCCAGTGAGCTGTGTGAAATCAGGCACATGCCCAGTGGCACCCTCTAGCAGTCAGCAGCCGGTTTCCAGGCATGAATAGACTCCATCCATTCCTCCTGTTGGCCTCATTTCTTTCTCTTATGTGGCATAAAATAGCATCTGAGAGTTCACCCAAACATGGATACAATTTTCTCCTGTTTTCACGCTCATTCAGCACTTAGAATCTTTTTGGTAAGTTCTCCCCCATAGTGATCAACAATATAAATTTTGTTGCATTGCATCAGAGATGTTGGGAAATAAACTGGACTCATAACCCTGTGTTACAGACTGTAATTCTAATTTTCAATTAACCATTCATATATACTCCTGATATGAGTTGACAGTTGAGGGTATGTTGTTTTGGTGCAAAATAAAAAAATGAAAACAGCTGTTTGTGTCCAGTTTGTATTTATATGCTGAATTGCAAATTACCAGCATATACCTCCTAACTCCACAACCACAGTTTCAGTCACTGTCCATGTGTAGTTCTTGTAAGACTGATACACAAGACCATATCAGCTAGAAGGCTCAGGATTTGATCCATGGTCTGACTGGATGAGTTGGGCAAAGATAAGGTGTGGCAGTAAATTTCAGGATGGAAATCATGGGATTTTTAACCTGAGACGGCAGGCATGGCCTTGATTTAACATCTTGTCTGAAAAGCAACATCTCCAATAAGGCAGCGCGTGAAACATTGGCTTAGGGCTATTTGCCCAAATCTCTTGAGTGGGATTTGAACTGACAATCTTCTCACTCGGGCAAGAATGCTGGCCTGTATCTATCTGTTTGCTCAAGGGAATGCCCAATTTAATGCCCACCAGTTACATCCAGTTAAACAAAATTAATATATAAGTAAAAGCAGATAGTGTTCCTAAAGGTGCTTCAGATTACATTCTTCCAGGTAGAAAGGAAGGGAAACACTTGCCTATTCAAAAGGTTCTCAAATGAAACATGGATGGTAATATAGGGTGGTCAACTGCACCAAGTGGTTGTTTTTAAATATCCTCTGGAGGTATTTAGCATTGTGTATAAAAAAGTAACTAGATAGTGACTCTTAATCCTCTCAACACAACTACAGATGGACAATAAATATTGTCTTGCTCGCGTTATTCACACACGAAGGGCAAAAAATGCTAAAACGATTCCTAGGTTTGAGATGTCGGAGAATCATTTTCGAATCAAACAACATATTTAATAAAATATAGAAATCAATCTAAAATAGTACTTGGTTAGGTATTGTGAATTGATGGCTATGTTGTCAGGGAGAGTAGTGGCCAAGGAACTAAGTTCCTATAGTGTGCTATTGTATTCAGGAAGAATGTGATTAAAGGAGCTGAAGGATTTCCTTAATCCAATTCCTATTTGGTCTTTTAATGTGTTCAATTTCAATTATTCATATATTCAGTTTATTTTCAAAGATTATCACATCTATTTTCCAAAGGTTGATTTAATCCACGGTTAGCTAGCAAAGTGGCTTTGTGCGGGCCAAAACATTAATTTGTTTTTAATTAGTTTGAAGCAAAAGGTTGAATATATTTTCATTTCTGCATATAGCAAGAAGTGGATAAGATGAGCGATTTAGCAGAGATGCGTCAAGAGATCATGGACAGAGTGAAAAGAGCAGTTGACAAAGCCAAAAAATATAAAACTTCATTTGACAAATACAGTTATCTGTGGATGAATAACAAAACAGAATTCATGAGGCAGTTTCTCCTCTATGGTCGCTTCCTTACTTCTGAGGAACTAGAGGTTCACGCAGATTACGAACTTCCAAAATGTCCACCAAAGCTGGAGCAGTACAGAGCGCAGGTAAGAAGCATTGGCTTAAAATTTTGCTAATTGATGAAAAATAACCAATAGTTGTTCTCCTCTGTCCCAGTTTTGTTGGGTGTTTTAACTCTTTACAGTTTATTGTCAGTGGACAAAAGATATAATTTTACTGCATTGGCATTCTGAACCATGGAGAGGTAAGACATAGGATTGACTATATATTCTTCTTCTGTTCATAATTTCAACTTCAACATCTGAGGAAATGCCAACTTTCCAAGCTGAAAGGAGAAAGCTTTAATGGTCAATTTTCAGGAAGGCAGAAGAACGGAGAAAAAAATCACTGCAAACTCTCAGTTGCATGACATACTGCAAAAAGAAACATAAAATGAAATGTACAGATAGCTTTCAAAATGAAGAGACAACTTAGATTGTAATACTATATTCAAGTATAAGTTTTAACAATACTAAAACATAAACACTAGGTATACTGTGACTGATTACTATGATAGCAATCATTGTTGACAGTTTTCTCTGCTCGGGTTCTGTTCTTCTATGCTTTAACTCTGCTGTCAAATGCAGCTCCTCAAAAAAACTAACCCTTGACCCCCTTCATCCTTGCAAACCACTACCCCATCTCCAGTCTTCCTTCCCTCTACAAAGTCATCTGTTGCCTCCCAAATTTTTCCCCATCTTTTCTGAAGCCCCATGTTTGAATCCCTTCAAGCAGGCTTCTATCTCTGTCACAATACCGAAACACAAATTGCATATTATATGATTGTAACAAAAGAGAATTACTTTGCCATGACCTTCTCAACCTGCTTGCAGCCTTTGACACAATCGTAAGGAGCCTAGTGACTAAGGCTGATGAGCTGAATGCACAGATAGCACTTGATATATCATAGATACTAGAACACAGCTTAAGGAAAGACAGGAACGTGAGCTGAAAATTCTTGGTCACAGGCTTTTTAGATAAGATGATTGGGTTGAGTCTGCATGTTTTCCCTGTGTCTGCTTCGGGTTTCCTCTGGGTGGTCTGGTTTTTTTCCCACAGTCCAAAGATGTGCAGGTTAGGTGGATTGGCCATGTGAAATGTGTGGGGTTACGGGGGTATGGAGGGGAGAGGGCCTGGCTAAGGTACTCTGTCAGAGATTCGATGCAGACTCAATGGTTTGAATGGCCTCTTCTGCATTGTAGAGATTTTATGATTGTATGATAGAAAGGGGGAAAAATGGCAGGGGATCAGACTCTGCGATATTGATTATGGAAATGTCATGGGCGTGAAGTTTTTCCTCCCATTTTTTGGATGAGCTTAGTGAAATGAATTTACGGTATTCTGTGCACTACAGAGGCCATCAGGCAAACCATGCTGGTGGGGCGGAGGTAGCTAATCCTGCTTAAGAGGCCGGCAGCAGAATGCTGAGGGGGGCGCTGCGCATGTGATACTGTCCAGGGCTCGCGAAATAGATTTAAATCAGGTTATGAATATAGTCATCAGCCTCATGCTGCTCCCCAGTCTGAGGCTGATTACCTCAGAAAATATGGCCTAGAAAGATTGCAACTGGCTAGATGTCAGTTGCAAGTCCTGTTTTTGGCCTCCTGCTTAAATTTCCTGCCCCACTGCACTACTAGTAAGTTGGAAAAATTGCGCTGTATAGCAATGAGGAACAATCATCAAATGAAATAATGTGGAGAGTTCAGCTTATTGGCTTGCCACTCTGGTCAGTTGGGGTGGCGAGCCAGTAAGATTATACGAGAGACAATAAACCAGCTTCTTGCCCAGTTTCTCACTTTTCGAGATGTTACCAGCCTTGTTCTGCTCGTGTAATCAGCCATGAAGGGTGCAAAGCTGATTTAAATATTTAATGGATCATTTTAATATTATTATTGTGCCCGGAACAGAATTGTCTGGGGCTAGCTTGCCTTAACGACCTCTCCGGTGGAGGTCCTCACCTGCAAGGATCACATATGATCCCATAAAACATAGGAGCAGAATTATGCCATTCGCCCATCGACTCTGCTCCACTATCAATGATGGCTGATATTTTTCTCATCCCCGTTCTCCTGCCTTTTCACTATAACCGCTAATCCCCCTATTAATCAAGAACCTATCTATCTCTGTCTGAAAGACACTCAATGACCTGGCTTCCACAGCCTTCTGTGGCAGAGAGTTCCACAGATTCACTACTCTTCGGCTGAAGGAATTCCTTCTCATTTCTGTTTTAAAGGATCCTCCCTTTAGCCTGAAGTTGTGCCCTCTGTTTCTAGTTTCTCCTCCGAGTGGAAACATCCTCTCCACGTCCACTCTATACAGGCCTCACAGTATCCTGTAAGTTTCAATAAGATTTCCCCATATCCTTCTAAACTCCACCGACTATAGAATCGTTCCTCGTATGACAGGCTCCTCGTTCCATGGACCATTCTTGTGAACCTCCTCTGGACCCTTTCCAAGGTCAGCACATCCTTCCTTAGATATAGGGCCCAAAAGTGCTCACGATACTCCAAATGGAGTCTGACCAGAGCCTTATATAGCCTCAGAAGTAAATACCTCCTCTTGTATTCTAAGCTTCAGGACATGAATGCTAACATTGCATTTGCCTACCTAACTGCCAACTGAACCAGCACATTAACCTTAAGAGAATTTGAACAAGGACTCCCAAGTCCTTTTTGTGTTTCTGATTTCCTAAGCATTTCCCCATTTAGAAAATAGTCTGTGCCTCCATTTCTTCTTCCAAAGTGCATAACCTCCCACTTTTCCACATTGTATTCCATCTGCCACTTCTTTGCCCACTCTCCTAACCTGTCCAAGTCCTTCTGCAGCCACCCTGCTTCCTCAATACTACCTGATCCTCTGAATATCTTTGTATCTTCTGCAAACTTATCAACAGTACCTTCAGTTCCTTCTTCCGAATCATTAATGTGTATTGTGAAAAGTTGTGGTCCCAGCACTGACCTCTGAGGCACACTATTATTCACTGGCTACCGTCCTGAAAAAGACCCCATTCTCCCCACTCTCTGCCTTTTGCCAGTCAGCCAATCCTCGATCCATGCCAGGATCTTACCCGTAACACCTTAACTTACTTAACAGTCTCTATGCGGCAACTTGTTAAAGGCCTTTTGGAAATGTAAATAAATCGTGTGCATTGGTTCTCCATTATCTAACTTCCTTGTTACCTCCTCAAAAAACTCTTAACAGATTTGTCAGACATGACCTCCCCTGCCCCCTTAACGAAGCCATGCTGACTCAGTCCTATCTTATGCACTTCAAGTACTCAGCGATCTCATCTTTAATAATGGACTCTAAAATCTTGCCAATGATTTGAAGTCAGGCTAACTGGCCTTTAATTTCCGGTCTGCTGCCTCCCTCCCTTCTTAAACAGTAGTGTTACATTAGCTATTTTCCAGTCCTCTGGAGCCCTCTCTGCCTCCAGTGATTCCTGAAAGATCACCACCAATGCCTCCACAGTTACTTCAGCTATCTCTTTTAGAACTCTGGGATGTATTCCATTCGGTCCAGGCAATTTATCCACCTTCAGACTTTCAATTTCCCCAAAACCTTCTCCTTAGTGATGGCCACTACACTCACCTGTGCGCCCTGGTTCTCTCCAGCAAAAGGATGGGACCAGGGGCATTGAAGTCCCGCAGGTGGTTGGGTGCAAGACAATGCCAGGAGGGTGGAGTGTAAGGGTAGTGGAGTCATGACAGGGTGGCATACTTTCCATTGGATGTCGGCTGTAGCGGTGGGTCTTCTGGGGGCGGGGGGATGTTGGCAACACTTTTAAAAATTACTTTTTCCTTTTTCTAGATCAATATTTATGAAACATTGTATGTCCAAGTTAGTGCCTTTGAAGATATCCACACATTTGGATGGTTTCAAGTATGCATCAAACCATTCAAATCATCTTTGTTAAATACAATTAAAAGATGGAGCTGGATGTTTAAGGAGCACCTTCTAAACCATGTGATTGATAGGTAAGGAAATACTCTTGCAATAGTTTTCAAATTGAGAAGTTATAGAGAAAAAGCTATATATTTATCGTGTTCTGTCTTAACACATGAGTCAAAATACACACAAGGCAAAACCAACTGTAACAAGGGACAATTCTCCCAAAAACATTCCGAGTGTCGAATTTGCATAAAAAGAGGAGTAAATCCCCCTGTTTGTTTTGGTGGGAGTTTCAAAATGAATCTCACCACACTGTGCATCACAGAGAGCTCTACATAAATCATATGAAAAATCAGTGGGTGGGGCCTATTCCCACTGGTGAGGCCAGCAGCATAGTGCTGAGCGGGCCACTGCGCATGTGCTGATCTGTCAGTGCCGAGATCGGCGCATGCACAGTAGCCTGCATTGCTGGCCTCCCAATCATTGGTCAGCCCCACAATTCCTGCATTGCTGCCCCTCCAACACCCCTCAGGGCCTGATTGCTGACCCCATCCCTCCCCTGGACGTGTCTGGGCCACCTTGCCTCCCCAACCCCCACAAAACCCAATGGCCAGCCCCGATCACTGGCATCCCTCCCTCCTGTCACCAAGCCTGACTGCAGAGTCGTAGGTAGCAGGACCCTCCAACTACCACTGATCTCCTCCCCCCTGCCAGAGGCCCCACCTCCTTGGCACTGCCTGGTGCCCTGTGGGCAGCACCATTGTGCCCTCTGGGCATTGTCACTCTTCCCCTTGGGCAATGCCAGAAGGGCAAGCTGGCAAATGGAGAGGGGGCACCCCCCCCCCCCCCCCCCCCAAACCATCCCTGGCCTCCTGTGGGGCCTCAGATGGCCTCCTTTCACTCCAGTGATGTTGGATCGCCACTCCCCGCAAGTAGAGTTCAGTCTAGAATCAGATGGAAACTGTAGCCAAATAAGCATTTACATAAATTGTGTAGCTGTATGCCAATTTCTGGCGTGGAGCTGGCGGCGCTAGAAATCCGGCTGCCGGAAACTCGCAGAGGCAGCAGCACCCAGTGGGAAGCCTGCTAAATGGCCTCCGTTTGAGTCTCTGGGGGAAAGAATTGAGACCTGGGGGTGGGGATTGCCCCCAGAATCTTTAAAGCTTAGGTGAGCATCCAGCTTCCGAGATTGAGCAACATCAAATTTACTGAAGTAATACATCTCATATGTCACTCAAAAGTATTACATTACTTACCGCCATTTTACTGTAAAGTAAAAAAGTAACAGTGCAGAAGGAGGCCATTTGATCCATGAAGTCTGCACTGTCTCTCCGACAGGGCATCGTACTTGTGCCCAACTCCCATCCCATCCTCATTTACCCTGCATATCTCCCTCACCTACACATTTTCGGACACAAAGGGGCTATTTAGCATGGCAATCCACCTAACCTACACATCTTTGGACTGTGGGAGGAAGCCAGAGCACCCAAAGGAAACCCATGCACACAACAGAAGTAAACAGGAGATGTCTGGTCTGTTGGAATTCTGTACTTGGACCTGAAATGCCATTCTTTTAACTTCAATCTCTGGTTTTGATTTAAGCTACTTTGTCTTTTCAGTGTAAATCAATTGGTGTCATTTATTGTTGTAACTGAGGAGGGCATTACAAAGAAAGTGGAGGATGGCGATTATGTTAGACTGGTTCAAATCATGGCACATCTAATGGCCATCCGGGACAGACAGTCAGCTGCAGACAATACTTTTGAATCTCTGAAAGAAACAGCAGAATTGTTAAAATCTTATGGACAGCAGCTTCCTGAATATATTTATGCAGAGCTTGCGGTAAATACCTTTTTGTTGAAGCAATCAATTTTGGTACCCATTGACATTTAAAGGCACTTTATTTAAATTTTGCATTTGTTTTGCTTTCAATCTAAGCATCTATAATTGTTATGACATTTGTTGTTCAAATCTTAAAACTTTATTCCTTTTTGTTACAACTTTCAAATGAGTGATATCCAGAATATTTAAAATATTTAGAGAGCAGAATTTATTTAATCTGATCAGTTTTTCAAACTAACGTAGTACAAATACATTATTTTCTTTCATTCTGGTCTATAGCACATGCTTTCTAAGCTATGATCTCACAACATTGGCATCAACAATAATAATATTAATCTCCCTTAATTCTGTGTGTTTTCTGGGAATATCGCACCTACTACTACTACTCCTCGATGGGGAGTCAATGTATATAAATCCTTATTCAGTTGTCCTTCCTTAATATATGCTGAAGTATTAGACATCTGTTGTAGTTGGTATTGTTACCTGAAAATATTGTAAATTCATTTCTTGATTCATGCTGGAATTTTCCAGCTATTTTCCTGGTGGGATTTTCTGATTCCATATAACTGGAAACTCCATTGACAATGATGGGACCAGAAGGTCCAGCCACCAGCCATTGGCAGGCCACCTCTGACATTGCAAAACATGGGGCCGGACATGGGATGCTGATTTTTGAGCCCAGGCTTTCCGGGAATGGCGGCATGTGTTCAAAATCCAAAGAGACTTGGAAAGCGTGATTTGCGCTGGCATGTTGCGATCTTCCAGTCCCCTTGCCGGCAGAGTACTGTGAAACACACCGCAGAATGCCAGGAAGCTAATTTTAATAAATTAGCATGTCATTAGCGAGCACTATATCTGGGTCTTACCCCCCTCATTGGATATTCAGCAGGTGCTGGCATGATGTTATGCCAATGCCATTTACAGCAGCAGTACACAAGGGTGAACCTGGCACCTTTATCTCCAAGAGGGAGTTTGGAGGTGAGCGCTTAGGCAGCCACCACCCTCCTGGGTGTTGACTGCGCAGAGGGCACTGCAGAGGAGCCGGAAGACACAGATAAGTGCATCTCGGGCTGGGAGTGGGGTCCCAGAATTCGCATATCATGGGAAGGGGCCTAGGAGTATCACTTACAGGCTTTTCCTTCATTTTGGGCCACCCCTTGCTTTAAAGGGGCTGTGAATGTTGGGATGCAGGCAGTCCTTCCCATGTCATCCTTCCTGGGTTCCTGTCCATTTCACAGCTGAGGGAGTGCCCTTCATGTGTGGGGCTGGCCAGAAGGTGGGAGAACTTGAACACAAAAGGCTCAGCCCTGGGAGCGACTATGAGTTAGACGGGTGGGGTGTTATCAGGGCACAGTAAGAGATTCAGGAATGTGCTGCATCTATCCTTATGCAGCCTGAAGGCCCTTGCACTCGGAGGAGGATGGCTGCAGTATGATTGGAACTCACACTTGGGCAGTGGTGTGAGGATAAAGGGGAGAAGCTGCCTGGAAAATTAAAACCAATTGTTAATTTTGTGAATGGTAAGTCTCAATGGGTGTGGAAGTCTGGCCCTGTTATGACCTGGGAGAAACATAGTACCCTGTAGGAATGCACTGGATCTTGCATGAGTTGACAGGGATCAGTGTGGAAATGTGTCAGAGAGCAGGCTGTCCTCTCTCTCAGGGAATAGTGGACTACTTCTGCCAGACCCTGTAAATGTTGGCACCACATGGAATGGGAGGACACCCACTGCCTGTGCCCTTAGACATTCAGAGCAGCTGTGAGTTTATGAGAATGGCTCATTCCAGGAAAGCATGGGTTACCTATGTGGCATCTCCCAGTTGGCAACATACAAATGCACCCAGGAGGTCACAAAGGCCCTTTATGCAAAGGCTCAAATGTATATCAATTTGGACCGGGACCAAGTGAGCCAAGATGCAACGCCATGGGCTTTGCCATCTTAGCAGGCTTGCCCCAGGTGCAAGGTCTGTTTGACTACACCCACATGGCCCTGCATGCTCCATGGTGCCACACATGAACCACAAGGGATACACTTCGCTCAGTGTGCACTTTATGCAGGTATGTGCCCATTTTTTGTGCCAGAGCCAACACTCAACTATTTTTTGGTAAGATTTTGCAGTGTGTGTTCTTGTATTTTAAGCGTAAGTGCTCTGGGTACCTAGTATTTATTATTGGGTATCCTCTGAGATAAAAGTGGTTTCCAGCAGCTATTTGATGAACACCTGTGATCAGAAATTTTACATTTTACAATATGGAATCAACTGCAGTCATGGAGGCTCCGATGTAAACAACTGAAGTACGCGAAAGTATTGGATGGATAATGGTCTATTTTATTTGCACGTCCTCAAATAATAGCTTGGACTACTAGTGACTAGATGGCAATGCAGACCATTATATTATCCTAATGTGAAAACCAACATGTCAGTGCAGGGGCGAAACATTTTACTCACTATTTGTACCAAAGTTTTAAATACTCCTCCCTGAATTTACTCTGCATGAACAATTCTCCTCGTCTCAGTCCTTGAGGATATTCTTTTTAAAACCAAGATTTTCATTCTGTACATTTATCAACCCACAACTCTTATTTGGTATTGATGCAGGTTCAAACTGTGTAGTGAATTGACATCTACTAGGAAGTTAGTTCTAAGCTGCCCAAACTCCTTTCACTGAGATAACTCAAATTACTGGAAAGGAAATCTGTTGGCTGCAAATAAGAATCTCGTTCTTGTGGCACAATCTTACCAAAAAACGGTAGAATGTTGTTTCCAGCCAGAATACCAGCGTGTTTCCCCGCAGAAAAACAGGTTGGTTTCTCTCCACATCTTACCATACTCTGCCAAAAAAAAATCAAAGGGACGTGTTTCATGCCATCATGCAGAGAGACAGCACCTAAACATGCTGGCAAAGCCCAGATCTACTGACATTGGGATGTCATATTTCAAGGACATCCTGATCAGAATAACAATCATCCTCCCCTCCCCCTGAGTGGGCCTGGTTTTCACCCTGACCCCCCTCCCCCATCTGTTGCCCCAATTGGAATCGGCATTCAATCTGACCCGCACCGCCCCACACTTTCTCCCAGAACATCGGCCCCTTCCTCCCTCTGCACAGTTCGAACCAGCATCCACACCCCACGCACGCGTGCACACACACACACACCCAAGCACACACTCAGTTTGAGCTGGTACTAACCCCACACCAAACATCAGCTCTTCTCACTACAGTCAGAGCCAGTACCCATCTCCCCTGTCGTTCCAAATGACCATTGGCAGCATCCCCGCTCTCCATTCTGCTCCCACCCACCATCACATACAAACGAATCCCCCCCCCTCAAAGTCTCTGGCACAGATTGTTCATGTCTGAGTAGACCTGTTGTAAACCTTGCTGACATGATGTCACATCTCAGTTTGAAAATATGAGGTGCACTCAGTATTTTTTGAGGAGGCATGTTAATAATGTGGAAATGTTTTAAATAAATGTAAATCAGGTGAACCTGATGGCATTGCCAGCGAGAGCAGGGGAAAATCCAAAATTGTAATCTCGCTGGCAAAGTCATAGAATCCCTACAGTACAGAAAGAGGTCATTTGGCCTATTGATTCTGTACCAACCACATCTCACCCAGGCCCTATTACCCCACACATTTCCCATGCTAATCCCCTGACACTAGGGTCAATTTATCATGGCCAGTCAACCTAACCCGCACATCTTCAGACGGTGGGAGGAAACTGGAGCACCCGGAGGGAACCCACGCAGACGTGGGGAGAAAGTGCAAACTTCACATAGACAGTGACCTGAGTTCGAAGTTGAAGTTGGTGCTGTGAGGTAGCAATGCTAACCACTGTGCCTCTGCAAATCTGTGACTTCAGGGTATTGAGCGCCCTCCCCACATTCCCATGAAACGCAGGAGTGGGCTCAAATCGCCCCCTTGGATTCACACCCCATTCTCAAAGGGTTGTGTTTTATTCAATACATAAACCCACTCCCAGGTGGATATTCAGTGGCAAAAAAAGGAGAATGGCAATTAGAAGTAAAGTGGGAGAACATTTAAATTAGAAATTATGTAAAGAAACTTGAAATTACAGTTTGCATTTTTGGAAAGGTGAGAATGAGAGGACATAGATTTAAATTGATTGGCAGAAGAATTAAATCTTTTACCACAATGAGTAACTGTAATTTGGAATGCATTGCATGAAAGCATGATGAAAGCAGATTAAATTATGGCCTTTAAAAGGGAATAGGATAAGCACCTGAAGGGAAAAGACATGCAGGGCTATGGGGAAAAGTGAGACTAGCTAAATTACTCCTGAGAAGAGCCCGCACAAGTTCGATGAGACGAATGGCCACTACCTGTGTTGTGACTGTCTACGATTCTAAGCAAAATATATTTGGTCTTGAGGCAAATAAAGAAACCTCAGTGTGAACAGAAGAACATGGAAAACAGACTGGCAAAAAAAAAATCTAACATTCTGGTCAGAGTGGAGATTTTAAAATGTAAAGCTACCGAAATGCTAAACTTTTAAAAATAAATTAGGTAAACTTCAGTTCTGGTTTCTAGCTGCAATTGTGTTTATAGTGAAAAGCTGCCTTGTGAAGTACTCAAATAGCTTTATATGACTTTAAGGGTTATTTGAAGATCATGCATGTAAATGTGTATTAAGAGAGTCAAGGTTTGTTTCTTGTCCAAACCATCCAACTATAGTGTGTAACCAAAATATATTTGACAAATATAATTTTGAATGCTTGACTACTACATTAGGCATATTTTCTTCATCTGAAATATTCTAGGAATTGCCAGAAAAGTGGAAGAATCTTAAAAAGATTGCTTTAACTGTAAAGCATGAAGTGGCACCTTTGCAGTCCAATGAAGTGGCTGTTATCAGAAGAAAATGTGTACAGTTTGAGGTGAGATCAGCTTTTAGCTCAGTGCTTTGAACCAAATGGTTTCACATTTTTTGTTCTACTAACAAGCTAGAGGTAAGCATCAGTGAACCAGGAAATTGTAAACTCTGTGAGAAGGGGATGTCTAGAGATAACAATTATGTGTTTGACGGTAATGAATTCTAAATAGATCTGATAATATAAATCCCAGTTTATAAAATGGGAGTATTGCTTCCTCCCCTTTCAGTGTGAATTATTCTTAATCTAGCCAGTTATGAATCTCTGTTGGTAATTGGTTGTAGGCCATATAATCATCCTTTAAAGCTTGCTTTGCTGTGGAATGTGACAATTTTTAATAGCACTGTGAAAGTTAAAATGTTTACTGTTAATATTCTGACACAAGCAGTTATGTTATGTCAACTTGTATAACAGATTTGATGTTAATATAAGTTTTATAATTTGTGGTATTTTTGTGTTGTAGCAGTGATATTTATCATAATGAAAAATATAACATTTCACTTGAAATACCTCACAGAAAAATGTTTTGGAAGTACTATTGTTTCTAGAGGTATTTCTATATCAATGTACATTACATATTTTCAAACTAAATGAACAGTGGAAGTATCACCAATAATTTTTCAGTACATTTTACTGCTCATCAGAAATCAAGTTTGAAAACATTTTCTGGTGTTATTATCATAAAATTGCATCTATCGGTTTTAATTCAGGCATTGCAAACACTCAGGTACAAACATTTAGGACTGCATTTTTGCTTCCAAGGCAGGTAGCATGTGTAGGGAAATTTCTCTGGCTCGCTGCACTTGCCTCGGGAGAAACTCCCTCAAGTGGTAAGGGAGTTGGGCCCATCAGTGCAGATACAGAAAGGAGGCAGCAACAGACACTGCTGAGGGCCAAGTCAAGCTATTTAAAAAGTCCACCTCAATTCTTTGGGATTTCAACCCAGTTGTTTGCACCTCACAGCCCCTCACGCCCACCCACTCTCCATCCATGCCAATTTATGCCCAACAACCAACCCAAATGGCCTTTCATACTTTCCTCGCCAACTCATGCTCCTATCCACCCATAGACCCTTATCCTCTCCATGCAAACTAATGCCCCCACTCACCCCATGACTGCTCATAACCCCTCATGCTATTTTAATGGTAACCCATCCATTACCCTTTGCCCTTCCCCTCTATGTACCCCTATGCCAGCTCAGCCAGCATCTCCCATAAGCAGACCTCAGGCACCATTTTAGTTGAAATAAAGTTCAAAATATTTATTACAGTCTTTGTTATAATTACAAAAACTCCCAATCATGAAATCTTAGTCAAAACTTTTAAATCCCCTCAAGTACTTAATACCATATAAAAACAAAAAATGCTTTCATACATAATCTGCAGAAAAAAAAGGTACTCCTTTAATAAGCTCTTTGTGCTGTGAAGCAAACTGTGAATTTAGGATCCTATACTTAAGATTGGAGGGTAAGGGCAAAGGATAATAGATGGGTTAGCATTAAAATAGCATTAAGGGTCATGGGGTTTGCACGGAGGATTAACACATGGTATCTTTCTTTCTTGGTTATAGAAAGACACCATGCATTAATAATGACATAATGATTACTCTTTGGATAATGTCAACAAAAAATTATTTGTAACTGCTAGACTACATTTTTATGTATTATGACATAAGCAGCCTATTTTTTTAACTTTTAAATGGTTGGAGATTTAAATAACTTCACAGCTTGATATGTGTACAAGCCACCTCTGCCCTTCAACAGTGTTTATGTTCACTCTATAAATTTGTAACTTCTGCCCCTGCTACATTAAACCAGGGATGCGTTTAAACTCAGTGCTGCGTTCAGATTTCTCTCGTGTGAGTTGTGTCCAGCCTCCTTTCCCACAACTCCATGAAAATCTAGGCCTTATCTTCTTGATTTCATAACTATACCTGCACGCTTACTTTCAGTGACTAATGCATGAGGACATAAAGGTCTTGCTGAGTATCCACATTTCCCAATTTACACCCAGTCAAATAATATTCTGCCTTCTTATTTTTGCTACCGAAGTGGATAACCTCACATTTATCTACGTTGTTCTGCATCTGCCATGCATATTCCCACTCACTCAACTTGTCCAAAATACATTGAAGTATCTCTGCATCCTTGTCACAGCTTACCCTCTCACCCAATTTTGTGTCATCTGCAAATTTGGAGATAATACATTTAGTTCCCTCTTCCAAATCATTAACATATAATGTGAACGGTTAGGGTCGTGGCACAGATCTCTGCGGTACCCCACTTGTCACTGCCTGCCAATCGGAAAAATATCCATTTATGCCAACTCTTCTTCCTGTCTGCTAATCAACTTTTGATCTGTTTCAAGACAGTATCACACCCCATGCGCCTTTACTTTGTACTCTGTTATGTGAAACCTTGTTGAAAACCTCTGAAAGTCTAAATAAACCTCATCCACCAGTTTTTCTTGGCGAACTCTATTAGTTACATCCTCAAAGAATTCCAAAAGATTCATCAACAAGCATGACTTCCCCTTTTTAAATCCATGTTGACTTTGTCTGATTTATACCACTGCTTTCCAAATGCTGAGCTATGAAATCCTTGATAATATATTTCAACAAATTCCCTAGTACTGACTTTAGGCTCACTGGTGTATAGTTCCCTGTTTTCTCTCTACCTCCCTTTTTGCAAGGCGGGCTTGCATGGAACCAGTCCTGAGTCCAGAGAATTTTGAAAAATGACCACCAATGGATCTATAATTTCCAGGGCCACTTCCTTAAGAACTCTGGGATGAAGATTATCAGGTCCTGGAGATTGATCCGCCTTCAATCCTATCAATTTTCCTAAAACCATGTTTCTCCTAATACTGATTTCCTTCAGTTCTCACTAAAACTTGCATCTTTCAGAACTCTGTTACATTATTTATATCTTCCTTTGTGAAGACAGAAGCAAGGTATGAATTTAGTTCCTCAGCCATTTCTTTCCTCCCCAGTATAAATTCTCTCATTTCTGACCATAAGGGGCTTACATTAGTTTTTGTCAATCTTTTTCTTTTTACATATTTGTAGAAACTTCTATAGTTAGTTTTTATGTTCCCCGCTAGCTTACTTTTATACTTTATTTTCCCTTCCTTAATCTATCCTTGGTCCTCCTTTGCTGAATTTTAAACAGCTCCCAGTCTTCAGGTCTATTGCTCTTTCTTGCTAATTCATATATTTCTTCTTTGAATCTAATACTGTCTCTAATTTCCCTTGTAATTCATGGTTTGGCCACAGTTCCCTTACCGCTCTTGTGCCAAACAGGAATAAACAACTTTTGAACTTCTCTTGTTCATTCTTTAAGTGCCTACCATTGCCTGTTCACTGTCCTTCCTTTTAATAGTGTTTCCCAGCCCATCATGGACAATTCATGTCTCATATTAGCATAGTTGCAAAGAGCAAAGAAAATTACAGCACAGGAACAGGCTCTTGGCCCTCAAAGTCTGCACCGACCATGCTGTCAGTCTGAACTAAAACCCTGTACCCTTCCAGAAACCACATCCCTCTACTCCCATCCTATTCATGTACTTAACAAGGCGCCCCTTAAAAGTCACTATCATACCTGCTTCCACTACCTCCCCTGGCAGCAGGTTCCAGGCACCCATCATCACCTGTGTAAAAAAAAAACTTGCCTTGTACGTCTCCTTTAAATCTTGCCCCGCACACTTTAAACCTATGCCCCCTAATAATTGACTCTTCCACCTTGAGAAAAAACTTCTGACGATCCACTCTGTCTATGCTTCTCATAATCTTGTAGACTTGTATCATTCCAGTGAGAACAAACCGGGGGGCTGGAGGGGCAGCACTGCGAGGGTCCTGGACTGTCCAGCGATTGAGCTGGCCAGCAGACAGAGAGACTGACAGATCGGATCACTGTGCATGCGCAGAATCCTGGAGCTATCAGCCTCTGGCACAAATAGGTCCCGCCCCTCGGGTTTTTAATGAGATTCATGATTGTGACCTTTGCAGTGCACAGAGTGAGGAGAATCTGCTCTAAAGCGGCATCGAAAAAACAGTCGTTATCTAGAACAGGTTTGTCACCAATTCAGCAGTTTTGGCTGAATTGCCCCCCAGGTTTCTCCAATCTCTACTTATAGCTAATGCCCTCTATTACCAGGCAACATCCTGGTAAATCTTTTCTGTACCTCCTTCAAAACCTCCACATCCTTCTGGTAGTGTGGCAACCAGACTCGAACACTGCGTTTCAAGTGCAGCCTAACTAAGGTTCTATAAAGCTGCAACATGACTTGCCAATTTTTAAAATCAATGCCCTGGCTGATGAAGGCAAGCATGCTGTATGCCGCCTTGACCACCTTCTCCACCTGCGTTGCCACTTCTAGTGACCTGTGTACCTGTACACCCAGATCTCTCTGCTTATCAATGCTCTTAATGGTTCTGCTATTTTATTTTATTATATTTCCCATCTGTATTAGACCTTCCAAAATGCATTACTTTTATTGAGATTCAGGACCCTGGCCTGAAAATCAACTATGTCACTATCTCCCTTGACAAAGAATTCGATCATGTTATGGTCACTCATCCCCAAGAATTCACTTATAACTATATTGCCACCTGTCCTTTATCATTGCACTTACCCAGTCTAGGATGGCCTGTTCCCTTGATGGTTCCTCAACATATTGATCCAGAAAACCATCACTTATGCATTTCAGAAATTCCTCCTCTATTGTACTGTGACTCATTTGTCTCTCCCCATCCAAATACACTTTATCATGAACATGCATTTTTGATTTCTTGTTTAATGCTATTCCCAAAATGACCATACAGTTTGGTAGTCTGTAAATCTCCCACACAAATGTTTTTTGCTCCTTGGTGCTTCTTAACTCAACCCACACAGATTCCACATCATCTATGTTAATATCTTTCCTCAATATCATATCAACATCTTCCTTAATCAACAATACAACTCCTCTATATTTTCCTTTCTGTCTTCCTAAACACTGAATAGCCCTCAAAGTTTAGTTTGCATCCTTGGTCACCTTGGAGCTATGACTCCTTAATGCCAACTATGTCATACCCGTTCACATCTATCTGTGCAATTTTGTTTCAAGTGCTCTGAGCCTTCAGATACAAAACCTTAAGGTGAGCCCCTGTAAGATTCATTGTCCTGTTCCTACCATTTTTTACTGCGTCTTTATCTGACCCTGGCCCTTGATTTTTCTGCTTATCACCTTTCTTGTTGTTCTTGCTGTCTTTCCTCTTGTTCTTGATTTCTCCTGCTCTGAATCCTTACATTAGTTTCCATTCCTCTTGCCATATTAATTTAAATCCAACCATTCTAGCAAGTGCCCTAGGACATCAGTCCTGATCCTGCCCAGGACTGATCACATGTCCCCCAGAATTGGTCCCAATATCCCAGGAATTTGAATTCTTCCCCTTCCACATCATCTTTTTAGCCATGTTTTCATCCTACATATCTTGCTGTTTCTATTCTGACTAATCCTGAGATGACTACTTTTGAGGTCCTGCTTTTCAGCTTGCTCCCTATATTCTGCTTTGAGGACCTCGCCCCTTTTTTGTACTTATGTCATTTGTATCAGCTACTGACTGTTCAGTCTCTCCCTTCAGAATGTCCTGCAGTTGCTCTGAGACATTCTTGACCCTAGCACCAGGGAGTCAACGTACCATCCTGGAGTCTTGTTTGCATCCACTGAAACATCTATCTATCCCCCTTACAATTTAATCCCCTATAACTATTGCATTCTCACACTTCTTACTCCTCCCTTCTGTAGCAGAACCAACCATGGTGCTTTGAATATGACTGTTGCTATTTTCCCCTGAGAGGCCATTCTCCTCAACAGTATCCCAAACGGTGTATCTTTGGCAGGGGAATAGCCACAGGAGATGCCTGCACTACCTGTCTAGCCTTCTTGCTCTATCTGGTGGTCATTCATTCCATTCCTGCCTGTGGAGTCTGAGCCTGCAGTGTGACCACCTTTCTATACGTGTTACCCATGGTACTCTCTCCCTCACGGATGCTCTAAACGCATCCCCAAACGCTGCTCTAGCTCCGAAGCCTGGGCTTCCAGGAGATGCAGTTGGAGACACTTTCTGCACAAATGTTGGCCCCAGACACTGGAAATGACCCTGGCCTTCCACATGGAGCATGAAGAGCTCCTGTCGGGTGGCACGGTTGTACAGTGGTTAGCACTGCTGCTTCACAGTGCCAGGGACCTGGGTTCACTTCCCGACTTGGGTCACTGTCTGTGTTGGGTTTGCATATTCTCCTCGTGTCTTTGTGAATTTTCTCTGGGTCTTCCGGTTTCCTCCCACAGTCTGAAAGACCTGCTGGTTAGGTACATCGGCCATGCTAAATTCTCTCTCGGTGTACCTGAACAGGTGCCTGAGTTAGCTGACATGGGGATTTTCACAGTAACTTCATTGCAGTGTTGTGACACTACTTATGACACTAATAAATAAAATTATGTCTTATCCCTTTGAAGGAAATTTTTGGAAGTAGATTATATCCAAATTCTCTAGGGCTCTTCTTTCCTGCTGCTTCTTCCTACCAAATATAACTCTTACAAACCGTAACTCTCAAAAACGACTTCTGAAACTATAAATAATAAAAGTTGTAAATATTTATCCAATCTTATTACATACCAATCAACTCTTTCCCTTGTGTCCTCTACAACTGCAGAGGGGAAGACCAGCCCTAGGATTTAAAAGTGAGAAAGCAAAGGCAAAAAGCAGATAATGTTTTTCCCTCTGCACTGAATTCCCATTCAGCTCCAAATTCCCAATCGCCTCACCCTCACTCTGGCTGAATTGCACTCTGGGTGAATCTCTCCCACAATTCTTGTGCAAGTGCATTGGAGAAAGAACTTAAGATATTTGCAGGAGATCTCTCAGGAAATACCAAAGTAAGTCTAATTAATTGCTTAGAATGGAAGTTTGCAACACAGAAGTAGATCTTTCATCCCATGGTGGGTAGAAATGCAACTTGGGATAGTCTGATTTTTCAGGCATCAAATTGCATTGAGCCTGTGAAATTCATACAGCGAGTTCTCCTCCCTGAGCTACTGCAGTAGTTGCCTTGTTACTACATTGGATTAAACAACGCTTGTCTCCGTCAACCCCATTAGAGCATTGTGAAAGTTGTGTATATATTAAGATTAAGTTCTTGCACCTGGCTGAAGATAAATGTGTGAAATTGAACTTTGGATATATTATTCTTATCCTTATTATTAATCCTTTGCACGCAGCAGTTTCCAGTTAGTTTTTCTGAGCTGTTAATGGGCTGTTGGGTAATTTTGTTGCTGCTCTAAGTGAGTAAAACATTTTAGATAGTGACACTTTGAAGTAGCTACACAATCTTAGTGCAAAGCTTCTGACCCGTCTCTGAGGCCCTTTTTTTTTCAAAGTAATCAGCTCCGCGCCAGAAATCAGTGCAGAGCTGATTAGCATATTGAAATTTGAATTTCAATCTGATTAGCTGGCTGGGACAGAAACCAGCATCCCCCTAGGACATCGGGGACAAGGAGGGGGGATGCCCAAGTGGCACACTGGCGCTGCCCAAGGGACACCTTGGCACTGCCCACTGGGGGTGTAGATCTGGGCTTGGGGATGGGGGGAGTCAGGCCATGGGGGACAGAGGGCGATCCAGGCTAGCCTAGGGATGGAGGGGGTGGGAGTTCCGTTTGGCCAGCAATTGGGGTGAGGCCTCGGGAGTTCAGCGAGGGGTGGGGGGGAAGGAGAATTTGGGAATAAACAGCAGGCCGGCAATGGTGGGGGGGGAGGTACGATGTGCATGCACTAATCTCCCCACTGATAGATCGACACATGCGCAGTTATCTACTCAGCACAATGCTGCTAGCTTCTCAGGCTGGATAAGGCCCTGTCCCCCACTTTGCAGCACGGAGTGTTGGAGATTCGTTCTGGTAAATAGGCCCAAAAAACGGGCTGGGCAGTTCTCCCATTTTTCCACCCGTTGGGCACTTTCTTTTTGGAGAATCCTGGCCAATATCTTAACTGTAATTAATTGATAGCTGCTTTGCAGAGAGTTTCTGACAGAGCTGTGTTAGCTGTTGCAACATCAAGTGCAGACCCACACCAGACTACACGTTTTATTTCTAGTGGTCGTGAGGTCCTGTATTTGTACCCTCAAGGTCATTCCTGTGTGCAGCACGTGACATAAGTGTACGAAGGGTTCGAGAGGCTGTGGTTGAAGAGGCAGGGATTACATGTTTTGTGGTGGAAGAAGGACGTCGAGAAAAGCACCAATGTGGAAAGGCGGCTGAACAGATCTCTTAGGTTTTGGAAAATAAACAATTTTTTAATTAGCTGTTGTAAAAAAAATGACAAAGGGGGCCCTCGTCGATTTCTGGGGTGTCCAATTTTTTAGAATGTCTTTAAAGCATGCAAGCTGTTTTGGGTCAAAAACCTATACCCAGCACCCCCAACCTGGCCAGCTACATTGCAGGGATAGGCATGTCTTCATGTCAGAGCCATAGTTTCAAAACTATGTATATTTAAAAAATTATATTGTATTATTTGGACACTTGGAATTGTTTTTATAAAGGCCATAAATTCACTCTGGAATGTCAACAAGCGTGCCTTTTCAAAGAGATCACATGACCAGCATGGTACTTGAGGGGGAAAAGCTGTTTGTTTTGAACTGGAAATCATTTTAATTGATGGGGAAAACAACTGGTAAAAGCAAAGGCTAATGTTTTGCTGGAAATCATACAACAGAGATAATTTTACATTTTGAACCTACTGTTTTGAAATTGGTGTGTTTTGGGGAATAAGCTGACAAGGAAGGTTGCACCCATGTGCACTCTCCCTGTCTTGCCTGAAATTCTGTATATGCTCTCTATTTAAGTGGCTGCATGATTGATTTAAGAGCAGGTCACATGATGGTGATTTTATTGGGATGTTTCAGAGGCTTCTGCTTTTAGTTTCAGTTTATACTCTGTACAGATCAAAGCTTTTAGAATAAATCTGTTGTTGTTAGTTTGAATCTGTGTGCAAACCACATTTTTACCTTTTTGTTTGAAACCCACAACCCCTAATATAGTTCGGACATAAAAAGAAAATTAACAACAAGTCAAGATTTGGTTTCATCGAGAGTATTGAGAAAAGATTCTAATTAGAAATAAAGGCATTGTGGGCCCTCGTACTTTAAATACCAAAAGTCTGAGGAAAATCAACAACAGGATTAACAATTGAACTGTCAAATAAGAAAAAAGCTCTTTATGTGGTTTTTAAAGGGAGGATTTTTCCAATCAGAGAAGGGTGAGATTCTAGGCACTTATTCCAGATGAGTATCTCTCATATTTAAAAAGAAAGAATGCTTTGCTGTAAGACTGGGGTCATTTGAAAAAACAATCAAGTCAGTGGTCTCCAGGCTAAAAAGTGAAGTACTGGAAAAACAGTGAAAAAATATATATGGAGTAATTTCAAGTCATGAGTACCTGCAAGTGAAATGGCAGGTCGGTTAGGATCCATGGGTCCTTTCAGTGAAGAAAATGAATCATGGAGTTCCTGTGCAGAACGTTTTCTGTACTTTGTACAAATGAGTTGCTCATACCAGCTGTTCTCAGTACAATAGGAAGTAAAACCTTTAATTTGCTCCCAAGCAAAGCCAGGAACCAAAACTTATGGTGACTTGACAAAGATCCTTAAGAACATTACTTCCCAAAGCCTTTGATCAACATGGAACAACTCATGCTCCGCTGATGGAATCAAGTGGAAAGTGGAAGCATTGCTCAGCTTATGGCAACATTAAAAGGCTGGCACAACTTTGTGTTTGTGAGTCATTAGAAGATGCGCTATGAGAATGTCTAGTTTATGATATCCACAATTGCTATCCAAAGAAGATTACTGACTGAACATACTTTGACTTTAAAGGAACAGCAAAAACCAGTGTCGATGCAATTAGCTGCTAACAAGGTTTCACAGTTTGGTGCAGGAATGAAGGTCCAGAAGTTGGGAATTGTCCGCAAAAAGTCAAAACAGTGACAAGCATGTCACAGATGTGCCAGAATGGACCATTCAGTGAGTGAATGCTGAAGCAAGGATAATCACTGCAAGAATTGTAAAATGGGTCACACTGCAAAAGTTTGTTGGGCTAGACCAGCTTCCCCGAGAAGAATGTTCAGAAGAATAATCTGGGTATCTTTAAGAATAAAAACAGGTTGTTTCAATAAGAAAATAATTATGACTATGAAGAAGAGAATGTCCAGATACATGATGAAGAATTCCAACTTGACTATCTTATCCATACAAGGTGAATCACAAAACTTTGGAATCAAGTGGGCAGTTTATTAGGGTGGAGGTTGATTCAGCTGTATCTTTAATTCCTGAGACTAAATAGGATGACACAGTGGTTAGCACTGTTGCCTCACAGAGCCAGTGACCTGAGTTCAATTCTGGCTTCAGGTGACTGTCTATATGGAGTTTCTACATTCTCCCCATGCCTGGGTGGGTTTTGTCAGGGTGCTCCGGATTCATCCCACAGCCCAAAGGTATGCAGGTTAAGCAGATTAGCCATACTAAAATTACCCCTTAGCATCAGGGGGATTAGCAGTGTAAATATTTGGGTTATGGGGAAAAGGTCTGGGTGGGATTGTTGTCAGTGTAAGCTCAATGAGTCAAATGGCCTCCTTCTGTACTGTAAGAATTCTATGATATCCATTAGAGGAATAAAACACCTGAGCGCCAAGGCTGATGCACAAATAAAGTTGTTTACATTTATTTATCAATTCCGTTTCAAAACAATTGAAAAACAAAGTAGCTCAAAAATCTTATCATGGTAGTTGTCAGCTGTTTGTTGATTCAAGGATGTCATCTTCTCAGGGTCGTGAGTTTCTACCATGCATCTTCATGTGACACAACAGGATGATCCTTGACTTGTAGATCTTTGGACATATGAGGCAGGGTATCCCATGTGATAGCAGGATCCAGAGTGCAGGATTTTCTTTGTTCTCTGCCACCACTGCATCTCAGCATAAAGACATTGTGACTTAATGCGTGATGTAGCTTGATGGACAAGTTGATGTTTTGAGTGGTTTGGTTGCAAACTCCTTTAGTCATTAATGTCAATGCAGCTGTGTTCTAAGATATGCTTCAGAGTCGCTTTGAAACATTTTTCTTTGTCAACAGGCACAGGGGACATTTTTTTAGACATACGGACACAGATTCCCAAGTTGATCTTTCCTGAATGCTTTTGGAGTTGGCTTCAAGAAGGATGCTAGAGTTTGTATGATGGTCCTCGCATTGAATCTGGAGGATACATTGAAAGCTTTGCTGATGTCTACCACTCTTCTGTGTCACTGATGCACAGTCCAGGTCTCACTGCAATGCAGGACTATGGTGACTACAACTGCTCTGTACACTATATGACCTTCGCTGACTTGCAGAGGCCTTTGTTGTCAGATACTTGCTGCTGTGTTTGTGGAAGACTAAGTTGATGCAGATGATCCAGTGGTAGCATGAGCAATTTGAAATATTAAACAGCTTTAATTTAAACACCTTCCAAGCATTCCAGTTTAACAAGACAAGTTCAGTAATTCAACAATTCCTTTTTTTAACATTTCTGATACCAACTCAGTCGTAAACAGTTGCAGTCATTAACTCTTTATTGAACTTTAACTGAACATCAACTTTAACTAAACATCAACTTTAACTATTTAACTGAAAATAGATACTACGAAGTTTAGAAAAGCCTTGGCCAAAAAATATCCACGATGTACAATCTGTCATCTTCTCTGAAGCATCCTTCAGCGTGCAAGTCTTCTTTTCAGAGATGGTTGATCTCTTTGAGTTAACATTGGCAAACAAAGGACTGCAGTGTCTTTTATCCACATTTCTCCACTGGCTTTTGGAAGATTCTTTGTCATCCAGCCAATTGTGTAACCAGGAACTGATCGCATGGCTCGAACATCTCGTGAAATTACTTTTGAACAATGCCATTACACTTAGTTCATTTGACATGTCATATACATAACAGCCGTATAAATCAAAGCCACGCTGTCTCGTTTAATATAAAGTGCTCCTTCCACTCACATTGTCACCCACTTCAGGTCTTGAACAGCAGGTTAGGTGTAAGGATTCGCATTCTAATCAGTAATCTCTAAACTGTCTGTGCTTTATATGCTCTGTCTGAGGCCAGAACTCTCCATTCACCTGACGAAGGGACTAACCCCGAAAGCTTGTGCGTTTACTATCAAATAAATCGGTTGGATTAAAACCTGGTGTTGTCAGACTTTTTACTCGTTTAATATAAACAACTTTCCTTATCTGGGAAGCTTCAGATTACAGCTCCCAGATCAAAGCAACTTTGTGACCTGCATCTGGTTATAATCCATAAATTGACCAAAAATCTCAGCATACTTAACTCTTTACTAGAAACACCATTTTAAAGTCACTATTGTCATTATTGTTGTTAAATTATTGTTGTAGCCGTTCTTTCCCCATCCACAACAATAATAACCTGATGCATGTTGGGAAAATATGCAGGTTAGATGGATTAGCCAGGGTAAATTGACTCTGGTATCAGGGATAAACAGGGTAAATATGTGGGATTACAGGAATAGGGCCTGCGTGTGATTGTGGTCGGTACAAATTTGATGGGCTGAAGGCCACGTTCTGCACTGTTCTATGATTCTAATTGACATACTGTAACATGTTCAGGCTGCAGTTATACTTTGGCTTTAGAGTCTAAAATTTAATGCAGGCGTATTAAATGGCACAAGATGATTCTGAATAAGTTTAATGTTATTGTGAAAAATCATTTTTTAATTTTGTTTAAAATTTTATGAATTTATTAATTTACAATGATTGTCAATGGAACTTGTAAGTTTATTGAGTGATCCACCTTCTACTTTTACTGACTTTCAGGTTCTCCTAGCTGGTTATTAAAGATTAATTGTTTACTTATGACTTCAGTGGTTTCTCATTTGTTAATTTGTAGCTCATTTCTTTGCATTTGATAAATATATTCACTACCCTTTCTGAATTATTGCTGTTTTGGAAGCACTGCAAGATGGAGTAACTTCAGAATTGTACACAATATGCAAGATTTTAGATATATTATCATTAAATCTTCTGTGATGCTCTTATGATTTTGAATATATTTTGTTTTATCCAACGTATTTTGCAATGTGTTATTAGAGTCACTGACCTATGGTGACTAAATAAATCAAAATACATTTTCATTAGAATATTTTCAGGCTCAGATTTCATGGCTGGGTGCATATTTGCCTATAATGTGGTTAATAATAGAAGAATTACATGGCGTAAAGGATGATATATTTTTGTAATAGTTTATTTCATTATTGTGAATAACAGGAATTTAACTAACAATAATAAAAGTAATACTGGAGAAAAGACTAAGAGAAATTATTCAAAATTACGTAGACATTGGAATTAAACTGAACAACAATATTATCTTGGAAGTTTTTTAATATATGTAGTTGTTGAGATTTAAGATTAAAATAAATGGAAGTTAAATTAATTGAATTATGGGACACAATTTGTGTATTGCTCAAAAAAGTGATAAGTTGTTGAAGCTGTTTGTCTTGCACTCATCAGGACAGATACAAGAATGCCAAATTTCTGCAAGAATGCTGAAATTAACAATCTTGGGTTTGTCCTGAGAAGTACAAAATGCAAAGTTTTGACAGCATGTTTCCTTTTTCAAAAGTACTCAAGTTATGTACCTGAATATAGGTAGCACCATATCTCAGGCATATAAATTCATCTTATTTCCTACCTTTTTAATGTTTGCAAGTGGTGACGATGGAGATGGGAATAGATAAGCATTGTCAACATTGAGGCTGGATAACACTGGGTTGGGAAGTGCAGCAAGTGGAATAGGATGAATACTTGGGCATCCTTAGCTAGCTAGTCAAGGATAGAACAAATAAAAACCGCAAATAAAATGTTTGAGAGGAACAGGC
Organism: Carcharhinus amblyrhynchos; assembly: GCF_965287045.1. Classification (NCBI taxonomy): domain Eukaryota; kingdom Metazoa; phylum Chordata; class Chondrichthyes; order Carcharhiniformes; family Carcharhinidae; genus Carcharhinus; species Carcharhinus amblyrhynchos. The sequence goes on from NC_137334.1 coordinate 45,070,018, forward strand.
TGGGAGCTTGGAGGAAAAACAGTGCCACCTTGTGTTGGGAGGATGAAAGGCAAGTCTAAACATACGGCTAAAGCATTCATGCATTAAAATATGACAAATTGAAACAGAAGGGAAATTTACTACACAGAACCTGGCCGAGGGAGTTTACATTATTGATATATAGTGTATGATATGTAAGATTATAGGTGTATGGTCATATTTTGTATATCTGATTTATTGAAAATCCCTTTTCATAATTTTATATATTTAATAAATCAGTGCTATTGTCACATATCTCAAAACAATCCTCTCTTTCCACAGACAGAACAAAAAACACATGCACTTGTTCTCAGTGGGTAACAAGATAATCTGATTTAGAGATCTTATTCTTCTACCTGCTTAATTATAAGTTAAATCTACCATCTCCTTTACCCTATTGAGACATTAAATAATTTAATGTTAAATTATTTAATGAATACTATTATTTAAAGTTATTGCAATTAACTGCTTAGTGATAATTTCCATGATACAGCCCAACATTAATCGTGTTCAGTTACTGTTGTGTGTTCTCTTTGCCCCTTTCCCTTTCCTCGGCCTATTTCCTCTCTCCAAATAATGATGCTCATATTTCCTCTTTATTATTAATGCTTTATTCTTCAATTCTGTGCATTTGAAGTGAAATGATGGAAATGTTAAATGATAACTGTAATGATAGAAATTTGTGTTTTACTTCAAAAGCATTTGTCATGCTTTCTAAAGGAATAGCATTGGTTGTTCTGTTTCTTTTTCAGGAAAACCAGTGCAAGTTCAGAGAACAGTTTAGGAATGAAGCCATTTTTAGGTTTAATACACACAATCCATATACACTTTTAGACAAGGTGAGAACAATTTGAATTTGACAATTCAACTGTACATCACTGATGATCCTTTGCAACACAATAATTGTTATAGCTGTTTTTCAGGTGACATCTAATTTTTCTCTTGTGTTATAGACACATTGGCATATCATCAAGCTAGAAGCAGAGATGCACAACCTTCAGGAAACAGCTGAACTATTTGAAGTGAATGTACCTGATTATAAACAACTGAAGCAATGTAGTTCAGATATTGTCCTATTGAAGTCTGTATGGGACATGGTTATTTTTGTCCAGGTAAGTTTGAATTGCTATCCTTCAACTATAAAGCTTAATGAAGTGACTAAATATTTATTCTAAATAGTTATTACATTTGTAGTATCCCTATACTGCTTTGCTTAGAGGTTTATCTAAAATTGAGAAGTTTATCTCAAATCAGTTTCTCGCAATTACAGATGACGTTTTACACACTCACATTTTGTACATCTTGCCTGGTATAAAAAGACAGATCCAAAGTATTTATCCAGCTGTTCTGCCATCACTTTGTTGGAATTTTCTCCTTGCGATTTTGATGGTGGGTCAAGTTTCCCGCCAATCTAAGGCAGCAACGGCATTTGCATTGTATCTCATGAATGCTCATTATAAGTTCAGGTTGCTGGAATTACATACCTCCCCTCAATGAAATGCCCCACCTGTCGATAATTAGAATGGGCTGTTTCACGACTGCATATAAGTGATGCACACCTGGCTGACTTCAGATCATTCATGACTTGGAGGTCACTAGTGCAGGAGTAGGCCACTTGGCCCTTCGAACCTGCATCACCATTCAATATGAGCATGGCTGATCATGCATTTTCAGTGTCACACTCCCGCTTTCTCTCCATACCCCTTGATCCCTTTAGCCGCAAGGGCTACGTCTTGCCCCCTCTTGAACATATTCAATGAACTGGCCCCAACAGCTTTCTGTGGTAGAGAGTACCTCAGGTTCACAACCCTCTGAGTGAAGAAGTTCTTCCTCATCTTAGTCCTGAATGGCTTACCCCTTATTCTTAGACTGTGACCATTAGTTCTGCACTTCTCCAACAGCTGGAACATTTTTCCTGCATCTAACTGGTCCAGTCCCTTCAGGATTTTATATGTTTCTATGCGATTCCCTCTCATTCTCATTCAAATTCCAGTGAGTACAAGCCCAGTTAATCCAGTCTGTCTTCATATGTCAGTCCTACCATTCCAGAATCAGTCTGGTGAACCTTCGCTGGAGTCCCTCAATAGCAAAAATGCCCTTCCTCAGACTAGGAGATCAAAACAGCACACAATACTTAAGGTGTGGCCTCACCAAGGCCCTGTATAACTGCAGCAAGAAGTCTCACAATACCAGGTTAAAGTCCCAACAGGTTTATTTGGTAGCAAAAGCCACTAGCTTTCGGAGCGCTGGCTGCCTCTTTGTCAGGTGAGTCTACTCGCCTGATGAAGGGACAGCCAGCGCTCTGAAAGCTAATGGCTTTTGCTACCAAATAAACCTGTTGGACTTTAACCTGGTGTTGTGAGACTTCTTACTGTGCTTACCCCAGTCCAAAGCCGGCATCTCCACATCATAGCTGCAGCAAGACATCCCTTCTACGAAACTCAAATCCTTTTGCTAAGAAGGCCAGCATGCCATTAACTTTCCACACCTGCTGTACCATTATTTCTATCCCTTGAGTACTCTGGGATGCAGAGCATCAAGTCCTGGGGGACTTATTGGATTTAATTCCAGCAATTTCCCCAATACAGTTTCCTGACTAATAAGGTTTTTTTTTAGTTCCTCTTTCATGCTAGACCCTCTGTCTCACAGTATTTCTGGAAGGTTATTTGTGTCCTCCTTAGTGAAGACAGATCCAAAGCATTTATTCAGCTGGTCTGCCATCTCTTTGCCCATTGTGAATTTACCCGATTCTAATTTTAAGGAACCTACATTTGTCTTCAAGAGTCTTTTTCTCTTCACATATCTATAGAAGCTTTTACAGTCAGTTTTTGTCTTCTGCAAGCCTACACCTGTATGCTATTATCCCCTTCCAAGTTAAACCCTTTTTCCTCCTCTGCTGGATTTTAAATTTTGCCCAGTCCTCAGGTTTGCTGCTTTTCTGGCCAATTTATATGCCTTCTCTTTGGCTTTAACACTATCCCTGATTTCCCCAGTTAACCATGGATAAGCCACCTTTCCCATTTTGCTCTTACACCAAACAGGGATGTACAGTTGTTGAGGTTCATTCATGTGTTCTTCAAATATCTGCCATTACCTATTCACTGTGAACCCTCAATTATCTTTTGCCAGCTCATCCTAGCCAATGCATGCCTTATACCATAAAAGTTAGCTCTCCTCAAGTTCAGGACTCTAGTCTCAGACTTAAATGTGTCTCCCTCCATCTTAACGAAGAATTCTATCACACTGTGGTCAGTCTTCCCCAAAGGATCTTGCATCACAAGGTTGCTAATTAATCTTTTCTCATTACACAATACCCAGTCTAGGATGGCCTGTTCTCTAGTTGGTCCTTCAACATATTGGTTGAGAAAACCATTCCTTACACATTCCAAGAAATCTTCCTCCATCACATTGCTACCAGTTTGGTGAGCCCAATCAATATGCAGATTGAAGTCACCCATGATAACTGCTGTATCCTTAGTGCACGCATCTCTAATTTCCTGTTTGTTGCCATCCCCAGCCTCAGTATTACTGTTTGTACACAAATCTCACTAGCGTAGAAATTACTTTCACCCTTACACTAGGGATTTGTCAAGGAAAGAGTAGAGTCATGATAAACTGTCCTGGGGGAGAGACCATAGCGTTATGAGGAAGAATCAAAGACTTCCTAACCCATAGACCACAATCAGTAAGTTTAGGCAACAACGCCTCCCCCATGATCATCCTCAACACCAGTGCCCCAAAGGCTGTGTTCTCAGCCCCCTAATATGCTCCTTATATAGCTATGACTGTGTGGCCAAATTCCTGTCCAATTCAATTCTCAAATTTGCTGACGATGTCACCATAGTGGGTCAGACCTCAAACAATGATGAGACAGGGTACAGGAATGAAATAGAAAATCTGGTGAACTGGTGCAGCAACAATGATCTGTCTCTCAATATCAACAAAAGGGAGGAGATTGTCATTGACTTCAGGAAACATAAAAAAGAACATGCCCCTGTCTATACCAACGGGGAAGTAGAAGGGGTTGAGAGCTTCAAAGTTTTAGATGTCCAGATAACCAAGAACCTGTCCTGGTCCTCCCATGCCGACTCTATGTTAAGAAAACCCACCATGCCTCTACTTTCTCAGAAGACTAAGGAAATTTGGCAAGTCAGCTACGACTCTCACCAACTTGTACAGATGCACCATATAAATCATTCTTTCTGGTTGTATCACAGCTTGGTATGGCTCTTGCTCTGCCCAACATCACAGATAACTACAAAAGGTCGTGAACGTAGTTCAATCCATCACGCAAACCAGCCTCCCATCCATTGACTGTGTCTACACTTCCTGCTGTCTCAGCAAAGCAGCCAGCATAATTAATGACCCCATGCACCCCAGTCATTCTCTCTTCCACCTTTTTCTGTCGGGAAGAAGATACAAAAGTCTGAGGTCACGTTACAACCAATGCTACCATCAGACTTTTGAATGGACATACCTTGCGTTAAATTGATCTTACTCTACACCCTAGCAGTGATTGTATTACGACATCTGCACTCTCTTGTTTCCTACCCTATGAACAGTATGCTTTGTATAGCATGCAACCATCAATACTTTTGACTGTATGCTAATACATGTGACAATAATAAATCAAGTTAAATCAAAGACTGTCCTTAGGCTCTGGCCATGCTGTTGGGGGGGCATATTGAAGAAACTGCCCTAGGGCTCTACAGCTATGTTAAAGGGCTCTGCATGGCTTGGTCCCATTCCTGGGCGGAGTAGGCCTCTATGGACAGTGACAGTTGTGCATAGTGTGGTTTTCAGGGCATGGTCCGTCAACTAAAACATTTGGCCTTGGAGGCTCAAGTCATGATATTGGAAAGCAAAGGATACAGTAATGTTCACGGAGAAATCTGGATCTTGTAAGTTAGCTGAAAAGACATGGGGCAGTACTAGGTAATCTCACAGAGCTAGGTGGTGGTGGGGAGGGTAGTCCTGAGAAGTAAGGAATCTTATGGCCTTGAGAAGGGGAGAGATCAGATCGACAAACAGCATGGGGACATCAACATTGAAGAGTTTGGGGAGAGTAAAGGAATATCCACATGAACAGTGATTGGGATAGAAGGAACTTGGTGGCTAATGAAGGAGGTTGGAAGCTGGTCTCACGCACTAAGATCAACAGTGCTATTTTTGGATTCATCAAAAAATTATGCAGTTTGAAAAAGTAACTAGAAAAATATTGATTCGAAAGGGGTCTCTGGGCATTTGGGAGGAGTTCAGCACAGCAATCGTTGGCTGATTGGAGGGGTAACCTATAAATTTCCTCCTGAAACCATGGATAGCATGACTAGGTTGAGTGTTGGACTCTAGGGTCTAATGCACAATGAATTAGCCTGGGATCCACAACAGTTTGCCTCTCGCCACAATAGGTCCGCAGCAGATGCCATCTCCTTAACCCTGCACTCAACCCTGGAACTCTTAGATAATAAGGACACCTATGTCAGGCTCCTATTTATTGACTACAGCTCAGCCTTCAACACCATTATTCCCCACAAAACTCATCTCCAAACGTTGTGGCCTGGGTCTTGGCACCTCCCTCTGTAACTGGATCCTGAACATCCTAACTCACAGACTACAATCCGTAAGGATAGGCAACAACACCTCCTCCCGATCACCTCAACATTGGTGCCCCACAAGGCTGTGTTCTCAGCCCCCTACTACTTATACATCTATGATTATGCAGCCAAATTCTCCTCCAATTCAATTTTCAAGTGTGCTGGCAATACCACAGTAGTGGGTCGCATCTCAAACAATGACAAGACAGAATACAGGAATGAGATAGAGAATAGCAGCAACAATAATCTCTCTCAATGCCAACAAAGTGAAGGAGATTGTCATCGACTTCAGGAAGCATGAAGGAGAACATGTCCTGTCTACATCAATGGGGATGAAGTAGAAAGGGTCGAGTGCTTCAAGTTTTTAGGTGTCCAGATAACCAAGAACCTGTCCCGGTCCCCCCCATGCCAACACTATAGTTAAGATATCCCATCAACACCTCTACTTTCTCAGAAGACTAAGGAAATTTGGCATGACAGCTACGACTCTCACCAACTTTTACAGATGCACCATAGAAAGCATTCTTTCTGGTTGTATCACAGTTTGGTATGGCCCTTGCTCTGCCCAAGATCGCAAGGAACTACAAAAAGTTGTGAATGTAGCCCAATCCATCATGCAAACCAGCCTCCCATCCACTGACTCTGTCTACACTTCTCACTGTCTCAGCAAAGCAGCCAGCATAATTAAGGACCTCACTCCCCTGGACATCCTCTCTTCCACTTTCTTCCGTCGGGAAAATGTCCCAAAAGTCTGAGATCACGTACCAACCAACTCAAGAACAGCTTCTTCCCTGCTGCTGTCAGACTTTTGAATGGACTAATCTTGCACTGAGTTGATCTTTCTCTACACCCTAGCTATGACTGTAACATTACATCCTGCACTCTTGTTTCCTTCATTGTGAACTTGCGTATGTAGCGCGCAAGAAACAATACTTTTCACAGTACATTAATACATATGATAATAAATCAAATCAAAATCAAATCAAATAGTGTTGTACATTTAGGTAACAATCCATTAAATTTAAGTACTGTGATGAATATGGTCTATGCATCTGATCCTTACCAAGGTGTGTCAGAATGGATATATGGTCAAACAATCAAGGGCCATGGCTGCTGCACAGATGCAGCATGGACCCTGCAAGTTTCCATGTAGCCAGTGTATTGGTTATGGCATTCAAGGCACGATGTTTGGAAGGACTGTGAAGAAAACCATGGATATCTAAGAAAATAAAGGACGGTATCAAATTCAAAGAAAACACATACAAAGTGACAAAGATTAGTGGGAAACTAGAGGATTGGGAAATATTTAAGGTCAACAGAAAGCCAGGAAAAAGCTATGAAGAAAAGTATCGTAGATTATGAGATTAAACTAACTCACAATATAAAAACAGATAGCAAACGTTTCTACAAATATATATGTGATTCCAGCAGATTGGAAGACAGCAAATGTGACGCCACTTTTTGAAAAAGGAGGTAGACCAAAGGCAGGTAACTACAGGCTGGCTGGTCAGCTTAATTTCCATAGAGGGGAAAATACTTGAATCTAGCATCAAGGAAGAAATAGTGAGATATGTGGTTAGTAAAAGTCCCATTGGGAAGACACAGCATGGGTTCATAAAAGGCAAGACGTGTTTAAATAATTTAGTGGAATTCTTTGAGGAGATTATGAATGCAGTGGACAATGGGGAACTGCGAATGTGGTGTATCTGGATTTCCAGAAGACACTTGACAAGGCTGCTGCATAAAGGTGCACAGCATTATGGATAATGTGTTACCATGGATAGCGGTTTCGTTAACTGTGATCAGTGACTATAGGTGTGCCTCAGGAATCAGTGTTGGACTGCAATTGTTTACAATTTACGTGGATGATTTGGAGTTGGGGACCAAGTGTAGTGTGTCAAAGTTTGCAGATGACACTGAGATGAGTGATAGAAGAAAGTATGCAGAGAACACTGAATGTCTGCAAAGGGATATAGGTAGTTTAAAGAGTGGGCAAGGGTCTGGCAAATGGAGTACAATGTTGGTAAATGTGAGGTCCTCCATTATGGTAGGAATAACAGCAAAATGGACTCTTATTTAAATGGTAAAAAATTGCAGCGTGCTGCTGTGCAGAGGGACCTGAGTGTCCTTGTGCATGAATCACAAAAAGTTGGTTTGCAGGTGCAGCAGGTAATTAAGAAGGCAGGTAACTCCAGGCTGGTTAGTTTAACTTCTGTAGTGGGGAATTTTGTCCTTCATTGCTAGAGGGATGGTGCTTAAAAACGGAGGTTATGTTGCAGCTGTATAAGATGCTGGTGAGGCTATACCTGGAGTTCTGTGTACAGTTTTTGTCTCCTTACTTGAGAAAGGATATGCTGGCACTGGAGGAGGTGCAGAGGAGATTCACTGGGTTGATTCTGAAATTGAGAGGTTGACTTATGAGGAAAGACTCATTAGAATTTAGAAGAAACGGTGGTAGGGGGGGAGGTGATCTTATAGAAACATATAAAATTATGAAGGGAATAGATAAGATAGAAGCAGGGAGATTGTTTCCTTGTTGGGTGAAACCAGAACTAGGGGACATAGCCTCAAAATAAGGGAGGGCTAATTTAGGACTGAGTTGAGAGGAACAACTTCACCCAAAGGGTTGCGAATCTATGGAATTCCCTGCCCGGTGAAGCAGGTGAAGATACCTCACTGAATGTTTTTAAGGCAAAGAGACAGATTCTTGAACAATAAAAGAATTAAGGGTTATGGTGAGCGGGTGAATAAGTGGAGGTAGGTCCACGAAAAGATCAGCCTTGGTCTTATTGAATGGTCGAGCAGCTCGAGAGGTTGAATGGTCTACCTCTGTTCCTAGTTCTTATGTTGTTATGTTTGCAGTCATGACGTAAGTGCAAGAAGTCGATGTCAATAGTTATTGTCAGAGCCAATTGGGGACAACCACCAGAAGCCTGCCAGTGGATTACAGGACATAGAACTTTTGACTCTAATTAAGATAGTCAATGTAAATTCTCATTCAGGTCTGAGGGGAGAACTCAGCCACCTGTTGTCCCCTAGGATGTTATCATCTTGCACTGGGTGGCCTTGCTATGCTATGTGCAGACTGAGGGTCAGTTAAAAATTGGAGATTGGATTCATGCCTTGTACATGGACGGAGACCATTCAAGGCAAAACTATCATTGATTGATCAATTGCACCTGTGGAAAGAGTGGAGAATTGTAGGCAACACTGCCTTGTTTGATAGCTATGATGAGAATGAGGATGGAGAAGGGCCCACTGCTGATTGGCACATTTCAAGGAAGATCCTCATCCTGAGGATCAAGAGCCACTGAGATCCCAGGAAGTCCCAGATGCTGACAAGAAAGGCTGAATCCACGGAGACATGTGGCATGACTAAAGGTCTGTAGAAAACAGAACTCATGCATGAAGATGAGTGAAAGACAGTGCTGCAGGGGCCTTCACTTGTTTTGGAATGTAGGGGTCCACATTTGCCATATTCTCCATGGGAAACTCACACCACATGGTTTTGGAGTGCATCAGATTCCAATCTCTCTGCAGATCTTTCCAGAGCTCCAGTGGGCACCTTTACAGAATCTCAACTTGGCAGCACCCAAAGTGCATAAGAGAGGCGCCTTTGTCAAGAAAGCTCACTGTTATGTTCAGTTCCACATGGATGACACAATCCAAGGTATTGAATTCACTGCGACATCAGGCTTGGCAAGTGTAGGGCGCTTTCGACTGCACGTGCGGCCTTGAGTGCTCCCTGTTAGCAGATTGAGAGATTCATTAATAGAAAAAGATTTTACTTTCTGAATGCCCAACTCAGAATACCCCATAGTATTAGAGGGTTGGATGGAGAGAAATTTGTTGAGTGTATTCAGGAGGAATTTCTCATTCAGTATGTGGATGATCTGACTAGAGAGGGGGCAAAACTTGACTTGCTCTTGGGAAGTAAGGAAGAGCAGGTGACAGAAGTGTTAGTGAGGGATCACTTTGGGACCAGTGACCATAATTCTATTAGTTTTAAGATAACTGTGGAGAATGATAGGTCTGGCCCAAAAATTAAAATTCTAAACTGGGGGAAGGCCAATTTTGATGGTGTCAGGCAGGAACTTTCAAAAGTTAATTGGGGGAGCCTGTGGGAAGGCAAAGGGTCGTCTGATGAATAGCAGGCTTTCAGAAGTGTGTTAATCAGGGTTCAGTGTAAATACATTCCTTTTTGAATGAAGGGCAAGGCAGTCAGAAGTAGGGAACCCTGGACGACTCGGGATATTGAGGCCCTGATCAAGAAGAAGAAAGAAGCACATGATATGTATAGGCAGCTGTGATCAAGTGAATCGCTTGAAGAGTACAGGGGCTGTAGGAGTAGAGTTAAGGGAAAAGTCAGGAGGGCAAAAAGGGGACACAAGATTGTTTTGGCAGATAAAGCAAAGGAGAATGCAAAGAACTTCAACAAATACATAATGGGCAAAAGAGTAACAAGGGAGAGAGTAGACCCTCTTTATGGATCAACAAGGGTTATCTGTGCAGATCCACAAGAGATGGGTGAGATCCTAAATGAATATTTCTCATCAGTATTTACTATTGAGAAAAACATGAATGTTAGGGAACTTGGGGATGTCTTGAGGAGTGTACATATTACAGAGAAGTAGGTGCTGCATGTCTTAAAGTGCATCAAGGCAGATAAATCCCTGGGACCTGTTGAAGTGTATCCCAGGACATTGTGGGAGGCTAGGGAGGAAATTGCAGGTCTCCTAGCCGAGGTATTTGAATCATTGATGATCACGTGTGAGGTGCCTGAGGTTGGAGAGTGGCAAATGTTGTGCCTTTGTTTAAGAAGGACTGCAGGGAAAAGCGAGGGAATTACATGCCAGTGAACCTCATATCTGTGCTGAGTAAATTGCTTGAAGGTATTTTGAGAGACAGTGCCTATAGGCATTTAGAGTTGCAAGGACTGATTAGGTACTGTCAGCATGGTTTTGAGAGTGGAAAATCATGTCTCACAAATTTGACTGAGTTTTTTGAAGAGGTAACCAAGAAGGTAGATGAGGGCACTGCAGTTGATATTGTCTACATGGACTTTAGCAAGGTCTTTGACAAGATACCACGTGGTAGGTTGATGCATAAGGTTAAATATCATGGGATCTAGGGTGAGGTATCTAAATGGATACAAAATTAGCTTCTTGACAGAAGCCCGAAGTGGCTATAGAGGGTTTGATGTCAAACTGGACGTTTGTGACCAGCTGTGTGCCTCCAGGATCAGTGTTGGGTCCACTGTTATTTGTCATTTATATTAATGATTTGGATGAGAAGATAGGAGGCATGATTAGTAAGTTTGCAGTTGACACCAAGATGGTGGCATAGTGGACAGTGAAGAAAGCTATCTCCGATTGCAACAGAACCTTGATCAATGGGGCCAGTGGGCTGATGAATGGCAGATGGAATTTAGTTTAGACAAAGGCAAGGTGATGCATTTTGATAGATTGAACCAGGGCAGGACTTACTCAGTTAATGGTAGGGTGTTGGGGATAGTTACAGAACAAAGAGATCTTGGGGTACATGTTCATAGCTCCTTGGAAGTGGAGTCATAGGTGGACAGAGTGGTGGAGAAGGTATTTGGCATGCTTGTTTTCATTAGTCAGAACAGTGAATACAAGAGTTGGAACGTCTTGCTGAAGTTGTACAAGACATTGGTAAGGCCACGCTTGGAATACTGTGTGCAGTTCTGGTCACCCTATTATAGAAAGGATATTATTAGGCTAGAAAGAGTGCAGAAAAGATTTACGAGGATGCTACCTGAGCTTGATGGTTTGAGTTATAAGGAGAGGCTGGATAGACTGGGACTTTTTTCTCTGGAGCGTAGGAGGCTGAGGGTGACCTTATAGAGGTCTATAAATAATGAGGGACATTGACCAGCTATAGATAGTCAATATCTTTTCCCAGAGGTAGGGAAGTCTAAAACAGGGCATCGGTTTAAGGCAAGAGGGGAGAGATTCAAAAGTGTCCAGAGGGGCAATTTTTTCACACACAGGGTGGTGAGTATTTGGAACAGGCTGCCAGTGGTAGCAGTAGAGGCAGGTACAATTGTGTCTTTTAAAAAGCATTAAGATAGTTACATGGGTAAGATGGGTATAGAGGGATATGGGCCAAATGGGGGCAATTGGGATGAGCTTAGGGGTTTAAAAAAAGGGTGGCATGGACAAGTTGGGTCGAAGGCCTGTTTCCATGCTGTAAACCTCTATGACTCACTGTGATTACAGAATGCAGATCCAGCATTTTTGTGCTCAGTAACCAGGGAGCTCACATGATTCTTACATTTTGTGTAACTCTCAGGTGACTGAGATATTTGAGGGACCATGATGTTTTAAGAGTTACCTCCTCAGCGACAAGGCGTACTCCTAGGATGATGCCTGTTCTTTGCCACAGAGAAGAGATAGAAGGCAGCACATCCCATCACAAAGCTTTTGGAGCAAATTATCGGTCTTTACAGATACGTTTTCAATGTTTGCACTGGTCAGGCAGGGCTCTCTAATACGCATCACAGAGAATATCCTGTATCATCATGTTTGCTGTATGCTGAATAACTTGGTGCTGCAAAGTGAGGATTTTTTTTATACACTTGTGCTGTCTGGACAGCATTTATTGCCCATCCCTAGTTGCCCAAAAACAGTTGAAAGCCAGCCACGTTGCTTACAGTTACATTTATGTCCGACCAGGTACGTACAGCAGATTTCCTTCTCTAAAGGACAGATGGGTTTTTCTGACAACCAATAATGGTTTCATGGTCATCAATAGAGTCTTCATAGAATCAGAATCCCTACAGTGCAGAAGGGAACCATACGGCCCATTGAGTCTACTCCTATCACAATCACACCCAGATCCTATGCCCGTAACCTCACATGCTAACCCTACTAATCCCCTAACATTAGGGCCAATTTAGCATGGCTAGTCAACCTAACCGCACATCTTTGGACTGTGGGAGGAAACCAGAGCACCTGGAGGAAACCCACGCAGACACGAGGAGGATGTGTCCTGAGGCAGGAATTGAACCCGTGTCCCTGGTGCTGTGAGGTAGCAGTGCTAACCACTGTGCCACCATGCCACCCACTTAATTCCAGATTTTTTTTATTGAATTCAAATTCTACCATGGTGTAGTGGGATTCGAACCCAGGTCCCCAGAACATTTGAGTTTCTGGATTAATAGTCTAGTGATACTAGCATTCGACCATCGCCTCCCCTGGGGACTTGGGGAATGTACCAAAGTATCTCTTTCATACAAATTTATAATCCTCGACATAGTTCATTTCACAAAGACCAACCCTTTCAATGTGAGTCAATGAATGCACAGTGCTGCAATGAATTACATATTGAGTTGCATATTATGCCTTTACAGAAGGATTCCATAAAGTATGCTAGACAACCATTCAGGAGCAAAGTAAGATCCTCAGCTTCATCAGGATGAACACGCACCTGTGGCATTGCACATACATTCCCTTATAGCAGACATTTTGAAAATCCAATTGAAAATCTTACTACCATTGTTCCGTGTCATACATGGGGAGAGTGGGAACTTCAAAATGAATAGATTCAGCTTTAAATGCAGAGATGAAAACATGCTGCAGGGAGGCATGACAGTTTCTGGTGCTTGATGATGAATATTGCTTTTCCAAAACCTCTCTGTCATGAAAATAAACACCATTGCAAAGTACACTTGGGAGAAAAGATTCTACTATTCGTCACATGATAATATTTGTCACATCCACAAACTACAGACTTTAGTACAACAACTTCAGAATAATCACTAACCTTGATGAGCAATTCTCCTGAGGCCAAATAATATCTGCCTGTGATCCAGGGGTCACATGAGCGCTATCCAGCCATCATTCTCACACATGAAGTATCTTTGTTAATGTTGCCATGTGTAAATAAAATTAATTACTGTGGTGAGATTGAGTGAGAGTTCATTGAACCAAAGATTCAGATAGGAGCTAATTGGGAGCATTACATTTTGTACCCTTGAATGAACATGGAATTTTGCATCACATTGACTACCTGAGATTTGAGAGGGGTAAATGTAAACTATATTATCAATAGCGAAGAGTATACAGCGAATGAACACCTATGCCATCATCGAGCATTTAAAACTAGTAATTTTTCTAAGCTTACCATTATTTCCTGACATCCTCAGCAGAGGTGGAGGCTATCTGCTCATTGCTATGCCCTTTTGTCTTAGATAGCTTTGGTGGGTGTTATCTGATGGCATGAAGCCTGGAGGGCACCAGCCTGGTAAGGGTCACCTGGTCTGGGGCAGGTTAGGCCTCTTTGGCCTAACTTGCTGGAAGTAATGAGATCACTGGCAAAAGGGATTCGGAGAGTTAGGACAGCCCTGTTGTGTCCTGGATGCATTCTCCAAGGGTGACTGGCTGACACTTCACCTCCCTCTGGGTGCCTGAGCACCCACCCCGAATCCTTGAGTGAGATTGTAAAGCTGTAATAAATCTTTGGAGGCAGAAGTCCCTTAACCAAAATCCTTTTATTTATAATTCCAACAGCAGTACACAGAGTGCTATCAGTCTATCTTTGGTTTTGCTAGAGGAATTGACGCTCTCAGTTAAATACAAGGAAAAGACCCCGTGATTGGCCCATCAATTAATTGACTCCTTAATTAGGGACATCTTTTTGCATCCAACCAAATAAACAGAATCAACTTAACTTAGGGACAACTCAAAAAGAGCAGCTCCCTAAAAGGAGGGGAACTGCCCGAAACAAAAACAAAGTGGAAAGGAAACTTAAAAGATCAGATTAAAATGTGATTAAAGGGGTCAGTAATACACCCCAGTCTCTGCAGTGCGTAGTGGGCCCAGAAGGCATCAGTGGTGCCCTCGGACACTTCATGCTCCCTTTCCAGGGATGCCCAGCCGTGATTATAGCCATGGTAGAGGAGCATTCAGTCAGGTTGATGACCCCCTCAATCACCTGCTGCCTGGGCCTTATTAGGCCCATGAGGAGGTCCTCCTCCTTCCCCACCCTGCTCCACACCAGGTGACTCCTTAATCAAGGAGCTCATATTCCAATAGACCAACTTCAGTGACCTGATTGAAGTCATTACAGGTGGCATATCTCTCTCTCTTCTTTCCTTCCTTCCTTCCCCTCCCCCACCACACACACACACACACACACACACACACACACACAGGTCTAGCTACTGCTGAAATGCACCAATAGCTAGAACAATGGTTCTGGGTCTGTGTGCTTCAAAAACATTAATGCCCTTGCATGCTCAAGCCATGGCATCAGACAGAATGTGAATGGATTCCTCCATTTTCTGTTCCAGTCTTACTTGACAGCCTTTGACAACCCTCCTTGTGTTTGCTTCTCCAATGACTGTCACTCTCCCTTGATCTGTGTTGGTGAAGTGACCATCAGATTGTGAACCTAGATTCACTCTAACTCGAGCCAACCATGGTGAGTGTATCTGCGCTGGTGGAGGGTGCAGGAGGTTTCAGTGAGGGGTCTTCATCAGATGAGTGTTCAGCTCCTCACCTGAGCTGATCCGGGGACTGGGGCTGAGGTACTTGTTGGAGGTCTACCTCTACCATTTTTGCTGGTAGCTGAAGTGAAGAGAAGACATAATTAGCAATTGACTAGGCACGCTGTAACAGTATGGTCACTCAAAGTCTTATCTGCATATCTCTGATCTATACTGGATGCATCCTCACTGGCTTTTTAGGAAAGGCCCATCTTGCTTTTTGCACAGGATCATTCTCTATTCTTTTCAGTGAACGCTGCTGCCTGTTTATCATGTAACTCTGGGATACCCTCCCCTCTTCGCTCTCTCTTTGTTGTGGGCAATCTTGTTTATATTAAAATAGATGGATTGACTCTTAGGACTATGGCTGAAAGGGAAAGCTAGAAGCATATATGCCTGGTGTCTCTGCTGAGCTCTCCACAATAAGGAATTAAGACACCATTTATGCAAGATAACGAGCGTAACATGACTAGCAGATATTCTGCTGATTTCCCATCTGCTGTCAGTATGTGACATTCCTGTGGACTCTAATTCTTAGATTGCCTGATGCCCTTATGACAGTATGTGATTAGAGTGAGTAGAAGTTTCACTTACTTCAGCAGAGTGCATCAGATCATTTGTCCTTTTCCTATACCACAGGGTGATCCTTTTTTGTTGGCCACCAGACACTGGGCTCCCTGCCAAGCTCCTTCCAAGCTGGTATTGTCAGGTGGGAGAACCTCTGATTCCCATCCTGAGGAAAGAGGACTTCCCATCATTCCTAGTGCCTGGAGGAGAATCCTCAGGGAGGCCTTGCTGAACCATGGAGCAAAGTGTTAGGATCTTTCAGGTGCCAGGGGGACATGGACAACACAACATATCTGGGCTGAAGTGAGTGAATGTCTGTCTGGGTGCCATTTAAATATAATGCCAGGACCTTCAACCCTATAAACTAATGGCAGGGGGGACAAATTTCTGCCTGTCCCACCATGAGATTTGGTGATCTCCTTGTTGATGCATAATTAATGAACAGAAAGGCAGAACATGTGTCCACCCACCGCCACCCATTAGGAATCACACGAACTTTCCAGTCTGGCATCACACCTAGTCTCCAGGATGGAAAATAGTTTCTGTCAAAGAAATGTTATTTTTAAGTCAAATTTATTTCCCAATCCTAAAATGCCTATTCAGATTGCTGGAGGCTATGAAAGAGAATGATAATTGCACATTTAATACTTTCATTGAGAGATTGGTACAGTGGTAAAGCAATTGAACTCAAGAACAGCTTCTTCCCTGCTGCTGTCAGACTTTTGAATGGACTTACCTTGCATTAAGTTGGTCTTTCTCTGTACCCTAGCTCTGACTGTGACACCACATTCTGCTCTCTCTTGATTCCTTCTCTATGAATGGTATGCTTTGTCTGTATAACGTGCAAGAAACAATACTTTTCACTGTATGTTAATACATGTGACAATAACAAAAATCAAATCAAAAGTGGATGGGAAGGATTTCAGTTGGGGAGAACTGACAGCCAGATTAAATAGCCAATGGGAAGCTGGCAATTCTGCATCAATGTAGCAGTAAACCAATTGAGATAGTTAAGAAGCCTGTTAAGAATAATTTGCATGGGATTAAATGTACCTTTGGCAATTGAGCAAAGGGCAAGTGGAAATCACAGGCCATCGGATCCTTGACAAGTAAAAACCTGCATTGTTGAAGCGGGGAGGTGGAAGGTCTGCCATTTTGTAGCTACATTCCACAAGAGAACATTAGGTATTTCCAATGGACCAGTTCCTGAGGCACAAGTCAGAGGGGGAAGACTTGAGTGAACAGTTTGAAGGTCGCAGATTCGAATGCAAGTCAGCAGCCAGTGACATTTTTCACCAATTTAACCTTGACCTTTTTGACATTGGAGAGATGGTAGAGTAGTAGTTATGTCCGAGGCCAGGCTAATGCTCTGGGGTTCAAATCCCACTAGGATTTGGAATGGAATTTACATTCAATTGATAAATCTGGAACTGAAAGCCAATCTGAGTAATGGTGAGCATGAAATTGTTAATTGTTGTAAAAATCTAGTTCAGTAAAGCCCTATAGGGAAAGAAATTTGCTGCCTTTATCTGATCTGGATTACATGTGACTCCAGGCCCTCAGCATATGTACTGTACATATGTACAAATAGTCAGTTACAACACTTGGTTCAAGGGAAATTAAGAATGGGCAACTAATGCTGGTCTTGCCAGTGATGCCCCAGACCTGTGAAAGAATAAATAAAAAAATCATTGGAGCCTGGGTTGTGTGAAGTATATGATAGTACAGAAATGATTCAAGTTCAGCAGAGCTTTGTATTATAGAATATAATCACCTATCATTACTTTATTCTTATGGGAAAGATTAATATTGTTCTGTATATGAACATGATATAATTCAGCCTTCATTTTTTAATGGGGGTCAGAGTTGAACGTAGCAGTACTGAGGGAGGTGAGACAACATTATTGCTGAGAGTAGCACAAGGCCCCCTCCCACCATGTAATTGGATGCGCCCTGCAAGTCACTGTCCTCAATTGGCCAGCTGCCATATGATCTTGGTTGGCCAGTCCCTTCTTGCCACTCAGGAATCGTACTGACCTACAGCTCTGCTGGCAGGATCCCTGTCTCCTGGGTTAAATTTTGCCCCTTGTACGTGTATTCTAGTTATTGCCAAGTCTTTTGTAATTTGTCATGTTTCGAAGAGTATTTGTTTTCAATTGTTTTTAATCTATTCTAGACTAGCATTAATGATTGGACCAAAACACAGTGGAAACAAATAAATGTAGAACAAATGGATATGGAACTGCGAAGATTTGCAAAGGTATGAATGATCTGAACATAAACTGGTTCCTGGAATATACACTGCTATAGTTTTGAAAACCCTACTTTTCCTGGTAGGAGATGAAAACACTTGATAAGGAGGTTCGAGTTTGGAATGTCTATGCTGGATTAGCATCTATGGTTAAAAATATGCTGACTTCACTTCGGGCCGTTACTGAGTTGCAGAATCCTGCCGTCAGAATGAGGCATTGGCAAGAGTTAATGAATGCAACAGGGGTAAGTCACCAGATATTTTACTGTCTGTATAATTTTGTTTACTTCCTAAAAGCAGTCTTAGTTTTTATTCCTTAAGCAATCTGATCTTGTATTTCACTCTTGATAGGTCAGCTTTGTCATGGATGCAGACACTACCCTGGGGGACTTGTTAGCCCTGCAGCTGTACAGGGTAGAAGAGGAAGTAAAAAACATAGTGGACAAAGCAGTAAAAGAAATGGCAATAGAAAAGGTGAAACAAAATATTTTTGTTTCTTTTATCACAAGTGTTTTTGGCACTAGTGTACATTCTCAAGAGCGGATAAACTTATTTTTCAGGTGCTGGCAGAGATTAGTCAAATATGGAATGTAATAGAGCTTTCATATGAAACACACTACAGTACAGGAACTCCATTGCTCAGATCTGATGAGAATCTTATTGAAACACTGGAGGATAATCAGGTGCTGATTTACAGTTAACTTAGCAGCAAAAAAAATGCATGGAAATGTCTGTTCAGTCATGATCATATTGAATGGCGGAACTAAATGACCTACCTCTGTTCCTATATTCCTTACTAGATTCATTATTTCTTTGTTCCATACAACTTATAAATTATCTTACCCACAAATTTGGGGCAGATTTCAAGTACCTCCCAGGGCCTAGTTTAAAGCTTCAAAACAACTATAATGTGGGAATTTACAAGTACACTCGCTATTGGTATGTTCTACTTTAAAAAAAATCACTTGTCAAACCTAATGCTATTTGTTCTGTTGATTCTGACTTGTATGATTATGTTCTTGCTTAAACTTCATTTGGTGGGATGAACTGGTAGTACTTTTTAACAATCATGTATTTTATGATTGTTAAATGGAAATATATTCCAGAATTTAATTGATTTATTATTCAAGGCAGGTAAAGTGTTTTGTTTTTAAAAATAAATTGGATGTTAGGAAGTTGGATGATATTAAAAAGGTAATTATTGTATTAGCTCCAGGTCATAAACATTTAATGCTTTCAATTATTGGATATAAAGATGTATTTTTGCTTTTTGTTGGTACAGCCACTGGCACCAACTGATATTATCCATATTGTTGTGATTATATAAAGGTCTGGAACACTGCAAAAAAAAGTCAAAAGTATTTTTTTGGTGAAGATTATATTAAAATAGTCAAACTTACTCTGTTCTTGGGGGAAGGGGTCACATTTTTTTCAAGTATATTGAATTATTAGTAAATTTCAGTTGATAGCTAACTGAGAATATGTGTTCAGTTGAAGTATTTCTGAAATGTGTAACTGTATTGCCATTCTCCTGGTATTACATAAGAAATCTAAAGAAGTGCTAAGCGGTAAATCTATGGGAATTATTTTGGCAGTGGAATTACTGAATGAAGCTAATCCAATAGAATTAGTTTGTTTTGATTTCAAAAGGTGCTTGACAGATTTCTCATGTGATGATAGTAAAAAATAGCTGACAGATTGTTTGTTTAGACTGATTGAGAATTGGCTAGGCATCAGATGTTGATAAATGAAAAGTGTCCTGCGTGGGGGAAAAAGTAAGCACAGTAAGAAGTCTCACAACACCAGGTTAAAGTCCAACAGGTTTATTTGGCAGCACGAGCTTTTGGAGTCTCAGGCTGCTTCTTCAGGTGAGTGAGGAGTTGTGTTCACAGGCAGGGCATATACAGACACAAACTCAATTTACAAGATAATGGTTGGAATGTGAGTCTTCGCAGATAATCATGTCTTAAAGGTACAGTGTGAGTGGAGAGAGGGCCAAGCACATGCTAAAGAGACGTGTATTTCTCTAGCCAGGACAGTTAGTGAGATTTTGCAAGCCCACGCATATCGTGGGGGTTACAAATAGTGTGACATGAACCCAAGGTCCCGGTTGAGGCCATCCTTGTGTGCGGAACTTGGCTATCAGTTTCTGCTCAGTGATTCTGCGTTGTCGTGTGTTGTGAAGGCTGCCTTGGAGAATGCTTACCTGAAGATCAGAGACTGAATGCCTGTGACTGCTGAAGTGTTCCCCAACTGGAAGAGAACAGTCCTGCCTGATGATTGTCGAGGGGTGTTCATTCATCTGTTGTTATAGGGTCTGCGTGGTCTCCTCAATGTATATGTCTTGGGACATCCTTTCCTGCAGCTTATCAGGTAGACACTGTTGGCCGAGTCAGAAGAGTATGTACTGTGCACCTGGTGGATGGTGTTCTCACATGAGATGATGGCATCCATGTTGATGATCTGGCTCGTCTTGCTGAGATTGCTGTGGCGGGGTTGTGTGATGTTGTGGTCACTGCTCTCCTGAAAGTTGGGTAGTTTGCTGCAGACAATGGTCTGTTTGAGGTTGTGCAGTTGTTTGAAGGCAAGAGATGGGGGTGTGGGGATGGCCTTGGTGAGGTGTCCTGAGTTGCCTGGGCTTGCAAAATCTCACTAACTGCCCTGGTTGGAGACAATACACACCTCTTTAACCTGTGCTTGGCCCTCTCTCCACTCATGTTGTCTGCACCTGTAAAGACTCACATTCCAATCATTATCTTGTAAAATGAATTTGTATCTATATATGCCCTGTTTGTGAACACAATTGCTCACTCAACTGAAGAAGTCTGAGACTCCGAAAGCTTGTGCTGCCAAATCAACCTGTTGGACTTTAACCTGGTGTTGTGTGACTTCTTACTGTGCTTACCCAAGTCCAACGCTAGCATCGCCACATCATGGGAAAAGGTACCCACAATGTTTTTCAGTATTGATAAACGTATGGCAATTCTATGGTGAATTGAGTCAGTTTGGAGTTAATGATTGTGAGGTTTCAAATGTAATTACATGGAGGCCCCACACAGGCCTCTCCCCACCCCTCAACTACCCCTCACATGGGATTCCCCCCACCCTCTTGGGGACTCTTTTTCTGCCCACCTCTCTGCCCCTGCCTGCAAGCCTGACTTTCACTCTCAGGCCTGCCGCAACCTGGTCCAACCCCACCTAAGTGGACCCGAGGCCCATCTACATTTCCCCTCCCCAATCAACCAATGTCTGATATTGTCCCCTGCACAGGCTGACCTGACTCCAGGTTTAACACCTTCCCCCTGACCTGACATAAGGCCTAACCCTCCCTACCCTAAGGCCCGACCCCTGACTTCTCACCTCTGACCCTTCCCAATCTCTAATCCTCCAAACCTCCGCTTTCCCCCTCCTGACCACCAAATTCACTCCTTAACTCTCAATTCCAACCCCCATGACTCCTATCCACTTACCTTAAAGACTTAGCTTTTCCCTGTCCTTTAAATTTCACTGGACCTTTAACTTATTTGGTTGATGGCAATTATTGCCATAAAAAAGGGGATGTGGCCTCTTCACTTCAACTCTCCTGTACTTTGATGCTCTGCCCCAGTACAGGCTATACTGCTTAGATCTCTTCCAGCCTGAGTCAGAAGGTTTGGTGACGTAGGCTGGGGGAAAAAAAATCAGGTAAGTAATTGGGTGCGCAATGTCATCTGATGCTGATTGTCTTCCTCTCTGAGGAAGTTTAGGCCCAACAAAGATAATAACTGAAGGATTTTTAATGCACATGGCTGTAACTTAGTACCATAGCTATTTTTTAAATAAGATAATAAAAAGTGATCTTTGTTCTCCTTGCTGTAATTGATAGGTTCAGCTGCAAAATATTTTGATAAGTAAATATGTGGAATATTTCTTGGCGGATGTCAGTAGCTGGCAAAAGAAATTAATGATTAGTGATTTGGTCATTTCTTTGTGGATGGAAGTGCAGCGTACATGGGCTCACTTACAGAGTATTTTCACTGGTTCTAAGGACATCAGAAATCAACTTTCTGAAGATGCTGAAAGATTTGATGAGATTGATTTGAACTTTAAGGTACTTTCTGATCAAGGCAAATGATAAGCTAACTTAATTTTAAATTGCTATCTGTATGCTGATGCTGCATGTTTTGTTTCTGTTAGAGGTTATCAAGATAATCATTCCATTTCCTATTTTTTTAAATAATTTTTATTTTACAAAATTCCAGAAAATTTGCATTTATATGGATAAAGTACAATCCCTGAAACTAATTAGTCAAATGCTTACAAAAAAAAGTATATCATGGGAACAGGCAGAAAGTAGTCAAAATGATTTATTTATAGAGAAATTGAAATAATTTTTACTCTTTCCATTTTAGGACTTAATGGCTAAGACTGTTAAAACAAGGAAAGTAATTGAGACAACAAACAATCTGGGATTACTGGAAAAATTGGAAGTGCTTCAACAAAGGTAACAATTACTTAACAACATTTCATCAAAATTCCCAGTCATCTATCTTAAGATTTTTTTGTATCAGATAATTTAATAATTGCATTTTTAATAATTACTAGTTGCTCTAATTAAAAATCTTGCATCTGTACTCAATTTCTACCCACACAACACTAGTTCCTACTACCACATTTTTGTCATGTGTTGGGTGCTAAATCCTTTCATAATAATTTCCTATGTCTGCATTCATAATCAATCTTGGCTATGTAAACTGCACAGTCTGATTACTGGGTTTCCACATATCACTTAAAATTAATCCTTTTTGCATCAGTATTGTTTCTCACAGTTGCTGAGAAAATTTTCCAAAAGCATTTTGGCGAATAGATAATGAGTCCCACTTTCATCTTCAGTGCTCTGCCTGAAGCCAAGTCTGGTCCGAAGCAGCATGATTTCAACACAGATAGGACAATGAGGCAGGCCCCAAATTCAGCCCAGCCAGAATGAGGATCAAACCCTGTTCTATTGGCACCAGTCTGCTCCACACCACTGGCCTCCCTCAAGAGTTTGAGTTGCTGTGGCAACACACATGCATGCTGTAGCCTGAAACTATGGGTAGTGAGTGATGGTACTCCAATTTCTTTTCATCATGTGGCTGATCAGGAATCTTTCCAAGCCCCACAGAGGGCGTCTGCCAAAGTCGTCTCAGGCCACAGAGTGTGGAAGTCAACAGGCCTCCTCAACTTCAGCAGTGGACCTGGGGAAGCATCTAAGTGTAGTGGGAGGGTGAAGAAGATTATGAAATGATTGGTACCTAGTTGGCAAAGGTGAAAGTAGGCACTAGTGTAGAGAGGTCACTACTCTATTCAGTTACAATTAATGAAACACACTGTTTACTCACAGAGCCTCCATCCTATCATTTCATGCTGCCAAATTCAGTGGACCCATGCATGTACTCAGTGTTTCATTCCTGTGGAGTGTGAGTGCTATGCCTCTCCCACACTAAGAACAGAGTAAAGAGCCCTGCTACAGGCACATCCCTGTGCAACCCCCCAACTCATCCATCCGCACCAGAGTAGTTCAGTTTTGCATCTCTTCGCCTGAGTAGCAGAGGCTAAGGTGCTGTCAAGCTGCTGATTGCTGTTCACCTTGGGTGTAAGGTGAAAGCGAAAACCTGGTCACATACTTAGAGGGGCCTGCAGTGTCTGAGATTATTTATTCCAGCTTTTATGAACCCTGTGATGTGCCATTCATT
This sequence comes from Carcharhinus amblyrhynchos, assembly GCF_965287045.1. Taxonomy (NCBI): domain Eukaryota; kingdom Metazoa; phylum Chordata; class Chondrichthyes; order Carcharhiniformes; family Carcharhinidae; genus Carcharhinus; species Carcharhinus amblyrhynchos. Next base: position 45,093,673 of record NC_137334.1, read on the forward strand.
GGCATGCATGTGCAGCTCTTGGTTAGACAGGAATCAGACATGTTACTGAAGATGAGAGAAGCATTGCTTTCTCTTTGCTGCAAGCCATCGTTATTGACCTGCACAGTCAGGCCAGTGGCTTCAGCTCCTGCCATTGAAAACATGCAGTCTAATGGTTAGATAATGCTGGCATAACATCATTGGTTTGACCTTACACCCATTGTGTGAGACATCATCACCTGTTACTCCCTCCCATCCTGAAAGGAGAGGCAATCAGGATTGAAGATTGATGGCCAATTCTGGCCCTGCCCACTTCCCAGCATTCTTCCTCCTCCTCGGTATCGCCCAAGAAGATCTGGTACTCGCCCATCTCCTCCAGGTCTAGGTTGTCTCCCCTCTGAAGTGCTCTATTGTGGAGAGTGCAGCAGACCACAAAAATATGGGAGACCCTCTGGGGTCTGTAGCGTATCCCCGACTGGTTCGGGCACCAGAACTGCATCTTCAACAGTCCAGTCATCTGCTCCACCAACGTGTTGAAGTGTAAGCCTCATTGTATCGAGTCTCCATTGGTGTTTGTGCCCTTGCACTGGCGTTATCCTTGTACCCGAGACCCATCCCTTCAGCTTCATATTATGCTGTTCTCAGACATGATCGTGCCATCAGCTTTAAGCTTAAGTAAGGTGTGATGGTCTACATTTTTAAAATGCTCTTCTTGTTTTTGTTTGGAATAATGAAGTTGTTTAATTTTAGTGTTGTATAATTGAACATATTTTTAAAGGTAGTGGCACCAAATGTTCTTCTTTATAATTACAATGCCTCATCTGCTAAGAAGCTATTTTATATTTTTAGGAGAAATTACTGTGATAACAAAAATGTAAGTTCTCAATCTTTTTCCAGACTGACTTGCTGTGAGAAAGCTTTAGCTGAATACCTTGAGACTAAACGACTCACATTTCCAAGATTTTATTTTGTTTCTGCAATGGATTTATTAGAAATTATTTCCAAAGGAGGTCAGCCAAAACAGGTAAAGATTCCATGGTGCACATCCTGAGAAATAATAGATGTGCAACATGGGCACTGAAAATTAAAGTTCAGTGTATACAATATCCTTCAGCTGGTTTTGTATCTGTACTGAATTTTATCTCCATGTCTTGCTAGATTTCACAAAATCAAAAATTAGTCAATGAAGCTGATGGATTGCATTGATTGAGGCAGACATTAATTAATTTGTTAGATTGTGTTGTAGCCTGTTTAATGAATTAAGTGATTGTATTGACTGAGTGACACATTATATAATAATTTTATTATCTCAAATAATAAGAATAAAACATTTATGGGATTTGACTTATTCAGACATCATTTAGCAAAGTCAGGTGAATCTCATTAATTTTTTATTTATTAAGTTTTCTAGGTTTAACAGCTGAAGAATTGATTATCTAGTAAATTTATTGCACTTGATTCACTCAGCCAGATATAACTTAGAGTAAAAACTGAAAATGCTGGAAACACTTACCATGTCAGTCAACATTTGTGAGAACAAGGAACTGAATGGTTTAGTTACAGATCCCAAGTTTTGGTGATGAGGCCACACTTGCTTGTCTGTTCTGTCTCCAGACACTGACTGACCAGCTATTTACTTGTAGGCTTTTCTGAATTTGCTTCAGATTTCTACTGTCTTCAGTGTCTTTTTTTTTGAAATAATTTAATGAATTTACTGAATTCCAATCATAGAAAATTTAATGAATTTGATAAATTGGATTGACTTACCAAAAGATCATTTAATAGCATTCATTCAGATGTAGAAAATGTTATGAATTCATTGGATTTGATTCACTTGGCCAGACATTATTTAAAGAATTTGCTGGATTCCATTCATTGAATCACAGATAATTTAATGAATTCAGTGAATTGCGATGAGATTATGTAATGACGTACAAAAAATGGCAGGGAATATGGATAATAGTCACAGAGGAGCTTTTGAATACAGTGTTAGTCCAAATAGGAGTCCTGGCTGAATAATTTGAGTTGTACAGCTAGTTGTGGGAGAGAGGGCAGTAAAACTTTGAAAGTAAATGAACCATAGCTAGAAGGGAATAATAATAACCTATAATGGGGCTAAGTAGGGGATTTGGAAGCTTACTGAAATGGGCCTCAGTCTGAGACCAGAATTGTGTAGGGCAATGGTGGGGTGGGGTAAGCCTGTTGTAAATAAGTTAAATGAATTTGCAATAGAAAAGTTAAAAAAGTGTGATGAAAATATGACAACGGCATTAACATCTTCAAGACAGGAAATGCAATTGGATGTCAGATTTTAATGTTTTTCAATAACTTGGTTGAAAGTAAAAGTAAGTTTCACGTAAATGAAATATATTTTTTACAATAGTATTATTTATATTTAAGTTCAGTTGATTTTTTTTTTGTTTTTAATGCCTTTAAATTCTAGTGTTTCCTAAATCTGAAACCACCCCCAATACAGTCAAGCCAGAAATTTCCAATCTCGCCCACAGCTGGGATTCTCCAGTCTCACTGGTGTAAATTGAGATTTGGCTGAGTGCCAAATTCTCTGTCCTCACTGGCAATGTGGCAAGCAGAATGACATCAGAAAATTGCAGCCTCAATACCTAGGAACATCCTTGCCAGATGCTCCCTAGAGCTTTCTTCAAGTGTCCACTGAGCATGCACTAAAAAGAATTTGTTACAGGAATGTTAAACTCAGTTTGATCATCCATATTCAAGTCAAACATTTATTTGATTAAAGATGATCAACTACATTAGTTCAGGAAAATAAAATGTGTCTTTAGCAACTAGTTTAATGATGTAAACTATGTTGAATCAGATGCTGGTGCAACTTTTCAGTTGGGGAAAAAGGTCTATCGGGTTTGTAAGTTTGCTTTAGAACAAATTCTGGTCACTTTCTGACTCTTGCGCCTGATCTAGCTATGGAATAATTTTCTGACTGCGTCTTCAGTTATCTAGAAAAAGCAGTAGTAGCATTATTGTCTAACTAACAAGTCATAGCAACTACCATCACCTTCTCAAAGAAATTAACGATGGACAACAAATGTTGACCTTGCCAGCAACACTCTCATGTTTTGAAAGAATAAAAGAAACAGAGTAATTAAGTTTATCTAGCTTCTTATGATAGAAAATTAAATTGCCCATCAGCTCTATACCAAACTGTTATAAATAACTTTCATATGTAATGCTTTTGTTTCTTATCAATTGCAGAACTTATTTGCCTTGGCCAAAAATTTTCAGAGGTTCCAAAGAAATTCATACATTTGAAAAATATAAGACTGGGATTTTCTGCTCCTGTTTGTGTCGGACAGAATTGATGACGAGAGTGAAAATTATCGTGAGAAGGCCAAAGTCACATGTCACATTGACGTAAAGACTGGAAACGATCATCCCCACCCCATGACAGCAGGCTGTGTTTCCTGCCATTCAATGTTGGGAAGCTCAGCTCATTATAACAAATTAGCATGTCATTATTGGGCTCATACGCCAGAATCGTGCCCCCATGTCAAATAACGTATTCATGGTAACGTGTTGTCAGAATGGCACGAAACATTACTGGTCTCAGAAGCCATGCACCTGGTGAGCAATATTCCTAGGGGAGTTTGGAGTTGAGCACTGGGGGAGGGGGGAGGAGGACATGCCAAGGTAATGCTAGGGGGTGCGAGCTTGAGGGTCACTTGATGCAAGGCAGTTAAGCTGGGTGAAAATTACCTCCTGGTGTGCTGGCTGTACACCGGGCCAGCCATTAACAATCGCAGCTAGGTCATCAATTTGCTGAGTTGCTAGTGGAATGGGTGAATCAAAAGCTGCAGGTCAGCAATATATTATGGAATACCTGTGTCTGCTTCTTCAAAGTCTTGCATTTTATGATGGAAGAAGTTGCCATTGCCACTAGCACCCTCAATGCTGCTTTTCCCGTCTGACATTTACCTTTGCTGATGTCAGAGAAAATCACTGCCTATATTGTTGACACGGTCACGATGACCTTATGAATTTAACTAACAGTTCAATTCATAAGGTGCTGCAGATCAATCACATTTGAACATAACTACACAATACTTGTGCTTCACTCAGATAAACTTAAACATTCTGTTTCATTTGTTGAATAAACCATTCCCTTATGGCCATAGCTGTGACTCAAATAAACCATTGGATTTTCCCCTCAGAGCAGTGTGGACCACAGTAGCTTGGGAATAACTGGCATAAGCTCATAGGGGTCTGTGTAGAGGAAATGATTCCTGTTGCAAGGTTAGTTTTAGTGAAGGCAAGATACAGAAAGTACTTAGTTGCTGCAGTGTTAGTATTGTCTAAGCACAATATGTGCTTAGACAATATTAACCATTAGTGTATGTGCCCAATAATGACATAATAATTTATTATAACGAGCTTCCCAACATTGAATGGCAATATGTATGTTGTGAGTAGTAGAAGTTATTAGTCTATTTTACATGACAGTGAAGCACCAGTTATAAATAGAGTTTGAAACAGATTTCGCGTGCAGGAACTTCAGAGATCTTTATCCAGTGATCTTCATAGACACTATACTCATCTTGAGTTTGGCATAGATAAATGTTTAAGATATATTGATATATTTTCCTCATATGGTCTCGTATCCAAAGACATATTTTCATCACTTTGCAGTGAAGTAAAGGACATTCCTCAGGACTGAGAAAATGTTATTATGGAATAGCTGTGTTGGGGAATGATGTCAGGATAGGTCTTCAGAATGAATTTCTATGAATGCATTTTTCTGAGTGATGGAGATCACCAATAAGAATGAAGAGTCTTTGGTTTAGCTGGGGACTGGGTGAACAATGATAGAGACAGAGGTGCTGAAACAGAAACATTACGTGGAGGATACAGGCAGAGGAATGGGCAAGATAACAATGATGGCCAAAATGGCTGAGCTGGGAAGCATTGGTGGCTGAGAATGAATATGTAGTAAGCTGGCAATGGTGGAAATTGCAAGAAACCTGAAGCAGAGAATGTTAGTTGAAAGTGTTGGTCATCGGACCACAATGAAGGGGAGGAGAAATGAAAAAGTACCTAATCAACTCGACGGGGAGGCAGTACAATAATAGTGGTTAAGCTCAAGGAGTATGTTATGATGGTTGAAGCCTGTGACTGTGTTAATGGAGATTAAGTCAGGAATTTCTATGTATTACAGACCAAATAAGACATGAAAATCATGCAGAAAATGTAATACATTATAGATTTCATCATCTATGAGTATAATTCATCATTGCCGCCATTCCTATTCTTAACTATAAACTAATTCCATCCTATTGAAAATTAATCAATATTGTGAAAGACTACTGATGAGAGCGCAGTCCATTTATTTGTGAAGGGGAGATTTATTATCATTCCCATCTAGGAGCCTTGTTGATTTTATACTCACCCTCTAGTCTTACAATGACGGTTGAAAATTAAATAGTCTGCTTGTTCTGGATGGTTAAAAAATACAATTTGAGCTGTTTATTCCCCAATTTTTCTGTCAGTGGGTGACTTTGACACTGGTTACCACACCGTTTGAGATTCATAACTTGTAGTATGGAAAAGAACGAACACAGATTTCAGCCAAAGCTAAGATTCAAATCAAGATCTCCCAGTGTGTGAGGCATTTCACTTAAGCATTAGTGAAATGCCTCATATACTTGTTTTCTTCTATTTTGGATCTTTTCTCGATGTTCTTGACAAAACAAAGTCCCAACTTGTCACTAGTTCTCTTTTTGCAATTCCCTAACTCTGTTAAGGGTTGTGGGCTTTAACAGAAAAGACTGTGTGCACATAGATTCAAATTAAGAACAATCAGTTTTATTCTTGGATGTCTTGCCTTTACAAAGTACAAGCTGAAAGTAAAACAGCAGCCTCTGCAACAATCTCATGACATCACTATCAAATCATGTGTTTAGATCTTAAAGCAATCTGCAACCACTTAAATATATAACATCCTTCCCCTATGTAGGTTGCCACTCATGTTGTGGCATTCTTCCATTCAAAGGCTGGATCCCTTCTTGCAGATATCTGTAGTGTCTGCTCCACTACTACTGTAACAGAGGTTCCTGTGTCTAATTCCATTCTCAGTGGTCTACTATTTACTAATAGCAACACTGTATGGATGCTACCTTGTCTGCTTTTATATTAGTTAATATCAAGCTGATCTGCTCATCCCCAGGAAAATCTTCCACATTATGTACTAGCTCGAGCTGCTCACTCTGCTGCTACTAGGCAGGCTCTATTTACTTTTGCATGTGTCTCAGATGGCCTTCCTGTGGCATGCAAAGCACTCTGCATCCTTGAACTTGCAAATCTCTGGAGCATGATTTCCCCCATACCTGTAACACTCTGTAATGATCCTAGACTGTTGATTCATTCTCCTGAATCTTCTAATTCTATCAGCTGCTGTATATGTTTCTTGGTTTAAGCTGGTGTCTTCATTTTTGGCACCACTGCTACCTGTAGCTTCCTGGCCTAACTGGTGGACCATGCCATACTGCACACTGAAGTTCCAAGACACTCTTCTTAGAGCTCTTCATTTTTAACGCTATTTCCAGCACCTTTTTAAAATTAATCTCTGTTTCTGCCACCAGCCGCCTCTGTTTAGTCTCATCATTTACTCCATAGACAGTCAATCTCTCAGCTTGGCATTTAGTGTTGTCCCAAAATCATGGTACTCCAGAATCTACCTAAGGCTTGATATGTAGGTTGCAATCTCCTCTGTGGTTCTCCCTGTGGAATTGAAATTTTAAAATTTCAGGTGGTTATGCCTTTGTACCAAATAAGCTTACTTCAGGCATGTTTGGGAAGTTCTGCAATGGTTCAGCTAATAGATTTGCATTCCACACATGCTTAATATTGCCTCCTCCTTTCCCTCCTTTCTATTTCATTTGCTTTGAGGAAATATTCTAATTGCTCAAAGTACTGCCACCCCTCTTCAGCAATGGTATCAGAGGGGTCACTCTACCAAATACAGGCATTTCTGTAGCTCTGTTCTACTTTGCAAGCTTGACTTCAGTTGGGCCGGATTCTGTGCCAGTGATCTTGTAACACACTTGCTTTTACCTAGTTGCCAAATGTAGAGAGAAACTCGGCTCTCTCAGTTAGAACAAATTGTAGATGCTTATTAATGAACAGGGTGATGCACATTCAATTCAAGCTCAGAAAAATTGGAGTGAAGCCCCAACTCAGTTCCCGATTGATGAGCCCAGGTCATGTAACTCCTTCAGAAGCTCGTCCCTTAAAGGGGCCAGACACCATAGGGTCAATGGATAGTTGTTGTTTCCCACCCTTCTTCCTCCCCTTTGTCTCTATGCTTCACCTAAAGCAGAGAGAGACCTCGAGAGAGCTCGATCTCTAATTACTCAGACCTATGAGACTTGCACTATAGTTGTGAATGCATACAACCTATAGCTGAGCAAGGCTAGTGTGAGTTGGCTACAGGGTAGCTACATTGCAAATGGGCTAAGCCTGTGTTAGTGGCAAGGATACAGAGATTGAAGAGCATTAAGAAATGGATGTATTCCATAAGAAACTGTCCCTGTTCACTAATTTAAATAGTCTAGTTTGTTGGTTTATAAGAAGCCTCCCCTTACTTACTTTAGTAAGAAGAGATAATAAAATTTAGTATACACAGCAAGGATTCCATTGTGATGATTTCTGGCTCACATTATTGTACTTCCTAAGTCTAGAGACACTTTGTGCTTAGTCTGCCTCATCCTTGTGTCTAATTTCCTTAGCTTGTTATTTTGGAAAAGGTTAGCCTCAAAGCAGAGACTACATCCAGCTTGAAGGGCACCAATCCACATCAAACATGGCTGACCAGGAGTCTCTCTTGCTCTTACCACCTGCCATAGGGTGCGTTGGAAGGATTCTCTGATTAATCAACCTGTTTGACTGCATCATGAACACATCCTCCATGGCTGTCATATCCTGGAGTGGGATTCAAATCTGACACAAAGGCTGGGCTGCTCCAGGAGACTTTCATATTGTTGTTTAACTAAATACTGGGCAATCAACATTCTTAACCAATTAATTGAAGTATGTGGGCAGAATTCTAACTATCTAAGTGGATAGGGCATATTCAAGTATGGCTGGGGCTGTGTTAAAACCCCAGAAAGTGGTCTGTGTCAGAAACCCAACATGATCTCACCCTTTTAGATTTAACAGAGGTGTGTTTGGATGCAAACAGTAAACCCCCAAGGAGCTCTCAAGTCAGTCATTTAACTAATGTAAATATTTAATTCCATCTGTATTCTGGCTTTAACAGCCAGTGAACAGTTTTCTTGATGTGTGGACCTTACCAGTGTCAACAAGGTGAGAGTACAGCCTGATCTAATCAATCAGTGAAACTGACAGACTGGAAGGCTTTAACTAGTTGAGCTATATAGATGCTACCTTGCCATTGTGAAAGCTTTGTGCTCACAGGACTTGTTCTGCCAGCTTCCTTAATATGAAGGAACAACTGTGCTCCAGAAAGCTTAGCCTATCAAAGCAGAAATTTTGTTGAAATCTGCAGTCTCCTGGAACAAGGCCTTTTTCCAAGAGGGCCAGGTGGGCTTGCATTGCCAACAGCTGCTACGGCCATCACATACCTAAATTTCCATGCCTTTAGTTCCTTCCAGGAATCTGCCAGTGATAGCTCCTGCATTTCACAGTTTGCTGCCTACGACTATAGTTTCCAGCTCTCCGATGTCATGTTTTCCAAGGCAACTGCTGTTGTCTACTTTTGACATTAATGAGGCAAGTCTGATATGAGTTCTCAGATTAGCTACTGTGGTTAGATTCCACAGGGAGTCATTGGCTGCAAAATGTGGCAATCAAGATCCCTTTAGATCAACCTGGACTGTTCAATAGTTGGAAAGATTTCCACTCCCTCAGTGTTCAACTGATGTGTGGAATTTTAGTTTTCATGTTTTTATAAGATATCCCGTAAGTCATCCTGACTAGACGATGCCTATACTCTGTCATTGGTCAATAAGCCCAGAAGTGGAATGATAATCCTGCGGTTGTGTTAATCATTCATGGCAAAGTCTAGTATCAAAACAATTGGGTTCCTGACACACTGCCAACCATCATGCTGCAGTAAAATTCTGACCCTGATATCCATTTATGGTTGTCACTGACAATGCCAAACATAATGGAACACTTATTGCAGCCTATAAAATTTGCTAAATTATGTAGCATATCAATTGAATGGAAATGCTAAACATGCCCAGATTTTTAAAAACATGATTAAAAGTTTTACTGATCTTCTGTCACTTCTAACTTTCTTGGGCAATTTCATCTTCTCATCAAAGTATTCACTCTATTGTGGGAGGTGGGGGCGTTGATGTTGGGTTGCAGGGCAGTATCTCTTCTATGTGGCCAAAGTTTATACGTGAACAATGGGCGTCATCAGTCTGGTTACTTGAGAGCTATAAGGCTGAAGTTTGCCTACCTAGGCAAGTACCTAGAGTTAGAAAATTTCCTGACTCACCAGACCTACCTGAATAGAGTAGCCTGAAATGCATGAATTTTGCTGTGCAAAGTGAGAGTACCAGGCGGGTGTAGGATGGAGTTTTGTCTGCACATTCTGGAAGCAGAGCATTGGTGGCCACAGGAGCAGGCAAATACTTAGGCAGGTTGAATGTAAGGTCCATTTGGCTCTCTGGGACTTTGTCGTAATTTTAGAAATGTTAGGGCCTATGGCCCTTACCCTCCCATTCCAACCCAAAGCTAATTCTCATCATCCATTCCACCTTCATGGCCCCTTATACTCTCCATGGAGCTCCATAGCCACTCGTCCAGTATTCACTATGTGGAGATGAAAATAAATAAACTTCAAATATTTCCATTCAAAAAACCCAGTCTAAACTTTTAAATCTCCTCAAGTGGTTAATATCTTAGACAAACAAACTTCTATTCAGACCCCACATCAAAGACAGATAATTATTTAATAGACTATTTAAACTGTCGATAAAACTGTGAAGTCATAACCCCTACTCAGATTATGGTAAGTTTAGAAACTCAGCCAAGCATTCATAATGACAAAATGATAGCCCTAGGGGAAATGTTAACAAAGCTCTATTGAAATTGAATGAACTAGTTATGGTGACTTCTTTCTAACTTATGCCCTGTCAATCAAAGCAATCCATCAGACTCTCACTGACAAATGCAGTCTGTTCTTTACAAGTCTAAAGCGTGGGAGATTTAAAAACTTAAAGATCACGATAGTTATATAGACCATATCCACCCTTCAAAAGCGTTCATGTCTACTGCATAAATTCGTGACCGCCATGCTGTAGGTTAAGGCTCTTGCAAAAGCCAAATGTGGTCTGTTTGAACTTAGCAAGTTCAGCTGAGTTCAAATGGCAGTATTAAGTTTGGGTTTCCCACCTATGTGAGTCATGATCTGTCCCTCTCCCCAACTGGAAATAGTTGGGTCCATCAAAAATGGGCACAGGACCTTTTTTAAAATCTTCCTGACTGCAAAAATCCCTGCACATACATTGAGTCCTGATCCTGTTCTTATTTGATGTCTATAAGTTACTTTCAACATAGCTCACTGTACGGTGTCCAGGAGCTGGTAACCTGGCTGATTTTGCTCCTCAATTCAAGGAGTACTAAGAAAATTCTAGTGCCCTATTGCCATTGTTATCTCATCATAGACTGGAGATTAAATCTAGGATCTTTATGGACTTCTTCCTTTATAATCCCTGTCAAATAACTTTATCAGCATTTTAGTGGTGTGATTTTTCTGCGTTCTGTGAAGCATGAATATGCTTTCTAGTATTAAATAGGCATTCTTCCTAGAATTAATGTATAAATCACCATTTTTTTAAAGTTTATTATTTCTTGGGATGTAGGTATTGCTGGCAAGTCCAACATTTGTTGCCCATCCTTTTTTGTCCTTCAACTGAGTAGCTTGCTAGGCCATTTCAGAGGGAATTTAAGAGTTAACAACATTCATGTGTGTCTGGAGCCACTTGTAGTACCATCTAAGAACAGCAGATTTCCATTCTTAAATGGCATGAGTGAACCAGATTGATTTTAATGATAATTGATGATAATTTCATGGTCACAGATACTGAGACTTGATTTATAATTACAGCTTTATTAATTAAATTCAAATTCCATCAGCCATGTTGGTGAAATTTTAACCTGCGTTGCAAGCATTAGTTTGGGTCTCTGGATTACTAGTCCAGTAACATCACTACGCCACCATCTCAGCTTCCTGTGTGGGATAAATTAATCTTTTGTTTAATCTCTGCTTATCTCTTTGCTTTTCTTATTCTGGTTTGTATATTCTGTTTATTAATGATAGAATCTAAATATTATAATAATACAGATTAAATTCCCTTTCTGGAATACTTTGAACATTTTGGATATTTAACATTCTTTGCTATAGTGAAGTAGTGGATTTCTAGGATTCAGTCATGCTGTTTATGCCATTTAGATGCTTGGGGTTTCCTCAGGGAAAAAGGAAATTATAAAGTCAGTCACTCATGCAGATTGCTAGTTTATATCTAGTTTGAATGCTACTGACACAAGGGGTTGTGGCATGTTGTTTACCTATGCCCTGATTTGTATGTGGTTGAGAATCTCGCTTTCCTCTCCTAAGTCCTTGAATTTGTGTCAACCTTTCACAGAACTCCATGTTTGAATCCATCCAATTTATTTTTTCCCCCCTGCCATAGGACCAAAATGGCTCTTATTAAAGTCACAAATGACATCCTAAATCATTGTGACAGAGGCAAAATATCCCTTTTTGTCCATCTTATCGGCAGCCTGAGACAGTTGATCACACCAGCCTCCTCTAGCTCTTAACCATTGTATTGCTGTGTGGAACTGTCTCGTTCCATTTTTATTTGTCTAAATGTAGCCAAAGATTCATCCTCATCAATGCATTCTTTTCTCATTCCCACACAGTTAGCTCTGGTGTCCCCCAGTTCTATCCTTAGACTCTTTCCATTTCTCACTTACACACTGCCCCTTGCTAACATCATTCAAAAAAAATTCAGTTTCCATGAGTTCATGACGACATTAATTCCAATAATGGTTAAAGGTGAAGAAATAAGTTCAAAGTTTGTCTTTTACCTTAACAAATTTATTCTCATACCAGCTCAGCAGAGTATCAACCTTCTTCCCCATATCCAGCTGTGCCCATTTATAGATAAACCATTTATAGTCACCTGTCTTTAACCCATGCAGTTAGACTAATAATGTAATTGCCAAAGAATGCAGTGTTGATTAGTTGAAGTGAAGCAGGATACTTGAGCTGGCGGCTGTGGGAATTCAAACAGTGGCTGACCAAGGAACTGCCCAAAAATTGGAGGAAAACCTGTAAGCAGAGCTACTCCATTCGTGTGTACCAGGTGCATCCTTCCACCCAGACCTTGCCCAAGGCCATGAATGTCATGAACTCCTTCAGGGCTGACATTTTCAAGAGCATCGCCTCCAACGCCTTGCACATCATTCATTACAACAAGCAGCACACCATCTTGGTCCCAGAGTGCCGTTGGCCTCATGCCACCGGGGGAATTGGTTAAACATGCAGTCTCTGAGAGCACAAAAACAGTCACCAAGTACACAATCTCCATCCAAATTGATCATACTGAAAGGTTAAAGATATTCATTGACAGACAACATCTGGCTAACCGCCTCTTCTGTCGACCCTGCTATGGTCTCTTAGTTATCAGATTGCTTATCTGACATCTAGTACTGGATGAGCAGCAATTTTCTTCAACTAAATATGGTGAAGGCTGGTTCCTGCCGCAAACTCTGCTCCCTTGCTGCTTACTCCATTCCTCTCCCTGACAACTGTCTGAGACTGAACATTACTCACAATGTTGGTGTCATATTTGACCCCAAGGTAAGCTTTCAACCACATATCCGTGCCATCCTTTAGGCTGCCTGTTTCCACTTCATAGCATTGCCTGTATGTGCCCTGCAACAGCTCCTCTGCTGCTCAATTACCCGCACATGCCTCTGTTATCTACAAACTTGATTATTTTATCATACTCCTGGCCAGTCTCCCACATTCAACCCTCCTTAAACTTGAAATCATCCAAAATTCTACTGCTTATGTTCTATCTTGCACAAGTCCCATTCACCCATCAGTCCTGTGCTCAGTGGACTGCATGGGCTCCAAATAAAGCAATGTCTTTAATTTATAATTCCCATTGTTGTTTTTAAATCCATCCATAGCCTTTCTCCTCTCTATCCATTGAATCTCCCCCAGCTTCATCCCTCTGAGTTTATGTGCTCCTCAAAATCCAGCCTCTTGATTATCCCCAATTTCAATCACTCCACCATTTGTGGCTTCAGTTGCCAAGTCCCTCAGTTTTGGCATTCCCTCCATAAACCTCTCATCCCTGCTTCCCTTCTTTAAGTAAAAAGTCTGACAACACCAGGTTTTAGTCTAAAAACTGGTGTTGTCAGACTTTTTACTGTGTTTACCCCAGTCCAATGCCGGCACATCCACATCATCCCTTCTTTAAGACAATCCTTAAAACCTATCTCTACTCCAGCTTTTGGTCATCTGGCTGAACACTTTACATTGCTTGGTGTTATATTTATGTTTATAATGCTCTTGTGAAGTGTCTTGGGATATTTTGTCATGTTGAAGGCACTATATTAATACAAGTTGTTGTAAGATTCTCTAAGTGGGGGGAATAAAATAAAATCTTAAAGAATGAATATGCTTTACTTTGAAAATGTATTTATCATCTCTCTAAACAGGTGACAAAGCATTTGCTTAAGCTATTTGATAATTTAGCTGATTTAAAATTTGAAAACAATGACAAGGATGGTGATACGTGTAAAGCAGTGGGAATGTACAGCAGAGAAGGAGAATATGTACAACTTTCATCATCCTGTTACTGTGAAGGACAAGTAAGTTATTGTTTGCTTATTTGCATTCTTGAAAACCCTGAATGCTGTGATCTAGCTTGACATTAGCTTTTTACAGAAAAAAAGTGTTATATGCAAGTAGTCATACAATAATCTGCAAAACGATGAATTGATTAAGTGGGTTCTCTCGAAAATCTACCATTAAATAACAAAGTATCAATTGTGCTTCCCCTAAAAAGGAAGTCACATTGGTCAAATGGAAAATTTCTTTGAATCGTGTTTCTAAGTTAATTACCATCTGACAGCAATTTATTTTGCTTCTGAGAGTTAACCCATCAAACCATTTCACTTTGACACCAGCTGTCAGCATAAGTTAAAGAACAATGTGTTGTAAATTGAATTGAATTCCCATTGTTGTTTTTAAATCCATCCATAGCCTTTCTCCTCTCTATCCATTGAATCTCCCCCAGCTTCATCCCTCTGAGTTTATGTGCTCCTCAAAATCCAGCCTCTTGATTATCCCCATCTGGGAGGTGATTTTCTGAACTTGCTGTGCCTGGCATGGATCGCACTGATCCTGGAAAATAGGGTACAAGCCTAAAAATTGTTTCTTGTGCCCGGCACCAAACAGTTTGCAATTGACCCTTTCCAATGGCGCAAACTGGGTGTAAGGTTGATTAGCATATTTAAAGTAATATTTACATATGGATAGCCCATTTGATGCCAGACTCTTTCAGCTCTCAGGATCTTCAGACTCATGGTCTTAGTGTGAGAATGGCAAGAATCACGACTGATCTTCACTAATGGAGACCAGATGTGATGACCATGCCAGGGACTTGAAGGCCGTTGAAGCTCCTGGATGGTCGAGGACTAAGCTGGCAATGCCCACCAGGCGCACTGGTAGTTCCCATCAAGCAGCAGTCAGTACCCATGCACTGCCATGGAATACCAGATGCTAGTGCCAAAAGAAAATGAATGACCTTGTTTGGGGTTCAAGGATTAACTGTCCATCCTGTCCTGCCACCAGTCCCATCTGCCGTACCTGCAATGCCACCCCCGGACACCCTGAAGTGCTGAATAAACTATTGCTGTTATAAGTCCTTGGTCGCCAGCTGTCAGAACTCAGCAATTTATAGTATAGAAAAGAAATAAGTTAAACTCCTAACAAAGATGCATCATGCTACGGTACTAGGCTGAATGTTGGCTGCGTAATCTGGAGGAGACGATGCAAACCACAGTGCACCAAGAAATCATGGAAGCAGTGGCTGCATATGAAGAGAAATCAAGAGATCAGTGGTTGTTTGATTACCCTGCACAAGTGGCTTTGACTGGCACTCACATATGGTGGACCACAGATGTGGGAATTGCTTTTGAGCGTCTTGAGGAAGGCTTTGAAACTGCTTTAAAAGATTACAACAAAAAACAGGTGAGTTGCCTTTAAACAGAAGTTTTCTGATCAAAGCTGTAAAGACCAGTACCTTAAATTATAGTGTCTAGGCTGCAGTGCTGTAGACTTTAGGTGGGACTGATTTAATTCTGTTATCTGTACATTGTACAGCTTAGTGAAATTGTGAAAAAACAGAAAATGCTGGGAATTTCCTCTGAGTCTCTCCCAGTTGCGCAGTATAACTTTGCTGATGACCTTGTTCATGCAGTCTAATTCGATTTTCCATTGATCATCCACCAAAACTACAGCCACTAATCGGGAGAATTTGAAGAAATTTCTGGCAGTTGTGTTGAACAGTTTTATTGATTACTTTTTTTGTTACATAGTGGGCTTCCATCTCCCATCATGCCCTCTTCTATCCATTGCAAGCTGATGAATGATTAACATATGTAGTCATTTTTAAACTATGTGTTTGTTAAAAATGCATTACAGGCTGTAAAACAATTCTGTCCATTTTTATTCCTCTGAGATGTTCTGGTAATAATCTTCATAATGTGAAAAGTATAAGATTCAGTTTATAAGATTAGACTAATTTGCATCCCTCAGTATCCATTAATTTTACTTCAGATATTCAGTAAGCACAGTTTCTATATTTTGGTTAATACATGAACAGGGGATGCCTTGCAAATATAACGCTTTCTGGAATAAGTAATCAGTTTATGACATGTAGTGTACTGTACCCTATCTTTTTGAGTAGTCAAATATAATTATTTTTATTGCAGATTGCTCAGCTAAATGCTCTTATAAACATGCTACTAGGGGAGCTCACCCATGGTGATCGTCAGAAGATTATGACAATCTGTACAATTGATGTACATGCCAGAGATGTTGTAGCAAAGCTCATAGCACAGAAGGTAATTTGTTGTAGCAATTACCCTAATGCATTCTTAAAAGCATAAAATAAACATAATTTCCTTGTAAAGGGGCTGCTCAGTTGTTTCTGCAAAGAAATGACAATGTTTTGATTCAGTCAGTTGCGTCTTTTCCATTGATATGTTACGTAATTACATATACTAGCTAAAGTACAAGATTTATTTTGTGGTATTTAGTGTAAATTCCTCAAAATTTTGACTATGCTTTCAGAGCCAATGTTTTAATGCATGTCGTTATTATTTATGCCTTTGCAGTCAGAGCTTACACAAGTGCAATACAACTGAAACTGGTTATATGCACTGCACATCATTACTCAATATTCGTTTGAATGTTGCATAATCTTGATATCTTTGTTTTTAAATAAATTGAATCCTCAATCTCTCTAAGCTGTGCATTTATGCCAAAGTGTTTTAAAATGATCTTGAAGAAAATACATTGTTTCATGAATAAATGGAGCTCATTTTAATTCTATTCAATCCATTAATAATTCTGTCATGTATAGAGCAACAGAATAACAGATGTTAGATTAAGATGTTCAGTGCCGAATTTATATGAATTAGATGGAGTTTTTTTAAAAAAAGCATTTTTCTGTTTCTTTTAATTACACATTACTTCTACCATATATCAAGTTGTATGATATATTTTTGTCAGGTCAATGCAATTCCAGACCTTGTTTTCAAAAGCCAGATGTATTCACTTTTGGAGTCAAGCAGAGTACACATTATAACAATGTTAATGGCAGAATCCTTAAAACATTTGAGATTGTTGTGCTATTTTGAAAATAAGTCTTACGTGCAATTGATCTCTGCATAATGACTTTTCAGAAAAAATATAAAAGCTTTGACGGCACAGTAGCAGTGGTTAGCACTGCTGCCTCACAGCACCAGGGACCTGGGTTCAATTCCCAGCTTGGGTCATTGTCTGTGTGGAGTTTGCGCATTCTCCCTGTGACTGCATGGGTTTCCTCAGGGTGCTCCAGTTTCCTCCCACATTCTGAAAGACATGCTGATTAGGTGCATTGGCCTGAACAGGCACTGGACTGTAGCAACTAGGGGAATTTCATAATAACATCATTGCAATGTTAATATAAGCCTTACTTGTGACCAATAATTTTTATCTGCCTTTATTTTTCTATATGGCCAGAGGGCAGACAAAAATCAACATTTTGTGCCCTTATATTTCTGTGACTTATTTTAATTTTGCAAGATTTTTCAATATGTCAAGAAATGATATATTGGCTTGGATTGTCTTCAAGTCGGGATGACTCAGGAATCATTTAAAAATGGCAGGCAGGTCCCCTTTCTAGGATTCCTGACCTCATTCCTGAGCTGTCTGATTTTCAAGAGGGCCTTCAAAGGGCGCAGGCTGATTCTTGTCAATAGCCTACATCTGAATCTCTTGACATACTGCTCCACTTTGGTGATAGGCATTCCTATTCCTTTGTAATTTTCATGGAGTTGTGCCAGGTTTTTAAAGGATCATTTTTAAAGGTTCATGGTCCTGTAGAGGAGTTGTGAATCTAGTCTGCATAAGGGAACCTTTTAATAGACATGTTCAGAAGGTCCTCCTCTGGCCCCTGATGCCAGATTCTGCCCTTCCACCTGTTCCCTATGGCCCCGTATACTCCCCAGCCAAACTGTGCTCTATCACCTGCCTCCTATGGCAAGCTTTGCCTTTGCACACAACTACGGCCCTTCATGCCTCCATGCCAAGCTCTGCCTTTCTGCCTACCACCACCCCACCCAGGGCCCCTCATACCTGATGTCAAGCTATGGCACTTCCATTCCCATTGGTATAGGATATGGTAGATCAGTGAACCCTATAGTGAGATGTGTACAAAAAGCTTTTTAAAAAAGTAACTTTACTTTAATAAAAGCCAATAAAAGTGCCAGTCCTCCAGATCCTCATTATGAATGGTTGGCTGAAAGCCCAGACAACCATTAAGTTTTTGAAGCATCTGCAGCCCAGAGAAACCATTTATTGATTAACAGCTCAGGACCTCTGATCTCTGTTATCAGTTTCACAAGGTTTGTTTAAATAATGTATAATGTGGTTTTTGTCACTGATATTTTAAAAGGTCTGGGTGTTTGACACTTTTATTAGCCTGTAATGAAATGATTTTTTCAGCATGGTAGTAAGTTATGAATGAATTATTTTTAAAAGTTTTTGTTTAAAGCACATCCTACTATCACTATTGGTTTATTGGATCTATATAGTGTATAGTGGGTCACTGGGCATGGAAGTGCCATAGTGTGGCATGGGGCATGCGAATCATAGGGTGTGGGTGGAAGGTCAAAGTTTGGTATAGTGGCCATGGGATTGGATGGAGGGCATGGATGGAATATGGGGAGTGTTTGGAAGGTGAGGGAGTGTGCAGGGTGAGGAGAACCTTTGTGTTCTTATTTTAACTGGGACAAAGGCCCACAGTGCTGAGGTGGATCCTGCCTCTGCATCCTGCTCTCCCTGTGGCTGCCTATGAACTTTTTCCCGGGTGCAGTGGCCCAAATCCAACCTAAACCAGCCCGTCAGCAAAGAAAAGTATGCCTTTGTAGACATTTGCTTCCGAGGTGCTGGGCTGAGCCAGGAATTTTCCTAGGTTCCACTACCTGTCAACTTTAATGTCCCAAATACCTTGTGTTGAGTTACATGGTAATCATTTTTTTCCCTGCATCTTAAATTGATAACTTCTTCCTATGTTTACATGCCGAAAATGGAAGAGATGCTTCTATAAGCAACATTGTTGAATTTTGCAAGGATAATTTCCAATTCAGGAAATGCAAAAAACTAATGTTATGGAAAAAATTGTTTTGTTTATCTTGTTGTCTACAAGTTGTTACCATTTGAATTTTTTTATCACACTATTTCATAGGTGCTACAAAATGACCATATAATGTAATATTAACAACAGTTTTATAGTTCAATATTGAATACCATTGAATTGGTAAATTTAAACTTTTGGGGGCGATTTTACCATTGAGTTACACCTGTTTTCAGGCATGAAAATTTGATAAAGTCAGGTGGGAGGCAAGTAGCGCAATCTGCACCTGCTTCTGTGCTGGTTTGCACATTACCAAGGCCCGAAAATGGCTGCGATCGGGAACCCACCCAAAACGGGCGATGGCTATTTTAAATATATTTGCATTGATTTCAATCCACTTAATGAGCTGCATGCTACTTTACCAGCACATCTGCCTTTACTACGCATTCGCCAGTCTGGAATCGGCCTGGAACAGACATATTCCATAAAAGTCCAATTCAGGTGCTCCATCAATGAGAATTAGTGAGGTGGTGGATGCTAACTGTCAGATGGCTCCATGCTCCTTTATAGGGGTCCTTCGTGGTGGACATTTTGTTTTTGATCCAGGGGGGCTCTGCAAGTGTGTGTAGGAGGTTGGGGGCAGTTGCTCAGCTGGGTGTTCAATGTCCAATTCGCAGCATGGACCTGGGTCTCAGCATTAACATTGGGCTGAGTCCCAGAATATGCAGTACTCTTCCAGCTGAAGGATGTGCATAAACCAATGCAAATTGCACTGCTGCAGCCTCAGAACTTTTCAAGGAGCTGTGTTGCTGGGGAGCATGTGGGTGGGGAATGGGGTTCTGTGTTACTGAAGGGCATGTGGGTGGGGGGAATGGGCAGTATGAGCAGCATGTGTTGCTGGGTTAGGGGCAAGCAGCGTTCCTTAACCTCTCCACATGCTTCTCTCCTTCAAGCCCTCCACTCCTTCATAGTGACAAGGTGGCTTTTGTGATGCAAATTGATCTTGCGGTTCTTTTGGTTGCTGCTGGAGCTGAGGAGGAGGAGCATGAGGAAGAATTGCGGGTACAGGAGGCCCACTCACAGTAGAGGGAGACAACCACTAGAGCACCAAAGGCTGCCATTTGCCTGGGGAGGGGGTTGCAGGAGAAGGAGGGAGCAGAGACCCCAACAGTTCTGCACACGAGTGGTTTGAACAGATGTTGGATATTGTGTGCTGCTGACGGCTGCACCTCTGAAGGGAGTCAGTGCAATAACTGCGCCATTTGTTGCAGGATCTGGCACTTCGGGACAGGGGGGTCCCCCATCCTTGGTGGCTGTTAAATTGATGGCCGCTCTGAACTTCTACGCCATTGGGTCCTTCCAGACCCCAGCAAAAATTTATTTCACAGTCAGCTGTCCACACCTATGTCAAGGCCGTCATATTGCCCGGGCTGCGTGATGCATCAAATTTCACCTGGACCAGGCCCATCCGGAAGTCTGGGCTGCAGGGTTCGCGGCCATTATGGGGACGCCTAATACGTAGGGGACCATCGACTGCACACATGTCATCTTCAAGGCCCCACTGTAGAATCCACTAAGATTCATCAATAGAAAGGGGTTCCACCCCCTAAATGTCTAACTGGTTTGTGATGAACATCATGCACATATGAGCGAGACATCCTGGTTGTGTGCATGACAGCTTCATTCTGAGGAGCTCAGACATACCGGAGGCCTTTGAGGAGGAGCCGAGGCTGTGGGTGTGGCTCGTGGATGACATGGGTTACCCAGTTCGGACACGGTTGATGACGCCTCTGCAGAGAAGCCTGTGACTGACGCGGAGGCCTGGTATAATGAGGCTTATGTAGCCACTCTACAGTGGAGAGATGCGTAGAGCTCTTGAAAATGCGGTTCCGGTGCCTGGACTGCTCTGGCGGGGCCCTCCAATACAGCCCCCTGATTTCTTCCTGCATTGTATTGGTGTGCTGTGTCCCACACAACCTGGCACAGTAGAAAGGTGACCTTATGGAAGAGGAGGAGAACATGTAGGCCGACAAGCCGGATGTTGCTGGGGAAGAGGCCCCCAGCAGGAGGAAGAGAACCATGTCGAACGATACCCCCGAGGTGCTGGAGGGCTGGCAGCTAGAATGAAACGTGCGAGGGAGGCCCTAATCATCAGGCACTTCGCTAACTAGGGGCCTGTGTCTGTGCATGTAGGTTCCATTCCCCACCCTCCCAAGTTCTTCTGTCTCCTGCAACATTGTCACACCAGAGTGGTGGGCCCTGATACGATGTGTTAACTAGTTTCGTTGGCAGACAGGAGGGTGATGAAGACTCGCTAAGCACCATTGTGATGATGCCCTGGTGCAAACTAGTCTAATTCCTACCTGAGCTCCGCATGCACGCTGGCGAATGGGCAAAGGATTAGTGAACACCCATACAGGGCCCTGGGCAGGTTGCGGGGGGGGGGCCGGGGGGGCCGGGGGTGGGGGCGGGGGCGGGGCCGGGGGGCGGGGCGGGGTGGAATTGTGTGGGTTCTGGGGAAGCGTGGCCTCATTTTTTCAGTGACACAATGTTGAGCGGCCTCCCTAACTGACATCAAAATGAACGATCCTTTGTAAAGGGAAGAGGATTCCTGTTTTAGACAAATCTGAGGACAGACTGGTCACCGGTGGATGGTGAAAAAATATTTAATGATTACAATAAAGGCGTTTAAATAATAAATTCTAACGTACAAACTTGTGAAAGGAAAACGTTAAGGTGCTTAAAAATCTCTCTAACTGGTGCTGCCCTTTACCTGTGCCATCTTAGTGCAACTACAACTTCCTAATCTTATGTGGCCTACCACTACGTCTACATATCTCTCCAGAATGTACATTGGAGGTAGAGAAGGCCAGCTGCCTACTTTGCTCCCTGTGATGCACTTGGCGGGCATCCTCTGGCGTCCCGGACTTTGAGGGCCCTGACTGGCTTCCAGGTGATTGTGACGTATCCGTGACATCCTCTTCATCCCACTACCCCTGAGATGCCCCGGTATCAGGAAGGGGGGGAAGTCAGAAGGTGTAGCCACAATCTGTTGGCTGGAAGGCCCCAGCATTGGCTTGAGCTCTTCCTCCTTCCTTGGGGTTCCTGGGTCACTCCATGGGATGGTAGTGTTTCTGCAATGAGCTCCAGTATCACCTGGTCCTACCAATCCTGGAGAACTACTTGCGTCCTACATATAGTGGCCGAACCCTCAGCAATGCCCATCTGAGTTGGGAGCCACATGTCAATGGCCGCATCAAGTGCCCTCTGAGATTGGCTGAGGGGCTGCAGAGCGTGGCCCATAGTCCTCTGTGACTGGGTCACGTTCTAAAGGGCTGCTGCCGCAGCCCGCTGTGTCCCTTGGCTGTCCCACTGGATCTCATGCAAGCTCTTGAGCCTCTCAGCCAAGGGCCACAGAACCTCGGGAATCCTGTTGGGTTCCTCAGCTGTGGCCCTCTAGGACTCCTCTGTGGCCTACTGTGACTCAGCCATTGCTTGGAGCTTGCCACTCATGGTGCGGATTCCATGTCCTGGGCTTTCCACTGTGGATGCCACCCTTGCTGTGTTGGCCTGGGAACCACGCAA
Source organism: Carcharhinus amblyrhynchos (assembly GCF_965287045.1). Lineage (NCBI taxonomy): Eukaryota > Metazoa > Chordata > Chondrichthyes > Carcharhiniformes > Carcharhinidae > Carcharhinus > Carcharhinus amblyrhynchos. The sequence continues at coordinate 45,116,163 of NC_137334.1, forward strand.
GACAGGCAATAGCTGGTCCATCTGAAAGCTTTGGGACTACTCCCAACAGCCTCACAGTTGGTCCACTGTGGCCATTAGCCCCTCCTGCATGTCCTGGCTCTGTTGCTGCATCTCCAGCAGAGGAGGAGGGGGGGGTGGGGGGGGGGGAGGAGAGAAGAGAAGTGATCTTAGTTGGCCCCAGGCTTATTGCTGTGCCTCTGAGTCCTCACCTCCAGCAGGCCCCTGCGTACCAGAGTCCTCGGACTTTCCCTCCTCCACCCAATGTACATTATTGGATGTGTCATGCTCACCAGAGAGTGACCCAGAAGCCTCACCTCTAACTGGACCCGCCCAACGTGTCAGTATTTGGGATGGTGAATTGTGAGATGGAAGCTGATGCCAAAACGGTGTCACCTTCAGAGGTCCCTTTACTCATATCCTCCGAGGACTTGTCCAAGCTGTCTGGGGCAGGAAGAGTGGGAGCCGCAGTGGGGCGTAATACGAGATTGCCCCGGAGCATCTGGATCTATTCCTGCAACATGGAAATAAGGTTAAATGCAAGGGAGGGAGAGGAACCTGGGATGCAAAAAAACTTGATTCACATTTCTCCATTGAATATAGAACAAAGCACAAAGAAGATTACATCACAAAAACAAGCCTTTTGGCCCTCCAAGCCTGCAGCAATGAGGCTAGCTATCTGAATTATAACCCCCTACCCTTCTGGGGACCATATGCCTCTATTCCCATCCCATCCACGAATCTGTAAAGTTGCCTCATCAAGGTCACTCTTGTGTTTGCCTCCACAACCTCTCCTGGTAGTGAGGTCCAGGCACCCACCACCCTCTATAAGTAAAATGCTCATTCATCTCCTTTAAATCTTGCCCCTTGCACCTTAAATCTATGCCCCCTAGAAATTGCCTCCAGTTGAGTGGAAGTGAATACTCACTTATTGATTCCAACCTGACCGCGCTGTCGCTGACAGCCTGGATGTCCCCTTTTCTGGACTGCTCTTCAAAGGGGGTGAAGATCCAAACCTCACAACCCCATGTCTTCGCCCTCTGTTGGGTGTTATAGTCAGGCTTCTCCTGTGGGGATGATGGCATGACTCCTTCAGAGTATCATGGCGTGGCACTCAGAGGGCAAGCGCAGTGCTATTCTTAATGGAGGGTGGGAGAAAGGGGCATGGGGATCAGGAACTGGAAGCATGCAGAGTGCTAGGGGTGGCGGGGCCTGGGGTTGATTTGGGGGACGATGCTAGATAGGGTTAAACACTTGACCTGGTTGCCCAGATGAAGTCTTTGACCTTTTTTTGCAGCACTGCTTCCCTGTTCCGGGGGCCAGTGCCCTGCCATGAACTGAAGTGGCACCTGCCTCTCAGGCTGCGTTTCCATCAGCCTCCCTGCGTCTGCGTCCCGCTGGGCGAAGACAATGTCATGCCTCACCTCTGTTGCACCCGGCAGCCTCCTGAGGTCCCCTTCCATGAATCTCAGTGCTGGACATTTGGTCATTTTATCCTGCACTGCCTGCTGCTTGCCCATCCTTGGTGTTTTTATGGAGCTGCTGCTTGTTAGGGCAGAGCATTCCAGCAAGTTAAATGCAGTTTGCTTGTTAGCATTGAGGGGACGGCAAGTGAGCACTTGCAGATATGCTGAACTGGGCGGGGGGGATTGCTGGATCAGTGCCTCTATGATGATCGGGGACGGGGTAAGAGAGGGAGGTATCATACAGTATTCGAAGTCAGGGGGAGATGGGGGCCTTGTGCAGATGGGTCTGGGGTGGGAGATCACCCGCCTGAGATGGATTGGGGTGGATCATTCTACCTGAGATGGATGGAGGGGGTAGGATCACTCTGCCTGCAATTGGTGGGGGGGAGGGTGGGATATCACTCTGCCTGAGATGGGGGGGAGTGGGATCACTCTGGCTGTGATCGCTTGGGGGGAAGTGGGGACCACTGCCACTCTGCCTGCAATCGGTGGGGGGGCTGCTGCCACTCGGCCTGCGATAAGTTATTAAATTATACAATTTAATTCTTCCATGTCCATAGCTAGTGAACTCAACCAAAGTGTTGTAGTCAGTTTGAGAGCAGAGTATGCAATCAGCTAGTACTAACATCAGCCGGACTACAATCTCCACAGTTACTTTGATAGCACAGGAAAGAGAAAATTGGAAAGGATGATCCCAAAATTTATTCAAGGTTAAACAGATCCAAAATCCCCACTTTCCTCCTATTTTCTGTTTGTTTTCTCATCCACATGATGTATTGACGACATAATCTGAAAATAAGGGCAAATCTGCCTCTTCGTCTTCCTCAGTCTTTCATTATTTTCTGAGATCTGCCTATTTCTCTGAAACCCAGTCTTTGATCAGCTGTAATTTCCTTCAGCTAAATATTGGAAAGAGCAAAACCATGATCTTGAATGGCAGAGCAGGCTCGCAGGACTGAGTGACCTACTCCTGCTCCTAATTCATATGTTTACCATCTTCAACCACTTTTACAAATTCTATCCCCTTGCTACTAATTTTGTTCCCCTCCTTGAATATTCCCTGGTTGAACAGATGATTGTGTTTTATTTGTTCCTGATTTGAGCTTTCATCCTTTCCAATTTTCTCTTTCCTGTGCTATCAAAGTAACTGTGGAGATTGCAGTCCGGCTGATGCTAGTGCTAGCTGATTGCATGCTCTGCTCTCAAACTGACTACAACACTTTGGTTGAGTTCACTAGCTATGGACATGGAAGAATTAAATTGTATAATTTAATAACTTATCGCAGACCGAGTGGCAGCAGCCCCGCCCACCAATCGCAGGCAGAGTGGCAGTGGTCCCCACTTCCCCCCCAAGTGATCACAGCCAGAGCGATCCCACTCCCCCCCCCATCTCAGGCAGAGTGATATCCCACCCTCCCCCCCCCCCCCCCCCCCCCCCACCCAATCGCAGGCAGAGTGATATCCTCTCAGCCAAAAAGATCATTGATTTCCACCTCTTTAGCATCACCAAATGCTGCCCATACCTCAACCCATCTGCCACTGAAATATTTGTTTATGTTGTTGTCATTTCCAGATTTGAGTATTCCAATGACCAGCATCATCTCCCGATCTGTAGACCAGAACTTCGCTGCCCCTTCCCTATCCTGCATCAAGTCCCACTCACCCATCACTCTTATTTTCACTGACCTTTTGACTATGGGTCTCCAAATGCTTGAAAATTAAAATTCTCATAATTGTGTTTAAATCTCTTTCTGATCTCATGCCCCCCTCTTGTCATTACATTCTGCAGCTACGAAACTTCCATAGACACTCTGATTCTCTCACTCTGGACTTTTGTACATCCTGCTGGCTTCAACCTAACATTAGCAGCTGTCTTTATTCTGCTTGGATTCATACAGTGGAATTTCATAAGCCCCTTTGCCTCTTCAGCTTTCACTTCTCCTAGTTTGAAACCCATCTTTCATTATTGCATCTCCAAAGAGCTCAGTGCTCATTTTTTTTCCCTTATACTTATGTGAAATACATTAAAATATTTCTCTGACTTTAACTGCTACATAAATATGGGTTGTTCTATATTTTTCCATTCTGTTCTCAGTCAGGATAGAACTGTTCAGTCAGGCACCCTCATATTCATGTTGCAGTGCTGGTACTTACGAGTGAACCTGTATGGTTCCCATTTATTACTATCCAATGTCACAAGTGTAGTGTCTTTTGAGCACAGGATCAGGTTCAGTTGTGATGTCTTCATTGCTGAAAGGCCCATTCAGGCTCATTGTCTGGTGTCACGTACATAGTCACTTGAACAAAGTACTAACCAAAGTGCTTGAAGGTACCTGTGGAGCCATATGACTTTAAAAGTTAATAGTAAATGCAAAGAGGATTAGTGGAAGAACGAGTGTAAAATTATCAGTACAACAGTTGCCCGTTAGCTTTTGATGAAAGTAGCATGCTTTTGTTCATTTCTCAAATGAAAGACAATGGGTCTGATTTTACCATTGCGGGCGCGGAAACATGGTAAAGTCGGGTTTGAGGCCATTAACGTAATCTGCATCCACGCAAATGGCCACTTTACCGAAACGCGGGCATGGCAGCAATTCGATTCACGCCCAAAACGGGCGCAAGTGATTTAAATGCATTTGCACGTATTTAAATTGAATTAATGAACTGCCAGCCCAACCTTATCAGCGTTTCCCTTTTTATCACTGCATTTGCCAACCTGGAACCGCGTCATAATGGACGTGCTAAATAAAAGTCTGAATTGGGTGCTCCAGCTGCTGAAGAATGCTTCCAGCGGCGCTCTGACTCAGATCAGTGGCGGGTGGGGGAGGGGGGAGGGAGGAGGGAGGCCAGATCATTCTCTGGTTTGGGGAGGAAGGGGAGTAAGGCCAGATCGTTGCCTGGTTAGGGGCTGGGGAGAGGAGAAGGAGGGTCAGCTGTATCTCCGGTGAGGGGGCAGATAGATCTCTGGTGGTGATGGGGGGGCGAGGGTGTGGATCTCTGGGGCGGGGGCAACAGATATATTTCTGGTGGGAGTGCAGGGGGGGGCCTGGGGGGTCTGCTGCAACTCTCTGGGTGATCGGTGGGGGGAGGGGGCAGGGTTGGCAATCAGTCTGGGTAGTGGGGGGGGTTGATGGGGAGGACAGCGATGTGTGTGGGTAGTAGGGAGGTGGATAAGGGGGGCAGTGATGTGTGTGAGTAGTGGAGGGGGATGGATAAGGGCAACAGCGATGTGTATGGTGGCCATCACTCCCGCTTTTCACTCCCTGGCTGCTTTTCTGCTTTCTGCGGCCGGGGAGTGATCTGACGTGGGTGTGCTTTTTCAAATCTTTTTCTAACTACGCATGTGCAGTTCAGAGCTCCGATGGTTTCGGTGGCACTAAGCCCCGCCCACAGCACAAATGGGACTGGAGATGGTTGAGTGCGTATGGGGTCACCTGAAAGCAGATTTCTAAGTCGGATCTGCATTATGCCCAGATTCAGCATTTGGAATGAAATTGGTAAAATCAGGCCCAATTGGTGGAAATTTCCAAAAAAATGGTCAAGTGTCAGCTTCTGACTTTTGACGCTCTGTTAAAAAAAAGTGGGGGAGGGGGATCAATGCCCAGCCTTGGCTTTCAATCTGTAGAGCCTCCAGACATCTCCGTCCCCATGCCATGGTCAACACAACTGGTTCTCGATTTCAAAACACTGTAGTGGATTGCACCGATGTGATATCACGTGGCCAGGGAGGAAGCATTCCATGGGGCTGGATTGTGCAGCATCAAGCCATTTAATATTTTAGTTAATGTAAATTTGTGCTAATCAGGTTCATGCTCTTTGTGGGAATGAACCTGATCACATCATTGGCGGAAGGTGAGGAGAAGCTCAAACCAATATTTCGCCAGTGCAAATCCTGTTGTGGCCCACTTGTGAAATTTGGCGGCCTTAATGGGATTTGCACCCAGAGCAAACAGGTCTGCTAAATCTCGCCCAATGCCTTTTCAAAAGATAGGCGCTTTAATTCAGGTGCATTTGCTTTTAAATTACTCAAAACTATAAGATATCTGATAAAGAATAAAGAAAAAATATAAAAATGGATTAGCTATTTTATGTAAGAAATTGCAAGGAATACACCGTTCAGATATGGTTTGTGTAATTGTTCAATGTTAATTTTTTTTCTAGGTCACTAATAGTCAGGCGTTTGCCTGGCTATCACAACTGCGACAAAGATGGGATGATAATCAACGACACTGTTTTGTTAATATCTGTGATGCTCAGTTTCAGTATTCATATGAGTATCTTGGTAATACACCTCGTTTAGTAATTACTCCTCTGACTGACAGGTGAGCCCTGTATTGACCTACGTACTTGTTCGTCAGTTCTTTGTGTCAAAGCATATTAAGCTAAAAACTTGAAGCAATTTGATGTTTAAATTTCTGTGAAGCCGGAACTGTATTCTATTGTTTAATGTTTAGTCATGAGAAGCTCCAAGAAAGACTTTTCCGACTCCACCATGAAAGAGGAAGATAGCTGTAACCCACACCAACTTAGATGCTCACACAGTGGTGACTTCTGGGTCACTCACTGGTGAGCACCTCACAGCTGAAGATCCACTGTAGGCAGAGGCAGGGAAGTCTTAGGGAACCAGCACTTGGAGGGATGCCAGTAGCCAGGACTCTGCAGAGCCTGTGGCTGATGATGTGCTCCTGGGTCCAATCATCCCAGAGTTGATGGAATTGCAAAGACACGAATGTCAGGAAGGGATGACAGCATCCCGCCTTGGACTACAAGGCTAACTGGAGGAGTCTCGTTGGCTTTCATCTGAGGAGATACTGCCATTACTCCAGTAGAATGAGGCGAAAACTGCGAGGATTGCAACCACGGTGGACAGCTTGGTGCAGGACATGCCCTCCATGGCAGACACGGTGTATTTTTCTAGATCTCACTGGAAGCAGCCAGTGCCATGACAGAGGACAATATGTTGACAGACTCCTCCAACCTTCTGTCCAGTCTGCACATGGCTTCTGACACTTCTCCCTGATGTTCTGCAGCCTGTCTCTGCAGGTCTGGTAGTTCTCTTATAGCCAAATCCAGAGACTTGTCATTAGTATGGGTCTGAGCAGGAGCCCGGCATCTAGAAATTTTCCGAGTGTCCGAGACCTTGGTTATCACTTCCTCCACTAGCTGTGGACCCATGTCAGTGATATACTCACCAGATTGTGACCAAGAGCTTACTCTAGAACGTATACCCACCAAGATAAATGTATCTGCACTGATGGAAAGTGCAGATGAACATTGTGATGATGCATCCTTTGAGGCTGTGTTCTCAGAAGTGGGGTTGGAGATGGGTCTGTGGATGGTTTTCTTTTTTTGCTTTCCCTTTTTGTGTTGGTACCTGGAATGGAAAAAGATTTAGTGGATGTCTTACTTCTACGGCACATCTGCCAACTGCAAGCAGGAGTTGCTGGAGAGTCCTATTTTACACAATCTTGATCCTTTGTAGCTGATTCTGTGGCTGCCTCTTCAAAGATACATAGGATTCTAATATCCCACATTCCATCACCTCCCACTCCCTCTTACTGTGGGTGTTCTTGTCCTGCAGACTGACTGAAGGACTGATTGTTATCCCAATGGGTGCAGGAGCAGTTTAGCAGTTTGCCATTATATGAATTTTCTCCAGTAAGTGATTAACAAATAGGAATTCTGCAACTGACGAACATTGACCGTATGAAGAGTCTACCACACATTCAGTGCACGTCCCATATGCTGTTGAATACTGCAACTCAAACTTCTGTCTGATATCCACATGCACACTTATATTGCCTGCTGCTCTTACGAATGTCAATTTTGCCATTTCCTATTGCAGAACACAATAGATAGTTAGTTCGTTCTGATTGCTGAGCTCTACTTTTGTGGTCCCCCTGGTGCTAACCTCTGCTGCAACCTCCATCCAGGTAGCTGTGGTCAGATGGGTGGGGTTCCTGCTGCCTTCCCTGAGAAATTGTTCCTACCATCTTTCCTGCATTGTTTTGTGGAGAACCTGCAGGGAGGCATCGCTGAACCATGGGCCACCTGTTTTCTGCTTTGATGTACTGATATCAGCAAAATCCAGAGCTCCTGGTTTGCATTGAGTAAATGGCTTTCTGGATGCCCTTTAAAAATGGCTGCAGGACCTTCAACCCTATGAGGTAAGGTCAGGTATGGCGATTTCTCCCACCTTCACCAAAAGATTTGCCTACCTTTTTGCGCATACGTATGTAATGACCAGAACAGTGTGAGATGGTACGTGGCCAGCCGCCTTGCCCCCGAGCACAATGCACTCTCACTTCCACTCTTTTCACCCAATTTATACTCCAGAATAGAAAGTACTGCTCATATTGTGAATAATCGAAGATTAGTGAAAGAAATGGAATCGATAAGAAAATTATCTAGAAGCTGAAAGTGTAAAGGCAGCACAGAGTTGCAGAATGTTTCATATTCCTTAAAATTATTGGAGAAGTGGGTATACCCATGTTTAATTTTATGGTAAAATTTACAAAAATGTCAACAATAACCTAGAAAATGCTATTAATGACATTAACATTCCACAATTAATGACAGGATTTCTCTGCACAATCCTGCCTGAAATCAGACTGTAAGGTTAAGAGACACTTCATTGTGACCTAATTTCCTAAATTGCACCTTCTCCAGCAGCAGCATCTTGCTCACCCAAAATATACAAATCGTGGTGAGGGAACTTGGGCCATAATTGCTCATTACAAATGATTGGTGTACACTGTGCTATCCTTGATACGTGATCACAAAATAGCTACAGATGAAGACAACTGTTTGCCCTGTCCTACCTCATCATTTGGTCCTCCCTTCACAGTTTTAGGGGGCGATTCTCCCATCCTGCTGTGCTGATTTTTTTTAGCACAGCAGGCCTGGAGAAGCACGCAGGGAGGGGGGGGGGGGGGGTGGGGGGCGATATGCAGGATTGCTGCATGTGTTTGCGCTCTGCCAGCGTCTCCCAGCGCCGGATTTCTGGTGCGGCCTGCTCTGTGCCGGAAGGCAGCAGGGAGGCAGGGCTAGCATTTAAATAGTATTTTAAATATCATTTAAGTGTTATTAGCCAGCCTGGGACTCAATTCTCCGGGCCCCTAGCATCTACCAACCTACCAGAGTGTTTCACTCCAACGGGATTTAGAGCAGCTCCCTGTTTTCGAGGAGCTGGTGGCCTGACTCTGCTGGCAATTGGGGCCCCCCAAGGAGGTTGGGCAGTGGAGGGGTGGCAACCCCTGGGCATGGGCATTCTTGCAGTGCCACCCTGTGCCCCCTTGCCCTGCCAAGGGGCAATGTGCCCATGCCTGGGGGCACCTTGGCACTGCCCACTGGGCATGAGGCAGTGTCAAAAGGGTAGGGCTTAGGGGCTGATTGATGGGGCACCCTACTGCCACTGTCATTAGGATGGATGAGGGCAGAAGAAGGCTAGTGATCAGGGCAGGCTGGGAGAGGAGTGGGATCTGCACTGTGGCGATATCTGCATTGCGGGGGATGGGTGGAGGGGCCTGGAGATTGGGACGGATCGGCTGAGGCTGGTCAGGGAGGGCCATGATTGGGCATGGCATGGTTGGGGGGCAGCACTGTGGGGGTCCCGGACCGGCCTCATATGGAAAGCTGACAGTTTGGGGCAAGTGCACAAGCACAGCGGCCTGCTGGTTTCCTGGGTGGGAATTGACCCTGCCCCTTAAAATTTAATGATATACATGCTGGTGGCCTCTGCTTTGCACAGTGTGGGTGATTCTAGTGTGAACTCCCACTGAAAAAAAACAGCGTGCATTACTCCAGTTTTCCTGAGAATTCAACACTTAGAATTTTTGGGAGAGAATTCCGCCCTTAAATTTTATTTATTAGTGTCACAAGTAGGCTTCTAACTCTTCAAAAGATTTTAAGCTTTTTATCTTCATTTTTCGATGCCTGGTCTTGACAATATGCAGTAAGTGTCCTAACGTCAGTTCAAAATTTGTCTTTTGTTGTTCTAAACCATTGTCCCTCCTGTTACAGTTCAGTCTATGTTTTTCAGAATTGCCTTTTCCATACTTAATTCTGTAATATAGTTCCATTCTTTCAGAAGTGATTCTTCCCACCCCCGCCTTCAAAATAAATCTAATATTTTCTTGTGACTTATTTGTTGAAGATCAGTCTAATGGTTCATCTTGAACCATCTTCAGGGCTTAAAAAGCCACCTCAAAAATCAGTACAGGTCCCACTCTGTTCAACCCTGTATATAAATCTGTATCAGCCACATGCAGCCACAAGTCCATCAATGCAGATGACATCTACTGTGCTTACCAAACAAAAGATTTTAAAGACAAAACAGTGCTCTTAATGATGATCTTAGTAAACTCTGAGACTATTGTCAAAACTGGTTCCTCAGATTCTGCCAAAACCGTATCATGTGTCTACCCCGTTAATAAACACAAGATCACTAAGAACGTAACCTCTTCCTGAACACCGCCACATCAAACATCATCCTGCACCCACCTATCTTGATGTCGTTTTGGACATCAAGCCACATTTTCAGATAGTCTCAATTAAACTGAAGACTCCTAATAATCTCATCAGCAAACTAACAGCAACCTCTTGGGGAGCCAACACCAGAACTTTAAGAACCTTCTGTTTGGTTGTCTGCTACTCAGTGGCTAAGTACTGCGCTTCTGTTTGGAAGAACACTGGCACTGCAAACTGATAGATGTCCAACCGAATCACACCATGAGGAACATTTCCTTCTGAGTAATCCAATCAACAAATACAAATTGGCTACCTGTGTTCTGCAACATTGTGCCACCACGAATCATCGTATAGCTAGCATAGCACAATTGCTTGAAAGAGTGAACAAAAAGCCTGAACCTGCCACTGATAGAAGCACCACCCATCCACCCAGCAAATGCCTCATCTCAAGGCAGGCAATTGGGAGCAACATGCCTGAGCTAGATAGTTCTGCTGCGGACGTGTGGAATGGCCTGTGGCACAACATCCAATAACATAGCCAAGAATCAGCACCTGGTTGATAATCCCAGATTGGAAATCCTAGGCTTTGACCTTCCGTGTGGCAAATGGGTCAAACTGAACAGGTTCGCACTTGGACTCTGCTGCAACAATTTCTTTTGTTGATGTCACTGTGATTCACCCCTGTGCAGCTGTGGTGAGATGCTACCATGGTGCGTATAATTGACGTGCAACCCTGGTATATATAAGTGTCCTGACCTGTGCTTCAGTGGTAGTCTCACTGCCCTACACTAGGCTGATGAGGAGGCTGCCAACTGACTGAAGAATTTCACGTTTGACATCTAGCTGTTCATCAGTGCATACAACAGTGATAATAGGGCTTAAATATCTCCCGTACATCCAATGACCAGTAGTGACCCCAATGCTCAGTGTGGTCAGATCCAGTATTACACAGTTTGAGCACGACTTTCTGTTAATTTGTACACTTATGTAATTTCTTACAGCATTGCATTTGCTCTGTTGGTTGCTGCTAATTCTGATTCTGATGGTTTTCCAGATGTTACATTACCTTGACCCAGTCTTTGCATTTGACAATGAGTGGAGCACTATCAGGACCTGCTGGTACAGGTAAAACGGAGACCACCAAAGACTTGGGGCGGTCTTTGGGTAAAATGGTGTATGTTTTCAACTGCTCTGAACAGATGGATTACAAGGTAACAATGTATATTGCTGCATTATGATTGTGACTAGAAAATTTAAACAGTAATGAAGTTGTGAGTTGAATGCATTAAGTTAAATTTATTTGAAAATTGTCCTCTAACCCAAATTATCTAAAAATTAGAATGAGTCCTGTCCCAGTTTAAGTAGGGTAAATTAACCCACTTTCTGTCACTGATATCTAATCCTGAAAGTGCATCAGTGAACATTGGATGTTGACTGTCTGAGGCTTGATTGTGATGATTCCCACCTGTTCCATTGTCCAATGCCTCTGGCTGTCAAGAGTATTTATGAAACTTCAGGAAAAGAGGATGGGAAAATACTTTATACTTTCCAGGCTGAACATTGAATTCAACAACTTCAGGGCATGAATTCTCTCCTGCACCTCCACCCCATTTCCATTTGTTTTATCGTGTTTCATTTACCTAATTTATTTTTATGATTTCAACTTTTTTTATACTTTTGTCTTGCTATCCATCTTGTTCCTCTGCAAACCATCCCCCAACCACATCCCACTAAGGCCCGAGAGTGTCTCAGGTTGCCCTTGACACTCTGCTTATTTTGTTCTGCCTTTAACACGTTCTGATCTCTTAATGGCCGCTGTCAGTGCCCTCCCAAGCCATGATCACCACAATTTATATTTCCTTTGTCTTTTTGTCCAGGACATCTTTGTCAGTTACCCATTCACTTTTAAAATCTTGTCCTATTTTCTTTGTCTTCAACTCTGACAAAATGTCATCCAAACTCAAAACATTAGCTGTAATCTCTCTCCACAGTTGCTGTTAGATCTGCTGAGATTTTCCAGCATTTTGTGTTTCTCTTTCAGATTCCATTTGTTTTTATATTTATACAGTAATGTTGATTTGCTCGGTAAATAAATTGTGTTATCAAACCACTTTTTAATATTTTATACTACTGTTGACTTAGACTTATACTATCACTGAAAGCAGTAAATAAATAATCAAATGAAATTAAAAATTGATTTCTTGATTTAAAGAGGAGTTACAGGCGTCAGGAGGGCAATACAATTGATCTTAATTGGACTTGTATACAAGCCTAAATAAAAATAATCTACATCAGCTGGATGTCATTCCCATCAGTTTACAAATTATGAGAGTAATTTTAATCTTTGTATATAGATATTACATATTGTATGTTATAAACTTCACTTTAAATTCACTACCAACAGTTACTTAGCCAATTAAATTAAAAATTACCCTAACAGTATTCTAGCTTGTATTCCTTGATAAATTTAAATCTTTAGCTTTGATCTTGATTCAACGCAGTTTCACGGCTAGAAACATGGATCAGCTTAGTTTATCTTTTTAAATGCAGTACTTACAGATAAGTAAGAATGTGAGAGCATCATTATCAGGATCAGATGTGAACCAGACAGCCCATTGAGTCTGCTCCGTCATTCAATATGAATATGGCTGATCTTCTACTTCAGCTTCACCTTCCTGCACACTTCCCGTATCCCTTGATTCCCAGAGACCAAAGATCTGTCTATCTCAGCCTTAAATATATTCAGTGATGAAACATCCACAAACTTCTAGAACAGAAAATTCTAAAGATTCACAACGCTGTGAGCAAAGAAACTTCTCATCCCAGTCATGCATGATCAGCTACATATCCAGAGACTTTGTCCCTTTATTCTACATTCCCTAGCCAGAGGAAAGAGCCTGTCACTCTTCTAAACTCCAGGGAGTATTGACTCAATTTACTCGGCCTCTCATCTTAGACAACCCTCATATCCCAGGGACCAATCTAATGAACCTTCACTGCACCATCTCCAATGTGAGAATATCCTGTGCACAGTACTCTAGATGTGGTCTCACCTGTACCAAGAGTACTTTATCTTATATGCCAGCCCTCTTGGAATAAAGGCCAATATGCTGTTTGCCATTCTAATTGTTGCTGTATCGGCATGCCACCTTTCCATGATCCAAGTCCCTCTGAACATCAACACTTGCAAGTTTCACGTCTTTTAAAAAAATGTTATGTTTTTCTATTCTTACTAACAAATTTAGTGGCCTCACATTTTCCCACATTATAATCTACTCAGTAGATTATTCAGTAGATCACATTCTAAAGTTACAAGATGAAGGCAAGTAAAATCGTTGGCTCCAACTTTTATAGATGCACCATAGAAAGCATTCTTTCTGGCTGTATTGCAGCTTGATATAGCTCCTGCTTTGCCCAAGACCACAAGAAACCCCTTTCTGATGAGCTCAATGCATCTTACGCCCATTTTGAGCAAGACATTAGTGAGAGCATGCCCTTCATCCCAGAAGCCTCGGATGAACCTGCATCTGAGATCACCATTGCAGATGTTGGAGCAGCCTTCAGGAAGGTCAGTCCATGGAAAGTAACTGGCCAGATGGACAAGCATTCAGATCCTGTGTGGATCAGCCGGCGAGAGTACCTGCAGACATCTTCAAACTCTTTTTACAACAATCTGAGGTCCCTATCTGTTTCAAGAAGACGACCATCATCCCGGTACCAAAAAAAAGCCAAGCAGCGTGCCTTAATTAGTATCGTCGCATGGCTCTGACATCATCATTATCATGTGCTTCAAAAGGTTAATCTGGCACAAATCAGTTCCAGCCTCCTGATTGCCTGGATCCACTACAGCACTCCACCACTGTCGCAACAGGTTCACAATAGATGCCATCTCCCTGGCCCTGCACTCCAACCCTGGAACACCTAGATAACAAAGACACCTATGTCAGACTTCTATTTATTGACTACGGCTCTGTCTTCAACACCATTGTTCCTATGAAACTCATCTCCAAACACCTTGACCTGGGGCTTGGCTCATCTGCAACTGGATCCTGAAATTCCTCCCCATAGACCACAATCAGTAAAGATAAGCAACATCTCCACGATCATCCTCAACACCGGTTGCCCCCCACAAGGCTGTGTCCTCAGCCCTTTACTATCTCCTTACTCACCTATAGTCAAATTCCTTTCTAACTGATTATCAAGTTTACTGATAACACCACCGTAGTGGGTTGGATCTCAAATAATGACGAGACAGAGTATAGGGAAGGAGATAGAAAATCTGGTGAACTGGTGCAATGACAATAATTTCTCCCTCAATGTTAGCAAAACAATGGAGACAGTCATCAACTTCAGGAAGCATTGTGGAAATGATGTCCTTGTCTACATCAATGGGGCCGAAGTAGAGATGGCCGAGAGCTTAAGTTTTTAAGTGTCCAGGTCATCAGCAACCTATGACTCTCACCAACTTTTATAGATGCACCATAGAAAGCATTCTTTCAGGTTGTATCGCAGCTTGATATAGCTCCTGCTTTGCCCAAGACCACAAGAAACCACAAAAGGTTGTGATTGTAGCCCAATCCATCACGCAAACCAGCCTCCATTCTGTTGCCTTGGCAAAGCAGCCAGCATAATTAAGGACTCCACGCACCTTGGACATTCTCTCTTCCACCTTTTTTCATTGGGAAAAGGATACAAAAGTCTGAGGTCATGTACTAACTGACTCATGAACAGCTTCTTCCCTGCTGCCATCAGACTTTTGAATGGACCTACCTTGCACTAAGTTGATCTTTCTCTACATCTAGCTATGACTGTAACACTACATTCTGCACTGTCTCCTTTCTCTATGAACAGTATGCTTTATCTGTATAGCGTGAAAGAAACAATACTTCTCACTGTATATTAATAATGTGACAATAATATATCAAATCAAAATCATTATAATCTGCCGCTTTGCTGCCCACACACTTAACCTCTTTATATATCTCCTTGTGTCCTCCTCACAGCTAGATTTGTATCATCATCAAACTTAGATTCATTATCCTTGGTTCCTTAGTCTAAGTAATTAATACAGAATTTAAATAGCTCAGCCTGCAACCCTTCACCAGTCAACCTTAAAATTTTTTCTTAATTCCTCCTCTTTGCTTCCTATCTATTAACCAATCCTCTATCCATGCTAATATATACCCCCAATTCTGAGTCCTTACCGTACATATTAATCTTTTGAGTGGTACCTTATCAAATGCCTTTTGGAAATCCAAATATACTTCATCTATTGGTTCCCTTTTATTTACATAAGAACATAAAAAATAGGAGCAGGAGTAGGCCATCTAGCCCTTCGAGCCTGCCCCGCCATTCAATAAGATCATGGCTGATCTGAAGTGGCTCAGTTCCACTTTCCCTCCTTCCCCCCATAACCCTTAATCCCCTTGCCTACCAAAAACCTATCTACCCGCGTCTACAGCGAAGACGTAAAATCCTGCCCATCATGTTTAACCAAATTATTGGCGTTCTTTGAAGAAGTCACATGT
This sequence comes from Carcharhinus amblyrhynchos, assembly GCF_965287045.1. Classification (NCBI taxonomy): domain Eukaryota; kingdom Metazoa; phylum Chordata; class Chondrichthyes; order Carcharhiniformes; family Carcharhinidae; genus Carcharhinus; species Carcharhinus amblyrhynchos. The sequence continues at coordinate 45,131,623 of NC_137334.1, forward strand.
ACTGTAGATGAAGGGGAACTGGTGAATCTACTGTATTTAAGTTTCCAGCAAGGATTTGATATGGTGCCATATCAAAGGTGTGAAATAATATATCATAGTTTGGGTTGGGGAGGGTAACATATTGGCATGGAATTAAGTTTAGCTAGCTAACAGGAGAAGAGTTGGCATAAATGGATCTTTTCTGGTTGGCAGGATGTGACAAGTGGTATGTTAGAGGAACCTGTGCTGGTTTTCACAATTTATATTAATGACTTAGGAGAAGAAAGGGAAGGTAGGGTGCTAAATTGGCTGATAACAAAAGTTAGGTAGGAAAATAAATTGTGAAGAGGACATAAAGGGACACAGCTGGGTTAAATGAATGGACAAAAATCTGGCAAATGGAGAATAATGCGGGCAAAGGTGAAATTGTCCATTCTGGCAGGAAGATTTATATCCTGGGGACATCAACAGGAAGCTGTGATGGATCATCCACTCAGCATTTCCAGCTGAAGATGAATGAAAATGCTTCAGCCTTGTCTTTTGCAGTCATAAGAACATAAGAAATAGGAGCAGGAGTAGGCCATCTAGCCCTTCGAGCTTGCCCCGCCATTCAATAAGATCATGGCTGATCTGAAGTGGCTCAGTTCCACTTTCCCGCTTTCTCCCCATAACTAACTCTTAATCCCCTTGCCTACCAAAAACCTATCTACCCGTGCCTTAAATATATTTAGCGAGGTAGCCTCCACCACTTCAACAGGCAGAGAATTCCAGAGATTCACCACTCTTTGAGTGAAGAAGTTCCTCCTCAATTCTGTTCTAAACTGCACCCCCCCCCCTTATCTTGAGGCTGTGCCCTGTAGTCCTGCTGTCCTTTCTGAGCTTGAAGAACCTCTCCACCTTTACCCTATCCATCCCTTTCATCATCTTATATGTCTCAATGAGATCCTCCCTCATCCTTCTGAACTCTAACGAGTACAAGCCCAGTCTATTCAGCCTCTCCTCGTAGCTCAACCCCCTCAACTCCAGTATCAGCCTAGTGAACCTCCTCTGCACCCCCTCCAAGGCCAAAATATCCTTTCGCAAGTGCAGCGACCAAAACTGCACACAGTACTCCAGCTGCGGCCTCACCAGTGCCCTGTACAGTTGCAGCAAGACCTCCCTACTTTTATATTCAATCCCCCTTGTTATGAAGGCCAGCATCCCATTTGCCTTCCTGACCACCTGCTGCACCTGTCAGCCGGGTTTTTGCGACTCATGCACAAGGACCCCGAGGTCCCTCTGCACTGTAGCATGCTGCAGTTTTTCGCCATGTAAGTAGTAGTCCTTCCTACCATTACTCCTACCAAAGTGGACAACCTCACACTTGCCAACATTAAATTCCATTTGCCAGTTCCTCGCCCATTCGCCCAGCCTATCTAGATCCCTCTGCAGACTTTCCACCCCTCTGCACAATTTGCCGTTCCACCAATCTTGGTGTCATCAGCAAATTTCGACACCTTACACTCGGTTCCCTCCTCCAGATCATCTATATAAATGGTAAATAGCTGAGGCCCCAGCACCGATCCCTGGGGCACTCCACTAGTCACCAACCGCCAATCCGAATAGCACCCATTGACACCCACCCTCTGCCTCCTATTTGACAGTAAAAAGTCTGACAACACCAGGTTTCGGTCCAACCGATTTATTTGATAATACTCACAAGCTTTCGAGGGGACTGCCTCTTCGTCAGGTGAATGGAGAGCTCTGGCCTCAGACAGAGCATATAAAGCACAGACAGTTTAGAGATTACTGATTAAAATGCGAATCCTTACACCTAACCTGCTGTTCAAGACCTGAAGTGGCTGACAATGTGAGTGGAAGGAGCACTGATCACAGGTTACAGAGATGTGTATTGTGTCCAGACAGTACAGTAAGTGAGGTTTTGCAAACCCAGGCAAGTCACGGGGGTTACAGATAGTGCGACATGAACCCAAGATCCCTGTTGAGACCGTCCTCATGCGTGCGGAACTTGGCTATCAGTCTCTGTTCAGCGACTCTGCGCTGTCGTGTGTCGTGAAGGCAGGCCACGACACACGACAGCGCAGAGTCGCTGAACAGAGACTGATAGCCAAGTTCCGCACGCATGAGGACGGTCTCAACAGGGATCTTGGGTTCATGTCGCACTATCTGTAACCCCCGTGACTTGCCTGGGTTTGCAAAACCTCACTTACTGTACTGTCTGGAGACAATACACATCTCTGTAACCTGTGATCAGTGCTCCTTCCACTCACATTGTCAGCCACTTCAGGTCTTGAACAGCAGGTTAGGTGTAAGGATTCGCATTTTAATCAGTAATCTCTAAACTGTCTGTGCTTTATATGCTCTGTCTGAGGCCAGAACTCTCCATTCACCTGACGAAGAGGCAGTCCCCTCGAAAGCTTGTGAGTATTATCAAATAAATTGGTTGGACCGAAACCTGGTGTTGTCAGACTTTTTACAGTGTTTATGCCAGTCCAACGCCGGCATTCCCACATCATGACTCCTATTTGACAGCCAATCCCCTATCCACGCTAACACCCTACCCCCAATTCCATGCCCCCTAACCTTCTGTAACAACCTCTTGTGCGGCACCTTAGCAAAAGCCTTCTGAAAATCAAGAAACACCACATCCACCAGTTCTCCTCTATCCACCGCACTAGACACATCCTCAAGTTACCCTACAAGTTACATCCTTAAACGACTCTAATAAATTTGTCAAGCACAATTGTCTTTTGTAAACCAATATTCAACTTTGTTTGATTGTATTATGATTTCAAAGTGCATTGTTAATACTTTGGAATACTAGATTCCAGCAATTCTCATCACTCCAGTGCTGTACTGGAGTAAGTGCTACACTGTCCAGAAATGCTATCTTTCAGATAAGACAATAAACAAAGGTCCTAGCTGCCTGTTTAGGTAAAAGGATAGATTCCTTGACACAATTTTAAAGAAGGGCAGAGAATCTATCCCTGACTTTTATGCCTCAATTAACATTGCAAGAAAAGATGGTCATTATCACATTGCTGTTTCTTAGAGTTTGCTGTGCACACATTGGCTTCTGCATTTCCAACAATACAACATAGAAACATAGATGATAGGTGCAAGAATAGGCCATTCAGACCTTCGAGCCTGCATCAACATTCAATATGATCATGGTTGATCATACGCTTTCAGTATCCCACTCCTGCTTTCTCTCCGTACCCCTTGATCCTTTTAGCTACAAGGGCCATGCCCAGCTCCCGCTTGAAGATATCTAATGAACTGGCTCCAACAGCTTTCGGTGCTAGAGAATTCCACAGGTTCACATCTCTCTCAGTGAAGTTCTTCCTCATCTCAGCCCTAAATAGCTTATCTCCCCTAGTTTTCACTTCCCCAACATTGGAAACATTCTTCCTGCATCTAGCCTATCCAGTCCCATCAGAATTTTATATGTTTCTGAGATTCCTTGTCATTCTTCTAGATTCCAACGAGTATAATCCTTATACATTTTTCGTCTTATACTCAAATATTCTTGCTATGAAGGCCAGCATGCCATTAGCTTTCCCACTGCCTGCTGTATCTGCGTGCCAACCTTCAGCAACTGTTCCACCATGACACACCCGTCACATTGCACTTCTTCTTTTCCTAAACTATCACAATTCAGATAACAATCTCCCTTTGTGTTTTTGCCACCAAAGTGGAGAACCTCACATTTGTTCACATTATTATTGGAGTTGCAAAGTATCTGCCCACTCAGTCACCCTGCAGTCTCTTAGCATCCTCCTCACAGCATACACTGCCATCCAGCTTAGTGTCATCTGCAAATTTGGAGATATTGCATTTAACTCCTTCATCCAAATCATTAATGTATATTATGAATAGAGGGTGTCCCAGCACGGAACACTGTAATACTCTACACATCACTGCCTGCCACTCTGAAAAGGACCTGTGTATTCCCACTTACTGCTTCTTGTCTGCCAAACTGTTCTCTATCCACATCAATATATTATTCCCAATACCATGAGCTTTAATCACTATTGTGTGGGACCTTGTTAAAAGCCTTTTGAAAATCCAAATACGCAGCATCCACTTGTTCACCCTTGGTCACATCCTCAAAAAATTCCAGAAGATTTTTCACACTTTATTTCCCTTTAGTGAATCTATGCTGACTCAGACCGTTCCTGTCACTGTTTTCCAAATGCCTAGTTACAACATTCTTAATAATTGACTCCAGCAATTCCCCACCACTGATGTTTGGCTAACCGGTTTATAATTCCCTGTTTTCTCTCTCCCTGCTTTTTTTAAGAAATGGGGTTACATTAGCTACCTTCCAAAGCATTGGAACTCTTCCAGCGTCTATAGAATGCTGGAAATGACCACCAATGCGTCCACTTCCTTGAGTCCTGTGGGATGCAGAGCATCAGGCCCTGGGGACTTATCAGGTTTTAATCCCAGCAATTTCCCCAATACAATTTTCTGACTAATAAGAATTTCCTTCTGTTCCTTCTTCATACTAGACCCTCTGTCCTCCTTAGTGAAGACAGATCCAAACTATTTGTTAAGCTGATCTGCCATCTCTTTGTTGCCCATTAGGAATTCACTTGATTCTAACTGTGAGGTACCTACATTTGTCTTCACCTGTCTTTTTCTCTTCACACATCTACAGAAGCTTTTGCAGTCAGTTTTTTATGTTTTCTGCAAGTCTACTCTTGTATTCTATTTTCCCCTTCTGAATTAAACCCTTTGACCTCCTCTGCTGGATTTTAAATTTCTCCCAGTCCTCCGGTTTGTTGCTTTTTCCGGCCAATTTATATGTTTGTAATAACTCTATGGAGGCGAAAATCCCATCACCAAGTTATTTTATTTACATCATACATCTGGACACAGCCAGCTCTCCAGTTGCTCCCTGCTGATTGCAGGCTGGGAGTCTGACACATGTTTTAAATAAGGGGCATGAGGCTCCCTGATTTAACCACTAATTTCGACTTATCAAGTAATTCATCAGGCAAGCCAACCTCATTAGTCCGGCTGAAGTCATCACAGTGCCTCCTCTTTGGCTTTAACACTATGCCTGATTTCCCTTGTTAGCCATGGATGAGCCGCCTTCCCCATTTTACTCTTACACCAGACAGAGATGTGCAGTTGTTGAGGTTCACCCATGTATTCTTTAAATGTCTGTCATAAGACATAGGAGCAGAAGTAGGCCACTCGGCCCATCGAGTCATGGGCCGAGTCATTCAATTGTGGCTGATATTTTTCTCATCTCCATTCTCCTGCCTTTTCCCCATAACCCCTAATCCCTTTATTAATCAAGGACGTATTTATCTCTGTCTTAAAGACACTCAATGTCCTGGCCTCCATAGCTTTTTGCGGCAAAGAGTTCCACGGATTCACAGCTCTCTGGCTGAAGTAATTCCTCCTCATCTGTTTTAAAGGATTGTCCCTTTAGCCTGATGTTATGCCCTCTGGTTCTAGTTTTTCCTATTAGTGAAAATATCCTCTCCATGTCCACTCTATCCAGGCCTCGCAGTATCCTGTAAGTTTCAATAAGATCCCCCCTCATCCTTCTAAACTCCGAGTACAAACCCAGAGTCCTCAATCGTTCCTCATGCAGCAAGCTGTTCATTCTAGGGATCATTCTTGTGAACCTCTTCTGGACCTTTCCAAGGCCAGCACACCCTTCCTAAGATATGGGACCCAAAACTGCTCACAATACTTAATGGTGTCTGACCAGAGCCTTATATAGCCTCAGAAGTACATCCCTGCTCTTGTATTCTAGCCCTCTCGACTTGAATGCTAACATTGCATTTGCCTTCCTAACTGCCAACTGAGATTGCACATTAACCTTAGGAGGATATTGAACAAGGACTCTGAAGTCCCTTTGTGTTTCTGATTTTCTAAGCATTTTCCCATTTAGAAAATAGTCTGTGCCTCCATTCCTCCTCCCAAAGTGCATAACCTCACACTTTTCCACATTGTATTCGATCTGCCATTTCTTTACCCACTCCCTGAACCTGTCCAAGTCCTTCTGCAACCCTGCTGTTGTGACAACGCGGAATGGCCAAGCAGAAACTGATGTCCAAATTCCACACATGAGGATGGCCTCAACCGGGATCTTGGGTTCATGTCACACTACATGTAACCCCCATTGTTTGGCCTGGGCTTGCAAAATCCTGTGAACTGTTCTGGTTTGAGGCAATTCACATTACTTTAATTTGTGTTTATCCCTCACTCCATTCACATTGTCTACCTGTAAAGACTTGATTTCCAACCATTATCTTGCAATTGGGGCCTTGTCTACATATGCCCTGTTTGTGAGTCCAAGTCTCCATTTGAGCAGCTCCTTCAAAAGCTCATACACCAAATAAGCCTGTTGGACTTTAACCTGGTGTTGTGAGACTTTTTACAATGTCCTTCCTTACTATTACATTAATCTCCTCTTTAACCAGTAATGCTACCCCACCCCCGTTCACTTTCCGTCTATCTTTCCTGAATATTGAATACCCCTGGATGTTGAGTTTCCATCCCTGGTCAGCCTGGAGCCAGGTTTCCATGATCCCAATTGCATCATCTCCGTTAATGACTGTCTGCACAGTTAATTCAGCCACCTTATTACAAATGCTCCTCGCACTGAGACATAGAGCCTTCAGGCTTTTTTTTGGTGCATTTATTGCTGTCTTGGAACTATGATGTAATGCTGCCCTTTTTGATTTTTGTCTTTGGTTTCTATGCTTTCCATTTTTCCCCTTACTCTTTTTGTTTCTGTTCCCACTTTACTTCCCTCTGACTTCCTGCATCAGTTCCCATCCTCCCGCTACATTAGCTTAAACCCTCTTGACTGCAATCGCAAGAGTGACATCTGTCAAGAAGCAGAGGTAGTTTTAGATTATCTATGTTTGTATTGTTGGATACTATAAATGAGATTTAAGTGAGTTTAATTTAGCATTTCTGTGTAAGAACAGGTAAAACTCTAGTTAATGTTAAACAAAGGTGTTTGTGTGTATGAGGATTTTGATTTAATTTCAGACCATGCCTGCATTGTCCATTGGAGAGTTTATAATGTGAAAAGCAAACAAATATAAAGAAAGACTGAGCTGATGCCTCGCAACCAGAGGCCTCCTTAATGTTACAAACGATTTTTGAATTGAGTTTTAACTGGGCCCAAGGCAGTGAGAGAGAAGGCAGCTCTCTCAACTCTGCTAGAAGCAGAAGCATATCCATGGAGTAACGGGCAAGAAAACAAATCCCAGAAATGAGAAAACAGCTAGTTTTAGGAACCAGGGAATGAACAGAGAAGTTCTAGGAACAATTAAGTTAAAGGAAAAATTGGACCATAAACAAGCTGAAAAGATTATGAAAACAACAAGTTTTTAAATGGTTTTGGCCATAGCTTGCTTGTGCTCAGAAATCCTTTAAATTTCTTAATGCATGTTTGGCCAGGTGCACTCAAACCAAGCTGTAAAATTAACAGAAACAAGCCAAAGATTTACCCTAATTAAAAAGACTTTCCATAGTGCCTTTCATAATCCTGGATGACCCAAAGTGGTTTACAGTCAATTAAGTATTTTGAAGTAAAGTCAGTTTTAATGTTTGAAACGTAGCAGCCAATTTGACTTAGCTCTTCGGGCTAAAGAGATCAAGGGATATGGGGGGATGGTAGGATCAGGATGTTGAATTGATGACGAGTCATGGTCGTGATGAAAAGCCCTAATGGCCTACTCCTCCTTCTGTTTTCCACGCATATTCCGATGTATTTGTTCATAGCAAGCTTCCATGAACAACAGTGATAAATATGATTTTTATGATGTTAATTGTTTGATAAATATTGGGCAGAAAAATGAGGATGACCCTATTCCCTTCTCTTCAAACTAGGCTATGGAATCATTTGCAGCTACCTAAGAGAGCACACATAGCCTCCATTTAAGTCCCCATCTAAAAGACTGCATTTCTTCAGCATGGCACTGGAGGGTCAGCCTAGATTTTTGTGTTCAAGTCTCTGGTGTGAGATTTGAACCCAAAACATCATGACCCAGAGACCAAGGCACAGCTGGTACTCATGCTGTATACTGTGTAATTTTCTAGATACTTGCTTGTAGTTGTGATGACTCTGCAAGATAAATTATGTATTGAATATGACTTGAGAGTGATTGTTTCATGCAAGTTTTTAAATATTTTTTCTACATTAGTCCATAGGAAATATATATAAAGGTCTTGCACAAACTGGAGTATGGGGATGTTTTGATGAATTCAATCGAATTTCAGTGGAAGTTCTTTCAGTTGTAGCTGTACAAGTCAAAACTATTCAAGATGCAATTAGGAACAAGAAAAACCGGTATGCAGCGTTTCATACATGTAATTGAAGATCCATTGATCTCAATCTCGTATTAATGTCTTTTTTTGAATCAATAGATTTTATTTTTTAGGAGAAGTTATTGAACTGAAACCTTCAGTTGGTATATTCATAACCCTAAATCCTGGATATGCAGGGAGAGCAGAGCTTCCTGAAAACTTGAAAGCCCTGTTCAGGTATGCAGATGTTATTGAGTTATGAAAATGTAATGTGTTACTTTAAAGTTTACTTGCATATCTCAAATTCAATGACATTATTGGACAGTAAAACAATGACTGAGAAGGTTTCTACCTATCGTCTAATAATCCACATCTTCGTTAACAACCTATGAAATTTTCTGTTACACCAGTAAAAGTCATTATTAGCAAGTGTGTGAACTCTCAGATGGATCAATTCAGAAAACTTAATATTTTTATTCAAACATTATAAATTCCTTACATTTGTTTCCAATATGCTGAAGTTGAATTTGCTATGTTTGGAAATTGTGGGTGGAATTGAATGATTGCAGCAGTGGACCCGTTCACTGGCTGGGAAGCAGGTGGCATCTTCTGGTCATTCCAAATCCATTTTCGCCTCCTACTTTATTTTCATAGAATAAAATCGTAGAATCCCTACAATACAGAGAGAGGCCATTTTGCCCATCGAGTCTGCACTGACCACAATCCCACCCAGGAAGTACCCCCATTTCCCTACATATTTACCCACTAATCCCTCTAACCTATGCATCTCAGGACACTAAGGGCAATTTTAGCATAGCCAATCAACCTAACCTGCACATCTTTGGACAGTGGGAGGAAACCAGAGAACCCGGAGGAAACCCACGAGACACAAAGAGAATGTACAAACTCCACACAGACAGTGACCCGAGCCGGGAATCGGACCCCGGTCCCTGGAGCTGTGAAGCAGCAGTGCTGACCACTGTGCTACCGTGCCCCCTTTTGTGCCAATAAGGCAGTTACGTGGTTGGCATTGGGATCCTTGTCATGGTCAGGAGAATTTCTCACTCTGGGAGCTGGCAATAAATCTTTCCCTGACACCACTGCCAGCAGAGATGGTTCTGGCTAACTGCAGGAAGCCAAAGATGCAGGATCATCGCTGGAGTCTGGAGTGGAGGTAGTTGAGGTGGCCTAACCAAGATCAACTAGGGGGTCTTGGTGAGGGGAGAGAGAAATTATGGTTTTAAGGGCAGGTGGAGGTCTTTTTCCATGGGAAGCCCGTGCCACTGGGAGGTCTCTCTTTTGGGTATGGGCTGAATGATGTGTAGTGTGTTAATAATAGGCACAGGTCTGCCTGTGCCCTTACCTACACTGCACAAAATGGTGCTAAATGGAAATGGTCACAGGATATCCAGCTGTCCTGCTGGCTTACCTTTTGTTGCCATTTGATTCCTTTAAGGGACTGCAAAATCTGGCTGCATGTGTTGAGAGAGAACTTGAAATCACTAATGATATACTCAGCATAGAAGCTGGGAGGAAACTAGGGAGAGTGTCTTGATGACAACATGGGATTGTTCTTGGGGACATTGTATAGAACAAGAATTTTAAGGGAAAGTCATGTGGGGTGTGGTGGGTGAGTTGGTAAAATGGTGAATTGCTTGAGGAAGAGAATGTTATGAAGTCATAGGATGAAAGAGCAAAGTGTGAGTTGGTTATGAGGGCCATATCATGATTGTGGCAGTGATTGAAGTAGAATGGTACAAAGTACAGCCAGTTGGGCTGGCTTTGGTAATACTTAAAATGTTGCCACCATGAGCCCTTTATAGAATATACTTGATTTGCATTCCATTAACATGAATAGAATGAAATTTGGGTGAGTTCTGTCAACCCATTAGTTACCCTTGCAATCGTGAAGGTGAAAATTTACCCCACATGTTGTCAGAGAAAACTTAAATGGTCTTAAAAGATGAGGGGACCAAGTATCTACCACACGAGTAGACCAATGTGATTATGAAGGCAAAGGAGGCAAATTTATAATAAGGCACTGTAATACCCACATTGTGGCAAGTTTGACTGGATCCAAGAAACAAAAATGTCACAAAATAAGAGTTGAAGAAGGATAGAATGATCAAAGTTAATGAAAAACCAAAAAGAAGGAGGAGCTGTATGAACAATGGTTTATTATTTCCAATTTTTTTAATTTACACTTGTCAGACCTTGTGCGATGGTGATCCCAGACTTTGAGCTGATCTGTGAAATAATGTTGGTGGCAGAGGGATTTATAGATGCTAAGCTGCTTGCGAGAAAATTTATAAGTCTCTACACACTGTGCCGTGAGCTGCTGTCAAAGCAGGTAATATAGATCTTACAAAGGAGAAAACATGCTCATCAAACAGCTATTTTTTCTTCATTGATTTATTTCCTACTTAAACTCATATCTTCTTGTAGGATCATTATGATTGGGGCCTTAGAGCTGTAAAATCAGTATTGGTGGTAGCTGGCTCCCTGAAGAGAGGAGATCGAAACAGGCCTGAGGAACAGGTAATTAGAAGCTGCATGTGTAGCTTTTGGTACAGGACATACATTTATGACTTAATTTTCCTGGTACTAATTCAAAGGAAATAGTTTTAATGAACTCAATCATAGGCAAAGTTATACACTGAGGCCTGGTTCTTTACTACTGAGGCAGACAACTTGAGTTGAGAAATTTCACAGTTCACTGCACCTAAGTGGAGAGGCTTTAAAATGCTATGCTTTTTATTTGGGGCAGATATGGAATAGAGTTGGGCTCACCACCCTTGAAAATAGATCAGAGGCAGTCACAAAAATGTCTGGTTGGCAGGGTGGGCTTGTTAAAAGGACTGCCTCAGTTCTCTGGGATTTTATCCCAGTTGTACTAAAAGCTGTTAGGTCCTCTCACCTTCACCCATCATATCCACGCTTCCCATAGCCTCTCATATTGCCCATGCCAATTCATGATTCAACCCACCCAAAGGCCCCTCAGAGCCCCCATACCATCTTATGACTGCCACCCACTACCATGGTCCCTTATACTCACAATACGAACTCATGCTCCCACATCCCTCATGGCTCCTTATTGCCACCACGCCAACTCATGCCCCCACACCTACTCCCGCTTGAGAAGCCAGTCTTGTGAGCAGCTGAAAACCAAGAAGAGGGACAGAACATAGAATATAGAACATTACAGCGCAGTGCAGGCTCTTCAGCCCTCAATGTTGTGCTGACCTGTGAAACCAATCTAAAGCCCATCTAACCTACACTGTTCCAATATTATCCATATGTTATCCAATGACCATTTAAATGCCCTTAATGTTGGCGAATCCACTACTGTTGCAGGCAGGGCATTCCACGCTCTTATTACTCTCTGAGTAAAGAACCTACCACTGATGTCTGTCCTATATCTATCACCCCTCAATTTAAAGCTCTGTCCCCTCCTGCTAGCCGTCTCCAACCGAGGAAAAGAGCACTCACTGTCCACCCTATCTAATCCTCTGATCATCTTGTATGCCTCTATTAAGTCACCTCTTAACCTTCTCTCTAACGAAAACAGCCTCACGTCCCTCGGCTTTTCCTCATCAGACCTTCCCACCGTACCAGCATCATCCTGGTAAATCTCCTTTGCATCCTTTCCAATGCTTCCACATCCTTCCTATAATGCGGCGACTAGAACTGTATGCAATACCCCAAGTGCGACCGCACCAGAGTTTTGTACAGGTGTAACATGACCTTATGGCTCCTAAACTCAATCCCTCTACCAATAAAAGCTAACACACCATACGCCTTCTTAACAACCCTATCAACCTGAGTGTCAAATTTCAGGGATCTATGCACATGGGCACCGAGATCTCGCTGCTCAACATACTACCAAGTAACTTGCCATTAGCCCAGTACTCTGTGTTCCTGTTACTCCTTCCAAAGTGAATCACTTCACACTTTTCTGCATTAATCTCCATTTGCCACCTCTCAGTCCAGTTCTACAGCTTATCTATGTCCCCCTGTAACCTGCAACATCCTTCCGCACTGTTCACAACTTCACCAACTTTAATATCATCTGCAAATTTACTAACCCATCCTTCTATGCCCTTATCCAGGTCATTTATAAAAATGACAACAGCAGTAGCCCCAAAATAGATCCTTGCGGTATACCACTAGTAACTAAACTCCAGGATGAACATTTCCCATCAACTACCATCCTCTTTCTTCTTGCAGCTAGCTAATTTCTGATCCAAACCGCTAAATCGCCTTCAATTCCATGCCTCCACGTCTTTTGCAATAGTTTACCACAGGGAACCTTATCAAACGCTTTACTGAAATCCATGTACACCACATCAACTGTTTTACCCTCATCCACCTCTTTGGTCACCTTCTCAAAGAACTCAATAAGGTTTGTGAGGCTTGATCTACCCTTTACAAAACCGTGCTGACTATCCCTAATGAAATTATTCCTTTCTAGATGATTATAAATCCTATCTCTTATAATCCTTTCAATAACTTTGCCCACAACAGAAGTAAGACTCACTGGTCTATAATTACCAGGGTTGTCTCTAATCCCCTTCTTGAACAAGGGGGCAACATTTGCTATCCTCCAGTCTTCTGGCACTATTCCTGTAGACAATGATGACCAAAAGATCAAAGCCAAAGGCTCTGCAATCTCCCAGAGAATCCTAGGATAAATCTCATCAGCCCAGGGGACTTATCTATTTTCATACTTTCCAGAATTGCTAACAACTCCTCCTTACGAACCTGAATCCTGTCTAGTCTAATAGCTTGTATCACCGTATTCTCCTTGACAACATTTTCTTTTTCTTGTGTGAATATCGATGAAAAATATTCATTAAGCGCCTCTCCCATCTGTTCGGACTCCATGCACAACTTCTCACTACTGTCCTTGACTGGCCGTAGTCTTACCCTAGTCATTCTTTTATTCCTGACATACCTATACAAAGCTTTAGGGTTTTCCTTGATCCTACCTGCCAAAGACTTCTCATGTACCCTCCTGGCTGTTCTTAGCTCTCTCTTTAGGTCCTTCCTGGCTAACTTGTAACTCTCAAGCGCTCTAACTGAACCTTCACATCTCATCTTGACAGGAAGAGGAGGAAGGGTAAATCCAGCTTGGAACACCCCTTTTTCTCTGGCTTTCTGTGAATAATGTATCCAATTGCAAAACCAGCAAATGCAATTTCCATTTATCTCTTTACGATTAGTCCCTTTCTCCCCCCGTCATTGATAAGAAAACATCTGCGAGGCCCCAGTGCAAAACTAAATATTCAAACCAAATTTATACCATGTTCTATTGCATACAAATATAAACTAATCACCCTTGTACATTCTGTTAGTGCCCATCTTCTGTGTTTGTGTGTTCTAGTGTTTCTACAGTAACCATAATGCAGTTGGCATGCATAGCTGGCTGGGAGTGGGTAGGTCATTTTTTAAACACAGCTGGTTAAAAGGCAGGAAGAAATGGATGGGACATCTTTTGTGGGGTGCCATGTGTGCACTGGGTGCACTGCCCCCAAAATGTTACCCCAACTTTCTTCCTCTCCACTGGCTCCAAATCATTCCCCCCTCCCATCCCCATATTTCACTCATCCCCTCTGTACGCTTCCTAATTGCACCCTGACCTAAAAACAAGGAATCTACTTGGCTCCAGGATCCATCAAAGTTTTGCACGAACCTACTTGAAGTTGCCGCAAAGCCCACTACCGAGTGCTAGTACTACAGGGGCTGATAGAGCTGCCAGTCAATCAAGGGCAGGACTTCCTTCACTGAGGGTGGAAGTCCCACTCTTGGACTGTTTAGCAAGTTGGCAGCACATTATGACTGGGACCAGGACTTTTTTAGGTCCATCAGCTGTCAGCCAATCCTTACAACAACTGGCGGCAGGAAGGCACAAGCAATACGCATCCCACAAAATCCAGGGAAGGTAGTGGAGGTTAGAAACTTTACAATCTTTAAAAAATACTTGGACGACCATTTGAAATATCAGACATTCAAGGAAATGGGAAAAGTGCAAGGAAATGGGATTAGTGAGTTTGTAGGGGTAGATATTGTTGATGTAGACGCGATGGGCCAAGTGGCCTCTTATGTTCTGTATGATTCTGTCTCTTGCATTATCTTTGCTATAATAACATGCCTGTGCTTTAAAAGGTTACGGGCAAGATTTTAATTCATTCAAAATCTTCTCACTTGCATAATTAAAATTGGGTTGAATATGTTTCAATGTTAATAACTCAGTATTATTCACCTAAGCTTTTTTATTCATATATGCCTAATTTTACACTAAAATGTCTGTGTTCCTGAAATTCAGCCCTCTCGAATACAATCAGCATAATTGAGAAGAAAAGTCAGGCTTTTCTAGAGCATGCATTAAACTGATGATGACTGCCTTATTGTTCTCTCTTTGTTGGAAATAAAAGTAATATAAAAGGAATCAATGTTGTTACACGTATTACGACTACTGTCTAACATTAGTTGATCTGTTTACCCCAGGAAAGGATATAGAAATGAACATAGATATTTCAGTCATCGGTTTTAAATTTCTGAAAAGTTTATACATGTACAATCAAGGATATAGTCTATAACAGGTTGAGTTTAACAAACCATGTGCTCTGTAATTGTTTAATTATGTAATAACTTTGTTAACATATTTGCTAAAATGTTATTGCTCTGTTACTGTTTTATAGCACTGTTGCTTTTTTCCAGGTCCTAATGCGTGCTCTGAGAGATTTTAATCTACCAAAAATTGTTACCAATGATGTCCCTATTTTTCTGGGCCTGATTGGTGATCTTTTTCCGTCATTGGAGGTACCACGCAAGAGAGACATAAATTTGGAACAGATGGTGCGTCATTCCATTGCAGAACTGCACCTGCAGCCAGAGGACAACTTCATACTAAAGGTGGAAATAATAGCTTTATGCTTAGTTTATCATAAATCTAAATGAACTGATTAAAGGTTATAATGTTCACTCTTATAAAATGTGTATCAAGGCCTGAATTTCTAACAGCTGTCTAATGTTTTTACATGAGCATAAGTTACCAAAAATTCAGTCTATATTCAAACTACTATATCTGTCCGGGACATTATATCTAGGCAGCAGGATAAAAAGTTCTTTTGTTTCTTAGTTTGTATAATTATCATCTTGATAAAGATGTCCGTTAATTTGCTTCTAATATTGATAGGAACAATTATATGAAAGAGACGTGATATTTCTTTAAGTGGGCTTTCAATGCTTTGCAAGTAAAGCTTTAAAAATAGTAAAAGTGCACAAATAAGCTTAAAGAATTTTTAGCCTTTTTTGACAAATCTATCCCTGAGTTTCCCTTCTACATTTGTATCCACTTTCTCATATTTTTGATCCCCCATCCCCAGTACTCCCAAATTCTGCAGTCAGACTACCATGTTCTTTCTGGATTTCTTCCAAATTAAATGCTCTCTGGTGTTTCTACTCAACTCGATGCTCTTTGTTAATTGCATATTAATTGTATTTAATTGTATGCAGGTGGTGTGCATTAACTGGAAATTCACTTATGCTCTGATAAATGTAAGCAGACTTAAAACTGTTGGGATCGGAGGTGTGTGTTTATAATGTGATTCTCCGTAAATAAACGATTATAAAACTGTGTGAAGATTGGCTTCAATTTTACCCTTCCAATTCATACTTTCTGAAGTATGACATGTAGAAGAGAATGGTAACCTAAAGGTGAACATTGGAAACTAAGAAAAATGTTTCTGACAGAAAACTAAAATCCTAGTAGCATAGTGGAAATAACAGAAAGCTGTTGTATCTTTGAGACTATGATTACCTATTGGAGTCTGAATCATGAGACCTATGGAAGAGTGAAGTAGATATGTGAACAAGGGTTAACACCCCATCCAAAAAGAAAATGAGGTATGGCCTTCATATTGTCACTTTCTACAAAAAATCAGAAGTAAAGTAGGTTGTGAGATGGAAAGCGATGAAGCTTTGGGCTTTAGAATTGATGGGTGAAAATGACAAGAAGGGCAATAAGTTAAATGTCTATGAGGCATAAGTAGAACTTGATAGGTTTCAGGAACTGATG
Source organism: Carcharhinus amblyrhynchos (assembly GCF_965287045.1). Classification (NCBI taxonomy): domain Eukaryota; kingdom Metazoa; phylum Chordata; class Chondrichthyes; order Carcharhiniformes; family Carcharhinidae; genus Carcharhinus; species Carcharhinus amblyrhynchos. The sequence goes on from NC_137334.1 coordinate 45,147,968, forward strand.
GTTATTCCATGGAAGAATACTTCATAGATTTTAACATATTGTATAAATCATTGATGAAATTCAATTTGGGGATCCCAGCATCAGTAGTAGCGTTTAAATTATTGGATCATGCTTCAGTGTCTCATATGGACAGATTACTCTTTCTAACTGGTGTCCAGTTCTCAGGAGACCTGGTTGAATCAGATGCCTGCAGCCTTAAAAAAAAATTCATGAGGAAACTTAATTCCTTCAGACATCATGAAACAAATGAGACATTCCATAATTACACAATGAATAGAAGACTAATTGGGCCCAATTTTACCATTTTGATTCTAAGTGCTGAATCTGGGAATGTTTCAAATCCGACTTTTAGATCCGTTCTCAGGTGCCCCCATACGTAGTCTGCCTGGGGGAAAAAAAAATCAGTGAAATCGTGCTGCAGAAGCCTGTGGGTGGGGCTGAACACGCTTGAATCACTGCAGCTCCGATCGGAGCCTTCAACTGCACATGCGCAGTAAAAAAAATAGAAAAATGCTCTTCCGCCACATTGTTCCCAGACTGGATAAAGCCTTCCCCCCAGCCCCCAAAGACATTGCTCCACCCCCACAACATAACTGACCCCCTTATCCCCCCCCCACCCCACCGCAACCCAGACTGATCATGGCCCCCCTTCCCCCACCATTGCACACAGAATGACAGTGGGACCCGCCTTTCCCCCCCACAAATCGCAAGCAGAGTGGCAGCAGACGCCTCCTGTTCCCCCCACCAGAGAGTCATCTGACCTGCCTCCTTTCCCCACCAGAAAGTAATGATGAAGGACAGGAAGAATAGGATGAAAGCAGGAGAAGACAAAATAAAGATAATGGACAAATTAATCCCAGGGGTGTCCAATGAACAGTTAATAAGTGATCCTGGACAGATTTGAAGTATTATCGTGACTTTATCATGGATCTAAAGGCATGGGACAAAAATATTTTCATTCTACATTTTTGTAGAGGCAACAATCAGATTTGGTCTTTCTAAAAAGGAAAAATGGGACATTAAAGATAATGTTATGGAAAAATGGATAGGGACTGGACCAGGGGACACCAACAAAGCCTCTGACTGATAAATAATAAATTCAGAGCCATGTGAAAATATAACTTCATGATTTTGAGTACTGCAGCTGAAAGTCCATCCAGCAATGGAGTTTGTGGAAAAAGTCCTGCGGCAATCAGTGAAACGCTGCATAAAAGTTTAGTTGATTAATCAGATGACAGGTGGACAGCAAGTATAAAATTCACTCCAGATGGTTTAAAATTGAAGGAACATTGGGGATTTCTAAAGTGAACCTTTAAAAATACAATGCAGTATTACTTATATAATGCCCACTAATTATCCTGTGGGCAAAATCCAGAATTGCCTTCTGTTCTCTGATTGGGTGAAATCTCCATGGCGGGTTTGGAATTTGAGACAGCATTTAATCAGGTGGAAGGTTCATGAGGAGGGCCCCCACCTTCTTTCTGCCTCTAACTCGATTAAGTTTGTGACTGTCAGGCCCATAGATGGCCTGCCCACCTGCCCCCAATTGAGGCAATTAATACCCACTTAAGGCCTCATTCTGGCACTGCTGGTATTTATCCAATGGCTGTTGGGGACCTCATCAGATGGGGAGAATAACAAGCAAATCCTTTTGTGTTGCCAATCTCTGATTGGTCTGTTTAAGTGCCTGAGTGGCAACCTTAAAAGTGATGGAGACTCGCTGACTCACCAGCCAGCAGCTGAGATCACTATTGCCTCCACAAAATTTCATTCATTGTCACCCTGTTCCTACAATTAATTAAGTTTTTCCACATACGTGAATACATGTAAGGAGATGGCATTTCATCAAAGTTCAGGTCTCAGAAAAAAGTTGTAAAGGCATTGTGTAAATATGTCTGAGACATGGGGGGAATCTCATCAAAGAAATGCTAAATCCAGAACAGATGGAAAAATGGGAGAGTTTCTCACCCTTTTTTTGGGCATGCTCAAATCCAGAATTTTATGCACTCAGTGCAAGAAAAATGGGCTAAATCACCCCTCGCCTGTAGGGGATGAGACAGGGCTTAACTTGCCAGCAAAACTGCTGTAGCAGAGGGCATAATTGCACATGTGCAGACCTCTGCAGATGCAGAATGGCAACCAGCAGAGGCCTGACAGATCTGAAAGAGAGAGACCTGTCAGGACTCTGCTTCTGCAGCCGGCCTTGACCCAGCCACCACCACCACCCCCAACCCCAATACCGTGGGGGCGTGCGATTGATCGCAAGCCTCTCATTGCCTGCAGAGTGGCAGCAGGGCCACCTCCTCTCCCCCCGCCATCGATCACCTCCAGAGTGCATATGCCCTCAGGACTCACCCGCTTTGCATTTCCCACTGCCCAGTGCCAGGATGGCACTGCCCAAGGCGCACCCCACTTGCTTCTGATCTCCCCAGGGAGTCTCAGTGGCCTCAAGTTCTACTGGTGAGGCCATCATGACTGATCCCGGTTTGTGGGGACCAGATGTTTTCCTCACTGGAGACAACCTCTCCCAGTGAGACCACAGAGGCAAGTGAGCTCAGGTTCACTAATTTAAACTATGTTTAAATTTGATTTAAAAAATGTATTCAACATCGTGCCAGAAATAGCCTTGAGGTTAACTTCAACGGATTTCTTGTACCGGTAAGATGTGGGAAGCGGGAAATTGGGCGCAAATTTGGTTTCTTGCCTGTCGCGTGATCTTACCGGTTCACCCCATCCTTTGGCCTGTGGAGTGCAATAGTAAGATCGCTCCTGTGATTTAATTCAGCATTTTTGGTATACTTTAAAAGTTAGAGTTATGGAGAATGGAATGCCTCTGATAATAGGTTGTATTGGTAAGACAGTCCTTATCAAACATAGCAATCAAACTAATTTGGTACAATTCTTTTGATTAATTGTAATTAATTAGAATATTTCAGATCTTTAGCAACTAATAGGCATTAACAAGGTAACTTGTACCTTGTTCATGTCTTTTGTGGTAAGGGTCCTGAACATGATGGACCAAGGGCGAGATGGTGAGAATTTGTGTGATCATGATACACATGACAGAACTATATATAATGTCTGATTGCCCAAGCAGAAGACTAGTATTCCATAAGGGTTAATGAATGGAGGGAAGTGACAATTGTGGGATATGCAGAAAAAGCTACAGGCAAGTTTAAATACTGGTTGAATTCACAGAATATGGCCAAAAAATTAGGTTCATTGACTAGTAAGATGGGGTGAAAGTAAAAAAGTGTATTTGCTGGAGATATGTATTCTACAAAATGTATGAGAATCAAGTTAGAGTGACCTTCCTGACTTGAAACAAATGCTGGAGAGAAAGGAAATCTCAAAAATTAAATGGGTAGTTACAGGGAATAACTGTCATTTTGTTTTGCAAAACCAAATGTATGTGCAAGTAAATTATTAGGGTCTAGAAGAAGGATGTGTCACAATGTAATGCTTTTAATAGAATATGGAGGTATTTGATTTAATTTGTTTTGAAACTTTGGTTGTACGTATCTTTACATCATTTTTATTTAAAGAGAAGGCTATCTGCTAATTTATATTTAATGTATTTAATTCAATGTGGGTGATGGTCATTCTGGGCTATCAATTTTACTCCTATAAGTAGGAATAGACTGAAACTGGTTGTTGAAAAAGAGGCTGCATGTTTATAATATGTATTGTTACAATCCCAGGTATTATAATTGGATGGCAAGATCTCAGAATGAAATCCTGGCTCAATGAACATCACTTTTTTTTAATCAAATGTAGAACAAACAGAGACACAGAACCGCTAATTAGTTCTTAATCAACAGAGGAAAATGTCTATTAAAAATAACAGAAGTAGATTATGGTACAATGCTCATTTATTCTTAAATTTAATTTAGCAAATGCACAATGTGGGGGTGGGGGGATGGTTGATCTTACCATCAAACCTCACTGACTGATGGGTGGGGTAAATCAGTGAAATCACACGAGACCTTGATTTTTTGGCTGTCTCCATCTTTCCGGCACCGGCAAGATGAACCTGGTGCTTATTTCCAGCGCAAGGCTGAATAAATTGTTTAAATATATTAAAAAACTCATTTAAATGAAAAACGTTAACTCTGGGCACAGTCGTCAGGGCTCACTTGCCTCTGTGGTCTCGCTAGGAGAGGCTCTTTCTAGTGACAATCACAGCTGGTCCCCACCAATGGGTAGAAGCAGAGGCCATTGACACTCCCCCCACCCTGGAGGTCGGGGACAAGTGGAAGGTGCCCTTGGGCAATACCAGCCTGGCACTGCCCACTAGGGCCTGAGCTGGCAAGGCCTACAGGGGTTGAGGCCAGACTGAGAGAATGTGATTGGTGGGGGGATAGAGGCAGGGGGCCCCCTGCCACTTTGCAGTGTGATCAGTGGGGGGGAGGAGGGAGGGAGAGTGAGGCATGATTCATGGGGCTAGTTCAGTCTGGGCAGGGGGGAGCCACAGGGGTGAATCGGTCCGGGCGAGTGTTCGCAATAGTCTGCAAGCCCCAGCGATTGCTTTATGGCATGGATGCTGGCTGAGCAGAGCAGAGGTTGAGTGACATGTCTCTGCTGTTCTGAGCCCAGAGACCTGCCTGTGTGCAGTGGTGCCTTCTGCTGTTCTTATTGAGCTTTCCAGTGATTGAAGCCCTGCCTCCTCCCCTACATGCGAGAAACAGGTGTTGAGGTTAATTTGCTGTAAAGTATATAAGATCGCAGATCTGGACTCACCCAAAAAACGGATCAGAAACTCTCCAGTTTTCAAGCTTATTCCAGACTTTGAATTCTTTTCATAAGATCACCCAGCAGGCTTATGGTTTGTGGATTCTTCCTTAGAATATCCCCAGATAATTTTCAGAGGTGGTTTTCACTTCACCTTTAGCAGTACTTTCTGTCAGGATTTCGAACCAACCCCTTTCAGTTTCCTCTGCCTCGATTGACTGTTTCTTCTCACTGTCAATTGCTTTAACTTTCAAGTGCCAGCTTCTTAATAGAATTACTTTAAAACTTTCAGTTGCCTCTGAAAGCTCCTCCCAACAATAAACCTAGCTTAATAGACTGTCTTCTTTAACTCAAAGCTCGTGTCTTTTTCTTCCTTGATTTCTTCTGGAACATACATTTTTCTCTATTCATTTAGCTTCAGGATTTTGAAGTCTACTTTCTGTCACCATTTTCTGGATCTGTTGACCTGGCTTATTTAGATTCAGTTTATTCCATTGTTACAGTCTTTCTCAGAACTGACAGAGACCTTTCCCCCCAGCTTCCTCATAGCCTTCAAAAAACATTTTTGTTACACTTAAGAACAGAAAGTCTCCTGCCTCATCCTTTCTCTCTGATTTCTAAACTTGTTGCTGGGGCTGGTAACATTGGATTTCAGCAGGAACTGAAGTTAGCCCCTAAACAGCCAAACATTTTTTCAACATGAAATTTATCCACATTTCCCCTCCAGGCACCAAGATATTAAATTAAACCTCCTTAAAATTATATTTTGCTTCTAATGTTTTACCCTTCCAAATTTAAATCCTTAAATCTATCTTTGGGTTTCTTAACGGTATCTGTAAATAAATGACTATAACAGTGCACAAAGATTGCTTGCAATTCTATCCTATGTCACCTGGTTTTGTATTAGAAATGATGATCGGTTAGAATATTCTACACCTGCGGCTAAAGAATCCCAGTTGGTATTTTCCATTTGTGCTTGCTTTTCCCCCATTTCCTACTGGTTTCATGCGTAGATAATAAAGGACTGGTATATGGACTAGCAGCAAACCTTCACTACTGTCTTTCAGAATCACACTTTAGTTTCTTCTTTGTGCCTGTCTTGCAGCCTCTGCCTTTCTCATTTCTGTGAACATGAAGTGGAAGCTAACAGACCAACTCTGAAACATGTATTTTTCATCCTATTTTTATCTGTTGACTAGAAAGTTTTGTTTTCAAAAACAAGCAAATTGAATTTTAAAAAATTCAAAGCTGTGATGAAGGGTCGTCTAGATTCAAAATGTTTCCTCTATTCTCCACAGATGCTCTGTCAGACCTGCTGAGATTTTCCAAAATTTTTTGAGCTTCTGCCCAAATTGTGGAAGTGAAGTGGGAAAATTCATCTGCTTGGTTTAGCCTACAGTTGTGATCTGATGTCTCATCATGCTACTGTTAGGTTTGTTTTGTTAATTGGCTATTTGACAACCTTTTGTAATTGTTGTTTATATTTTTGTCAGGCTATGCAACTCGAGGAGCTGTTGGCAGTGCGACATTCAGTTTTTGTTGTGGGTGTTGCTGGAACTGGCAAAAGCCAGGTAAGTGAAAGCACTCCAGTTGCACCACAGACTAAAGCTACAGGAATGTATTTATTGTGTGTGCAGTCAGCAAGCCAAGCAATAATATCCTTGTCAGTGGATAGATAAATTTCTTTAATCCAGCCTTCAAGTTTAGTCAGGAAATACTACTAGACAATGTGAGTCATTGTTTGGACACAACCACAGCTGTAGCCTGGATAGTCTTCATGACCCCAGGATGTTGGATGGCTATATAGAGACTTAGGCAAGTCTGGAAAAGTTTGAGGGCCCACTGTCATCACGGGAGATCAAAGCTATGCGGACAAGCTCTAGGGTCTATGATGTGAAAGTGATTTCCGTTGGATGTTTTTCCCTGCCAATCCTCCTGTTATATGTCCTCAGCTGTAATGTTTTTAACTATATGGAGTAGCGTGAGGGAAAGCTGATGGGTTGAGGAGGCCATTGAATAAGGACAAGTTTGGAACTGGGTTGGAATAGGCCGTCTGTAGTAGCTTGCGTATTGCATTTACCCTCCTGAAGGCCAATCAGAGATGTCCTGTGCTAGCTGTTGGAAAATTGGGTAGGACTTGGGAATGGATTGCCGTGTAATGAACTATCCCTTTGCAAATCAGGAGAGTAATCACATTTTTACTTAATAGAGTGAATGTTCCAGACTTTTTGGGATCATAAATAAGAGAAAGATCATGCTGTGAGATCTATTTTGCAAGTTTTTCACCATCTACATTAACCTCTTGGTGGCTCTAGCCTATGTGGAGGCTATTAAAGTCTCCAGCATTGACAGCTGGAGCTGGTAGGATTGGGAAAACCCATTTGCCCCAAAAAGTGCTAAGAAGCTTGCAGACTTTTGCTATCCAGAAGGCAACAACCTTTATGATATCATAGTATTCAATGAGGAACAGATGGACTGTGCTGACATTGGTTGCTTGGACAACTGTGTCACAGCCGTTCTTATGGTGTGCAATATGTCATATCAAGTCAAAACCATTTATCCCAGTGTTGGGCAACCTAGACTAGTGAGTGGGCAGCATGAGTGGCCCTCCATCATGTCAGTGGCCACAAGATTGAAGTGTGGTATGTTCACTAACCATGACTCCACAAATGAGATTCATGCTGAATATTTCAAAATGAGTTAGAGAAAATACATAATCCCTCATTTCAATACAATTTCAAATGGTAGAAACAAAGGGTATACTTAGGTTTTGATTGGACACAGAGGGAGTGTAGGGCTCACACAGTCAATATTGTGTGGAATCAGCATGCACCTCACTTCATGTACCCTTGCTTTACATGCGAGTCATTTTAAATATGCCAGTAAGAAAAGAACTATGTGGACAGAAATGAGCGGAATTTGGCAGCCCTGCGCCAAAGGTCAACAAAATGTCTGGGCTGCACTCAAAACCCAGGTGGGCCGCATGCGACCCTCTTGCCACAGGTTGCCCACCATTTGTCTATCCCGTACCTCCCAGCTTCACCTGATGGGACATGTGTTTCTTAAATGCAGACCACATCAATGATTTTATTGGGCAAGGGTGCTGACTAGGTATCTTGGCTGTAGATTATCCTTCAAAATTTAATTCAGTATGCAAGCTGAGGGTCCAATGGTTCAGGAGCCACATGATTTCACATTATTGGTGGTAGTTGGTTTTGTGATACCAGGGAGGATGGTGGTGTAGTGGTAATGTCATCAGACTAGTAATTCAGAGACTCAGCCCCTAGGGACAAAGGTTCACAACCTACCAGACCATCTGGTAGAATTTAAATTCAATTAATAATCTGGATTTGAAAACCTAGTCTTAGTAATGTTGACCAATTATTGTAAAAACCCATCTGATTTAATAATGCCCTTAAAGGAAAGAAATCTGCAATCCTTACCTGAACTTCTGTCCTTTGTGTGACTCCTAACTGTCCTCTGACAAGCCACTCAATTGAAGGAATGGGCAACAAATGCTGGCCTTGCCAGTGAAACCCACATCTCACACAAAAATAAATATAAATAAAAATGCGGAGCTCTTGAATTCGCTTAAATAATAGGATCATTGGCTTCCGCAGTGTAGGCCAGGTGCCAATGGGTGGCAAGAATGCTGATCCATTGCCACCCAAATCAAAATGTGGTCCCTTAATACATGAATCACTCTTTGCTTGTTTTTAGTTTATGTAGTAACCATAGGCTAGGCAATAGCTTCCATAGTAACTAAATGGAGCCCTCTGAACCCTCTGCTGAATTTTGTCTTCAGTGATGTGAGCCATTGATTGGGATGCGTCACAGCTGAAGTCCAGGCTCCCTGCAAGGCATCACTTGTGCCAATTTGCTGCACAAATGCCTTGGCCAGTGTGGAAATGGTTGAGGAGTGCCCACTGTTGGAGTGGCAAGTTGAAGCCAGGTGGGCAGACCTTGAAATCTATGATGAGGGAGTGTTTTTTAAGGATGGCATATTGGATGATTATTTGTATGATGGATTTTTAAAAGACAAAATCTAAAAACATATGCTTCAGTGATTTTTCTTAAACATCTTCTACAATGGAATGTTAGGACAGGAGTTCATATTTAATTTGTCAAAAATGCGCTGTTCACCGTGAGATGAGATGCTAATCTGAAACAAAACTGTTCCACAGGAGAGTAGGAAAAATGATGGAGGAGTGAATCCAGATTACTTTTATACAGATCTCATTGGATGGACCAAGACTAAAAGATGATAGGAAGAGACCATGAAAGGATCAGAAAATAAAATTAATTTAAAAAGGAAATAATTTTTAAAAAATTTTGTTCAATAAACAATATGACGACAATCATAAGTGGATCCATCCTTAATTATAGAAAAGCTCATAACTATCAATTGTGTGATGATAGTAGTGCATCTATAGTATAATAGTAGATATATATTGTTTTTTATGTTCAAGGGGAATGTTTAAAAAATTCAGCTTTATTCTACTGGCTGTTGGTATGTCTGGAGGAATGCAACTCAGATTTTGGGAGAGCAGAATAATTATTAATTTCAACCTTGCAAGTATTTATTTCAAGTATAGCTAATGGAATTTTGTTTACTTGCATTCCCCTGGGATTTCTGATTAGAGAGGTTGACAAGGTCATGTGATGATGTGGTTAATGTTTAGAGCTGTGCCTAAAGCAATGAGAGAAGAGCTTTTGCAGAGAGTAATTAGTTGTAGCTGAAGCTTGGTTGAAGTTAGAAGGATTTTAGAGGCTTTACATCTCTTTCTGAAATCTCCAAGAAAAGTTAAAGCAAGTATGCCTGCGTTTGCTAACAATTTTTTTAAAGAATGAGTTTGAATGGGGCTTATTTGGATCTGGAAAGATCATGAGCTAGAGAGTAAAATTATTTACTTTCATTTTTAAAATATTGTTCAACTGTTAATGGTTAAGCTGATTCATTTGTTAGAGTTATATTTAAACTGTGTTATTAAATGAAGTGTGTTTCACTATAAAAGATTCCTACTTTGTCAGTGGAATTATTGCTGGAAAGAAATATCCTATCCTCACATTATGCCAAGAAGGAAAAATTGTTGGGGTCTAGCTTTGCTTCTTAATGTAATTAGAGGTTCTGGCCAGCAGCTAGCACTTGTCATGATGCAAAGATCTCATATAGCCTAATATTTCTTTTTAAACAGTGCAGTTACTTGTAAACTGAGAGCTGACACTTCTGGTAAATCTGTGATGAAACAGTTGGATGCATTCAAGAAGCAAATAGGGAGAATACAGGGCCAACATACTCAAATGTAGATAAAGGGTGGGACCAACACATCTAGTGAAACCTGGATATCAAGGGATACATTGCATTGAATAAAGAGATGGCAGACATTGAGGGCTCAAAACAGCAGAACCCCTGAGGGAATATTGAATGTCTAAGAAGGAATTTAAAAAGAATATTAGAAGAGCAAAATGGGGACATGAAAGAATACTGGCAGGTATTCAGTAGCCAGAGGTACAGACAGGAGGTTGTGTGGTCGTGGCAGAGACTCCCGGATGGTTTGTTGCCTCCCTGGTGCCAGGGTCAGAGATGTCTCTGATTGCGTGCACAGCATTCTGAAGTGGGAGCGTCATCAGTCAGATGTCATGGTACACATCGGTACCAATGACATACATAGGAAGGAAGAGTGAGGAGGTCCTGAAGCGTGAGTGTAGAGAGCTTGGTAGGAAGTTAAAAAGCAGGACCCTGAGGGTAGTAATCTCAGGATTGCTACCTATGCCACATGCCAGTGAGGGTAAGAGTAGGATGCTTGATGGGAGAACACGTGGCTGTGGAACTGGTGTAGGGGGCAGGGTTTCAGATTTCTAGATCATTGGGACCTCTTCTGGGGCAGATGGGACCTGTACAAGAGAGACAGGTTACACCTGAATTACAAGGGGACCAATATACTGCAGGGAGGTTTGCTAGTGTTATTGGGGAGGGTTTAAACTAGATTTGCAGGGGGATGGGAACCAGAGTGCCAGAGCAGATAGTGGAAAGGGGGTGAAAATAACTGATGTTAATAGTTCATGCAAAATCACAATTAGAAGGGTTGTGTGTGGTGGTAATAATCTTCTGAAGTGTGTCAGTTTCAATGCCAGGAGTATTGTGGGGAAGGCAAATGAGCTGAGGGCATGGATTGACACATGGAATTATGACATTATAGCCATTAGTGAAACTTGGCTACAGGAGTGGCAGGACTGGCAGCTTCAATGTTCCAGGGTTCTGATATTTCAGACGTGATAGAGGCAGAGAGATGAAGGATTGGGGGGTTGGCATTGCTAGTCAAGGAAAATGTTACAGCAGTGTTCAGGCAGGACAGATTAGAGGGCTTGTCTACCGAGGCCATATAGGTAGAGCTGAGAAACAGGTAAGGTATGACCACATTAATGGGGTTGTATTATAGACCACCCAATAGTCAGCAAGAATTGGAGAAGCAAATCTGCAGAGAGATAGCGGACAGCTGCAGGAAACATAAGGTTGTGATAGTAGAGGATTTTAATTTTCCACATATAGATTGGCACTCCCATACTGGTAAAGGCCTAGATGGGTTAGAGTTTGTAAAAGGTGTTCAGGAAAATTTTCTAAATCAATATGTAGAGGTGCCAATTAGAGAGGATGCAATATTAGATCTCCTAATAGGAAATGAGTTAGGACAAGTGACAGAAGTGTGTGTAGGGGAACACTTTAGTTCCAGTGATCATAACACCATTAGTATAAACTTGATCATGGATAAAGATAGATCTGGTCCTCGGGTTGAGGTTCTAAACTGGAAAAAGGCCAAATTTGAAGAAATGAGAAAGGATCTCAAAAGCATGGATTGGGACAGGCTGTTCTCTGGCAAGGATGCGATTGGTAAGGGGGAGGCCTTCAAAGGAGAAATTTTGAGTTTGCAGAGTTTGTATGTTGCTGTCAGGATTAAAGGCAAAGTGAATAAGAATAAGGAACCTTGGCTCTTGAGGGATATTGGAACTCTGATAAAAATGAAGAGTGAGATGTTTGATATGTATAACAACAGGGAGCAAACAAGATGCTCGAGGAGTATAAAAAGTGCAAGAAACTACTTAAGAAAGAAATCAGGAGCGTTAAAAGAAGACATGAGGTTGCTTTGGCAGTCATGGTGAAGGATAATCCTAAGAGCTTCTACAGGCATATTAAGAGCAAAAGGATAGTAAGGGATAAAATTGGTCTTCTTGAAGATTAGAATTGTCGGCTATGTATGGAACCAGAAGAAATGGGGGAGATATTAAATGGGTTTTTTGCATCCGTATTTACTAAGGAAACTGGCATGGAGTCTATGAAAATAAGGCAAACAAGTAGGGAGGTCATGGAACATATACAGATCAAAGGGGAGGAGGTGCTTGCTGTCTTGAGGCAATTCAGAGTAGATAAATCCCGAGGACCGGACACGGTATTCCCTCGGACCTTGAAGGAGACTAGTGTTGAAATTGCAGGGGCCCTGTCAGATATATTTAAAATGTTGGTAACCACGGGTGAGGTGCCAGATGATAGCTGATATTGCTCCGTTGCTTAAAAAAGGACCAAAAAGTAATCCAGGAAATTATAGGCCGATAAATTTGACGTCAGTAGTAGGTAAATTATTGGAAGGAGCACTAAGAGGTAGGATCTATAAATATTTGGGTGGACAGGGACTTATTAGAGAGAGTCAACATGGCTTTGTGTGTAGTAGGTCGTGTTTAACCAATCTATTAGAGTTTTTCAAGGAGGTTACCAGGAAAGCGGATGAAGGGAAGGCAGTGGATGTTGTCTACATGGACTTCAGTAAGGCCTTTGACAAGGTCTCGTATGAGAGGTTAGTTAGGACGGTTCAGTCGCTAGGTATACATGGAGAGGCAGTAAATTGCATTAGACATTGGCTCAATGGAAGAAGCCAGAGAGTGGTAGTGGAGGATTGCTTCTCTGAGTGGAGGCCTGTGACTAGTGGTGTGTCACAGGGATCAGTGCTGGGTCCATTGTTTTTTGTCATCTATATCAATGGTCTGGATGACAATGTGGTAAATTGGATCAGCAAATTTGCTGATGATACAAAGATTGGAGGTGTAGTGGACAGTGAGGAAGGTTTTCAAAGCTTGCAGAGGGATTTGGACCAGCTAGAAAAATGGGCTGAAAAATGGCAGATGGGAGTTTAATGCAGACAAGTATGAGGTATTGCACTTTGAAAGGACAAACCAAGATAGAACATACAAGGTAAATAGTAGGACACTGAAGAGTGCAGTAGAACAGAGGGATGTGGGAATACAGATGATTAATTCCCTAAAATTGGCGTCACAGGTAGATAGGGTCGTAAAGAGTGCTTTTGGTACGTTGGCCTTTATAAATCAAAGTATTGAGTATAAGAGTTGGAATGTTATGGTGAGGTTGTATAAGACATTGGTGAGGCTGAATTTAGAGTATCGTGTGCAGTTTTGGTCACCTAATTACAGGAAAGATATTAATAAGGTCGAAAGAGTGCAGAGAGAGTTTACAAGGATGCTGCCGGGACTTGAGAAACTGAGTTACAGAGAAAGGTTGAATAGGTTAGGACTTTATTCCCTGGAGTGTAGAGAATGAGGGGAGATTTGATAGAGGTGTATAAAATTATGATGGATATAGATAGAGTGAATGCAAGCAGGCTTTTTCCACTGAGGCTAGGGGAGAAAAAAACTAGAGGACATGGGTTAAGGGTGAAGGAGGAAAAGGTTAAAGGGAATATTAGGGGGGGCTTCTTCACACAGAGTGGTAGGAGTGTGGAATGAGCTGCCAGATGAAGTGGTAAATGTGGGCTCACCTTTAACATTTAAGAAAAACTTGGACAGGTACATGGATGAGAGGTGTGTGGAGGGATATGGTCCAGGTGCAGGTCAATAGGACTAGGCAGAAAAATGGTTCAGCACAGCCAAGAGAGGCTGTGCTGTAATGTTCTATGGTTCTCTGGTAGAATAAAGAAAAATCTAAAGTTGTTTTACAAGTACAGTAAGGGTAAAAGCATAACTGGAGAAAGAGTAGAGCCTATTAAGGACCACAGTAGTAATTTATGTGTGGAGCTGGAGGACATGGGCAGTGTTCTAAATGAATATTTTGTGTCCGTGTTCACTTGTGAGAGAGACATTATGAGAATAGAAATTGGGGAGAAGGATTGTGTACAATTAAATAAATTAACATAGATAGAGAGGAGGTTCTGAATTATCTGGCAGGCTTAAAAGTAGATAAATCTCCATGGCCGGATAAAATATTTCCCAGACTGTTAAGTGAGCAAGGGGCACAGGCAATAATTTTCAATTCCTTACTGACCACAGGAGAAGTGCTGGAAAACTGGAAGATAGTCAATATGGTACCATTATTCAAGAAGGCAGGAAGGGATAAATCAGGAAACCTCATCAGTGGGGGAACAATTGGAAGCAATTCTGAGAACAGTTTGCATGGTTTTCTTAAGGGAAGGTCACATCTGAATTGAATTCTTCAAAGAAGGAGCCAGGTGTGTAGATGAGAGCAATGCATTTGACATAGTCTTGGACTTAAGCAAGGCTTTTGATAAAGAAGAGCCCATGGGATCTGGCTCTGACATCCATCATTATGAAGTGCTTCGAAAAGCTAGTCATGGCACGAATCAGTTCCAGCCTCCCGGACCATGTGGATCCACTACAGTTTGCTTACCATCACAACAGGTCCACAGCAGACACCATCTCCCTGGCCCTGCGCTCAATCCTAGAACATCCAGATAACAAAGCCATCTATGTCAGACTCCTATATATTGACTTCAGCTCAGCCTTCAACACCATTATTCCCATGAAACTCATCTCCAAACTCTGTGACCTGGGCCTCAGCTCCTTCCTCTGGATTCAACTGGATCCTGAACTTCCAAACTCACGGACTGCAATCAGTAAGATTAGGCAACAACATCTCCTCCATGATCATCCTCAACACCGATGCCCCACAAGGCTGTGTTCTCAGCCTCCACTAAACTCTTATACACCCATGACTGTGTGGCCAAATTCCCCTCCAATTCAATTTTCAATAATACACATAGGAGAGAGGGACGTAGGAAGGCAGAGTAGGGCAGATGTACGCAGGCAATTTAGGGAGTTGGGGTCCAAACTGAAGAGCAGGACCTCCAGGGTGGCATTCTCTGGGCTGCTGCCTAGTACCAGCAGGGCTAGGAATAATGAGATCATGCAGCTGAATGCATGGCTTAGGGATTGGTGCAAGGTAGAGGGCTTTACTTTTGTAGATCACTGGGAAGTATTTGTGAGAGAAGGTCACCTGTACAGGAGGGTTGGGGAAAATTTGAATGGGAGGGGGACAAATGTCTTAGGGAGGTTAGCTGGAGTGTTTAGGCAGGGTTTAAACTAATAGGGAAGGGGTGTGGATGAGACTGATAGCTCGTTAGACACTGGGGTCGGGAGTGAGTTGGGTGATAAGATAGGTTTGGGTGAAAGGAAAATTATCAGGGGGAAGGAGGTTCCGAGTGGGCCTGGAGGGTTGGACTGCGTCTGTTTCAATGCGAGGAGTGTGACGGGTAAAACGGATGAGCTTAGGGCCTTGATGTTCGTGAGGAATTTAGATGTGGTGGCAGTGACGGAGACGTGGTTAAAGGAAGGGCAGGACTGGCAGCTGAATGTTCCTGGGTATAAGTGTTTTAGGTGTGACAGAGGACAGTTGAAGAGAGGTGGTGGGGTGGCGTTGTTAGTAAAGGAGCACATCACAGCAGTGCAGAGGGAGGATAATATGGAGGAGTTAGGGATCGAGTCGCTGTGGGTGGAGTTGAGGAATAAAAAGGGAGAGATTACGATGCTAGGGGTACACTGTAGGCCACCGAACAGCCCAAGGTCAGTGGAGGAAGGTATTTGCAGAGGCATTTTAGATAGGTGCAGAAAGAATAAGGTGGTTGTAGTGGGTGACTTTAATCTTCCTGGAGTGGATTGGAAGGTGCCTAGAGCTGGAGGTACGGATGGGGAGGAGTTTGTAAAATGTGTGTTGGAAGGGTCTTTGGAGCAGTACGTAACTAGCCCGACTAGGGAGGAGGCTATACTGGATTTAGTGTTGGGTAATGAGCCGGGGCAGGTGGTTGAGGTTGCGGTAGGTGAACATGTGGCTAACAGTGACCACAAGTCTGTCTACTTTAGGATAAAAATGGAAAGGGATGAGTGCTGTCCGAAGGGGAGGGTGCTGAACTGGGGGAAAGTGAGCTATAGCCGGATTAGGAGGGAGCTGAAGGACACTGATTGGGAGGGGTTGTTAGCGGGCAAGTCCATGGTTGGTAAGTGGGAGGCTTTCAAGGGCAAACTGATAATGTTGCAGGAAAGGCATGTGCCGGCAAAGAGGAAGGATGGGAAAGGCAGGATTAGAGAGCCGTGGATTACAGGGGGTATTGAAGACTTGGTCAGGAAGAAGAGAGAGGCATATGTTAGGTCGAAACAACTGGGAATGGAGAGTGCACTGGAGGAATATAGAGAGATTAGGAGGGAGCTTAAAAGGGGAGTTAGAAGGGCAAAAAGAGGGCATGAAATGGCTTTGGCTGATAGGATTAAGGAAAATCCAAAGGCATTTTACTCTTATATTAGGAACAAGAGAGTGGTTAGAGGGAAAATTGGTCCTCTTAGGGACAAAGGAGGGGAGCTCTGCATCGAGTCTGAGGGAATGGGGGAGATCCTGAATGAATACTTTGCATCGGTATTCACAAAGGAGAGGGGTTTGGTGTTGTGTAATATCTTGGAGGGAGCTGTAGATCATTTGAAGGAAATATCCATTACGAGGGAGGAAGTGCTAGGGTTTTTAGGTAGCATAAAAATGGATAAAGCTCCAGGGCCTGATGGTATTTATCCCAGGCTGCTTAGGGAGGTGAAAGATGAAATTGCTGGGCCTCTGACGCAAATCTTTGTCTCTTCTTTGGACACAGGTGAGGTCCCAGAGGACTGGAGGGTAGCTAATGTGGTACCGCTGTTTAAAAAGGGCAGTAGGGGTAACCCTGGTAATTATAGACGAGTGAGTTTGACATCGGTGGCAGGAAAATTATTGGAAAAAATTCTTAGGGATAGGATGTATAAGCATTTGGAGTGTTGCGATCTGATTAGGGATACGCAACATGGCTTTGTTCAGGGGAGGTCTTGCCTTATGAATCTGGTAGAAGTTTTTGAGGAGGTGACAAAAACGGTTGACGGTGGACGAGCTGTTGATGTCATCTATATGGATTTCAGTAAGGCGTTTGACAAAGTCCCTCACGGTAGGCTGGTAGAAAAAGTTAAGGCACATGGGATACGAGGACAGGTAGCTAGATGGATTGAAAACTGTCTGGGCAACAGGAGACAGAGAGTAGTAGTGGAAGGGTCCTTTTCTGGCTGGAGGTCAGTCACCAGTGGTGTACCGCAGGGCTCAGTACTGGGACCTCTTTTTGTAATATATATAAACGACTTGGAAGAGGGCGTACGTGGTGTGATCAGCAAGTTTGCAGATGACACCAAGATGGCAGGTTTGGCGGATATTGAGGCGGATTGTCAGGTGACACAGCAAGATATAGATAGGTTGGTATACTGGGCAGATGGACGGCAGATGGAATTTAATCCTGACAAATGCGAGGTGATGCATTTTGGAAGGAATAATGCAGGGAGGAGTTACAGGATAAAAGGTAGACTGATTAAGAGTATAGAAATACAGAAGGACCTGGGAGTGCAAGTGCACAAGTCTCTGAAGGTGTCAACACAGGTAGAGAAGGTTGTGAAGAAAGCTTATGGAATGCTAGCCTTTATAGTAAGGGGTATAGAGTATTAGAGCTGTCATCTAATGCTTCAGTTGTACAGAACGTTGGTTAGACCACATTTGGAGTACTGCATCCAGTTCTGGTCACCTTACTACCGGAAGGACGTGGAGACCCTGGAGAGAGTGCAGAGGAGGTTTACCAGGATGCTGCCTGGTATGGAAGGACTGAGTTGCGAGGAAAGATTGGAAAAACTGGGGCTCTTCTCCTTAGAAAGACGGAGATTAAGGGGGGATCTGATAGGGGTGTATAAAATAATGAAGGGAATAGATAGAGTCAACAGTGGCAGGCTTTTCCCTAGATTGGGGACAACTATTACGAGAGGTCACAATCTAAGGGTGAGGGGGGAGAAGTATAATTTGGATACTAGAGGAAGGTTTTTCACGCAGAGGGTCGTGGGGGTAAGGAATGCGCCACCAAGTAAGGTGGTGGAGGCAGGCACGTTGGACTTGTTTAAGGTTTATTTAGGTAGGCACATGAGTGAAACAGGGATGGAGGGTTATAGAAGACGGTATTAAAAAGGGTCAGAGCCTCGGGACGACACTGGAAATGTAATATTACATGTTAATGTTTTGTCTCTTTTAATCCACAGGTGTCGGTCCACCTTGTTGTCAAACGAGGGGCATGCACACGGTGGGTCATGCGTGGGCTGCTCTTGGAGGTTTTGAGAGTGGCCTAGTACTTCATGTCGTTGTGTGTGCTTAATCCTGGACCAGCAGACGGGCACCACAACAGCTCAGTGACTATCACTGCTAGCTATGCAGATACATGGATTTGGGCCTGTGTCTGTGGGAGTTTGCGCATTCTCCCTGTGGTTGCGTGGGTTTCCTCCGGGTGCTCCCGTTTCCTCCCACACGCCAAAGATGTGCTGTTAGGCTGATTGGTGTACCAAATTGACCCTACACTATTCTCCCCTGAATCTGGCTACATTAGGGGTACCATTCACATACACACGGGGCAGGGTAGGTGTAGGAAAATGCTTTGTTGAAATGGCGGCGCGGGCTCGTTGGGCTGAAGGGCCTGTTTCCCATGCTGGGTTGTTCTTTGTTTTTCGTTCTTCGTTCAAGTTTGCTGACGACACCGTTGTAGTGGGACAGATCTCAAATAATGATGAGACGGAATACAGGAATGAGATAAAGAATCTGGTGAACTGGTGCGGCAACAATAATCTCTCCCACAATGTCAACAAAACGAAGGAGATTGTCATCGACTTCAGGCAGCATAGAGGAGAACATTCCGCTGTCTGCATCAACGGCGACAAAGTAGAAAGAGTCGAGAGCTTCAAGTTTTTAGGTGTCCAGATCACCAACAACCTGTCCTGGTCCCCCCATCCCGACACTATAGTTAAGAAAGCCACCAATGCCTCTATTTTCTCAGAAGACTAAGGAAATTTGGCATATCAGCTATGACTCTTATCAACCTTTACAGATGCATCATAGAAATCATTCTTTCTGATTGTAACATAGTTTAGTATGGCTCCTGCTCTGTCCAAGACTGCAAGGAACTACAAAAGGTTGCGAATGTAGCCCAGTCCATCACGCAAACCAGCCGCCCTTCTATTGACTCTGTCTACACTTCCCGCTGCCTCGGCAAATATCCCACACACCCCAGACATTCTCTCTTCCACCTTCTTCCATCAGGAAAAAGATACAAAAGTCTGAAGTCATGTACCAACCGAATTAAGAGCAGCTTCTTCCCTGCTGCCTTCAGATTTTTGAACGGACCTAAGTTACATTAAATCGATCTTTCTCTACACCCTAGCTGACTCACACTACATTCTGCACTCTCTCGTTTCCTTTCCTATGAACAGTATGCTTTGTCTGTATAGTGCGCAAGAAATAATACTTTTCACTATATATTAATACATGTGACAATAATAAATCAAATCCAAGGAAATTTGGCAAATTGTATCCAGAATTGGCTGAATGGCAGGCAGTAGAGGGTAATGGTTTAGAGTTTTTTTTTGACTGGGAGACTCTGTCCAATGAGGTCCTGCAGGGACCGTTACTGTTTGTGATTTATATAAATGATGCAGACTTAAATGTAGGAGGGCTGATCAGTAAGTTCACAGATGATACGAGAATTGTTGGATAATAAATAGTGAGGAAGATAGTCTTAGATTACAGGAGGATATAGACGGACTGGTGAGAAGGACTGATCAGTGGCAAACGGAACTAAATCCGAATAACTGAGGTGATGCTCTTGGACAGGACAAAAAGGCAAGGGAATATATGATGAACAGCAGGATCCTAGGAAGCACCAAGGATCAGAAGGACCCTGGTGTGCATGTATAGAGCCCTTAATGTAGCAGGACCGGTGGATAAAGTGGCTAAGAAGATATATGGTACATGGTATTTCCTTTATTAGCTGAGGCATAGAGTTTAAGAGCAGGGACCTTATGCTGGAACTGTATAAAACATCGGTGAGACCACAGCTAAAATATTATGTGCAGTTCTGGAATCCACATTACACAGGGTGTGATAGCATTGAAAAGGATGCAGTGGAGATTTATGAGGATGTTGTCTGGGCTGGAAAGTTTTGCTTCAGTAGAATGGACAAGCGTGAACCAGTGGATGTGATGTATCTGGACTTTCAAAAGGCTTTTGACAAGGACTCACACGAGATTCGTTAGCAAAAGTAAAGCTCATGGTTGGGGGTAATGTTTTGACGTAGATAGAGAATTGGTTGGTGGACAGGAAGGAGAGAGTGGGAATAAATGGGGCCCTTTTGAGAGTGACAGACTAGTAAGGTTCTGCAGGGTTTAGTGCTAAGATCCCAGCTGCTTACAATATACATTAATGATTTGAACAAAGGAATTGAATGCAATATCTCCAATTTGCAGGCGACACTAAGCTGAGTGGCGGAATGTGCTGTGAGGAGGATGGTAAGAGGCTGCAAGGTGACTTGGACAGGCTGGCTAAGTGGGCAAATACTTGACAAATGCAATATAATGTGGATAAATGTGAAGTTATCCACTTTGGTGGCAAAAACAAGAAGGAAGATTATCTGAATAGTGGCAGTTTAGGAAAAGAGGAAGTGCAACGTAACCTGGGTGTCATGTGGAACAGTTGCTGAAGGCTGGCATTCACGTACAGCAGATGGTGAGGAAAGCTAATGGCATGCTGACCTTCATAGCAAGAGGATTTGAGTAAAGGAGTAAAACATATCTTGCTGCGGTTATATAGGGCAATGGTGAGGCCATATTGTGAGTATTGTTTGCAGTTTTGGTCTCCTAGTCTGAGAAAGGACATTTCTGCCATTGACAGATCCAGTGAAGGTTTACCAGACTGAATCCTGGAATGGCAGGACTGTCATATGAAGAGAGACTGGATCAACTGGCCTTGCACTCATTGGAATCTAGAAGAATGAGAGGGGACCTCATAGAAACATAACATCCTGATGGGACTGGACAGCTAGTTGCAAGAAGAATGTTCCCGATGTTGGGCAAGGGTCACAGTCTGAGAATAAGGGGTAAGACAGTCAGGACTGAGATGAGGAAGAATTTAATCAATCAGAGAGTTGTAAACCTGTAGAATTCTCACTGCAGAAAGTTGTTGGGGCCAGTTCATTAGGTATGTTCAAGAAGAAGCTGGATGTGGCCCTTGTAGCTAAACTGATCAAGGGGTATGGAGAGAAAGCGGGAGTGGGATACTGAAAGTGCATGATCTACCACGATCATTTAAATGGCGGTGCAGGCTTGAAGGGCCAAATGGACTACTTCCGCACCTATTTTTCTGCAGATTAGTTATGAGAGGAGGTTGATTGGCTGGGTTGATCCTTGGAAGAGAGGAGACTGAGGGTGGTTTGATTGAGATGCATAAAAGTATGATGAGCATGGATAGAGTAGACATAAAGACATTTCTCCCATTGGTGGAGGAATCAGTGACTGGGGCATAGATATAAGATTAGGTCAGGAGGTTTGGAGTGTTTTGTGTTGAAAATCATTTTCAACCTAAGAATGAAAGGAGTCTGGAACTCATTGCCTATATTGCCTGGTGGAGGCAGAGATTCGTCTTTGCAATGCCATTGCATCCAAGGGCCAAGTGCTGGAAAATGGAGTTAAAATAGGTGGTTTGTCTTTGACCACCATGGATGCGATAGGCCAAGGTACCTTTTTCTGTACACCTCTATGAAAAGGAGAAGTTG
Source organism: Carcharhinus amblyrhynchos (assembly GCF_965287045.1). Classification (NCBI taxonomy): domain Eukaryota; kingdom Metazoa; phylum Chordata; class Chondrichthyes; order Carcharhiniformes; family Carcharhinidae; genus Carcharhinus; species Carcharhinus amblyrhynchos. Next base: position 45,169,630 of record NC_137334.1, read on the forward strand.
GGGGAATGATACCTGGTAAATTGCTCTTTTGGAGAGTTGGTGCAGACATGACCAGCCAAGTAGCCTCTTTCTGTTTTGTAGATATTCTATGAATTGGTGAAGTCAACACCCAAGGATCTATAGGAATGTATTCTGTACCTACAAGCATACAAATGACTGAATTTGTCTAATGTCTACAGATATTAAGAACTCTTCACAGGACTTATGCCAATATGAAGTTAAAGCCAATGTGGTGTGACATAAACCCCAAGGCCGTAACCACAGATGAACTTTTTGGATTTTTGCATCCTGCTACACGTGAATGGAAGGATGGTAAGTAAAATCAAATAGTAAAATAAAACTTTTGGATATAATATATGTACTGGTGATTTTCTTTCCTAAATTATCACTGGATGAACATTACTTCCATTTACGTAGTTATTCAATGGGTAAAAATATTTCAGCTTCTCAAGTCTATATCCTAGTCTTTATTGCGCATCTATCAAAACAATAGAGTTTGCAGTTGATTGAATAAGGTGCTGACGAGACCAGATGGATTCCACTCACAAAATAATGCTGGAGAGGAAAGCTGGAAGAAAATTTAATTTGAGACCTTTTTTTATCAGATATTGATTATTTTATTGTTAAGTGCTGAGCCTGAATGATATACTTAAGTTCATGGTGACAGTAATTTGGAATCTATTTTGTCAGCTGCCTTTCAATTTGAGGATGTCTATTCAGGGTCATGTGGTCATATCATGGGCCTTCCTGTGATTGAACTGGCTGATCTTTGACCTGCAGATTTTTGAGCACATGATGCAGTATGTCCCACAAGATAGTGGAATCCAGTGACCAGGATTTGTTCCTTTTTCTTTTTTTATCTGCCACTTCTCTGTATCATCATTAAGGCATTTGGATTCAAAGTGTGATGCAACTTGAAGGACAAGTTGTCATTTTGAATAATTGGTAGTGAGCTCATCCTAGTCATTAATGTGAATGCTGCTGTGTTTCAAGGAGAGCTTCAGAGTGCCTTGGAAGCATTTTATTTGTCTTCTCCTGGAACATTGTCCAATAGAGAGTTGAGAAAATAGGACCTGGTGAGGGAGACATTTTTCGGCCATTCAGATACAGTGTTGATCATAGTTAATTTTGCAGCAGTTTTGCCTGAATGCTTCTGGAGCTGACTTCAAGAAGGACACCAAAGTTTGTTCGGTGTCTTTCCCTTGAATCCAAAAGTGCAGCGGAGACACTTAGGTGTCACTGATGCATGGTCCAGGTCTCACTGCAATACAAGAGTGTGGTGATGACAACTGCTTTTTTGTTAACTTGCTGAGGTCTTTGTTGCCAAACACTTGTATTTTGTAAGAGGCTGGACTGTTATAGCTGAACTGATGTTAGATCTCTTGTCAAAGATGGCCTTTTGAGAGCGGTGGCTGCCAACTATGGAAGTTCTCAATATATTCCTCCAAGATAAATGGGAGGTGGAATGTTTTGCTGACTAGATGTGGATGACATGAGTTTCATTTTGGCAACATTCAAGGATAGGCTGAGTCTCTTGAATGTAGAATTAAAGAGATTGTAAGTAGCTTACAAATCTGATGCAGAATGGGCAATATCACTAGTCATCCCCAAACTAGGTCATATATGTCAATAGTGGATCAATTTAGTTTGACATGGGGATGACTTTAGATTAAAGAGTTTTCCATCTAGGTGTTACTTAATACATATACCAGAAGGTATAGCACCATTGAGTAGATTGAAAATAGTATCGAGGTTATCATACAGCTTTGAAATTGAATCTTGAATTTGAATCTATTTCAGACCTCCCATTCAAGGCAGTTGTATTTTTATCAACATCAATCAGTTGTAGGATTGGGATGAAGTTTCTTGGACATCCAAATCTTTGGACCACAATTCTTAGAGCCTGCTGAGTCAAATACTTTCGTAGGATTGATGAATGCAATGAAAAGACCCTGGTGTTATTCTTGACATTTTTCTTGGATTTGTCTGGCAACAAAGATCATGTCAGAGGTTCCTCTGGAAGGTCTGAAACTATACTGTCACTGGGAGAGCTTTCTCAGTCACAGAAAGTAGGAAATTCAGGAAAACACATGTCAGGATTTTCCCTGCTGTGAATTACAGAGTATTACTGCAATAGTCTCTGAGTTAAAATTATTAATTGAGCTAACATCTATGCTTTTTGTGGAAGGGAGTTCACACTTCTTCCACCCTTTCCTAAGTTCTGAATGAAGTAGCTCTGATTTTAAGTTATATTCCTTTGACCTAGACGACTCCTCCATCTAAAACTTTCTCATCATAGAACATAGAAAAACTACAGCACAAACAGGCCCTTCGGCCCACAAGTTGTGCCGAACATCTCTACCTACTAGGCTTACCTATAACCCTCAATCCTACTAAGTCCCATGTACTCATCCAGAAGTCTCTTAAAAGACGCTATTGAATCCGCCACCACCGCTGGCAGCCGATTCCACCCACCCACCACCTATCATCCTGTCAATTTCTTTTGAAATCCTAAAAGTCTTAATCAAATCACTCATAACCTCATCAGTTCCAGTGAATCATAGAATATAATCCTGATTTATGTCATCTCTCCTCATAAAATAACACTGAGCCTTGGTAACATTTGGGTGAATATGCACTACTTTTAAGACCTCTTTTCTCTGGTGCTCCAATTTGTATGCAGTACTTTAGATGTGGTCTAACCAGGGTTTGTAAATCTGTTGCAAAATTTAATCTTTCCTATTTCTAGCCCTCTAGTTTTAAAGGATTTTTTTTAAAATTCATTTTTGTACCTGGTCTGCAACAGTCAAGTGATCTGCGTGCATTGACCCGTAAATCTCTTTGTACTTTCACTATTCCTAGCTTTAAATTACGCGAACCTAACATTTTTTTGTCTAATATGAATGATCTAACATTTGTATTAAAACCCATCTGCCACAGTTTTGTCCACTCATTTAATTTATCAAGATCTCTTTGTAATTACATGCTCTGTCTACATTACTTACTGTGCTAGCAATTATTTGCATAATTGACAAACTTAAATAAATATAAATATTAATTGCAATTGCAAGATTGAAAGTCCATTCCTTTTCTTGAAATTCTCTGTACAAACATTGGAAATATATAAGAATATTAGAAAGAGGATAGGTCCTAGCTAGCTGTATAATTTTGTAAGCCATGGCAGCTTCATCCCCAGCTCTAATTTTGTGCTGGCTAAACATAGCTATTACTAGTCTTACTTGCAAAGTAAACATAATACATTGGTTCAATATGTTTGGTTTTCAGTTACAATACATGCCAATCACCAGTTTTTTTTAATGCTAGCCTTGCAGTGTTTTGTGCGATAAATCTGCTTTTCTTCACTGAGTTTGGAAGCTGTTGATACAAAGCAATCAAATCAATTAAAAGACAAAGTTGAAGGACTTCAGACTCAGAAGCCACTTTTGCCAACTGTTAGCTGTGCACAAACATGTGGTTATATGTTTTAAGATGTAGCTGATGGTTTCTAAGTTATGATACCTGACTTGTGTAATCTTTAGGAAGTTCTACATAACATAAATTGCTTAGAAATCAGCCATTAAAATCATTTTCACTAGTCTGCAGTTCACATTTATGGGACATACATAGCTGTTGCCTTATGTATAAGTTTATTTTTGTAATGCCTAGTTGTAGCTGCTTTTCTGAGAGAAGGACCATGATATCTGATACAAATCCATTAATGTACTTTATCTGAGCTCTCCTATTCCTGCACTAGTATAATTACTAAGATTGGGAAACATAATAAGGGGAGGGATTGGAGCAGTGAATATTTTTTTTCAACTAAAGTGAACACCAGATGATCCGTACATTATTTAGGATTTTGCCTCAAAATGACATTCTTTTTATTTGTCTTTTGGAAATTAGTGACACTGGCAAGACATTTATTACCCATCCCTAGTTGCACTGAGAGAAATAGTCAATTGCTTATTAAGTTATTGCAGTTACTGTGATGATGGTGGGATGTAATGCAGACATTTGGCTTCATATGCATTTTCTGCAAATTGCATTATTCTGCTTTTCAGGATTTTTATTTATGATTTTTATTTCCATAAGAAAAAATTAAAAATTTTTAACAAGCACAAAAGGTATGTAGGCTAGAAATATACATATTTACTGCACAGTAAAAAACAATTTGGCCATTGCACCAATGCTGGTTCACTGAAAGAAGTTCCCATTTATTCTGAACCCTTTGACCTTTTCTAATAATCTGGTAAATGTATATTTTTCAGTTATTTATTCCCGTCCCTTTTAAAAGCAAAATTGAATTCTACTGTCGCCAGTGCCTGGGTGTTCTATGATATAATAATCCTCTATGCAAAATCAATTTTTCTAAACTTGCTGTTTTCTTGTGATAATGTTTAATTTATGATTTCTGGTTTTGAACTCATGGGCTGGTGGATATACATGTTGTTTACAAAAACCTCTATTAGTTTTGAAAATCTTAACTACATATTTTTGTTTTCCTTGTGACATGGGGCCAGTGACATGGCCACATTTGTTATACAAAGAATGATTCACACCATCTGATGTAACGAACATTGATCTTGCATTATAATTGTTTGGATGAGCCTCAGGTTTCAGAAAAAGGGCAGTCATCATATTTGGCCAAGAAAATAAACTTCAGACAGTAAAGAAGATCTGGCAACATAACAGACAGCCACCAGATTCTTAGTTGACACTGAAGTATTGTGAGAGGAATCAGGTAGATCTGTTTGCAATTGTGCCACTGGTGCCCTGTGAGAATGAGAACTGTCAGGAGGTAGACAAAGTAGTGACCACCAATTTTATAGTTCCATACATGGCCAAATAATGTATGAATTAGTTCAAATGTTTTTCAGGTTAGGCAAAGTAAGAGAAGTTAATAAAAATTTCTGAGAAAATACTAAATGAGGCAAATCTGTAACTTGTCATGACTTTGCCTCAAAGAATATTAAACACCTTGCCTCAAAGAATATGAAAGTACCTTAGGTCTTTTTACCTAGATCCAGTAGGTAGCATGTAGCCTTCACGTAAGCAGTTTTAACCCAAATTCTTCCTTAAGTGACACCCCACTAATTTAATCCTCAAAAATTAGTTATGTAGGTGCTTGTTGCGCAGTTTACAGCCTGTGTGAATTTTATGTTGCCACATGTTTTTTACTACAGGCTGTGAAAACAAAAGAAAATTCTCATTCTTTTGAATTCTTTTTTCAAGGATAAATTCATGACATCAGAGAAGTTCTGTAGCAGCATGGCCATAGAACCATCAATTGTGGTACAATGCTAAATGAAATAGATTCAGATCAGATGTAACAGGTCAAAATTTGATTTGATTTATTATTGTCACGTATTAATATACAGTGAAAAGTATTGTTTCTTGCGTGCTATACACACAAAGCATTCCGTAGACAGGGAAGGAAAGGAGAGAGTGCAGAATGTAGTGTTACAGTCATAGCTAGGGTGTAGAGAAAGACCAGCTTAGTGCAAGATAGGTCCATTCAAAAGTCTGACAGCAGCAGGGAAGAAACTGTTCTTGAGTTGGTTGGTTCGTGATCTCAGATTTTTGCATCTTTTTCCTGACAGAAGAAGGTGGAAGAGAGTATTGTCAGTGTTGCATGAGGGCTTTGATTATCCTGGATGCTTTGCCGAGGCAGCAGGCAGGGTAGACAGTGTCAGTGGATGGGAGGCTGGTTTGAGTGATGGACTGAGTTTCATTCACGACCTTTAGTACTTTATTCCAGTCTTGGACTGAGCAGGAGCTGTAATACAATCAGAAAGAATGCTTTCTATGGTGCATCTATAAAAGTTGATGAGGGTTGTAGTGACATGCCAAATTTCCTTAGTCTCCTAGGAAAGTAGAGGCATTGGTGGGCTTTCTTAACTATTGCATCTGCATGGAGGGGTGAGGACAGTTTGTTGGTGATCTGGACAGCTAAAAACTTGAAGCTCTCAATCATTTCTACTTTTCCCCATTGATAAAAGAAGGGGGAGGCAATGGCCTAGTGGTATTATCACTTGATTATTAATCCAGAAACCCAGATAATGTTGTAGGGATCTGGATTCGAATCCTGCCAGGGCAGATGATAGAATTTGAATTCAATAAAAAAACCTGGAATTAACAGTCCGTTGATGACCGTGAAACCATTGTCAATTATTGTAAAAAAAAATCCATCTGGTTCACTAATGTCCTTTAGGGAAGGAAATCTGCTGTCCTTACCTGATCTGGCCTGCATGTGACTCCAGAGCCACAGCAGTGTGGTTGGCTCTCAACTGCCCTCTGAAATGGCCTAGCAAGCTACTCAGTTGTAATAATCACTACAAAGTTTCAACAAAGAAATGAAACTGGACGGACCACCTGGCATCAACCTAGGCACCAGAATAGACAATGGCAAAACAAATCCTGCAAAGTCCTTCTTACTAACGTCTAGGGGCTAGAGCCAAAACTGGGAGAGCTGTCTCACAGACGAGCCAATCAACAGCCTGACATAGTCATTCTCACAGAATCATACCTTACAGATAACACCCCATATACCACCATTATCATCCCTGGATATGTTCTGTTCCATCGGCAAGACAGACGCAGCAGAGGTGGTGGCACAATAATATACAGTTGGGGGGTAGTTGCCCTGGGAGTCCTTAACATGGACTCCGGACCCCATGAAGTCACATGGCTTCAGGTTCAACATGAGCAAGGAAATCTTTTACTGCTCACCATGTACTGTCCTCCTTCAGCTGATGAATCAGTATTTCTCCATGTTAACAACACTTGGCTAAGGGTGGCAAAAGTGCAAAATGTACTCTAGATGGGGGTTTTCAATGTCCATCACCAAGAGTGGCTCGGCAGCAGCACTACCGTTCGAGCTGGTTAGGTCCTAAAGGATATAACTGCTAGACTGGATCTGCAGCAGGTGGTGAAGGAACCAACAAGCGGAAATAACATACTTAATCTTATCCTCACCAATCTGCCAGCTGCAGATGCATCTGTCCATGATAGTATTGGCAAGAATGACCACTGCACAGTCCTTTGGAGACAAAGTCCCACCTTCACATTGAGAATAACCTCCATTGTGTTGTGTGGCGCTATCACCGTGCTAAATGGAACGGACTTTGTACCGATCTAGCAACTCAATTGGGCATCCATGAGGCGCTGTGGGCCATCAACAGCAGTGGAATTGTACTCCAGCACAATCTGCAACCTCATGGCCTGGCATATCCCCAACTCAACCATTACCATCAAGTCAAGGGATCAACTCTGGTTCAGAGGACAGTGCAGGAGGATATGCCAGGAGCAGCACCAGGCCTACCTAAAAATGAAGTGAAACTACCAAACAAGGAATACTTGCATACTAAATAGCAAGTGATAGACAGAGCTAAGTGATCCTACAACCAATGGATCAGATCTATGCTCTGCAGTCCTTCCACATCCAGTCGAAAATGGTGGTGGACAATTAAACAACTCACTGGAGGAGGAGGCTCCACAAATATCCCCATCTCAATGATGGAGGAGCCCAGCACATCTGTGCAAAAGATAAGGCTGAAGTATTCGCAGCAATCTTCAGCCAGAAGTACTGAGTGAATGATCCATCTTGGCCTCCCCTGGTAGTCCCCAGCATCTCAGATGTCAATCTCCAGCCAATTTGATTCACTCCATGTGATAACAAGAAACAGTTGGAGGCACTGGATACTGAAAAGGCAATGGGCCCTGATAACGTTCTGACAATAGTACTGAAGACTTCTGCTTCAGAACTTGCTGCTCTCCTAGCCAAGCTCTTCCAGTACAGTTACAACACTGGCATCAACCCAACAATGTGGAAAATTGCCCAAATATGTCCTATACTCAAAAAGCAGGAATAATCCAACCTGCCCAATTACCACCCAATCAGCCTACTCTCGAACATTACTAAAGTGATGAAAGTGGTCATCAACAGTGCTATCAAGCAGCACCTGCTCAGCAATAACCTGCTCAGTGATACCCAGTTTGGGTTTCGCCAGGGTCACTCAGCTCCTGATCTCATTACAGCCTTTGTTCAAACATGGACAAAAGAGCTGAATTCCAGAGATGAGGTGAGTCACAGCCATTGACATCAAGGCCACATTCGACCGAATGTGGCATCAAGGAGCTCTAGCAGAACTGGAATCAATGGGTATCGGGGGCAAACTCTCCATTGTTTGGAGTCATACCTGGCACATAGGGAGATGGTTGTGCTTGTACAGGGTCAGTCATCTCAGCTTCAGGACATCTCTGCAGAAGACCCTCAGGGTAGTGTCCTAGGTTGGACGATCTTCAGCTGCTTCATCAATGATCTTGCCTCCATTGTATGGTTAGAAGTGGGGATGTTCACTGATGATTGCACAATATTCAGCACCATTTGCGACTCCTCAGACACTGAAGAAGCCCATCTTCAAATGCAACAAGATCTGGACAATATCAGGCTTGGGCTGACAAGCGACAAATAACATTTGCGCCACGCAAATGCCAGACAATGACCATCACCAATAGGAGACACTCAAACCACCACCCCTTGACATTCAATGGTGTAACCATCACCGAATCCCCCACTGTCAACATCCTTGGGGTAACCATTGACCAGAAGCTCAACTGGACTCACCATATAAACACAGTGGTGAAAAGAGCGGGTCAGAGGCTAGGAATACTGCGGTGAGTAACTCACCCCTGGCTCCTCAAAACCTATCCACCATCTACAAGGCAGAAGTCAGGAATGTCTTGGAATACTCCCCACTTGCCTGGATGGGTGCAGCTCCAACAATACTCAAGAAGCTTGACACCATACAGGACAAAACAGCCTGCTTAATTGGCACCACATCTACAAGCATTCAATCCCTCCACCACCAACACTCAGTAGCAGCAGTGTGTACTGTCTACAAGATGCATTGCAGCAATTCACCAAAGATCCTTAGACAACACCTTTCAAACCCACGACCAATTCCGTATAGAAGGACAAGGGCAGCAGATAAATGGGAACACCACCACCTGCAAGTTTCCTTCCAAACCACTCACCATCCTGACTTGGAAATATATTGCTGTTCCTTCACAGTCACTGGGTCAAAATCCTGGAATTTCCTCCCTAACGGCATTATGGGTCAACCCACAGAACATGGACTGCAGTGATTCAAGAAGGCAGCTCACCAGTACCTTCTCAAGGGCAACTAGGGATGGGCAATAAATGCTAACCAGTCAACAGCACCCATGTCCCACAAATGAATAAAAAAATAAAGACTGGGGCACACCTTCCACCATGCTTGCTGAAGTCGACGACTATTTCTTTCGTTTTGTTGACATTGAGGGAGAGATTATGGCCATCAGACCAGTTCACTTGATTCTCTATCTCTTTCCTGTACGATGTCTCATCGTTGTTTGTGATCTGACCCACAACGGTGTCATCAGCAAACTTGAAAATCGAGTTGAAGGGGAATTTGACTGCACAGTCAAAGGTATATAAGTAAGTAAGGAGTATAGTAAGGGGCTGAGGACACAGTCTTGTGCGGCAGCGGTGTTGAGAATAATTGTGGAGGAGATGTTGTTGCCTATCCTCACTGACTGCGGTCTGTGGCTTAGGAAGTCTAGGGTCCAGTTGCAGAAGGAGGAACGGAGCCCCAGACCACGAAGTTTGGAGATGAGTCTCATAGGAATAATGGTGTTGAAGGCTGAGCTGTAGTTTGAATAGGAGTCTGACAGTTCTAGTGTCTTCTTCTAGACTCTTCCACAAGGGAAATCATCCTTTCAGCATCCATCTTGGCAAGTCCCCTCAGAATCTAGTGTGGTTTAATAATATTGCCTCTTAGTTCTTCTAAACAGTAGATGCAGACCCAACCTGTCCACTCTTACCTCATAGGATAACCCTCTCATCTCTGGAATCAGCTGAGTAAACCCTCTGAACTGCTTCTAATGTATTTATGTCCTTTCTTACACAAGGAGACCAAAACTGTGTACGGTATTCTAGATGTAGTTCATCAAGCCTATACAACTGTAGCAAAATATTCCTACCGTTATATATGTAATAAACAACAATATTCCATTTGCCTTCCTAGTCACTTGCTGTGCCTAAATTCTAACTGTAGTAGCTGGCCCCTTTAAGGGGTGTAGATCAGGAGGGTCATGAGGTCAATGGGGATTTCAGTGCAGAGTGTAGAGATCTTGGTACAGAGCGCGGGCTTCTGCAGCAAGAGCGCATCCTAGAGCAGGAAACAATTAACATGAAAGTACACTGACTATTTATCAGCTTGTAAATAAATCATTATAGTTCATTATACTAACTTGTGGTCGCCAATCCTTGCATTCACCACATTGACAACGAGGTAAACCAGAGTGACTCTATTTGGAGCGAGGAATATGAATAAAACACCACTGCAAAACTGAAAGTGAATCGGATAAATCCAAGCCTGAAAATGGGGAGCAGGCATGCTTCTCTTTGGGAAGCTAGAAGTCATGACTACTGAGAACTGGGTACAATTTTTGTTTTTAGAGATAATGGAATAGACGGGGAGGATAATAAAATGTTATTTTGATTATTGCATGTGGGACCCAGATGTGCAACTTGATCCAAAGTTTCAAGTCCCCGGATTCTCCCAACACAAAAGATATTTGCAGCGCTTGCTGCGTTAGCAAAGGGGCATGACTATTCTAAAGCCTCAGTAATACCTTCAAGCTAAAAGCTTAACTCAACAGGAATGACCCCTGGGAGAGACCATTGCAGCCTTTGTAGCAAAGCTAAAGCAGATTGCAGAGCATTAGAACTTTGATGTACACCTAGGATGTAGAGATAGATCAACTTAATGCAAGATAGGCCCATTCAAAAGTCTGACGGCAGCAGGGAAGAAGCTGTTCTTGAGTCAGTTGATAAGTGACCTCAGACTTTGGTACTCTTTCCTGATGGAAGAAGGTATAACAGAGAATGTCCGGGGTGCATGAGATCCTTAATTATGCTGGCTGCTTCGCTGAGGCACCGGGAAGTGTAGACAGAGTCAATGGTTTGGAGGCTGGTTTTTGTGATGGATTGGGCTACATTTATGATCTTTTGTAGTTTCTTGTGCTCTTGGGCAGAGCAGGAGCCATACCAAGCTATGATGCAACCAGAAAGAATGCTTTATATGGTGCATCTGTAAAATTTGGTGTGAGTCATAGCTGACATGCCAAATTTCCTTAGTCTTCTAAGAAAGTAGAGGTGTTTGTGGGCTTACTTAACTATAGTGTCAGCATGGGGGGTCGGGGGGGGGGGGTGGGGGGCAGGACAGGTTGTTGGTGATCTAGACAGTTAAGAACTTGAAGCTGTCAACCCTGTCTACTTCATCCCCGGTGATGTAGACAGGGACATGTTGTTCTTTATGCTTCCTGAAGTCAATGACAGTCTCCTTTGTTTTATTAACGTTGAGGGAGAGATTATTGTTGCCACACCAGTTCTCCATCTCAGTCTTCTGAGAAGGTAGACTCATTGGTGGGCTTACTTAACTATAGTGCTGGCATTGGGGGGACCAGGACAGATTGTTGGTGATCTGAACATCTAAAAACTTGAAGCTTTCAACCCTTTCTACTTTGTCCCCATTGATGTAGACAGGGGCATGTTCTCCTCTATGCTTCCTGAAGTGGATGACAATCTTCTTTGTTTTGACAACATTAAGGAAGAGATTATTGTCATCGCACCAGTTCACCAGATTCCCCATCTCATTCCTGTATTCTGTCTCGTCATTGTTTGAGATCTGTCCCACTACAGTGGTGTTGTCAGCAAACTTGAAAATTTAATTGGAGGGGAATTTGGCTACATAGTCATAGGTGTATGGGGCACTGCTGTTGAGAATGAACATGGGTGAGGTGTTGTTGTCTATCTTCACTGATTGTGATCTGTGAATTAGGAAGTGGCAGAGGGAGGATTTGAGGCCCAGGCCATGGAGTTCGAAGATGAGTTTCGTGGGAATATTGATGTTGAAGGTTGAGCTGTAGTCAATAAATAGGAGTCTGACATCAGTACCTTTGTTATCTAGGTGTTCCAGGGTTGAGTACAGGGCCAGGGAGATGGTGTCTGCTGTGGACCTGTTTCAGTGGTAGGCAAACTGTACTGGATTCAGGTAGCCTGGTAGGCTGGAATTTATTTGTACCATGTCTAGCCTTTTGAAGCACTTCATAATGATGGATGTCAGAACCATCGGATGAGGCACGCTGCTTGGTAGGTACTGGGATGATGGTCATCTTCTTAAATCAGATAGGGACCTCAGATTGTTGTAAAGAGAGGTTGAAGATGACTTGCAAAAAGCCCCGCATGCAGATCCACACAGGATTTGAGTGCTCGTCCAGGTACCCCATCCAGGCCAGTCACTTTCTGTGGATTGACCTTCGAGAAAGTTGCTTTGACATCTGCAATGATGACCCCAGATACAGGTTCATCCAGGGCTTCCAGGATGAACAGCATGTTTTCGCAGATCTCTTGCTCAAAATGGGCATAAAATGCATTGAACTCATCAGGGAGGGATGCGTTGGAGCCGGCGATTTTACATGCCTTCAGCTTGTAGTTTATTACTTCTTGCAGACTGTCGGCAGGAGTCTGTGTGGCTAGCCTGGGACTCTAGCTTGGTCTTTTGGCATCTTTGATGGATTTTCTTAGATCATATTTGGCTGTCTTGTATAGGTCAGGGTCACCTGACTTGAATGCCTCAGACCATTTTCAGTTATACAGTGCTGGGAAGATCGCAAGGTGAGAAATCGGGCGCAAAACAGATTTCTCAGCTCTCTCACGATATTACCGGCTACACCCACCAATCTACCAGTACTGCTTTCAGTGATAGTGAATTCAGCAGCCCCACCACTCCCTGGGTGAAAAAAGATTTTAATTAAACAGTGTTGATGCAGGAAGGATGTCCCCAGTGGTACAGGTGTCCAGAATCAGGGATCGTTGTCTAAGGATATAGGATAAACTTTTAGGACTGGGGTGAAAAAAAAATTTCCCCCAGTCCTAAAAGTTTACCTTGTATCCTTAGACAATGACCTCTGCTTCTGGACACCCGCACCATCAGGACCATCCTTCCTGCTTCTACACTGTTTAATCCTGTTAGAATTTTATGTTTCTATGCAATTCCCCACAGTTCTTAAGAACTTTAGTGAAATCAATTCCCTAACTGACTCAACCTGTCCTCATGTATCAGTTCCACCATCCCAGGAATCAGTCTGGTAGTAGAGTGGCACCAGAGTGCAGTGATCAAGCTCAAGCAATGAGTTGAATGCAGGAGCGGGAAGAATCGCTAAATACCAAAGATTTAAGCATCCAAAGAGTAACATAGAGTCGTTCTTATGTCAGGGAATCCACTCCTGTGAAGTGTGTACATTTTGAGAAGCAGTGTGCTTCGGGTGTGGGAGAAAAGGTCATCTGACCACAAGTGTGAAAACAAGTAGGGTCAGCACAATACAAGCAGAGTAAATAATCCAGCCCTGTGCATCATATGGAGGATTGTCCAGCAGAAGAGCAAAATGTTACGTTACTAAACAATGTGGAAGTGGGCAAAGTAGCCCAAGGTAGTGTTGATTGTGAACAGCTGGTCCCTAAGATGGAGGTCGGCACGGGGTCGTCAGCTCCTGTTGTGAGTGAGTGGACCTACCAGTATCTAAAAGGAGTTCAACCCATGAAGTTGATGAACACTGCAGCAAAACCAGCTACATATACCAAAGGAGTTAATAGAAACAACTTCAACACCCTGTGTGTTACAGACAACAGTTGGCACGGCTGCAGCTGGTGGTGTTGTCTGGCCGAGGACCCTGCTTAATGGAGCGTGATTAAATCCAGGAGGTTAACTCGAACCGATTGGAGATCTTTAAAATAAAATAAGTCACATGCACAAGATTAGGAAGTACCAAGATGAACTTGGAAAGATTAAAGAATTGCAAGCTGGGTTCCATGTAGACTTGGAAGCCACACCAAGATTTTGTATCAAAAGCCTGTGCTTTACGCATTTGTAGAAAAGAAAAGATGGGCTAAAATGACTAGAAGAGTTTGCCGTCATCAGGCCTGTACAGTTTGCAGAGTGGGCAGCAGTATTGTGCCAATACTTAATCCAGATAAGACCATCTGTGTCTGCGAGGACTATTAGCAGATAAACGTTGCTGTGAAACTAAATAGGTATCTTATTCCAAAAATAGCAGATCTGTACATGAAGTTGACTGGGAGTCTGTTATATATAAGATTGGTCATGAACATGCTTATCAACAGTTAGAACTAAGCAGCACATCTAGACTTATGTCACCCATAAATACAAATGCCATAAAAGGGGGAGGTGATGGGCCGCTAGACTATTATTTTCGCTAGACTATTAATCCAGAACCTCAACTAATGTTCTGGGGACCGAGGTTCGAATCCCGCATGGCAGATAGTGAATGTGAATTCAATTTTTTAAAAACCTGAATTAAGAATCTACTCATGACCATGAAGCCATTGTTTATTGTCAGAAAAACCTATCTGGCTGGGAAGGAGATCTGCCATCCATACCTAGTGTTAGCACGAGTGGGCGAAACAACCACTACGGACTCATGGTGAAGTTCAATAACAGCACAGCTTTATTTTCTTTACATCGACGGAGAAGCACAATCAGGACATACAATCGGACTGTCCCGAAAGTGGTCTGAAGACTCCCCCACAAGGGGCTACAGTTGTAGCTGAACTTTGCGTTTCAAATGCTAAGCCTTTATTTACAGTATTTGACTTCAGTCATCCTGTTTCGATGTTTTCAAATGTTGGAGCAATTGTTTTAAGTGTGTGTTAATCATTTTTGTCTGGTTGGTTATCAATGGTCTGGAATCTCTGGGGTTGAACCATGTGTGTTATTGATCTTGAGGGGTCAGGGACGTTTCCTTAACTGTGTCAATTTTAGGTGTCTCCGTGGGTTGTTTAGAAGTGCTGATTTTGATGGGGTGGGGATGTGTTCTTTAATTTAGTTCCTGTAGGTGCCATCCTGTCCAATTTCCCTTATGCGCTAGCCCTCATTTGCATTCTAAAAGCATGCTCTTGCCTACTGATCAGTGTCTGTTACTTTGTGATTTTAGTGGAGGGCTCTGAGGATAGCTTTAGTTTGCTTCCATTTTGTGTGCCCAATTTCATAAAATTTGTTGTCCAATAACACTAGTTTGGCCTACATGTGACTCCGGAGCCACAGCAATGTGGTTGACTCTCAACTGCCCTTCAAGGGCAACTAGGGATGGGTAATAAATGCTGGTCAGCCAGTGATGCCCATGTCCCACAAATGAATGAAAAAAAATACACATGAAGGCCTGTATCAATGTAAAAGTCTACTGTTTGGAGTTTCATCAGATTGTGCCATCTATCAGTGAACTATGGAGAGTTTGCTGTAGGGTTTGTCCAGTGTTGTAGTTTATTTGGATGATATCCTAATAACAGGGTCCACTGAGGAGGAACATTTGGCAAATCTGGACAATGTTTTGCAGAGATTCCAGAAATGTACCTAAAAAGAGAAGATTGCACCTTCCAACAGCTGAAATAGTTTACCTTGGTTATTGGGCTGATACCCAGAAATTACATCAGTGGAGGACAAAGTGAAAGCAATTAAAGAGGCACTGGCCCCTAGGAATACCTCAGAACTCAGATCCTTTCTTGGGATTGTCAACTATTATTATGGACAGTTCCTCCCAAATCTATCACTTTTACTACTACCGTCGCACATAGTGTTCAAGAAGTGCCAGAGATGGTGTTGGAAAACATCACAAAAAGAGACTGTTAACCAAGTTAAGCAGGCATTTCAGTCAGTATACCTATTCGCACATTTCGACTCCTCTAAAAAGGTAATATTTACATGTGATGCATCACCATATGGAATTAGGGCTGTGTTATTCCCCACAATGGATGACAGGTCTGAGAGACCTATCGGATATGTATCAAGAATCCTATCAGATGCGGTAAAAGGATACTCCCAAATAGATAAAGAAGACCTTGCGGTTATCATTGGCAGCAAGAAGTTTTATTAATATATTTACAGGGGCGGCATGGTAGCACAGTGGTTAGCACTGCTGTTTCACAGCTCCAGGGTCCTGGGTTTGATTCCCGGCTCGGGTCACTGTATGTGTGGAGTTTGCACATTCTCCTGGTGTCTGTGTGGGTTTCCTCCAGGTGCTCTGGTTTCCTCCCACAGTCAAAAGATGTGTGGGTTAGGTTGATTGGCCGTACTAAGAAATTGCCCCTTAGTGTCCAGGGATGTGTAGGTTAGAGGGATTAGTGAGTATAATATGTAGGGGTATGAGGGTAGGGCCTGGGTGGAATTGTGTTCGGTGTAGACTCGATGGGCCGAAGTGCCTCTTTCTGCACTGTTGGGTTCTATGTTCTACGGAACATTTTACGATCATTACTGACTATAAGCATTTTTAGGGCTTTTCAAGGAGGACAAGGCATTTCACCAACTGCTTTTGCTAGAGTACAGCAATGGGCACTGTTCTTGCCAGCTTACAAATATACCTTAAGTCATCTTCCATTATTCAAAAGCACACCACCCCTTCTAGTCCCGCAAGTGATTGTAATGGCTTTAAAACTTTCTGGATTCTTTACCTCTAACAATGCAACAGATTAAGTGGTGGACTAATAGAGACGCACTGCCATTGAAGATTAAACATTTAACAGGGCAATGAGAGTGCTTCAGAGGAAATGAAGTGTCATCAACTCAGGAAGCATGAGCCAAGTTGTGAGGATTGTATCATTCTTTGCAGAGTGAGAGTGGTCATTAAAGTAAAATTTATTTATTAGCCACAAGTAAAGCTTACATTAACATTGCAATGAAGTTACTGTGAAATTCACCATATCAGGAAGAGAGTTATTGTTTGAAGAATTGCATAGTGCCCATTTGGCTCTGTTGAAGATGAAAATGCTGATGACATCGCATCGATGCTGATATACAAAGGATTGTCAAACAATCTGACCACTGTTCACCCTATCTATGCCCTTCATAATTTTATACACCTCTATTAGGTCTCCTCTCATTCTCTGTCATTCCAGGGAGAACAACCCCAGTTTACCCAATCTCAATATCTTGCCAGTGACTGTGTATTCCCTTGTTTTGTTTACTCTCTCCAAGTGCATTACCTCACACTTTTCCAGATCGAAATCCATTTGACACTTTCTGGGCACTCAATCAAACCCTTGACATCATTCTGTCAACTACATGGCCAGTTTTTATGTCATCTGCAAATTTTTTAATCATGCCTCCCAGATTTTAGTCCAAACCATTAATATGTATAACAAACAGCAAGGGCCCAAGACTGGGCTCTGTGTCACACCTCCATTCGTAAAACAACCATCCATTTTTAATCTTTTGTTTCCTGTCACTGAGGTAAGTACTTTTGAGTGCAGTGGCAGTCGAGCTCAAATGCCAGTCCATCAGATGTTAAGGTTTATTATGTGCTGTTCTGTGACCATAAAATCTTCTGCTTTTCATTCTATTGCATACCATATTACCACATTAGTTGTCAGCAAACTTAGCCGTGAAACCTTCACATCATTCCTACTGTGAGCTGGAGGTAAACTCCGAATTTCAGACAACCATTCCTTTATCTTTCCTTCTTTTAGATGTGTCTGAGGAAGAACTCTCAGGCCCCGATGCAACTGCCCTCCCATTATATCACAGCACCAATCACTCATCATGTCCCTGCTGACCACCAGCTTGAAGAATATCTACACAGGAGAGCTAATGGAAGAAAAAAATTATTAGACATCACCTTTTATTACCTGAGGATATCCCAAGGCACCTTACAGTGAACTAGGTATTATTAAAGTGTAGTCGCTGCTATAAAGTAAGCAATTCTAATAGTTTTGCATACGTCAGTGCCCCATGAACAGTAATGAGATGTGGCCAGGTAATAAACTTTTGATGATGATGTTTGAAAAAAGTTGGCCAGGACACCAGGAGAATATTTTTTTTCAAAAGCCTGTGCAACCACTCTCCCCTAGTCTGAATGAGTAGTGATTCCTAGACAGTTGCACTATGTGCCATTCACCCAAGTGTCTTATAACAGCTGAACCTAGTGTCGGCAGGTTCAGCTGAGGTCAAACCAGGCACAAGTAAAATGTGTTGTTTTATGTTAAGGTAATAAGTGAGGAAGGAACTAGTATACAAGTTGTTGTAAATTTTTGCTGATTATGTCTTGTGATGGTACTTTAAGATTTGTTAATCTTAAAGAGGCTTCTTGTGTTTCTATCTCCATGGAACTGATTTTTAACCACAAATAAGTGTACAATGATAAATGTTTATTTGATCTCAAATAAATAGGCTTGTTTTCAACTACTATGAGGGAACTTTCCAGTATTGCTCATGGAGGTCCAAAGTGGATTGTGTTAGATGGAGATATTGACCCTATGTGGATAGAGTCGCTCAACACAGTAATGGATGATAACAAGGTTAGTAGATTATATGTAATTAAATGTTAAAATATCATGAGTAATCAGTTCTGCATAATTCCACAATTTGTTATAAATGGGGTTCAACCCTGGAGAACCTACTTTTTGCACCCACCCTCAGTCTGGTGCATCATTATTCCCCAAAACACAAAGGATGAGGTCCAAAGAGTTGCAGTAGGAACCTGAAGCAGTTGTGAGGTAAAAAGACTTCCCTTGTTCCTCCTTATCAAGGGGTCAGGGTGCACTTATGATCTGTGGTGAAGCATAATTCCTACTGCTATTTTGGTCCATAGGAGACTCAATTTAAGCTCTAGAAGCTTTTCATACTTCTAATCAAAACTCCGTTACATAAATTAACTAAATGAAAATAGTGTTATTGGAAAAAACATTCATTTTACCATTTAGAACAAAAATAACAGAAAGAAACAGAAAACAGTAAACCAGTGCATCTCCCAGACAGAAGTTTGAACATATAAAAATGTTGGATGGAATTTAATGCCCTCCTGTGTGGCAGATTTGGCGGGGAGGGCATTTAATCAGATGGGAGGGTGGTCAGTGGGGAATCTGCCTCCTTACCAACTCCACCCCAGTTAAATCTGTGACAAGAAGACCACTAAATGACCATCATGCCCCACTGCTAAATTATGCCCTTAAATAGGCAATTAATACCAACCTGATCCTGCCATGCTGACGTTGACCCAGAGGTGGGAGGGAGTTCTGCTGAGGGTGGGGGGAGCTCTGAACTAGGGTGTTGGCAACAGGAAAGGGGGTCGGTCCGCTGAGAGCTACCCGTTTGCTTTGCTGCAACCTCCCTAAACCCCTCACCATTATCCTCTGCCTCGGCTGAGTGTCGTAGCAGCAGTAGAAACCACCTCCCTAGTTTTGTTGTCATTTGTTTGAGCTACAGACGTCTCATTGGTTGACAGGCAGGACTAACGATCTCAGGGTCCTTGATCCTGGTGAAGACCCATCACTGGCCTGCTAAGTGCCTCGATTCAACGAACTTTCCTTAAAAAAGGTAATGGGTGATGAAACATTCTGTCCAGCTGGCAGGCAAGACCCCAATCACCTTTGTTAAGTATCGCCTGTTATGACTTTACTATATCTGGTTGACCTCTTGCTCAATTATATTGTCTTGCTCTTTTTGAAGAATGATTACCTCTAATTTCCCTAGATATGTCAATTCATTTTGTGTTTATCTTTTTGTTTGAGTGGCACTATTGTTAACATTAGTGGGGATATCTGAGAAGCATAGTTGTTCGAGAGAAAAATATTAACTTACATTAAATCATCCACCAATTTGTATGATTGTATTATGAGTCACATAAATTCAGATCATGCATAGTGATGGCAATTGATGATGCTGAGAAAAACCCACCAAAGTAAAGCAATTATACAGAAAGAATTGCTGGAGGTGGTATGAATGTTCCCTCCTCAGTGCATCACTCATGGAAACAAATGAGAAAAAATTTCTTTAGTCTGAGGAAGAGTCAGAAAACTAATGGCTGTGTACTGAAAGTAAAAAGATCAATGCATCAATCACTCAGCTAGCAGTAATAAGAACGTAAGAAAGTGGAGCAGGAGTAGACCTTTCAGCCTCTCAAGCCTGCTCTACCGTGCAGTGGGATCATAGTTGATCCGACTGTGACTTTAACTCCACTTTCCTGCCTGCCCCATGACCCAATCAATCAAAAATTTGTCTTAACTCAGCCTTGAATAAATTCAATGACCCAGCCCAATTGCTCGCCATGGAGGAGCAGCCCAAACACTAATTACCTTCTGAGAGATGAAGTTCCTCTTTTTCTCTGTCTTAAGTGGGAAACTCCTTATTTTGAAACCATGCTGATATAACTATACTACATTCTGGTTGGGGCCCAAAGAAGTTTAGAAGTTTACAGCATTCAAAAAGGCCCTTCAAACTAACTTGTCCATGCCATCCAGTTTTTACTATTAAGCTAGTCCCAGTTGTCTGCATTTGGCCCGTATCTCTCTATACCAATCTTAACCATGTACCTTTCAAACTGCTTTTTAAAAGACAAAATTGTACCCACCTCTACTACTACCTCTGGCAGCTTGTTCCAGACACTCACCACTCTGAGTGAAAAAGTTGCCTCTCTGGACCCTTTTGTATCTCTCCCCTCATACCTTAAACCTATGCCCTCTAGTTTTACACTGTTCTGCCTTTGGGAAAAGATGTTGACTATCTATCTTGTTTATGGCCCTCATTATTTTATATACCTCTACAAGATCACCTTAAGTCTCTATGCTCTAGGGGAAAAAAGTCCAATCTATCCAACCTCCTTATAACTCAAACCATCAAGTCCCAGTAGCATCCTAGTAATTTTTTTCTGCATTCTTCCTAGTTTAAGAATATCCTTTCTATAATAAGGTGACCAGAATTGTATGCAATATTCCTAGTTTGGCTTTACCAATGTCTTGCACAACTTCAACAAGACGTCCCACCTCCTGTATTCATTGTTCTGACCAATGAAACCAAGCATGCCGAATGCCTTCTTCACCAATAGTCTACTTGTGACTCCACTTTCAAGGAGCTATGAACCTGTATCCCTAGATCTCTTTGTTCTGTAACTCGGTCCAATGCTCTACAATTAACTGAGTACATCCTGCCCTGGTACGATCTACCAAACTGCATAACCTTCATTTATTTAAATTAAACTCCATCTACCATTCATCAGCCCACTGCCAATTGATCAGGATCCTATTGTAATCCTAGATAACCTTCTACACTGTCCACTGTGCCAGCAATCTTGGTGTCATCTGCAAACTTACTAACCATGCTTTCTAAATTCTCATCAAAATCATTGATATAAATGACAAATAACAGTGGACTCAGCACCAATCCCTGAGGCGCACCGTAGGTCTCAGGCTTCCAGTTTGAAAAACACTCCTCTACAACCACTTCTGTCTTCTCTAATAAAGCTAATTTTGTACCCAATTGCCTACCTCATCCTGTATCCTGTGAGATTTAACCTTATGCAACAACCTACCATGCCATACCATGTCAAACACCTTGCTAAAGTCCATGTAGACAATGTTAACTGCACTGCCCTCATCTATCTTCTTGGTTACCCCTTCAAAAAACTCAATCAAATTCATGATGCAAAGTCATGCTGACTATCCCTAATCAGTCCTTATTTCTCTAAGTGACTGTAGATCCTGCCTCTAACAACATACCCATTACAGATGTTAGATTCACCGGCCTGTAGTTCCCAGGCTTTTCCCTGCAGCCTTCTTAAATAAAAGCACAACATTTGCCACCCTCCAATCTTCAGGCACTCCAGCTGTGGCTGTCGATGATTCAAATATCTCTGCTAGGGGACCTGCAATTTCGTCCCGAGCCTCCCACAATGTCCTGGAATACATTTCATCAGGTCCCATGGATTTTTCTATCTTGATGTGCTTTAAGACTTCCAGCACCTCCTTCTCTGTAATATGTACACTTCTCAAGACATCAATATTTATTTCCCCAAGTTCCCCAACATCCATGCCTTTTTCAACAGTGAATACTGATGAGAAATATTCATTTGGGATCTCACTCATCTCTTGTGGATCCGCATATAGATGACCTTGTTGATCCTTAAGAGGCCCTACTGTCTCCCTATTTACTCTTTTGCTTTTTATGTATTTGTAGAAGATCTTTGGATTCTCCTTTGCTTACCTGCCAAAGCAATCTTGTGTATCCTTTTTGCCCTCCTGATTTCTCTCTCAACTCTACTCCTACTCCCTCCATACTCTTCAAGGGATCCACTTGATCCCAGCTGCGTATGCATGCCATGTGCCTCCTTTTTCTTGACCAGGGTCTCAATATTCCAAGTCATTCAGAGTTCCCTACTTCTACCAGCCTTGTCCTTCACTCTAAAAGGAATATGCTTACCCTGAACCCTGGTTAACTTACTTTTGAAAGCCTCCCACTTACCTGACATCCTTTTGCCTGCCAACAGACTCCCCCAATTAACTTTTGAAAGTTCCTATCTAATACTATCAAAATTGTGTTACGTGGGTAGCACCTTTCACTCTTTGGAATGGGTGCTTTTGGTGCTTCCCATCAGCTAGCTCTAACCTGTAGTTGTTTGCTTGCAAAAGCGGCCACACCTCAGTAAACCACTTTGATGGATGGGCCAAATAAGGTGAGAGTAGCCTTTGGGCCTCCTACCCTCAACAAGCTCAGATATTGGTGGATTAGGCAAATGAGACCAATCTAAGATCCAATGGTCTTCAAGGCAGGTCAGCACCATGTTGTGAACTGCATAGAACTCATCAAGACACAATAGATGATCCTGGCCATCCACATTTGGATGTATCTGCAGCCTCCTATACTCATCTTGCAACTGGCCAGCATAGGTTGGGATGAGAGAGTGAGGCTGACAATGTGCAACCCTTTTTCACTGATCCAATTCATGTGCAATTCATGTTCATCATCTTGCTATATTGATCATGTCGCTAGTCCTGTGGTGATGGGTGAGCAATGTATCAGCAGAGGTGGCTGTAGCTATGAATGCACACACAGGTGAATCAGGTCATTGGGTTGTTTTTCACTGGGAGGGAGCAGAATGGAACTCAGCAACACCTGAATGACTGAGCATCCCTTTTCAGACCACACCATCTACCTCCCTAGTATGAAGAAGAGGCTAAAAAAAACTGCCCTAAAAATTGTTTGCTTCACTTCCCTGGTCAGCAGGCCACAGCCAGCAGGATTACAGCAAGGTGGTCATAAGTCAGTCTTAAAAATAAGATGACACTGGTCATCTTGAACACATGGAACATGTGAACACTCATGGACAATATCACAGCTAATAGACCTGAGAGAAGAACTACTCTTGTCAATAGGAAGCAGGTTAGGTACAACATTCAGATTGCTGTTCTCAGCGAGACTCAGCTACCTGATTAGAGTAAGTTCTAATAAATCGATGCAGGTTACACATTCTTTTGGAAAGGCCATGGAAAAAAGGACTAACACATGAACCATCTTATCAGTCAGTTGACTTGCTTTCCCAAGGTGTTAATGATCACCTGATAGTACTTAAACTTTTCCTGCTTGGCAACAGACAAGCAAATTTCATCAGTCTGTAAGACCCAATCCTGATGAAGTCAAGGATAACCTTTACAATGACCTCCACTCCTTGATTGTTACTGTGCAGGAGGGCATGTCAGGAGCAACACCAAGCATACCCTGGTGAAGCTATAACACAGGAATAGTTACATGCCAGATAGCGAATGCAGCATTTAATAGAGCTAAATAATTCCACAGCCAATAGATCAGATCTAAACTCTGCAGTCCCCGCACATTCAAACATAAATGGTGATGCACAGTTAAACAAATAACAGGAGGCGGAAGCTTCACAAATTTTTATATACGTAATGATAGGGGAGCTTGGCCCATGAATGAGATCATTGTTGCTAGAGAGGCAGTTCTCGACAGACTAGAGGGACTGATGATGGACAAGTCCCCAGGACTGGATGGAATGCATCCAAGGGTTCTGAAGGAAATGGCAGAGGTGATAGTGGATGCCTTGGTGATTATTTTCCAAACCTCTCTGGATTCCGGGGAAGTGCCGGAAGATTGGAAAACGGCTAATGTTACGCCACTGTTTAAAAAGAGTAGCAGGCAAAAGGCAGGGAATTATAGGCCGGTTAGTTTAACGTCTGTTGTAGGAAAAATGCTTGAATCCGTAATCAAAGAGAAAATAGCGAGGCATCTTGAGAAGAATTGTTTAACAGAGCAGACGTAGCACGGATTTGTTAAGGGGAAGTCGTGTCTGACGAATTTATTGGAATTCTATGAGGATGTGTCCAGTGCGGTGGATAGAGGGGAACCAGTGGATGTGGTGTTTCTCGATTTTCAGAAGGCATTTGATAAGGTGCCGCACAAAAGGTTGTTACAGAAGGTTAGGGGGCATGGAGTTGGGGGTAAGGTGTTAGCGTGGATAGGGGATTGGCTGTCAAATAGGAGGCAGAGAGTGGGTGTCATTGGGTGCTATTCGGATTGGTGGTTGGTGACTAGTGGAGTGCCCCAGGAATCGGTGCTGGGGCCTCAGCTATTTACCATTTATATAGATGATCTGGAGGAGGGAGCCGAGTGTAAGGTGTCGAAATTTGCCGATGACACAAAGATAAGTGGAACGGCAAATAGTGCGAAGGGTGTGGAAAGTCTGCAGAGGGATCTAGACAGGCTGAGCAAGTGGGCGAGGACCTGGCAGATGGAATATAATGTTGGCAAGTGTGAGGTTATCCACTTTGGTAGGAATAATAGTAGGAAGGACTACTACTTACAGGGTGAAAAGCTGCAGCATGCTACAGTGCAGAGGGACCTGGGGGTCCTTGTGCATGAGTCGCAAAAACCCAGCTGACAGGTGCAGCAGGTGGTCTGGAAGGCAAATGGGATGCTGGCCTTCATAACAAGGGGGATTGAATATAAAAGTAGGGAGGTCTTGCTGCAACTGTACAGGGCACTGGTGAGGCCGCAGCTGGAGTACTGTGTGCAGTTTTGGTCGCCGCACTTGCGCAAGGGTATTTTGGCCTTGGAGGGAGTGCAGAGGAGGTTCACAAAGCTGATACCGGAGTTGAGGGGGTTGAGCTATGAGGAGAGGCTGAATAGACTGGGCTTGTACTCGTTAGAGTCTAGAAGGATGAGGGGGGATCTCATTGAGACATATAAGATGATGAAAGGGATGGATAGGGTAGAGGTGGAGAGGTTCTTCAAGCTCAGAAAGGACAGCAGGACTAGAGGGCACAGCCTCAAGATAAGGGGGGGGTGCAGTTTAGAACAGAGTTGAGGAGGAACTTCTTCACTCAAAGGGTGGTGAATCATAAGAACATAAGAAATAGGAGCAGGAGTAGGCCATCTAGCCCTTCGAGCCTGCCCCGCCATTCAATAAGATCATGGCTGATCTGTCGTGGCTCAGTTCCACATTCCCGCCCTCTCCCCATAACCCTTAATCCCCTCTCTTATCAAAAACCCATCAACCCGCATCTTAAAAATATTTAGCAAGGCAGCCTCCACCACTTCAACGGGCAGAGAATTCCAGAGATTCACCACCCTTTGAGTGAAGAAGTTCCTCCTCAACTCCGTTCTAAACCGCCCCCCCTTTATCTTGAGGCTGTGCCCCCTAGTCCTACTGTCCTTTCTGAGTGGGAAGAGTCTCTCCACCTCTATCCTATCCATCCCATTCATCATCTTATACGTCTCAATGAGATCTCCCCTCATTCTTCTAAACTCTAATGAGTACAAGCCTAATCTATTCAGCCTCTCCTCATAGCTCAACCCCCTCAACTCCGGCATCAGCCTAGTAAACCTCCTCTGCACTCCCTCCAAGGCCAAAATATCCTTGCGTAAGTACGGCGCCCTCTGGAATCTCTGGAATTCTCTGCCTGTTGAAGTGGTGGAGGCTACCTCGCTAAATATATTTAAGGCACGGGTAGATAGGTTTTTGGTAGGCAAGGGGATTAAGAGTTATGGGGAGAAAGCGGGAAAGTGGAACTGAGCCACTTCAGATCAGCCATGATCTTATTGAATGGCAGGGCAGGCTCGAAGGGCTAGATGGCCTACTCCTGCTCCTATTTCTTATGTTCTTATGACCGCAAAAGACAAGGCTGAAGCATTTTCGTTCATCTTCAGCTGGAAATGCTGAGTGGATGATCCATCACAGCTTCCTGTTGATGTCCCCAGGATATAAATCTTCCTGCCAGAATGGACAATTTCACTTTTGCCCACATTATTCTCCATTTGCCAGATTTTTGTCCATTCATTTAACCCAGCTGTGTCCCTTTATAGCCACTTTATGTCCTCTTCACAATTTATTTTCCCACCTAACTTTTGTTATCAGCCAATTTAGCACCCTACCTTCCCTTTCTTCTCCTAAGTCATTAATATAAATTGTGAAAACCAGCACAGGTTCCTCTGACATACCACTTGTCACATCCTGCCAACCAGAAAAGATCCATTTATGCCAACTCTTCTCCTGTTAGCTAGCTAAACTTAATTCCATGCCAATATGTTACCCTCCCCAACCCAAACCATGATGTATTATTTCACACCTTTGATATGGCACCATATCAAATCCTTTCTGGAAATTTAAATACAGTAGATTCACCAGTTCCCCTTTACAGCACATGTGACTTCTTCAAAGAACACCAATAATTTGGTTAAACATGATGGGCAGGATTTTACGTCTTCGCTGTTCCCGAAACCATAAAATCCCGCCCAAGGTCAACAAACATTTCCATTTTCTGCCCCTCGCCTGCTCCGATTCTGTTGCAGGTGGGACAGTAAAATTCCGGCCAGTTTCTCTTGTACAAAACCATGTTGATCCGGCCTGATTGTCTTGAATTTTCCCAAGTGCCCTGCTATAACATCTTTAATAATGGCTTCTAATATTTTCATTCTGACAGATGTTCGGCTAACTAGTCTATAGTTTCCTGCTTTCCACCTCCCTCCCATTTTTGAATGAAGGAATTACAGTTTCTATCTCCCAATCTAATAGAACCTTTCTTGCAATCTATTAGAACCTTCCTTGCATATAGGGAATTTTGGAAAATTAAAACCAATGCATCAGCTATCTCATTTGCCACTTCTTTCAGGACCTTAGGGTGAAGAACATTTGGACCTGGAGATTTGTCAGCTGGCTGACCCAACAATTTGCTCAATACCATTTCCCTCTCTTCCATTTCCTAATTTACAACTATTTCTGGGATGTTACTTATATTCTCTACAGTGAAGAAAGATGCAAAGTACCCATTTAATTCATCTGCCATAGCCCTACTTTATATTAATTTCCCAGACACACTTTGTATAGGACCAATGCTCACTTTGTTTAGTCTTAATTAAATACATACATTTAATTGTATATTCTTCGAGGGCAATTAAGTTCCTGATCTCATCGCAGCCTGAGTCCAAAGAGCAACCAAAGAGTTGACTTCAAGCTATGAGATCAAATGTGGCATAAAGGAGCTCTAGCAAGACTGAAGTCCATGGAATCAGGAAAAACTAGTTGGAGTTCTACATAGTACAAAGGGTTGCAATTATTGCAGGTCAATAGTCTCAGTCCCTGGACACTGCTGCAGGAGTTATTCAGGATAGAATATTAGATCAATTTTCAGATGCTTCAACAATTATCTTCCCTGTATTATAAGGTCAGAAGTAGGGATGTTTGCATCTAACTGCAGAGTGTTCAGAATCAATTGCAACTTTTCATATACTGAAACAGTCCTTGTCCATGTGCAGCAGGATCTGGTCAACATTCAGTCTTTGGCTGCTAACTAGCAAGTAACATTCATGCCACATAAGTGCCAGGCAATAACCGTCTCCAACAAGAGAGAATCTAACCATCCAATCTTGACGTTCAATGGCATTGCCATCACTGAATCTCCACCATCAACATCCTGGGAATTATCGTTGACTAGAAACTGAACTGGACAGGTCATTAAATGTTGTGGCTACAAGACCAAATCAGAGGGTGGGAACTTAGCAGAGAGTAACTCATCTTCTGACTCATCAAAGCATATCCACCATCTACAAGTCAGAAATGTGATGGAATACTCTCCACTTGCCTGAATAAGTGCAATCCCAACAATATTCAAGAAATTTGACACCATCCAGGATAAAATAACCCACCATGCCACCCACCACCTTAAACATTCAGGGTGGAATTTTCCCATGCTCGCTCCAAAACTGGAAAATCCCATCCAAGGTTAACAGAACTTTACATTGTCCGCTAGCAGGCGAGACGGAACTCCCTCCCCCTGCCCCTACTACTGACACACTGTGATATCAGTCTTTACCATCTGCAAGATGCAGTGCAGCAACTCACCCGGCTCCTTCAATTGGACTTTCCAAGCTTGCAGCTTCTACCATCAAGAAGGTCAAAGGCAGCAGATAAGCCACATACCATTCTGACTTGGAACTAACATCACTGTCCTTCACTGTCACTGGGTTAAAATCCTGGAACACCATGCCTAACAGCACTGTAGCTGCACCTAAACCACGTGGACTGCAGTTGTTCATGAAAGTAGTTCACCACCACCACCTCAATGGAAATTAGGGTTGGACAATAAATGCTGGCCTGCTCAGTGAACAAATATTCTTTTTTTGAAAATGGTGTTTGGGTAGTTTTAATTAAGACATTGTCAGAAATAAGTACATATATTAATTCATCTGGCATTGCCCTTCAGAGGTAGTGCTATGGAGGAAAAAACAAATGTTGTTGAAATAGTTACTGAAGTGATGTAGATCTGGTACATATCTGTATATTGAGTAACCAGATTTCTAACTAACAAAATTTGACCAATATTTAATTGGAACTTTGTATTTCATTGAGATGGAAATGAGACAGGAGAGGCAGTTAGTGAGAGCTTGCAATATAGAAGGTTGAAAGTTAAACTAGGAAGGAATGGGGTGGGAACTATAGGAGCTCCAGCTGGGATAAAACAAATAATTGGACTGGAAGTATGTTGCAGAGGCCCACAACCTGGAACCTGCAGAAGGATCAAATCTGGGAGTATTTGAGGGTATGACAATTGAAGATCTAGAAACACACTAGTGGGATGTGATATAAAGATGGGAGGTCATTAGCCTTGCCATAATTCGCTAGTTCTCTTTTGGTTTACCTTTTTGAGTCAACATGTGGTATGGGATTCAAAGTTTGTAAGGATAGAGCGAGCCTTTCTTAAAGACATTAGTAAATTAACTGGATACTTATTGTCTGCTTAGAACATTCCTTGTATTTTTTTCTTCCAGCTGAAGTTTAATCAGATTTATTGAACTGTGAATCTACCTTTCTAGTCCAGTACCTTAGCCATTACTCCTGTTTTGCATAAAAGATGTCTAGAAGTACATAAGAGAGGGGAGGGGGTTACCAGTCATGTGATGAGATGGGGGCGCAGTGGTAGGAAGCAAGTGACAATGCTTAAAGGAACTGTGGTAACTGGGAGAATTCATTAAAATTTTGGAGAACTAAAGGGATACTGGGATATATGCACTTTAAGGGATATTGTTTTGGAAACTGTGCACTGGGAACTCCGAGCAGAAGGGAAGTACAAGAAAGGACCACTGGTCAAAGGGAGGAAGTAGGCTGTGGTATGAAGGTACTATGAAGGATAGATGTATGAGAGGGAGAAAATAAACATCACCAAATCCAATCTAATAGTTTAAAGGTTACAGGCTGGAATCTTCCTAAAAGTCCAGTATGTTGGCTCAGGTGAGAAAACCAGTGTCAAGTTTGCAGGCTGCACAGGTGGCTTTTCTTGCCATATTCAACAGCACACTGTACAATTTAAAAGGAGTAGTGAGATTGATACAATCAGCCAGAGGGGTAGGACCTAAGAAAGCCAGCAATGCCGTGCATCCTGAGAAGAAGACGCCCTGATCTCCATCCAGTTGAAACAAAATACATTTAACCTCACGGACACTGAAATACCCCAGGGCATAAGGAATTCCCCTCCCCCAAAATAGCCATAAAGACCCCCCCCCCGTGGACACAGGGAGCCCCTTCCTCCCCTTGACAGATTTTGTGATCCCACATGCAGAAGGGCAACCCTCCTCCTTCTCCTCCTCTCCTCCTCCTCCCCCCCCCTCCCCCCCATGGATAAGGGAAACCCCTGCCATGGAACTGCCCCTGCTGTGCCACTAACGATGTCCTATGGTAATGCGCAGGCTTGTCCCCACCACCCAGGAGCCAAAGCTACTTGTGTGCCCCATGGCATTGCCATCTTTTTTGTTTTTGAAAACCAGTAGTGAATCATGCTCATGTGAAGTCATGCCAGCTGGGTGGGTAGTTAGGATGAGGGTGGAAGTACCAGCGTCAAGCCTGCAAATGCAATTATTAATGCAAATCAGGCTCACACCCTTCTTAAGTGTTAACCTGATTACATCATTGGTGGGGAATGGGATAATCTCATTCCGAGGTCTCGCCAGCTCAAATCCTGTTTTGGGCCTCTCACAGGATATTGCAACATTATGGGATTTTTGCCCATAGCAACTGGCCGTTAGATCGCGGCCATAACCAAGTATTTGCAATTGAGTCCCAGACTCCCAAAACAGGAGTAAGCCTCTGCTTACTTTTTAACCACACTGCGCAAAAAGCATTGACTAAGAATGTGCTCTTCATTTCATAGTTAATTTTCATGAGTTACATATATTATGAAAATTAAATATGCATATTTTCAGCCAGCTGAATGTCCATGTATTTTTCAGGTAAAATTAATTCATTTAGTCACTTGATTATGATGCTTGCCAAAATTGAACTATTTGGTTCTGTAATTTTCTTCTACTTGTGACTTATTGGTACTTGCCAACTGAATCAAACTGCTTTTGATTGATTCCATTTTGGTTATTGGATATTTAATCGGTAACAACAGATAAATAATTCTTAACTTTAATATTTCTTTTTTATGTCTAGGTACTGACTTTAGCAAGCAATGAACGTATATCCTTAGCACCATCCATGCGGTTATTATTTGAAATCAGCCATCTCCACGCAGCAACTCCTGCTACAGTATCTAGGGCTGGGATAATATATGTCAACCCACAAGATTTAGGATGGAGTCCGTACGTAGGATGTCTATTTGTATCTTACTCTAAATTCTCCCTGCTGTTTCATTTCTCGAGTACTAATCTTGTAAGCATATATGCCACCAATTTCTGTTCCTTCCTAGGTATGTGACTAGCTGGATTGACACGCGGCAAGCCCAGTCAGAACGAGCTAATCTTACTATACTGTTTGACAAGTATGTTCCTTTCTGTCTGGAGCAAGTGCGTTGTAATCTTAAAACAATTACTCGAGTTCCTGAAAACAGTATTATACAGGTACAAAGTAGCATTTTTACTCAAGCGTAAGATATGCATTGGTTTTTTGAAAATTTCTTTTCAGAGTGATAATATTTTGGCATGTAGGTTATTTTGTCATAAAAGATGAAAACATCTAAGAATGTGCTCTTGTAAATTTTGAGTTACATATATTGTGAATATTAAATGTGGTGCCCTTGATCTCTGTGGAGCCAGGTCTTGCCAGCGTGCTTAGTCCCCACCAGCTGAATGTCCATGTATTTTCAAGTAAAATTAATTAATTTAGTCACTTGGTTATGATGCTTGCCAATTATTTATATAAGCTCTTTTGAAAAGTCATTCTTATGTTTGTTGATACTATGGGGTAATTTTCAGCCTGCGTTCGCTGACAGATGCATTCGACATGGCCTGAAAATCTGGATAGAATGGGCAACACGATTTTCCCCGCCCCTCGCCAATGACGTTGCGAGGTTTGTGCCCACAAAGGGTGAGAACCTCATTTTAATGAATCTGCATTCATTTTAATATAATTAGCAGGCTCCCCTGCCATATTTTTGCTCTTCGTCATATTTTCAAACCTCACTGATGTGACGTTACATCTGCGAGGTTTACAACAGATTCACCCAGACACGATCCTATTGTGGATCCTCTTAGGGCACAAAGGTGAGTATAGCACCTGGAGGAGAGGGACATGCCTGGGTACTACCACCGGCACTGTCCGCCCAGCACAGTGCCTACCTGTGTTGGGGCGGATCCTAGTGTGAGCCTTGGGGGGGGGTGGGGAGACAGAGGGAGATACTAGTGATGACTGTTTGTGGGGAGGGGGAGGCCTCGCTATCTTAATAGCTCAACTGTATACTAGTCCGTATCACAAGACAAAACTTAATATCTATAACTCTAAACATTTTCAGGATAATGAGATGAGAACAGAGGGTAATACCGTACATTAAACACAAAACCAGAAAATTCAATGGTTACAACATACTTTTGAAGTTTTTGTGAAGAGCATTTTAAGCAGAATAGATGTCAACAGTTTTTTTTCATTCATAGAACATGGGCGTCGCTAGCTTGCCAGCATTTATTGGGCATCCTCAGTTCCCTTGTTCAGTGGTTGAGTGGGAGGAAGGTTATATTTTACTCTGATTAAGGTGCCCTTGGTCTCTGTGGAGCCAGGCCTTGCCAGCGTGCTTAGTCCCCACCCCTCAAAATGAAAGCTTGAAACACACCCCTGGTCTTTTTTGACAAAGTGCCATAAGATCTGAGAGGAAATCTGCTTGTTTGGCAAGAAATACTGTGGTTTTCAGTCAGATCCCGACACTTTGCCATTTTTTTGGGTAAGATTCTGCCATATATATATACTTCCATAGGATCATAAAAGTTAAAAAATAAAAGGCGTCTCTAGGACCATTATACATGTGGTAGTCTGGATTTATACCATTATGTTGTGATGAATTCTAAATTTTAGAGTTTTACGCAAATGTTTTCTTCTCGTAGACTTTATGCTCTCTACTAGACTGCTTATTAACCCCAGAAAATACTCCCCCAGACTCTCCTCGTGATATATATGAGATGTACTTTGTATTTGCTTGTGTTTGGGCTTTTGGTGGAGCATTATTCCAAGATCAAGTAAGTATTAATGTCTAATTTCTTCACTTAATTTTTTAAAAAATTTGGAACAGTTAATTAACACAGTGGCTTAAACATAAAATTATGATTAATCATGGGCATAATAGTAATGCCAAACACCTAATGGAGAGCTATTTAATGAATACCTTGAAAAATATTAGTCAGCAATATAAAAATAAATTGGGTATTTAAATGGTCATTGCTGTCTATTTTTTTCAGCCAGTGAAGATCTTAGAAATGATACATTTGCCCACCATCTTAATATCTCAGCTGTATACTAGTGCATATCACAAGACAAAACTTAATACCTGTAACTCTAAACATTTTCAGGATAATGAGATGAGAGCAGAGCGAAATTCTGTATATTAAACACAAAACAGAAAATCCAGAAAATTCAACGGTTACAACATACATTTGAAGTTTTTGTGAAGTACATTTTAAGCAGAATAAATTTCAACAGTTTTTTTATTCATTCGTGGGGCATCGCTAGCTTGCCAGCATTGATTGGCCATCCCTAGCTCCCTTGTTCAGAGGGCAGCTGAGAGTCAACCACATTGCTGTGGCTCTAGAATTACATGTAGACCAGACTGGTAAGGATGGCAGATTTCTTTCCCTAAAGGACATTAGTGAACCAAATGGGGTTTTCCAACAATTGACAATGGTTTCATGATCATCAGTAGATTCTTACTTCCAGATATGTTTATTGAGTTCAAATTCTACCAACTACTGGACTTTGAAAGTGAGTAGAATTTCCTTTTTGATTAACTTGCAGAGTAAAAACTAAAAAAAAGTTTATTTTTTTGTCCAAATTTTTTAATATTCTTTCATGGGATGTGAGTGTTGCTGGCTAAGCCAGCATTTGTTGTTGATTCTCCAATGACCTTTAAGAAGTGAGCCCTTCTTGAAAGGCTGCGGTCCATCTGCAAGCATACCACCTGTACTGTTAGGGAGGGAGTTCAGGGATTTCATGGGTAACACGTATGGAATAACATAAGCAGTTCCAAGTCAGGATGGTATGTGGCTTGGAGGGGAACTTGCAAGAGGTGTTCCCAGGCGTCTGCTGTCCTTCCAGGTAGTCGAGTTTACAGGTTTGGAAAGTGCTGTTGAAGGCTTGGTGAGTTGCTGCAGTGCATCTAGATATATTACAGACTTCAGCCACTGTGCTTTGGTGTTGGAGATAGTGAATGTTTCTGTTACTGTGATCTGGCTGGTTGAGCTTCTTGAGTGTTATTGGAATGGCACTCATCCAGACAAGTGGGAGAGTATTCCATTAGAGATTTGTGCCTTGTAGTTGACGGTTAAACTTTGAAGAGACAAGAGGGCCTTGACTTTTGCCATATGGAGCACTTGGGTATGAATAGGCCCAGGTTGGGATTTGCACATGGGCATTTTACAGAGACATATAAATCAGCTGCCTCACTCATGTGATTTCGGTGAGAGGTGTCTGAAACCCAACATGTGCAGATTATACCTGGTAAGAGCAAGTCTGAACTTTGTGGATTTGTTTGTACAACCAGGATACTCTTTTGGAGAGATGAGATGCCCGTTTGGATGTGGTCCTGGGACCTCTTGGGGGAGGTCAGATGCCCCTTGGGAGAGGTCAGAACCACCTGTGGGAGATCAGTTGCCCTTTAGGAGAGGTGAAGTGCCATTTGGAAGAGGCCAAGAACCAGTTGAGATTGCTAAAAGTAGGAATAAATGTGCATAAAAACTACTTAGACTCTCTCTGATGCTTGTTGGACTGTCAAAAACAACTGTCAGAATTGTCAAGATGAGCTATCAAAGGGACTATTTCATATAAGAGGATGAACTGTCAAGCTCTCAAGTCTTTTGAAACTTCTGCCCTTTACCCCTTGGAAAAAAACTGTCTGGAGTGTTTAACAAAAACAACTACTATTTCACTTTGTTAACATAAGCCTTTGGGTTTCACTGGCTGGATTAGTGTTAAATTATGGATTTTAAAATGGTCTATTATCATAGTAACCCATCAATTCACAGTTTGGTTAATAGCTTCAAGTGGTTATGGACTATTTGAATGGAACTATGAATTCCAGTGCTTGTTTTTATAAGGGCTTATGCAATTGAAGCATATGTTTGCTGTTATAAGGGATAATGTAATTTAAAAGTTTTAATGAAATGAATAGGAGTTTTGTTTTA
The DNA here is from genome assembly GCF_965287045.1 of Carcharhinus amblyrhynchos. Taxonomy (NCBI): domain Eukaryota; kingdom Metazoa; phylum Chordata; class Chondrichthyes; order Carcharhiniformes; family Carcharhinidae; genus Carcharhinus; species Carcharhinus amblyrhynchos. The sequence goes on from NC_137334.1 coordinate 45,204,621, forward strand.
AAAAAAAGTCTGCAATAGATAGTTGGAACTTTATTTTGTTCTCAGCATGAGTTGTGAGGTCTTCCTATGGTGGATACTGGGTAAAATGGCATGTTAGGTGTAAGAGGACCGGTAGGGTGGGAGGCTTGAACTGGCATGAAGGATATGAGGGGCCACGGTGGGTGGGAAGTGAGGCATAGGTTGGCACGGAGGATATGAGGAGCCATGGATGGTTGAATGGGGGCATGAGGTGGCATGAATAGAGTGTGGAGGAATGGGGGGGGGAGAGGAGGTGAAGAATGAGGGCTGAAGGGCTGTTTTATGCTTTTCTGTTTTTTATTAAATGAACACAATGCTGGAAAAATCAAAGTAGGCCTTCTGCCTTGACTGCCTCCGCACCCGACATCCTCTGTTCTCATTGCAGGGTTGCATCCAGGGAACTCCGCCAATCCAGAATAAAAATCCTACCTTCTGGACCACTTTCTCTAGAATTGGGCTTCTGGCAGTGCCCAGACTCTATGCTCCCAACCTGGGAAGAAAAGTCCAGGCCGAGGTTAGTTACTCATCACAGAATTTCCAACCTCAGACTTGCTTTTGGAGCTGCAGTATGTATTTGGCATATCCAGTTGGTGGGGAATTCCTTGTTGATAATGCCATTACTATCAAGGGGAAATGGTTGGATTCTCTCCTGTTGAAGATGTCATAGCTTGGCACTTGTGTGACTCAAAGTTATTTGTCACGTATCAGCCCAAATCGAAATGGTGTCCAGGATTTCATCTCTGTGATTGCTGAGGAGTTGCAGAAGATATTGAACATTGTGTAATCATCAGTGAGCATCGCTATTCCAGATCTTCTGATGGAAGGAAGATCAGTGATGAAGCAGCTGAAGATTGTTGTATCTAGGGCACTACCCTGAGGAATTCCTGCAGTGGTGTCCTGAGACTGAGTTGATTGACATCCAACACCACAACCATCTTCATTTGTGTAATATGACTCCAAACTGTGGAGCGTGTCCCCTTGATTTTCATTTACTTGAAGTTGATGCTATACTTGATCAAATGTTGTCTCGATGTGAATGGCAATCACTCTCACCTTGCCAGGATATAATCAGTTGTTTTTGGGCACAATCATCATTTGACAGCAATGACCATTAAATATTAATTTTATATTCATATCACTGACTAGTATTTTTTAAGGTAGAGTTTTTTAAATAATTGTTTAACATTACTATTATGCTTATAATTGCTTTAGACCTGTGAGTTATTATAATACTTCCCATTTTTAGAAGTTATTTTGCAAAGTAGTTCTTATTTTGGATAAATTTTTTCATATATGTATATATATATTTATAAGGTAACAAAAATTAAAGCACAGGAGGAACTGGTCCATTATACCTGTACCAATCAGGATTGATATTGCAGGGTATCATGTGATAGGAGCACGGGAATAGTTGTGTTTCTGTGAGTTCAGACACTACTATTCTTTTAATCATTCCATTTATCTTGATGCACAGTCCATAAGTACCTAATCATGGAGAGAGACTCTATTATGTCCCTGGAAGATTTCTGGTTACGTTCTGGAACAAAATGCCAAGTAAAGTGATGAAAACACTTGATTGAAAGAAGCAGTTGGAGGCAACCAGGATTGAGCTGAACCTTCAAACTGATAATTTGGTCAGTGAACAGGCTCTCGACTTATAGAGTCATTGAGGTTTACAGCATGGAAACAGGTCCTCCGGCACAAGTTGTCCATGCCACCACTTTTTTTTAAATCCCCAAGCTAATCCCAATTGCCCGCATTTGGCCATATCCTCCTCTGCCCATCGTACCCATGTAACTATTTAAATGCTTTTTTAAAAGACAAAATTGTACCCACCTCTATTACTACCTCTGGCAGCTTGTTCCAGACACTCACCATCTGTGCGAAAAAATCGTCCCCTGAATATTTTTGTATCTCTCCCCTCTCACCTTAAACTGATGCCCTCTAGTTTTAGACTCCCCTACCTTTGAGAAAAGATATTGACTAGCTGATCTATGCCTGTATTATTTTATAGATCTCTATAAGATCTCTCCTCAGCCTCCTACACTCCAGAGGAAAAAGTCCCAGTTTATCCAGCCTCTCCTTATAACTCAATCCATCAAGTCCCTCCAGTATCCAAGTAAATCTTTTCTGCATTCTTTCTAGTTTAATAATATCCTTTCTAGAATAGGGTGACCTCTTATAGAATTGCACACAGTATTCCAAGGGTGGCCTTACCAATGCCTTGTATAACTTCAATAAGACATTCCATTTCCTGTATTCAGTGTTCTGACTGATGAAACCAAGCATGCTGAATGCCTTCTTCACCACTGTGTCCACCTGTGACTCCACTTTCAAGGAGCTATGAACAAGTACCCCTAGATCTCTTTGTTCTGTAACTCTGCCCAACGCCCTACCATTAACTGAGTAAGTCCTGCCTTGGTTCAGTCTACCAAAATGCATCACCTCGCACTTGACTAAATTAAACTCCATTTGCCATTCATCAGTCCATGGCCCAATTGATCAAGATCCCGTTGCAATTGGAGATAACTTTTTTCACTGTCCACAATGCCACCAATCTTAGTGTCATCTGCAAACTTACTAACCATGCCTCCTATATTCTCATCCAAATCATTAGTATAAATGACAAATAACAGTGAACCCAGCACTGATCCCTGAGGCACAGCGCCGGTCACAGACCTCCAGTTTGAAAAACAACTCTCTACAATCACCCTCTGGCTTCTGTTAAGAAGTGATGTGGATGTGCCAGTGTTGGACTGGGGTAAACACAGTAAAAAGTCCGACAACACCAGGTTTTAGTCCAACCGATTTATTTGATAGTAAACGCACAAGCTTTCGAGGTTTCCCTCTTCGTCAGGTGAATGGAGAGTTCTGGCCTCAGACAGAGCATATAAAGCACAGACAGTTCAGAGATTACTGATTCTGATTACTGATTAGAGATCTCTAAACTGTCTGTGCTTTATATGCTCTGTCTGAGGCCAGAACTCTCCATTCACCTGACGAAGAGGGAAACCTCGAAAGCTTGTGCGTTTACTATCAAATAAATCGGTTGGACTAAAACCTGGTGTTGTCAGACTTTTTCATTCTGTTAAGAAGCCAATTTTGTATCCATTTAGATACCTCATCCTGGATCCTGTGAGATTTAATCTGAAGCAACAACCTACCATGCGTTAGACAGGCGACATCAAAAAGCATTGTAGCCGATGACTGCCAATATTATTAAGATTATAGACAACAACTCAGCTTTTTGGCTCAGAATTTCAACATTCATATTACTGAACTGCAGAGAAACAATTAGAAGCTTGATATACCTGTGGAAAGAATCCTTGCTGTTCTGAATGCAGTTTCCTCAGTTGAGGCCCGCTTTTAATCCTTGGAAAATCAGCTAAATGCTATGTCAGATATCCTGATCAATCTGGACAGTTGGGGCCAGAGGAGATGTGTCCACATGACCAGCTTTTCCAAAGAAACTGCAGAGAGCTCCCAACTATACCTTTTTCAGAACTGGCTACCGCGATTTTTGGAAATCTCGAAATGATAGCTGGGCATATTAATCCTGACGGGGCAAATTGTATCTTGGTTTCAAGCCCTGACCCCCGGCTGATAATCGTCGTTTTCATACCTTTGATCGCAGATGTTTCGATGAGGCCTTGATTTGATTTGATTTATTTTTGTCATATGTATTAATATACAGTGAAAGTATTGTTTCTCGCGCGCTATACAAAGCATACCGTTCATGGAGAAGGAAAGAAGGAAGTGCAGAATGTATTGTTACAGTCATAGCTAGGGTATAGTGAAAGATCAACTTAATGCAAGGTAAGTCCATTAAGAAGTCTGACGGCAGCAGGGAAGAAGCTGTTCTTGACTCGGTTGGTACATGACTTCAGACTTTTGTATCTTTTTCCCGATGGAAGAAGAGAATGCCCACGGTGCGTGGGTCCTTAATTGCGCTGGTTGCTTTGCCAAGGCAACAGGAAGTGTAGACACAGTCAATGGATGGGAGGCTGGTTTGAGGGCTACCTTTACAACTTTTGTAGTTTCTTACAGCCTTGGACAGAGCAGGAGCCATACTAAGCTGTGATACAACCAGAAGCAATGATTTCTATGGTGCATCTGTAAAAGTTGAGAGTCATAGCTAACATGCCAAATTTCCTTAGTTTTCTGAGAAAGTAGAGGTGTTGGTGGGCTTTCTTAACTATAGTGTCAGAATGGAGGGACTAGGACAGATTGTTGGTGATCTGATACACCTAAAAACTTGAAGCTCTCGAGTCTTTCTGCTTCGTCCCCGTTGATGTAGACAGGGGCTTGTTCTCCACTACGCTTATTGAAGTCGATGACAATCTCCTTCGTTTTGTTGACATTGAGGCTGGAAAGTATCTGAAGACTATCGGAATGCAGTTTTCTCTGCTTTATCCTGCAACCCAGACAGTGACATCTGACAGATTCTTAAGGCTGCTCAACAATCTTATTAAGGCTTTGGCCTCTTTAAACTCTGTCATAATCTGCAGATGATCATTAATCTTGGACTTTTATCTCTTGTCATTACAGTGCATTTTTGATTTTGTGATGTTATTTATCATTCTGACAGGGGTGACCTAGTATATGATTTCCCTGTTTTTGTAATCTGTGTCTTGATTGATAAAGGCAAGTTGTCCATATGCCATTTTCACTATCCTATTAACACGCCCTTCTGCCTTCAGAGATCTGTGGACAAACACGCCAAGGTCCCTTTGTTTCACACAACTTCCTAGTGTCCTATCATTCATTGAATATTTCCTTGTCAAATCGTATCACTTCCACTTTTCAGGGTTAAATTCCAGCTGCCACTTACCTGTTCATTTGACCATTCTGTCTATATCTTCTTGAAGCCCAAGATGCTCCACCTCACTGTTAACCACCTGGCAATTCTTTCTGTAATCCACAAATTTACTAATCCTGCCACACACCCACCTCCCCCACGTAGTCATCTATGCCATTTATATAAATGATGAATAATAGGGGTCCCAACAAAATCTCTGTGGTACACCACTGGACACTGGCTTCCAGTCACTAAAGCAGTCTGCTGTCATCACCCTCTGTCTCCTAGGAGCCAGTTGTGAATCCACTTTATCAAGTCACCCTGTATCCCATGTGACTTTACCTTCTCTATAAGTCTCATGTGGGACCCTATCAAAGGCTTTGTTGAAATCCATATAAACTATATCGACTGCACAACCTTTATCTACATTCTTGGTTAGCTCCTCAAAAACTTCAATCAGGTTTGTTACACATGACCTCCTTCTGACGAAATCATGCTGACTGTCCCTGATCAAGCTTTGCCTCTCCAAGTGGAGATAGATGTTTTCCTTCAGAAGTTTCTCCAGTAGTTTCTCTACCACTGATGTGAGAATTCACTGATCTGTAGTTCCCCGGGGATTTCTACCACCCTTCTTAAATAACAGGACCACATTAACTGTTTTCCAGTCATCTGGCATCTCCCCTTGGCCAGAGGTGAAGTGAAAATCTGGGTCAGAGCCTCTGCAATCTTCTCCTTTGTCTCCTACAGCAGCCTAGGGCACAATTCATTTAGATCTGAAGATTTATCCACTATTAAGGCTGCCAATACCTCCAGTACCTTGTCATTTAATTACTCAAAGCTTAAGACAACACAGATTTTATTCTTGATGTGCCGGGGTGCAAGGTGGCATGGGAGACTACTTGCAATGCTTCTGGCCCTGTGTCAAAATTGAATCCTAGTGGTTTAATATCCTTAAAGAGCTTAAGAGTGTTGAGGAGCATGCTGGGTAGGTTGTATGGCACTAGGGCTGTGTGTTATTGATGTTTTTTCTTCTTATGATCTTTGCATTTATAATGGTGGTATATACTACATGGTGTCCTTTACTTGTCATGGTTAATATGTGCAGCACCACAAGGGGGTGGGGGGGGGGGTGATTTTGTGTAGAGGTTGACAGTATAGTCCAAAAGATCCTCACAGTTGATGAGGAAAGCCTTCTTAGAGATATATGTGTTGCATAGCTTTTTTCTGTATTGTCATTTTGGAGTCAAAGAATCTCTGATGGACTCCTGTAAAAGGGGCAGACAGAGCACATATTCTGGGAAAAGACATTGGCCAAAATTCTCCCATCTCCTGCCGCAGTGTGTTGAGCTTGGGCAAGAATTTCTTGTGTTGGGGCACGTACAGCTGCAGAAACCCGTCCATTGTTTTGTATCAGTAACACTCCTGGTGCAACTGGAGATGGAGGAGTATGCTTCAGTGTACCCCTAAGCATGGCAAGAGAATCTTCAGCCGTCCAGCCTTTTCTATATCAGTGTCAATATCCTACATTCTCCTTGGCTGAATATGCAATTGCAGCAGCCGCTTTGAAAATCCTGGAAGTTATGTGGCTCTATTCTATAAGCTAAGGCTTGCACCATTATGCCATGTAAACATGGCTTTATCTTGTTATCCTGTTTTTCCCCCATCTCTAAAACGCCCTTTCAATGTTGATTATTGGAGGTAATGAATAATAAATAATCCACACCAACTGCATTGGTGCTCTCTTGTCTCTTTCTGTATATACATGTGGAAAAATTATGTTATATCATACCAGTCCTTGGGGATTTGTTGCATTTTTGCAAAATTGGAAAATAACTTCAATAGAAATACAGGAAAAAAATTGATGTTGTAGGGAAGAAAGACATACTAGTTTTGTTTTACATCTGATTGTCTCTATCAGCAGTATTACTATTATATAATTGGCTAAATTGTGGTTTTTTTCTTTAACTAGTTAATTGATTACCGTAGCAAATTCAGTAGATGGTGGATCAAAGAAATGAGAACCATCAAATTTCCATCCCAAGGGACAGTCTTTGATTATTATGTTGACTTTAACACTAAGAAGTTTATGCCATGGACAGAAAATATCCCAAAATTTGAAATGGAACCAGATGTCCCTCTACAGGTAGGTTCTTTCAGAGCAAATTGAATATTAGGTTTGAAGATGGAAAGACATCCATACAGTATGAAGCATTTATTTAGTTGTTTCAAATAGGAATTAGCTATTGTATGACTGGCTTTTAGCCAACTAAATGTCAGCCTATTACATGTTGCTTTTCTTTGAGGTAGGACATGGAATTCAGTAGAACAAAGTACAGTTACATAAAAAGTCAAGGTTGATGGTGACTTGAATTGGCATTGATATGGCCCTTTCAAATCCCAGTTGTACATTTAAATTTTAATGTTTCCATCATTTGTTCCTAAGTGTGAATTAACAGCCTTGATCTTTCTCTTAAGTTTCTTTTCTAAGAAAGGATTCAAATTTAATTCAACACTGGAGATTTACTGCTTTTCTATATTCCACCAGGCAGAATCAATAATGTGACTGAAGTGAAGAAGATAAAAATTTATGGTATCTTGCAATTTAATGGTTGAAAAGATGCAATTTGAGAGATCATAAATTGTGAAGGAGTTTATGCTTCATTGCCTCTGATTCACTGCTTGCTGTTAGAACTTGATTTGTGACTGTCCATGATGTGTGATTAATGATGTGATCAATGCTTACCTCTGTGCAAGGCTTCATTGCTAATGCTCTTCATTAGAATAAATAAAAGGCAGCAATTTAAAAAAAAACTTTAAAATATAAAATAGCATTTATTCCCATTAAAGATTAACTTTTTTAGCAGTGTCTTCAGAATGTCCACCCACATTGCATTACTCCTGATTATGAACTTTGCAGACACTTGTGTTGCTTCAACTAGCCTTTATAATCATCATTACAGAGATTGAGAGAGTGAAAAAATGTTAGAATGGCAAGGGACAGGCTGCATTGTTGGTGCTAGGACAATATCCAACAACCATTGATTATATTTAATTGGACAAAAATAAATGGAATTGAATCAGTTTTGAAATAGCTTCCAGATAAACAGTGTAAATTACTCAATAAACTCCACAGTAAATTATATTTTGCCTAATCAGACATTATTGGCAGAAGCATATCATTCTGAACCCAACTATTTGATATGATTATTATTGTCTTTTTATTCTGTAAAGTAAATAAATAGGCCTGAATTTTCCAGTTATTCAAACCAGCGGGATCTTCCAGTCCAATGACGCATTTCCACCACAGATTTCTCGGTGGTGAGGGATACCCCACTGACAGCGACAGGACCAGAAGCTTCTGCCGCCAGCCAATGGCGGGCCACTTCTGCCACTGCAAAATACGTAACAGGCTGCGCAGAAAATTCTACTAACTTTCAAACTTAATATTTAAACCCATTCTGCTTAAAGCGTACTTTGCAAAAAAAATCTTAAAATGTTCTTTACCACCATCAAAATCATATTTTACATTATCAAGATTTTGTCTTTAACGTACGTCCACTCCACCATCAGCACATTACTCAGCAAATGTTCCGAAATAAAGCAGCACTTTTATTTTGATTTCTTAAAGAAACATTGAAGCTGATTCATGTGATTAAAATGGCTTAACCCATCTCATTTTACTAAAATCAAACATAATGAACTTTCTTTATCAAGTGAGATCTGATATACCATGATTTCTAATGTAATATTCATTCTTTTATGGTTCCTGCATTCATAAAGAACTCATAGAAGTATTGACAAATACCTTTTTAAACTGTTCGGATTTCAAAGTTCTTAATGGAAATAATTTAGGAATTTGGACTTGATAAATCGGATTGTTAGCTCTCACCTCCAAGTTTGTGGATTCAGGATCCACAGAAGACTAGATAACATAATCTAGGCTGACACTCTATTGCAGTACGGAGGAAAGAATGCATTGTCTGAGCTGCCACCTTTTGTGTAAGATTTTAAACTGAAACAGCGCCTGCTTGTTGCAGGTGGATGCAAAAGATCTAATGCCAGCCCTGAAAGAAAAGTAACAGATTTTACTGGTATCCTTAATCAAAATCAATCAAATGATCAACTGACTATTTACTTAATTTATCACATATGGGACTGTGAATGCAGATTGGCTGTTTTGTTTGCTTATAAAACAGCACTTATCAAATGTGGTGCTTTGGGACATTTTGAGGATATGAAAAATGTTTTCTAAATGCAAGTGATCCCTTATTAGATAGGAAATGTACTTTGTTTCAAGAACTATTTTATGGTAGCACTTTATAATAATGTCACTGTACCATTTCAGACATATGTTTCTCTTCCTTTGTAACTAGGATGTGCTGGTCCATACTCAAGAAACTGTTGCTCTGAAGTATTTCATTGATTTACTTGTGCAAAAGGGAAAACCAGTGATGTTAGTTGGAAATGCAGGTGTAGGAAAGACCATTCTTGTATCTGAAGAAATTTCAAAGCTAACTGAGGATTATATTATAACTAAAGTTCCTTTCAACTACTATACAACATCTGCCATGCTCCAGAGTAAGTACTTTCTGTCTTCCATTTGTTTTAAAGATAATTCTATCAAATAGTTATACTAACAAAAATATATACTTAGCTCCATTAGATTATTGATTTGAATTCCTTAATAGTGCTGACTGATCACATAAAACTAAGATCGAGTATTGCTAGCCTTCCTATGTAACCTGGAATGAAATTGGCATGACTGTCTGGCTACTATTCATATCCCGGAGCAAGGCAGAGAGGCATGTGTAGCTTTCAAGTTTTTGATATGCATGATTTCATTGTAGCCATTGTACATGAATGGGTGTCCATCTGGCAGGTTATTCAAAGTATTTTGCACACATCAATGAGACTGGTCATCTCATTCAATTTTAAAACTTTGTTGGGTAGTAATTCTTGATTGTCAGCTGTATTTGAGGCAAAAATGTGACTCAGGCTTGTGACTAGGGTTGGAACAAAGCTTCTTTGTTGTCCTTTTGACGGACAACTCTGTGGCCAGGGGAGGTTCCCAATCGTAGCATTATATTGGCTTCGTTACCTTTTCACTCAGGCTTCATCCAGGAAAGGAATTGGGATAGTTTGATTGTGTCACACAACAAGTAAAAAACTATTTTCAAGATTCCAGTTTTGAAAAAAAAGCTTGGAGAAACTAAAGTTATTGATTTTATGTATGTATCCTGAAGGCTCGCAATGCTCGTAAATCCATTTTTATAGCTTTCTGCATTATTTGTAATAGGTTACTTGATAACATTGGTTTCCTTCTGACAGACTAAACATTCAATTCACTAACCAGTAAAAAGAATTAACCGATGACTTGTGATGCAGCTTCCTTTGAGTGTGGACAATTTGGGCTGAAGGGCCTGTTGCCATGCTGTAAACTTCTATGAGAACTATTGTCTATGATCTTTCTTCTTGGTCAAGAATTCTCAGTTGATATTGTTTGGTAACAGATTAACTAACGATGGAAATTAATTATTTTGTTGTGAAGAAAGATTGTACAAATTAGCATTGAATCCTCTTCTGCTTACAAGTTTGTAAAAATCTTCAGCACTTTCAATCAAGAATCATTAACTGCACCATGGCAGCCATCTAGAAGGTTCGAAATTTGAGTGAGGTGGCCAGTTTCAATTCATGCACAGTAACCACATTCTGACCATGAATATTAATAACCTGTTATTATTAACACTGCACATGCCTCTGCACGAGCTACTAACATTAAAACAGCAATATTAGTTCCCGGTTTCAGAAAGCAACTATCAATAATTGACCTTAACTCTGTCTATGAAGTTACTATCGAAGAGGAGTTCAAATTTTAATTCAAAAATATATTGTTGCAGTCACTTAAATAAAATGTGATTTGATTATTACGCTATATAAAATTTGCCCATATTTGTTGCTGTAATTCCCTGCCAATTTTGCTATGAAACTGGGAAGGGGCCATCTATGAAACAGTACACACGCCTTCAGAAAATAATGTTACAGGTGTTAACTTCAGAGTGAAGAGGCTTGCATGGTATAAGGAAGCAAAATTTAGCTCCTGCTTTGACATGTTGGAGTATTGTGATTATGCATGACAGTAACCAGTTATTCTTTTCAGTTTGGTTCAGTTCCATTCCTCTCATTTTGGCTGAAACAGAACTAATTTGGTATTAACTACTCACTATTTAGAAGAAGTCCATGCACAAGTGCCAGCAGAGATCGGAATTCATATTCCAATGTTTTATTCATTACTGATATTGCATTATAATAATGTATCGACCAGACAAATGGCCGAAATGTCACGGCCGTTCAGGCCGGTGGGATTTTCTCATTCTGCTGCAATAAACAGAGATTTGGCTGGGCGCCAAATTCTTTGACTTTGCTACAGCAGGATTGTGGTGTGAATGGCTGGTAAGATCACAACCATAATCTGAAAATCCCATTGTAATTTTATAATTATTTAATTTCTAAGGCATTGAGAGAATGATTTCTCTATCTCATAACTGTTAAATGCACCTATAGTTAAATTTGCTTTACTTTTTTGTAGTAATACAAATTATGTTGTGTTTTTCTCTCCAAGTTCAATAACCATATAGCAATCATTGTAATGCAGCTATTTCTCATGACAGGAGTTCTTGAGAAACCTTTAGAAAAAAAAGCTGGGAGAAATTATGCTCCTGCAGGCTCAAAAAGGCTGATTTATTTTATTGATGATCTTAACATGCCTGAAGTGGATGCCTATGGTACTGTCCAACCACATACCCTCATCAGACAACATCTAGATTACAGTCATTGGTAAGTTCTCACAGCTAGTGGATTATTTTTGGTGATGTTTAATGTTGTGAGTGTTAGAAAAGAAATTATGCTAGGGCAGGAAAAACTACCTTAAAATAGCCAAACCAGGTTTTTCATACAGAGCATAAGATGTGCACACAGACTGTTTGGGTAAAGCAATGCATTTATACCAATAGCGTAGTTTCTATTTTAAGCAATCCAGGCATCTATTTATAATGCAATTTATTTTTAAGCAAGGCTGTTGGAGAATGGAGTTAATGTTCTTGTTGATAATACTGTATTGCATGGACTAGCCAAGTACACCATTGCAAGAATGGTGTCCCAGACAGGGGAACGAGGCAAACTAAATTTCATTTTTCTTCCCATCTATCTATAAACAAATGTGCTTTAATTTTTTTTTAGAGCTAAGATGTGCTTCCTCAAGCCCTCTTGTTTGATGAAGTCAATTTTAAAGTGACTCACAGCAAACTCTTTGGATTGAATCAGAAGTATTCTTTATTAATACATTCAAACATGAGGAATGGTCATTGCAACTGCATATGCACACATAAATGCACAAAAAAGAGACAGGAAAGAAGAGTTTTATGACTAGGACTAACTTAAAACAAAGAAACCCAAAGAGATATGGATATTAATGAATGTCAGAATACAGTGAGGGTTCCTTCATGTTGGAGTTAAAGTTCAGATGAATTCCAGTATTTGAAAGCAGGAGTTGAAAAATTCCTTTGAAGTTGGTGATGAAGCAGCAAGATAGGTCTGGCCCAAAAGTTAAAATTCTAAATTGGGGCAAGGCCAATTTTGTTAGGACTAGATAGGAACTTTCAGAAGTTAATTGGGGAAGTCTGATGAAAGGCAGAGATGGCTGGTAAGTGGGAGGCTTTCAAAAGTGTGTTAACCTAGGTTCAGGGTAAGCACGTTCCTTTTATAGTGAAGGGCAAGGCTGGTAGAGTAGGGAACCTTGGACTGTGGATATTGAGGCCCTAGTCAAAAAGAAGAAGGAGGCACATGACATGCATAGCCAGCAGGGATCAAGTGGATTCTTTGCAGAGTATAAAGTTGTCGGAGTAGAGTGACGAGAGAAATCAGGGCAAAAAGGGGACATGAGATTGCTTTGTCAGATAAGACAAAGGACAATCCAAAGAGCTGAAAAATCCATAAAGGACAAAAGAGTAATTAGGGAGAGAGAAGGGCCCCTTAAGGATCAACAAGGTCATCTATGTGCAGATCCACAAGAGATGGGTGAGATCCCAAATGAATATTTCTCATTGGTATTTACTGTTGAGGAAGGCGTGGATGTTAGGGAACTTGGGGAAATAAATAGTGATCTCTTGACATATTGCAGAGAAGGAGGTGCTAGAAGTCTTAAAGGACATCGATAGATAAATCCCCAGGACCTGATTAAATGTATCCCAGGATGATGTGGGAGGTTAGGGAGAATTTGCAGATCCCCTAGCAGAAATATTTGCATCTTTGACAGCCATAGCTGAGAAGCCTGAAGATTAGAGGGTAGTAAATATTGTTTCCTTAGTTTAAGTAGGGCTGCAGGGAAAAGCCTGGGAACTACAGACTGGTAAGCCTAATATCTGTAGTAGGTAAATTGTTAGGAGGCATTCTGAGAGACAGGATCTACAGGCGTTTAGAGAGGCAAGGACTGATTAGGGATAGTCAGCACGCCTTTGTGAATGGAAAATCATGTCTCACAAATTTGATTGAGTTTTTTGAAGTAGTAACCAAGAAAGTAAATGAGGGCAGTGCAGTCAGCGTTGTCTACATGGAGTTTTGCAAGGTCTTTGATAAGGTACCACATGGTGAGTTGTTGTATAAGGTTAAATATCACAGGATGAGGTAGCCAGTTGGATATAAAATTAGCTTGACGATAGAAGACAGGGTGGTTGTAGAGGGTTATTTTTCAAATTGGGGACCTGTGACCAGCGGTGTGCTTCAGGGATCAGTGCTGGGTCGGCTTTTAGTTGTTATTTATATAAATGATTTTGATGAGAATTTAGGAGACATGATTAGTAAGTTTGCAGATGACACCAAGATTGCAGGCATAGTGGGCAATGAAGAAGGTTTTCTAGGATTGCAATGGGGGTGGAATTCACCCAAAACTTCGAAGTGTCGAATTTGTGGGAAAACTGGAGTAATTCAGTGTGAGTTCAGACACGCTGCTCTCCTGCCCCCATTGATCCCCCATGCAGAGTGATAGCAGGACCCCCCCCCCACCCCAACTGATTGCCCCCCATGGGCCCTGTCCTGTTGGCATTGCCCAATGGGCTTTGTCCTTAATTATTGTTGGAAGTTTCCAGGTAGCAGCTATGTTTTGGTCCAGCAAAGTCAATTTTTAAATAAGCAGAAAGTAAGGTTTGATTTAAACAGTTTATGGTTTCTTTCATTCCAGATGAACATGACAGTGGGCATGAATTCAAATTCAAGAAATCAAGTAATTAGTTCATTTTTAGACCCAGAATTTGCTTTTGCCAAATACTATTACTCATAACTAACAGATTTTTATTTGTAAAGTGATCTTTCCATATGGAGTGCTTTGATGTTCCTGAAAATACTGAACCACTTCTGTATACAGCTGTATTACTGACTCTCAAAAGTTTCAAAACTATTGAACAACTTGCTAGCTTGTCAGAAATTAGTTTTTCACAGCTGTATTCCAATTGGCCAATTTTGTAGACTGTAGCTAAAGAATTCACGTTAAATGTCACCAGAAACTTTGATAAATCTGTCAAGTTAACTGCAGGAAGTTAAAAAAAGTACTTAATACTAAATACAAAATAAAGAATACTAATGGTAAACTAATATACAGTTAAGAGGAAAATGTAGGAAAATGTTATTTAGGGTGTTAAGAACATAAGAACATAAGAAATAGGAGCAGGAGTAGGCCATCTGGCCCTTCGAGCCTGCCCCGCCATTCAATAAGATCATGGCTGATCTGTCGTGGCTCAGTTCCATTTTCCCACCCTCTCCCCATAACCCTTAATCCCCTCTCTTATCAAGAACCCATCAACCCGCTTCTTAAAAATATTTAGCGAGGCAGCCTCCACCACTTCAACGGGCAGAGAATTCCAGAGATTCACCACCCTTTGAGTGAAGAAGTTCCTCCTCAACTCCGTTCTAAACCGCCTCCCCTTTATCTTGAGGCTGTGCCCCCTAGTCCTACTGTCTTTTTTGAGCGGGAAGAGTCTCTCCACCTCTATCCTATCCATCCCATTCATCATCTTATACGTCTCAATGAGATCCCCCCTCATTCTTCTAAACTCTAACGAGTACAAGCCTAGTTTATTCAGCCTCTCCTCATAGCTCAACCCCCTCAACTCCGGCATCAGCCTAGTAAACCTCCTCTGCACTCCCTCCAAGGCCAAAATATCCTTGCGCAGGTGCGGCGCCCAAAACTGCACACAGTACTCCAGCTGCGGCCTCACCAATGCCCTATACAGCTGCAGCAAGACCTCCCTACTTTTATATTCAATCCCCCTCGCTATGAAGGCCAGCATCCCATTCGCCTTCCTGACCACCTGCTACACCTGCAAGCTGGGTTTTTGCGACTCATGCACAAGGACCCCGAGGTCCCTCTGCACCGTCGCCTGCTGCAGTTTTTCGCCACGTAAGTAATAGTCCTTCCTACCATTCTTCCTACCAAAGTGGACCACCTCACACTTGCCAACATTAAATTCCATTTGCCATTTCCTGGCCCATTCGCCCAGCCTATCTAGATCCTTCTGCAGACTCTCCACACCCTCCGCACAATTTGCCTTTCCCCCAATCTTGGTGTCATCAGCAAATTTCGACACCCTACACTCGGTTCCCTCCTCCAGATCATCTATATGTTAATTGTTAAATGTTTTGACTCATTTGTTTTCATCATTAGGTATGACAGACAAAAGTTAACTCTGAAAGAGGTTCATAATTGTCAATACATCACTTGTATGAATCCTGCTGCAGGCAGCTTTTCTATAAATATGCGCCTTCAGGTAAGAACATTTTAAGATACTTCTGCTCATATCAGCACGTAAGAAAATGTGAGGACAAGATAAGGTGATTTTACCTTTTGCAGTCTAGCCCTGAAGCATTCTGATTAATCCAGTGTAACATTCATCTGATTTTTTTTATTTGTTAATGGAATTCTTTCCTGCTGCCATCAGACTTTTGAATGGAACTACCTTGCATATTAAATTGATCTTTCTCTACACTTCCGTTATTACTGTAATTCTACATTTTGCACTCTCTCCTATCATTCTCTATGTACAGTATGCTTTGTATAGTGTGCAAGAAACAATACTTTTCACTGTATCTTGTTACATGTGACAATAATCAATCAAATCAAATCAAAATGAGGGTGTTGCAGGCTGGGCCCGCATTTATTGCCCATTCTCAATTGCTCTTGAACTGAGTGCCTTCCTAGGCCATTTCAGAGGGCAGTTAAAAGTCACTGCATTGCTGTGGGTCTGGAGTTACATGTAGACAAGTTCAGCTAAGGATGGTAGATTTCCTTCCCTGAAGGACAGTAGTGAACCAGATAGGTTTTTATATCAGTAATAGTTTCATGGTCATCATTAAACTTTTAATTCCAGATTTTTACTGATTTCAAATTTCAACATCTGCCTCGCTGGGACTCAAACCCGGGTGACCAGAATGTTACCCTGCGTGTCTGTATTACTAGTCCACCAATAATACTACTATGTCATTGTGGGGATTGGGAGTTGGAGTGTGGTTGGAGGGCAGAGGTTTGAATAGTGAAGGGGAGGAGACAGATCAGGCAAAGGAAGTAGACTGGAAAGCAAAGGCTTCTGGACTGGGAGTTGTAGGTGTGTGGCAATGGACTTCAGTAGAATGGATGCACACAGACACGAGGGGGACTGGAGGGATGGGGGGAGCTTAGAGAGGTACATGACTTGGGGGGGGATTAGTCATGGTCAGAAATCAGATTGTCCAGACGAATAGCTCAAGAGGTTGTTGGGGCCAGAAAGCATAGACAATCGTGTTGTTCAGTGCCACAATTTGGGGAGCTACGCTTGGCATGTCAGAGAGGGAGGGACTTTTACTCCTGTGCCAGTCATGCCTTGCGTAGTGCGCAGAGTATGAACATAAGAACATAAGAAATAGGAACAGGAGTAGGCCATCTAGCCCTTCGAGCCTGCCCCACCATTCAATAAGATCATGGCTGATCTGAAGTGGATCAGTTCCACTTTTCCGCTTTCTCCCCATAACCCTTAATTCCCTTGTCTATCAAAAACCTATCTACCCGTGACTTAAATATATTTAGCGAGGTAGCCTCCACCACTTCAACGGGCAGAGAATTCCAGAGATTCACCACCCTTTGAGTGAAGAAGTTCCTCCTCAACTCTGATCTAAACTGCCACCCCCTTATCTTGAGGCTGTGCCCTCTAGTCCTGCTATCCTTTCTAAGCGGGAAGAATCACTCTACCTCTACCCTATCCATCCCCTTCATTATCTTATACGTCTCTAAAGGATCCCCCCTCATCCTTCTAAACTCCAGCGAGTACAGACCCAGTCTATTTAGCCTCTCTTCAGAGTCCAACCCCCTCATCTCCGGTATCAGCCTAGTGAACCTCCTCTGCACTCCCTGGTTAGTTAGTCCCTCACCTGGTTAGTCCTGGGCATTTGTGGCTTGATACTAGGCCTAGATGTCACAGTCAGGGAAGGATCTGCAGCCTATAAATGGGGAATAGTTCATGTGGCGGGGGTGGGTGTTAGGGGAGAGGGTTGGCACCCAATGGTTTCATGGCAGGATGGGACGCTTGATATGTGACAGTGCAAGGGCCTCAATATGGGGAGGGGTGGGGTCAAATCTGCATCAGGGCATCAACTTCAAACAGTGCAGGGAGGACAGGGATGTCAAAAACAATCAGGCTGGGATCAGGATAAGAGGGGGAGGAAGGCGATTGGAGGGAAGGAAACCTGCACTTGGTGCTCTTCTAGCATAATATGAGGGATTTTGGTGATCACTGTTGGGGGCTAGAAGCTAGCCTCATTGTAAAGCCTGTTCTCCACCAGTTTTAAGCTGATCCAATTACGCAGTTGAAAAACAAGTTATGAAAAAGCTGTCAAGGATTTGTGGGAGGTGTCAACTACTGCAACTACTGGGCCAATTGAAGAGGTACTTACTAATTTCCACTTGGAGAAGAATGCACAGCTGAGAAATGTTAGGAACTGTCAAATGCCAATGTAGGGAATGTGGCACTACCCTGAAACAGCTGTGTAACAGTAGAAACATTTTTGATGAATGAATGACTTTTCGAAAAGTTTTTTCACATACTCGTCTTACTACAGATTCAGTAGTTATGAACAGATTGTATATTTGGTGATTGGCATGGAGTGTATGAGGGCCATGGGTGGAGTGGCATAGTTTGACATGGAGGGTATGAGGAGCCAAGGAGCATGAGTAGAGGGTAGGAGGGTCCATGGTTGGGTGGAGAGAAATGGGTTTGCATGGAGAGAATATGAGAGGCAATGGAAGTAGGTACAGGTCATACATTGGCAAGAGAGCATGGATGAGACCATTTGAACTTATCTTTCAAAAGACCCCTCATCCAGACCATGGTTTACAACAATTCTCAGAGATGATCCATAAATGCTTGAAAAGTTGTGCTGACTTCACAAAAATTGCAGAGGGCTAGGATATGCCTCTCCCCACAGTGGAGGCAGTCCATGCATTTATTTTGTTCTGGTGAAAATCTGAAATCACTTCTTTTAAAGGTCAAATCCAGCACATTTACATCACTTAAAACTAATACTTGTGCATTTTCAATACTATGTTGGTTGTGTTTAATTGTGTGTAGGTAGTGGGCATTAACTGGATATCTACTTATGTCCTTAAGAATAGGATAAGACTGAAACTATGGTTATTTGGTTAGGTGCATGCTTGTAATGTGCAACTTAAATTAAGTATGTATAAAAATGTGTAAAGATTGGCTCCTATAGTATTCTTCATCATTTGGCTTTCTGATATAGAACATGCATATTTGGGTGTCTGTCTCTTTCAAACCACCCAGTCTATTTCCTAGTGTTAATTATGAAGAAATAGGCAACTGATTTTAGATTTAAAGGTTTGTCTGGAGGTTAATGACTATTCCACAAGAAAAGTTAGCAGGAGGAAACAGCACTGTACCTGATGGTACCTCAACTACTATCAATACTATCTTTCTTTCTATTCTCTCCCCACAGATGCTGTCAGACCTGCTGAGATGTTTCAGCATTTTCTGTTTTTGTTTCAGGTTTCAGCATCCACAGTATTTTGCTTTTATGTTACTATCCTTTTTGATTGCTAAGCACTTCACCTGTGCTCCAACATTCCCATCAATGCCTACAAGTTTCATTGTTCATTTGTTGATGCATGCTTTCAAGTGGAGTGGTGAAAGTTTATGCTCAGTTGTGTGGGGCTATTTCAGTAGGGATGGTTGATCACTGGATTGTCCTGTATCTGTGAAGAAAGAAAATGACATGTCATGCACACATAGGGCTAGAGCTTACACTCTTCTGCTGAAGTGGTGAGGGGTGGCACATAAAATCTAGCAAATCATGTTTTTGCCACCTACCCCCAACCTGACTAAAGTTTTAGGGGAGATGTATGTCCTTGGCTTACTGAGACCCTTAAGTGGCTGCTTTTTATCAATAGTTCAAGGAAGCTCATGCCATGTGCGAATATCAGCAGCTATAATTAAGTGTACATGTCAGTAAAGGAGCAGGGGGCCCATCAGAGGCATCCTTGGACCATTGGGATCAGGCTGCCTAGGACCTTTCCTCCTCTATCCCCACCACCACCATCATCCCACCTCTTGAATCCTCTGAGGCAAGATTTCCTCCAGAGAGTCTCCTTTAAAGCAATACATGTTGCTCCAGCTTTAAATTGCTGCAGGAAGCCATCGCTTTAGTGACTAGGCCCCCCCACCTTACTTCTTTAAGTAGTCTCCCCACATCCCTAACTAATGTAGGGAGACAATGAGGCAGGGAAGCCCACTAATGTATTGAAATGAAGTTTCCAACATTCCTGGATGGGTACCTCATTACATCATGGAAGGGGGGTGAAGAAAAGGACTGGGATAGAGATGAAATAAAAGATGAAATGACAAAGATATCATGGAATGAGTAATTGTCATAAAGAAACCAATTCTCCAGAGTATGAATTGTAAAATAGTACATAGCTCTATCCAAAGTTGATTGATTTGATCAATTATTGTCACATGTATACAGTGAAAAGTATTGTTTCTTGCATGCTATACAGACAAAGCATACTGTTCATAGAGAAAGAAATGAAAGAGCGCAGAATGTAGTGTTACAGTCATAGCTAGGGTGTAGAGAAGGATCAACTTAATGCAAGGTACGCCCATTCAAAAGACTGCGGCAGCAGGGAAGAAGCTGTTTTTGAGTCAGTTGGTACGTGACCTCAGACCTTTGTATCTTTTTCCCGATGGCAGAAGGTAGAAGAAAGAACGTCTGGGGTGTGTGGGGTCCTTAATTATACTGGCTGCTTTGCCAAGGCAGCGTGAAGTGTAGACAGAGTCATTGAATGGGAGGCTGGATTGTGTGATGGACTGGCCTATATTCACAATCTTTTGTAGTTTCTTGTGGTCTTGGGCAGAGCAGGAGCCATACCAAGCAATGATACAACCAGAAAGAATGCTTTCTATGGTGCATCTGGTAAAATTGGTGAGAGCTGTAGCTGACAAGCCAAATTTCCTTCGTCTTCTGAGAAAGTAGAGGCGTCAGTGGGCTTTTTTGACAATAATGTTGGCATGGGGGGGGACCAGGACAGGTTGTTGGTGATCTGGACACCTAAAAACTTGAAGCTCTTAACCCTTTCTACTTCATCCCCGTTGATGTACACAGGGACATGTTCTCCTCTATGCTTCCTGAAATTGATGACAATCTCCTTTGTTCCAAAAAGCGTTAAACGTTCAAAAGCGTTAAAAACAAGATTAAGACTGGCAATGGATAAAACAAAACAAAATCAGAGAGCAGAGTTGGTATGAAAATTGGGGAACTCAGTATTGAGTCCAGAAGATTGTAAAATCTTTAATTTGATGATAGAATATAATGTGAATAAATGTAAACAGAAAGGCAGAATATTTCATAAATTGAGAGGTGCTGATGTCCAAAAGGACCTGGATGTCCTTGTTCATGAGTCACTAAAAGCAAGCATGCAGTACAGCAAACAGTTAAGAAGGCAAATGGGACATTGGCCTTAATGTGAGGGAATTGGAGTACATGAGTAACAATGTCTTGTTGCAGTTATATAGAACTTTGGTGAGACCTCACCTGGAGGATTGTGCACAGTTTTGGTCTAAGAAGGATATACTTGCTATAGAGGGAGTCCAACAGAGGCTCATCAGATTAATCTCTAGAATAGCGGGACTGTCTTATGAGGAGAAATTGAGGAGACTAGAAGCAGGATTCTGTGATGACATTCATTCCCACTTCATTGCCAGCGAAAATGGAGAATTCGCAGCAGCATCAAAGAATCCCACCGCGGATGAGTTGGAGATTTCCGGTGTCGGTTTGTATTCCCCAGTGTTTCGAAGAGTGAGATGTAATACTGTAGATGGAAATAGGATGTTTCCCCTGGCTGCTAATCTTGGCTTTTGATTTCATGTTTTTTGTTTTGCAGAGACATTTCTCTGTTTTTGCAGTCAATTTCCCTGGAACAGATGCATTGGCCGCAATTTACAGCAACATTCTTAATGCTCATTTTCAAGAATACAGTTTCAGTTACAGCGTGATGAAAATTGTCAATACTGTCGTTCAGGCTGCTATCTATCTTCATCAGAAAATGACTCAGAACTTCTTGCCTACAGCAATAAGGTTCCATTACATTTTCAATCTACGAGATCTGTCCAATGTTTTCCAGGTATGTATATATATATTTGTTGAATTATCATTACTTGTTCATGAAACTGAATGTAACTGGATACTATAATAATGTTCTTACAAATAACTTTTAAACATAAATCTCTAACACAAATGTTTGAAAACTAATTTATTTATTTGCAGAGTTTATGATTTATGTGACATTCTTAATACTTTACACATTTCCAGGGGATATGTTTTAATGTTAGCCCTTACTGTTTGTGCATTTAGAATACAATTTTGTGAATGAAATACATGATTATGGGATTCATATTCAAGTCACCGGTTAGGCCCTGCAAAATGACTACACTTCAAAAGTTCTTTGTTGATGTAATGTTTTGAGGCACCCAGTAGTCAAGAAAAGCAGTATATAAATGCAAGTTTTTTAAAATTTTTGTGATTATTTACCATTGCATTATTTACATCTAAGAGTTAATTATGAATGTTAAAAACTCTGCATTACACTGTCACAAATTATGTTGTTAATTCTTTACAAGAAAGATTGAAGTTAGTCAATGTCAATTTTTTGCTGCTGCATTTATTGCTAATGAATATTGGGCTGAATCTTCTGTGGAGTGGCAATAACTGTTAGCTTGTCACTCTGCTCCTACTTTACTGACCTTGCACTGGAGCTCCACATTTGTCAATTCGACCTCTGAACTGGGTCTCCAGAGGAATGTAGAGTATAGGGTCCTCATTTGTACTGTAGGAATGTTTGGGAAGCCAAACCTTTTTATGACACAAGCTGTCATATTCTGTTAAATTTAGATGTCCCATAACCACTTCACAGGGTTTAGTCAGGTGGCTGGGGACAAAATTGTGGCATTGGGAGCATTTGGGGGATTGGGGGTAGTTGATATTCAGGGAGTGGCGAGATAGTTGGGTGAGCGAGCCGGGGGTAATTAGGTGGTCAGAAGGTAGTCAGGGTTGGAAGGGTTAAATCAGGTGATTGGGGGAGGAGATAGTTGGACGGGTACGTAGTCAGGGAGTTGTCAGGAAATCTGGTTTGTCTGGAAGATAACGTAGGGTTAGTGGGTATTGGGTGATCAGGGATGGGGGTGTTAGTTGGGGTTGACAGCATTGGGGGGGGCTTAGGTGATCATGAGGGTAATTGGGATGCTGTATGTGTAGTTGTGGGTTGGGGAGATAGTCAGGTCTGTAGTCCTCGGGTTGTTGGCATGGGGGTAGTTGGATGGTTGGGGATTCGGTATTATAGTTATCCAGGGATTAGAACTGGTTTTAATCCTTCTAACTTTACCTGGGAATTGTTCTGATAAGTGAGTTGGAACCATCCCAAATCTCCAACTTCAATTTTGGAGGATTCCAGAGACAGGATAGTTGCCCAATTGAAGTTGAAACTGAATTGTTTAGCATATCATTAAAAAAGATAAAGCTGAAATATTTGCAATGATTTTTCAGTCAGAAATGCTAAGTAGATGATCCATTTTATCTCCTCCTGAGTCCCCAGCATTACAAGTCTGACAATCTCATCATTGAGACATCAAACAAACCTAGGACATAGTGAAAAACAGGCAAAGAAAAAGCTGCAGATCTTAAAAGAAAGGAAATCCTTTTCTGTCGGATTTCTAGCTTCTTGAGAAATTAATTGCTGCTGTTGCAGAGTTTAAAAAAGGAAAATAGGAAGAAACTGCTGCAGCATTTCTTTAAAAAAAAGTTTGCGTACAAAGCCAATTTTGTGGGAATTCTGTTGCACCTGAAAATATGTGGGGAAAAACAAAGAAACCAACAGCTATTGACAGTGAAGCGAGTGAGAAAAGATGGTTACTGTACAGATAACTTTAAAGAAGCAACAACATTTAAAACTGCAATTAAAAGAGGGAAAAAAAAACAGCAATGGACAGAAAATTAAAAGGTGCATTTTGGAGAAGGAAATGGCTAAACCAGACACCAGTGGGCCTCCTGGAGGAGAAAATTTTTAACTTGTAGGAAGATTACAGGATTAAATAAGGAATCAGAAGAAGTATAAATTAAGTTTTTAACTGTGCATGATTCATTTCTGAGTGAACTGCTTCACAGCCAATATATGTATAGACCAAACTCAACAATATTTGGTTAGGTATTAAAAAGTTTTGATAGGTATTTTAAACTGCAAGCTGTGGAGAGCGCAGACCTGAGAAGAAGGTTCAACATGTCACCAGTAAAGCCACTTGGGCATCAAAGGACCCATGAAGAAGGATAACAAGAGACTCTAGAGTGAGGACAACAAAAGACCCCAGAGCGAGGGAGACAGAAGATTCAAAAATGAGTGAGACAATGTACAAGCAAACCACAAGATGGTTGTCAATTATGTCAGCGCAATAAAATACATGTGCCAAAGAATTTCAGTGCAGAAGAATCAGCCAGAAGGCATAAAAATAGAGCTTTTTGAAAATGCGACAGCAGATGGCAGTGCATAATGAGCAGATGGCTGTGAATGAAGAAAAGCTATCTGTTGTACCTCAAGAAACAATGTGCAAAAAATTATCTAGAGAATATTCACATCAGAGCTGAACTAAATGTTTGCAAGATTCAACTTGAGTATATACCTTTGAAAATGTATCAGAACTGAAGTTTTTAATGAACCGAGCTGTTTGAGATTTGAAGAAACACCTTTCAGAGATGACACAAAGATGCCAAGAGGAAATAAAGACCCTCAATTCCACAGTTGGCAAATCAAAGCAGGAGTTGAGAAAACTCAACCAGATGTACAACACGGCACAACAACAGATAAAAAAATTGTGATCCTGAAAAGCCATGAAGTGAAAAATGTGTCTTAAACAGCAGAATAGAAGAATAATAGAAGAAATTTCGGTTTCTTTCTGAACAGGAAACCTCAACATGAAAGCAAGTGAGTTTTCCATAGAAAAAGAAAATCTGTTGAAGAATCTTCACATGTTATAAGAATCCTTGAGGAAAACATTTACTTCTCTGGAAAACTAAAAAAAGAGCAAAATGAAGTTAATGTCACTCTGAACAAACTGATGAAGCAGTTGGCAAAGAAGACTCAGTAGTGTTCAGTGTTTCAGGAGGTGCACAAAAGCAACAAGAAACAGGCTGAAGAAGTAACTGTATGAAAAGGAAGAGACATTGAAAGGAAAAGCTGCAGAAGTTGCCAAGCTGCAGATAGGGAAAGAAAAGACAGAAATTAGATTGGAAAATGTAAATCTAGCACTGAAGTGCAAAAAACTAGAAAAATAAGTGAGCTGAATGAAAAGGTTCATAAACTTGCAAAATTATTTGAAACAAATGTTTGGCTGAGATTCTGAAACACTTGG
Source organism: Carcharhinus amblyrhynchos (assembly GCF_965287045.1). NCBI lineage: Eukaryota > Metazoa > Chordata > Chondrichthyes > Carcharhiniformes > Carcharhinidae > Carcharhinus > Carcharhinus amblyrhynchos. The sequence goes on from NC_137334.1 coordinate 45,229,419, forward strand.
AAATTAAGGTTCCATTTATGAAACGTACACGTCCAGCAAGAACATCATGAATACCAAGGCAAAAGAACATTTTAATCCATTCCAGGAATGATCAGGATGCATATTCCATTCCCATCAGAAGGAACGGATAAACCCATAGTATTTGCAAAAAGTGAATTTGCTGTCGATAAAGAGAAATGTAACTCACAGGAGCACAAAAAATAAATCAAATGTTAACAACCGAGTATCAGAAACACTCCCAAATGTGACAGACCAAGATGTGGAAGAACTGTCTAGCCTCAAGACCATTTGAATTTATAAAGTGACAGACTTGAGGTGGGATAGCAAGTAAAGATTGTATTGTAATACTCCATTGAATGGGAGAAAAGTTTCCTTCAGTGAAAAAGGGGGATGTTGCATGATGTTGTATGCACCTGCATATGTAAAGGTGTTGGACAAAGCAAGGGTTAACATCAGACTGAAGAATAGCACTGCCTATGGTGTAGAATCACATGATAATAGACTGATAGAACATGCTGAAAAGAACCAACCTGCATGACCTCAGCACCATGCATAGCAACAGTATCTGGGATCTATACAATGTTAAATACTGTCAATAAAGTTCTTACGTTTAAACATGCATCGAGAAATCTCAAAACCATATCCCTGAGACATCAAATTAACCCATAAAAAAAACCAATAACTCAGTGATCCTGATGATACTGTGAGGGAATCTGTATTTTTAAATGTAATTTGTACCTTTAGGTAGGATGTAACTAGGAGACTGGACTGAAAAAGAAACAGAAAACATAAACATAGAAAAGAAACTGATTCAGTTCTAAGAAAATTGAACAAGTTGAGAAACAAAGCTTCTGGAGAAACTAAACCCATTTTAAAAAAAATAAAAAGATACAGATCATTTCAAGCTAGGCAGTCGCAGTTCATCAGTCCACTGGTGCAATACCGACAAGCTGAAGAAGAAGAAAACAGAGGCAAGATACAGAAGCTGAGATTAAGTTTCTGCAGCTATTTCTGTTATCTGAAGCTGGTGGGTCTACTCAATCAAAGTGAGTTGAACAGGTTCTATAGATGCATGCCATTTGTGTGAAAACTTTGCCTTTGGAACTTAAGTTGGTTGTGCCCTGCATTTAGCTGGGGATCAGAAAACCTCCCAGAAGGAGAGGAGCTGAAATTCCTTGTAAGGAAGATGGGAAGGGGGGTGGTGGAGGGAGCAATTCTCCCCAAAAAAATTCTAAGTGTTGAAATTAAGGGGAAAATTGGAGTCATTCATTTTTTTTTCAGTGGGGTGGGGTGGGTTGGGGGGGGTGGGGGTTGGAGGGGCTTTGGGTGGGGGGGGGTTGAGGGTTGGGGGTGGTTGGGGGGGTTGAGGGTTGGGGGGGTTGAGGGTTGGGGGGGTTGAGGGTTGGGGGTGGTGGGGGGGGTGGTGGGGGGGTGGTGGGGTTGGGAGTTTGGGGGGGGTGGGGGGGTTGGTTGGGGGTTTGGGGTTGGGGGGGTGGGTGGGGGAGTGTTTGGGGGGTTGGGGTGGGGGAGGTTTTGGGTGGGGGGTTTGGGGGGGTTTAGGGGGTTGGTGGGGGTGGGGGGGTTTGGGGGTTGGGGGCGTTGTTGGGGGGGGGGGGGGGTTGGGTTGGGTGGGGGTGGTTTTAATAAAGTCAAATTTTTAAGAGTAGATCTCCTGTTGCATTTTGATGCCAAAAGTGATCTTGTGCTTAAAAAGGTTGGAGACCGCTGCAGTATAATGTGACCTACTTTGCGAGCACTACAGGTGGTATGCTTGTGTACATATTTTTGTTGAAAAGTAACATAAGGACACGTTTTTACACTTAAAATACTTACCAACATTTTGTTGCTTTGTTTCAAGGGTATACTTTTTGTTACTCCGGATTGTGTACGTCTGCCTTCAGACTTGATCCATTTATGGCTTCATGAATCATCCAGGGTTTATGCAGACAAACTAATGGAAGAAAAAGACATTGAACACTTTTACAAAATCCTTATTGATACTGCAAAGAGATACTTTGAGGTACAATTCAATGCTGCGGTATTTTAGTGTCGATTTTTATGACTGCTTCACAAACTTTCTCCAAAGTGTAGAAAGATAGCCATGACAACCATCAACATCAAAGTAGAAGCCTATGTTCTCGTGAGCTCAACATGGCTGGTTTTATTAATAAATAAATCATTAACCAATGATTAAACAAAAACTCATTTTGCAAGGATCTTTTGATTCAAAGGCTGCAGTGTCAGTGCCAAACAGGCAACCTGAGAGGTGCTTGGCGATAAAGGACACAGAATTTTTTTGTGTAGCTGGTACAAGTGCGGGACACAGACATATTTATTTGTGTAACTGTGGTTGCCAGTTCACAGATGAAATGGGCACCAAAGTTTAGCTAGCTCAATTCAAAGAATTGGATTTTCCTGCTGCCTCCCATTTTTTTAAATTACTTGCCTACTTTTTTCTGTTACCTTATTCTATATTGGTCCTTGCAAACTGAACTGTTGAATGCTTATAATTTGTTCACATTTAAACCGTTAATTGTGTAAAAGGTAAGTCCTTATATAAACTATTCAGTACTAGCCTACAGAGATGCGGTACTTCTCACTGTGATGCCTTTGAAAGATATGAATTAGTGGACTTCTTATAAATATACAGACTGGTACCTGCACAATATTTGGTAATATACAACAGTGTAACTCACCATGAGACTACCTCAGGTGAACTCCTATTATCGTATGTTGGATTATGTTACAATATATAATGCTTCAGTAATATCTTAAAATATTACTGGGGAATGAACACAAAACATATGAAGTTGTCGACTGAGAGCTGATATCCACTTCTGACAATGGCCACAGTGGTGAGAGCTAATAGTCTAATGTTACTGGGACTTGATGGTTTGAGTTATGAGAAGAGGCTGGATAGAGTGGGACTTTTTTCTCTGGTGTGTAAAAGGCTAAGGGGTGATCTTATAGAGGTCTATAAAATAATGAGGGAAATAGATCAGCTATATAGTCAATATATTTTCCCAAAAGTAGGGGGGGTCTAAAACTAGAGGGCATAGGTTTAAGATGAGAGGGGAGAGATACAAAAGTGTCCAGAGGGGCAATTTTTTCACACAGAGAGTGGTGACTGTCTGGAACAAGCTGCCAGAGGTAGTAGTAGAGGCAGGTATAATTTTGTCTTTTAAAAAGCATTTAGACAATTACATGGGTAAGATGGATATAGAGGGATATGGGCCAAATGCAGGCAATTGGGACCAGCTTCGGGGTTTTAAAAAAAAGTGGTGGCATGGACAAGTTGGGCCGAAGGGCTTACTTCCATGCTGTAAACCTCTATGACTCTACATGAATCCATCATGAATGCTACGAGAAATCAACTGGCATTATCATGAAATTAAGACTAATGTATAATTTAATAAATTTTGAAGCTGCATTTGCTTAGCTAAAGTCTTCTGTCCTTGGATTTTTTTTGTTTTAATACGACATTTAGAAGTGTATCTTCAATTATCCATAGAGCTGAATTTTCTGGGCCTTCTGGAGAGTGTCGATATGGTGGGAGTGTTGGCTGTATCGCAGGGCAGCTGTCAGGAAATAAGCATGATGATTTCCTGCTGTCATGACATATTGACAGCAGCAGGATCATTCACAGCACAGCTATCTACTTGGCAGACTCTTTAACCTGGTCCTGGTTTCACCTAAATAAACATACCCCTCTTCAAGTGCTTCCACCATTGACAGCCATTAAAAGGGTGTCCTTTCCATCGCAGCCTCAGCAATAGCCACTGCTAGTGTTGACGCTGCTGAGCTACCAGCTTCTGATTGGACCAACAGCTTTTGGGGGAAGACCACCATCTCCAGTTGGATGGCTGCTACGCTCTTAATTGACGGCCACTGACAATATGCCACCCAGGATCCAGCCACCCGTGGAATTGGGATCACATCTAACCTTCGATTCCAGTGGCTAGACTTCTTTAGGGAAGTGGAAAAAATCAACCAATAATCCTGACTTTCACTGAAGAAAATTAGATAGGAATGTTAATAAATCATTATTTCATCTGTTTGCTGGGCATTCACTCAATTTGATTAAATTTAATCAGAGTGTAAAGCTACTGTTTGAGCACAATAATCTTAGTGAATGCTACTAATTTATGGTATTATTTTGGATTTAGGTTATTGATGAACACATTTTTGCCCAAAAGCCATTGATTTACTGCCACTTTGCTCAAGGTGCTGGAGAGCCTCGATATTTGCCTGTAACAAATTGGAAAAAGCTCCATAGAATTCTTACAGATGCTCTGGAACATTACAATGAAATTCATGCAGTGATGAACCTTGTCCTATTCAAAGAAGCCATGCAACACATGTAGGTATAATGAATAATGAACCACAGGAAAAATTATTAACATTTTTATCATTATCATCTCATGTCATTCTTTAGTTACTCTCCTATCTCTCCTCATGCTGTCTTGGATTTATCTTGGTCAATTATTCACACTAAACCATTAAGCACTGAACTCTCTTTCCTGGTTCCCATGTTAGCTGACATTGTCAGTACTTCTGTTTTTTCAGGTACTATCTTTCCCTTCTTCAAGGAGGTGGTGCAGGGGCACAGTGGTTAGACCTACTGCCTCACAGCACCAGGGACCCAGGTTCAATTCCTGTCTTGGGTCACTGTCTGTGTGGAGTTTGCATGTTCTCCTTGAGTCTCTGTGGGTTTCCACCCACAATCCAAAGATGTGCAGGTCAGGTTGATTGGCCACGCTAAATTGCCACTTAATGTCAGGGGGACTAACAGGGTAAATACGTGGGGCTATGGGGATAAGGGCTGGGTGGGATTATGGTCCATGCAGACTTCATGAGCTGAATGACCTCCTTGTGCGCTGTAGGTCTTCTATGATTCTATGATAGACTGACCATCTCAAACTCTGACGCAGACTTCACAGCACCCACAGATAGTGTTCAAGCACAGGTGTCGCACTGAGAATAAGTGAGTGTTATGCATTTTGCAAATACATTTTGGGGGTTTTTAGTAAAGTCAGCTTTTTTAAGAGTAGATTTTGTGCTGCATTTTAATGCTAAAAGTGATCTTGTGCTTAAGAACGTTGGAGACCGCTGGAATATAATGTGACCTACTTTGAAATTGTCACTTAATGTCAGAGGGACTAGCAGGGTCAATATATGGGGTTACAGGGTAAAGGGCTGGATGGGATTGTGGTAAATGCAGACCTAATGGGCTAAATGGTGGCCTCCTGCACTGTAGTGATTCTATGGATTCAAATGCTGTTTTCTTTCACTTGCCCTCCAAAGAAAAACAAGCTTTGATGCATCTGTTCATGTAAACTTCTCACGCATCTCTAATCTCTCTTCCATCTTCAGAATCTGTGTATGTGTTGTTGCCTTCCAAATCCATGTCCATCAGTCCAACAGTTCCATTTTTGAATCCTCCAATCAGGTTTCCATTTCTGCCACAGTTCTGAAAGGCCAGTTATCAAAGCAACAATTTACATCCCTGTTTGACTTTGACAAAGATAAACTATCCCTCCTTCTAGATCTGTCTGCACCCATTGACATGATTGACCGTATGATCTTCCTCCAGTACCTCCCACCATCACCCAGCTAGCCAAGACCGCACTTGCCTGGTTCCATTCTTATCTTTCTAATCATAAGCATAGAATCATCTGTGATGGCTTCTTTTCCTGTGATCACACACCATTATCTTTCATGACCCCCAAGGATATTCCCTTGACCTCCTGTTATTTCTCATTTACATGCTGTCCCTTGGCAACATCATCTGAAGGCACACCATTAGTTTTCACATGAGACCCAGCTCTGTCTCACTACCACTTATGTCAATGCCTCCACTGTCTCTGTATCATTAGACTGCTTATCCAGCATCCAGCACTGGATGAGCAGAAATTTCCATCTCTACAACATTGCCTGATTCCACCACTGCCTCAACTTATCTGCTGTTGAAACCTTCGTGCGCGCCATTGTTACTTCAGGACTTGAATATTCTAATACATCTTTCTCCAGAGTCTCATATTCTACCCAGTGTAAACTTGAGGTCATCCAGATTTCTGCTGCCCACGTCCTAACTCACATCAAATCCATTTACCCTTCACCCCTGAGCTTGCTGACCAACATTGGCCCTTGGTTAAGCAACATATTGATTTTAAAATTCTTGTGTTTCAGATCCTTTCATGGCCTCACTCATTCCTATCTCTGTAATCTCCTCCAGCCTCGCTACCTTTCAAGATATCAACACTTCCCTAATTTTGGCCTCCAATTTTCATTGATATTTTCATGGTATATTAGTTTATATTACAGTGTTATATTATTGCATAATGGGGAGATGGTGGCATGGTGATAACATCACTGCTGAGTAATCCAGAGACCTAGGCTAATGTTCTTGGGATATGGGTTCAAATCCTACCACTACAGCTGGTGGAATTTAGAATGCAATTTTTGTTTTTAAACCTGGAATTGGAAGCTAGGCCGATATTTTACAACCTCACTCAGGCGACACTCGTAACATTCTGCCTGAGGTCAACACAGAATTCCGTTCTGCAAGCTTCGTCCACCCTGATTCCCCTAGTCTCAGTCACGGTGAAACTATCATTGACTATTCTAAAAATCCACCTGGTTTACTAATGCCTTTGGGGAAAGATATCTGACATATTTACCTGGTCTGGAGTACAAGTGACTCCAGACCCAGGAATGTGGTTGACTTGTAACTGCCCTCTGAAATGGCCTATCATCAGCTGCAAAGAAGAATGAACCATGGATTGTTTGGAGACCGGAAGAGTTTAAAATGTAAGTGATTTGTATTTACTACCTTTACATTTCATCATTAAATGCTGTAGCATAAGTTGTATCCATATTTAGTAATGTGAGTTATATCAGCGCTGTGATTGGAGAATATGATTGGCAGGATGTTACTCCTGCCAGCTAGCAAGTAAAAGGTCAACATTGTAAATATGGAAAAGTCTTCGGATGAGTTTAAAAAGTTCATCTTCAGATGAATTTAAGAAATTAATTGAATGATGAAAAGATTGAGTACACTGCACATCTAGTATGGTGGGAGATCTTGTGGTGCAATGGTGCAATCTTGTGGTACACTGTACCACAAACTCTGGGTTCAGGTCTCGCACCAGGACTTGATGGCAATGGAATGAATGTTCATAACATTGCCAAACAAGTTGACTATCAGCCTGTAAATCTTTCCAATATGCCTGATGGCAGGCAGTAAGAATAAAAGAGTTTTCTGGTAGGCTGTATAGCAGAAGGCAACAGCAAACCACTGCAGTACTTTGCCAAGCATAACCATGGACCAATCAATGGATGTCCCGGGTCACCGGTGCCTTCTCAGGCATTGGAACCTGAAGAAGGAGAAACATAATACAGTAACAACATGTAAATGTTTCTTCTTTTGTCAGTCTAGACATCTGTTGAGATAGCAATTGTGAAGTTTGTTTACTCAGAGAATTTTATGGTCTATTCAGTGACTTCCAACTGTTAGAATAGGACTTGAGAATTCTGCTCATAAATTGCATAATGGGTGAGCAGATGAGGGTAAAAGAGGTTGAGAGTTGAGGGTTTGGGTGAAAGAGTTTGGTGGTGTGGAGGTGAGAGTAGATGTAAGGGGCTCAGAAGGTGAGGAGTTTGATGGAATGAGGGTAAAGTGGCTAGATTTGAAGCTGAGATAGTAAGATAGGTTGGGTTGAAGATGGGGGAGTGAATGAGTGAGATTGAGGGGGTGAGGGATGCAGATGAGGGGAGTTTCAAATGGTTAAAATGTTCAATTATATACAGAAGTGCCACTGATTGCCTCAGAAGCACCAAGCTCTTTGGGAATGTTAACGCGAGGCTGGCCTACAGGTCACTTAACCCAAGAAGATCCCACCTGATGTCAGTCTCGAGATGGAGGCAAGATTACAATGGCATGATTAGTCCTATGTCCTGATACCCAGCTCAACATAAAAAATGGACAATCATTTCAGAATAAGGAATCAACCATTTAGGATTGAGATGAAGAGAAATTTCTTCACTCAAAGGGTTTTGAACCTTTCAAATTCACTACCTCTGACAGCTATGGATGCTTAGACATTGAGTACATTTAAGACAGTAGTCAATACATTTTAAGGGAATTAGGGACATCAGGATCGTGCTGCAAGTTGGAGTTACAGTAGTAGATCAGCCATGATTTGAATAAATGGCAAAGCTGGTTGAAAGGACCATCTTCTGTTTCTTATGTTCTTTTGTTTCATGTCATGGGTAAGAATAGAAAAACATAAGAAATAGCAGCAGGAATAGACCGTATAGCCTTTCATAACTGCTTTTCAATTCTATACAATCATGGCTGATCTTGCCTTCAACTCTACTTCCCTGCCAATTTCTATATATCTTGATTATTTAAGTGCCCAAAAATCTGTCTATCCCAGCTTTAAATGTATTCAGTGTTAGAGAATCTACAACCCTCTGGGCTGTAAGTTCCAAAGACTTGCAACGCTTTTAGTGAAGTAATTTCCCCTCATCTCAGTCTTAACCAATTTGGCCTCACCTCCTGAGAATGTGCCCCACATTTAAGAATCCCTGACTAGCAGAAGCAGTCCAGCCTATCAAACCTTGTTAGAATTTTGTCCATTTCTGTAAGATCTCTTAAACCCCAGAGAAAATAGACCCAATTTGTTCAGCCTTTCACCATGGAACAGTTCCCACACCCTAGGAACCAATTTAATAAACCTTCACTGCACCATCTCCAATGTATCTTTTAATTGTGAAGACCAAAACTGCATGCAGTATTCCAGATGTGGTCTCACCAAAATTCTCTACACATCTCAATAAGACTTCTTTATTCATGTACTCCAATCCCCTTGCGATAAAGGCCATTTGCTTTCCTTGCTGTACCTGTACATTATCTTTCTATGATCCTTGTGTGAGCACAACCAGATCTCTTTGAATATTCATAGTCATAAGTTTCTCACGTTTCAAAAGATTTTCAGCAGTTTGATTCTTTTGATCAAAGTGAATACATTATGCTCCGTTTGTCATCTTGTCACCCATTCACTTAATCTGTCTATATACCTTTGCAGTCTCTCTCCATCCTCCCTACAGATTATCTTCCCATCTAGTTTGGAATCAGCAGCAAGCTTTGACACACGACTCATTGTTCCTTCACCTAAGTCATTAATGTTGATTGTAAACAGCTAAATCTCCCAGCGCTGACCTTTATGGCACTGTACTCAGTGGCAACGCTGATTGGCTGTATCAGGTAAGATTTGCATAGGTGCTGTCACTGCTACCAGAAGGTAGTTTGTGGGAGAGGTTGTAAAGGGACAGCCAGGAAACATAGCTAAGGAAAGGACAGGACTGGCAACTCAATGTTCCAGAGTGCAGATGCTATAGGAAAGATAGAACAGGAAGTAAGAGAGGTAGGGGGGAGTTGCACTTTTGATTAAGGAAAACATCATGGCAGTACTGAGAAGGGATATATCTGAGGGTTCGGCCGCTGAGTCTATATGGGTCGAACTGAGAAATAAGAAGGTGGAAAACAATTTCATGAGTCGTACTATAGGCCCCCACATAGTTGTGGGAAATTGAGGAGCAAATATGTAAGGAGATTACAGATAGCGCCAAGAAAAATAGGGTGGTAATAGTAGTGGATTTTAACTTTTCCGACATTGATTGTGATAGCCATAGTATTAGAGGCTTGGATGGAGAGAAACTTGTTGTGCGTATTCAGGAGGAATTTCTGGTTGAGTATGTGGATGGCCCGACTAGAGAGGGAGCAAAACTTGACCTCCTCTTGGGAAATAAAGGGCAGGTGACAGAAGTATTAGTGAGGGATCACTTTGGGACCATGACCATAATTCCATTAGTTTTAAGGTAGCTATGGAGAATGATAAGTCTGGCCCACAAGTTAAAATTCTAAATTGGGCCAATTTAGATGGTATTAGGCAGGAACTTTCAACAATTAATTGATAGAGTCTATGGGAAGGCAAAGGGACATCTGGTAAATAGGAGACTTTCAAAAGTGTACTAACCAGGGCTCACGGTAAGCACATTCCTCTTAGAGTGAAGGGCAAGGCTGGCAGAAGTAGGGAACCCTGGATAACTCTGGATATTGAGGCCCTGGTCAAGAAGAAGAAAGAGGCACAAGACATGCATAGGCAGCTGTGATCAAGTGAATCACTTGAAGAGTATATGGGGTTTAGGAGTAGAGTTAAGAGAGAAATCAGGAGGACAAAAAGGGGACATGAGATTGTTTTGGCAGATAAGGCAAAGGAGAATCCAAAGAGTTTCTACAAGTACATAAAGGGCAAAAGAGTAACAAGGGAGAGAGTAAGGCCCCTTAAAGATCAACAAGGTCATTTATGTGTGGATCCACAAGAGATGGGTGAGATCCTAAATGAATATTTCTCATCAGTATTTACTGTTGAGAAAAGCATGGATGTTAGGGAACATGGGGAAATAAATAGTGATGTCTTGAGGAATATACATATTACAGAGAAGGAGATGCTGGAAGTCTTAAAGTGCATCAAATTGGATAAATCCCCAGGACTTGATGAAGTGTACCCCAGGACACTGTGGGAGGCAGTGGAGGAAATTGCAGATCCCCTAGCAGAGATATTTGAATCATCAGTAGTCACAGATGAGGTGCTTGAAGATTGGAGGGTAGCAAATATTGTGCCTTTGTTTAAGAAGGGCTGCAGGGAAAAACCTGGGAACTACAGGCTGGTGAGCTTCACATCTGTAGTGGGTAAGTTGTTAGAAGGTATTTTGAGAGGCAGGATCTGCAGGCATTTAGAGACGCAAGGACTGATTAGGCATTGTGAGTGGAAAATCATATCTCACAAATTTGATAAAGTTTTTTGAAGGGGTAGATGAGGGCAGTGCTGTTGTTGTCTACATGGACTTTAGCAAGACCTTTAACAAGGTACCACATGGTAGGTTGTTGCATAAGGTTAAATCTCACGGGATCCAGGCTGAGATAGCCAAATGGATACAAAATTGGCTTGATGACAGAAGATAGTGTCATTGTAGAGGGTTGTTTTTAAACTGGAGGTCTGTGACCAGTGGTGTGCCTCAGCGATCGGTGTTGGGTCCACTGTTACTTGTCATTTATGTTAATGATTTGGATGAGAATTTAGTAGGCATGGTTAGTAAGTTTGCAGATGACACCAAGATTAGTGGCATAGTGGACAGTAAAGAAGGTTATCTAGGATTGCAACGGGATCTTGATCACTTGGGCCAGTGGGCTGATGAATGGCAGATGGAGTTTAGATAAATGCGAGGTGATGCATTTTGGTCGATTGAACCAGGGGGCAGGACTTACTGAGTTAATGGTAGGTGTTGGGGAGAGTTATAGAACAGAGAGATCTAGGGGTACGGGTTCATAGCTCCTTGAGAGTGGAGTCACAGGTGGATACAGTGGTGAAGAAGGCATTCAGCATGCTTGGTTTCATTGGTCAGAACATTGAGTACAGGAGTTGGAATGTCTTATTGAAGTTGTACAAGACATTGGTAAAGCCAAATTTGAAAAATTGTACAATTCTGGTCACCCTATTATAGAAAGGATATTATTAAGCTAGAAAGCGTGCAGACAAGATTTACTACGATGCCAGCAGGACTTGATAGTTTGAGTTATAAGAAGAGGCTGGCTAGACTGGGACTTTTTTCTATGGAGCACAGGAAGCTTAGGGTTGATCTTATAGAGGGCTATAAAATAATTAATCTTGCTTCATTCCTAGTTGGTTCCAAAACATATTGGTCTAAGAAACTGTCACAAAAACATTCCACCACTTGTCTTCTATACCACTCCTGCCAATTTAATTGTCTCAGTCTATATGAAGGTTAGAGTTTTTCTTTGTTACAAGCTTCAATAATTTCTCATATCTTTGGACAGAGTATTAAATAACTACTGTTCAGAGCCCTCCCACCAGTTTTTCTGATACCTGCTGTTTCCAATTTCCATCCAAACTGATTCTAATTCATGATCTTCTGAGGCCAGATCCCTTCATCCTTTATTAACAGAGTTACCATCCACCTTTCTCATTTTTGTCTGTCTTTCTGAAATATTGCCTGTCCAGGGAATACATATTGATTACCTTATAAACTTGATTACCTTATAACTCTGTGATGTCTCTGTGATGGGGATTAAATCTAAATCATTTGCCTCTATTTGTCTATTTTATGGCAGGTGCTTTGTGCATTCAGATAACGAGCCTTTAATTTCATTTTTTTTTACTTCTATTCTCTGCAATGATCTTATTCATTGATGTACAACTTCTGTTAAACTCTGTCCCTTCCTGTCCTGTTCTGCTTGTCTTTTCCCATGTTGCTATATTGTTCTGATGCATCAACCAAATCTTCTTTCACCCAACCTGCCCCCCATCAGTTTAAAGCCCTGTCCACAACCCTAAAATTGACCAGGACACTATTCCCATCCTGGTTAAAGCCCATCCTAATGGAATAGCTTACTTTTCTTTGAGTACTGATACCAGTGCCTATGAATTGAAACCTCTTCTTCCCAATCTTTGCGCCACATGTTTAATTCTGTAATCTGCCTTGACCCTATGCCAGTTGACACGTGGCTCAGGTAACATTCTGTAGATTATTACCTTTAATGTTTTGCATTTTAATTTTGGCCCACCTCCTCAAATTCTCATAGTAGAACACCATTCCTGATTCTGCAAATGTATGTGCCCTGGATTACAGTGGTATCCAAGAACTTCCACATTCTGCAGTTACAGTATATGACCTGTCCTGTCATCTTTATTATGTGTTAATTAATTTATTACTTTTAATGCATTAATTTTCATTAATAAACCTTACTACTCCCAATAAGCTTTGTTGTTGTTATTACAAAACTATTAATAAAACCTTACAATTACCAATAATTTGTTCTAATTCTTTAAGGATGAATGAGCAAAATACTCTCCAACCAATCACTTATCTTGTTCCCCTGACATCTCACTTGATTTTCTCATAATGTGAAGGGGTCACAGACTGATTCCCACCACCAGTAGTTCTGTCCTCTGTCTTACCCCACTCCTGCACTCTTTTAAGTCTCTGGGTCTGTCCTCTGTCTCACCCCCTCCTGTGTTCTTTTAAGCCTCTGGATCTGCTCTCTTCCTTATCCCCTCCTGCACAATGGTGGCACAGTGGTTCGCGCTGCTGCCTAACAGCATCAGGGACCTGGATTCAATTCCAGCCTTGGATGACAATCTTTGTGGAGTTTGCACATTCTCCTCATGTCAGCGTGGGTTTTGTCCGGGTGCTCTGTTTTCCTCTCGCAGAAAAAAGTCTGACAACACCAGGTTTTAGTCCAACCTATTTATTTGATAATATATAGGTTGGACTAAATAAATAAATAAATAGGTTGGACTAAATAAATAAATAGGTTGGACTAAAACCTGGTGTTGTCAGACTTTTTACTGTGTTTACACCAGTCCAACGCCGGCATACCCACATCATTCCTCTCGCAGTCCAGAGATGTGCAGGTTAGGTGGATTGGCCATGCTAAATTGCCCCTCAAGTGTCCCAAAATGTGTAGTTTAGAGATATTGGCAGGATAAATGTGTGGGTTGTGGGTATTGGGTGGGCCTGGGTAAAAAATGCTCTGTTGGAGAGTGGGTGCAGGCTCAATGGGTCGAATGGCCTCCTGCACTATAGGGATTCCATGGACTCTTTGATGCCTTCAGGTCTGCCTTTAGACTTGCCCTGTCTTGCACTGTAGCCATGGGTCTATTCTTAGTCTCACCTGCTCTCATGGGATAATCACCTTACAAGGATGAAAATCAGTTCTTTCCTTTGAGATGCTATTCAGATGGAACGCTGACCCAACTGTCTTCTCTTGATTCTCTTCAAAATGTCCTGTCTGGAGACAATACACACCTCTTTAACATTTGCTTAACACTCTCTCTGCTCACATTGTCTGTATCTTTAAGACTTGATTACCTGTAAAAACTCGCATTCCAAACATTATTTTGTAAATTGAGTTTGTGTCTTTATGTGCCCTGTTTGTGAACGGAACTCCCACCCACCTGACGAAGGAGCAGCACTCCGAAAGCTAGTGGCATTTGCTACCAAATAAACCTGTTGGACTTTAACCTGGCATTGTGAGACTTCTTACTGCGTTTACATCAGTCCAACGCCGGCATCTCCACATCATTCTGCTGATTGGGGCCTTGACAGCAGATCTGGAAGTTGCACTTCAGTAAGCCTAAATCAGTTAGCATCCTACTTGGTCCCTTTAGTGTTGATGGCTGCATCAGCAGTGCTTTGCTATCAGTGTGGACAAAATTATGGGATCGAAAACAGATCATGCAAGCCATGGAAATGCTGAGAAAAGTTGGTGCGAGCTGCAACTCCTGTGACAGACAATTGTTGACAGCCTGCAGCTAGTCTTGTCATCAAAATGGACAGAACTTACAGTTGCTCCTTTCAAAATTGATGAACTTCACAGGACTTCATAGACTTTTCCCTATCCTCAACATACAAATACTTCTGTGACAGGTGCAAGGTGTTGTTCTGATCATGTCTCTTAACTCTTAGAAAAGCTATTCAATTGGTTGAAAAGGAAATTTTTGTTATACATATTTTTGGACTATATAATTATGCCCAAATGTACCGAGAAGCCAGATTATGCTGAAATTTTCTTTAAACCATGTTGAATTTAAATTCCCCAATTACTGTAGTGAGATTTGAACTATGTCTCTGCATCATGAGTCCAGGCCAGTGGATTACTAGTCCCGCAATGTAACCACTGTTATCAGACTTCAATTAATTTTTTTGTGCAACGTAGCTGATCTTTCTGTACATTTTCTTTTATTTCAAGATTGAATATAAAATTACATTTCAGAGTAAATTATCTTGGGTAGAATATTATTTTCTAATTGGTTAGTTTTGAGTTCCTGAGATTGACAGCTGAACACTGGAAATATGTGCTGCTATGAAATCTTCTGCATAACATTTTCCACTTTTCAGACTTTAACAATATTGGTGAAATTCCTGTGCATATTCTGTTGCTGATTAAGTAGAATGGAATAATTGATCTTCAATATTTCATTTGACAAGAATAAGGTTTTGGATGCTTAAATGTCTTTGTAAATGATTACTGACCAGTTCATTCAGTTTAATTAATCATAGTTTTCAGGAACAAAAAGAAGCTACTAGCTACAAAAAAAAGTTCTGAAAATAGATGTGTTCTTGTTAGTTAAAATGCAAAAGTCCACTCTAGTGGAAAAAATTGGCGCAAGATCACCAAAGGAAGCTCAAAGTTTCGCAATATCTGGAAATTGCGAGTTTCCAATTTTCCCTGCCCCTCACCGTTGACATAATCAGGGGCGTGAATCTGATTTTAATACATTTCAACAAATATAATTACTGCCAAATTGTCCCCCTTCACTAGATTTTCATACCTCACTGAAGTGACATCACATCAGTGAGGTTTACAACAGGTTTCCTAAACATAAAACTGTCAAGGGATGCCTCGGGGGGCTCAAAGGTCAGTATAGCTCCCAGGGGAGAGGGATTTTGATAGGCGGTGCCCTGGCAATGACCTTGGCATCTATGACAGGGCGGGGCAGACACTAGGGATGCCTCGTGTGGGAACTCATCTGTTTGTGGTGGGGAGGAGTGGACATGGAGGGTGATGGGAATACTGAGGGTGATGAGGGAGGGAGAGGGAATGAACTTGCCAAGGATGACTGTAAAACCTTACATAGTTATGTGAAGCGAAAAACATTGCTGAAGACAAATGTAGGTCCCTTACAGTCAATAACAGGAGAAATTCAATGAGAAACAAGGAAATGGGCGACCAGCTAAGTACATACTTTGGTTCCTTCTTTACAAAGGAGAACATAAATAACAGACCAGAAATGTCAGGGAACACAGCGGTTAGTGAGAGAGAGGAACACAAAATGTAGGAGAGGAGATAGGGATACCAGCGATAATCAGGACTGGGATGGGAGGGGGAAAGGAGATGCTGGAGCTGAGGATGTTGGGGTGTGGGAATGGGGATGATGGGGTTGGGAGTTATGGGGATGCCAAGGATGAGTGGGAGGGGTTGGGGGGGACAGAAGTGGACAGGGATAGAGATGCCCGGGAAGATGATGGGTAGGAGGGGATGGGGATGATGGTGAGTGGAGATGGGATGGGGGATACAGGGGTGATCGGTGAAAGGGGGGGGGTATTTCTTACTTGTGATTGGAGGGGAGGAGCCACCAATCTCTGTGAAGCCAGTTCCCAGCTCTTAAGAGTCCCCGTCTTGCTAGAGAGATGGTGTGAACCGTGCCCATTATTTTTTGTTTGCTTTCAAAGTGTCAATATCTGGAGAAAAATAGACCAGTGGAGTTGGGGAGTTTCACACAGGTTTTCTTGCCAGAACTAACACTTTGACAAATTCTCTTAAGACTCTCCCCTAAGTTTCAGGAACAATCTGTATAAAAATTGTATCAAGTACATAGTGAAAATAAGGGGTTTTCTGAATAGAAAACATGTCCAAAAAGGTTCAGCTTAAAGAGTCAGGTTTCCATGTCATAAATGCATTCAATACCATAATCAATTGGAAGATGTGGAGGCACCTAAAGCAGGCATTTGGCCCCTTGAATTCATTTATAAGCGACTTGGCCTGCTGCATTCATGATTATTTGGTTTACATGCAACCTAACCAGTAATCCTCAAAGAATTGACTGAAGCTCACCTCAAAATACACGTCCTTAAGAACTGCTTAGAAGAATCCTTTGGCCCCATATTAAAAATGCAGGCCACCTTCTTCCTGGGCTCATTGTCCCTTGGTCAGTATCTAGAAGGTTCACCTTGTTATTGCTGTACCATCCTCTCCACCCCCAATCTTAGAATTGCCTAACTGGCTTTGGGGCTCAACCAGTGCCCTCAGCACATTGGTACTATACTAATCAGGCCATCAAATTAATCATTATTATGTTGTCAGCCTCATCATGTACTATTGCACTTGAATGATGTCCTGATTTAGGAGTGATCCATCTTCTGGGTCTTAATGTTTTCTGGCTGTACCAGTGCCCTGAATTTTATAGATGGGTGACACATTCCTTTAAGTGATTATCAATTGGTAAAACTATTAAATAATCTTTAACCATCCCATCTGAGCTCTATGAAAAAAATGCTGCTTTAAAAACATGGGAGTAGGAACTGTTTACAATGATACTGGTCTACTAACTTAGAGACATGAAGCCAGATTTTCATGTCAGAAGTGGGAATCAAATGAGATTAGTCTTGCTAATGCAATCCCATGTCCATCTCAGAATTTTCCAGAGGTCCAGATGCTAAGTGATTTGGAGTTAGGTTGCTTGAGACAGGACTGAAGGTAGGTCATGTCCAGATTGGGCAGGTTAAAATACCTGCCTCTGTTCCCAAAATACCTCAACATGATGTTTCCAAGACAATCAGATGTTCACCTATGTCCAGTTGAACCTTCTGACCACTTTAAACCACTCCTGTCACCCCCTCATCCATACTCCTCCCCCCCTCATTATTCTCACTGCCCAACTTCTCGCCCATTATGCACTGATGAACAGAATTGACAAGTCATATTATAAGTTGGGTGTCATGGAATAGCCCCTGGAACTTCCATTGTAAACAAATAAACTGTTCAAAGCGGCTGTATAAATAATGTAACTTAGCTTAACTTAACGTGAACTTAACATCTGTCATAGGGAAAATATTAGAGGCTATTTGTAAAAAGCATTATGCAAGGCACTTAGATAAATTCAAGGCAGGCAAAGTCAATCTGGTTTTGTGAAAGAGAAATCATAGAGGCCGAGGATGTCCCAATAATAGAGGGAGTAAGGGGCGTGAGTATGGTTGGTGGCGTTCCGGCAAATAAGGTCCAGGTGAAGGCTGGGATGAAGGCGCTTTATCTGAATGCGCGAAGCATTAGGAATAAAGTGGATGAGTTGGTGGCGCAGATCGACACAAATGGATATGATCTGGTGGCCGTTACAGAGACGTGGCTGCAAGGTGACAGGGACTGGGAGCTGAATGTCCAGGGGTATCAAGTGTTTAGGAAGGATAGGCGGGAGGGAAAAGTGGGGGGCGTAGCTCTGCTGATTAAGGATAGCATCAGGGTGGTAGCAAGGGATGATATTGGAGCCAAGGAGCAGAACGTGGAATCGTTGTGGGTAGAGATTAGGAACAGCAAAGGGAGGAAGATGCTGGTGGGTGTCGTCTATAGGCCCCCGAATAATGATCTGGAGGTGGGGCGGGCTGTTAACGCGCAAATAAGTGCGGCGTGCAGGAATGGGACGGCCGTAGTTATGGGGGATTTCAATCTGCATATTCATTGGTCGACCCATGTTGGACGTGGTGGGCTTGAGGAGTTGTTCTTGGAATGCTGCCGGAATAGTTTCCTGGAACAGTGTGTGTTGGAGCCAACAAGGGAGCGAGCTATCTTGGATCTGGTGCTATGTAATGAGGCGGGTAGAATAAGGGACCTTGCGGTGAAGGATCCTCTTGGGGAGAGTGATCATTGTATGGTGGAGTTTCCGGTGCAGATGGAGGAGGACAAAGTGGGTTCCCGGACACGCGTCCTTTGTTTGAACAGAGGGGAGTACGGTAGGATGAGAGAAGAATTGGCGAATGTGGACTGGGGGAGCGCGTTGGAAGGTAGGTCTGCTGAGGAGCAGTGGAGGATCTTTAAGGAGATCTTTCTTGGTGCTCAGCGGAAATTTATTCCGATGGTCAAAAAGGACCGTAGGAGGAGAGGTAATAAGCCGTGGATAACGAAGGAGGTGAAGGAAAGTGTTAAATTAAAAGCGGAGGCGTTGAGAGTAGCTAAGAGTAGTGGGCGAGAAGAGGATTGGGAGATGTTTAAATGTCAACAAAGATTGACAAAGAAGTTGATAAAGAAGGGTAGGAGAAACTATGAAGCTGGGCTAGTGCTTAATATAAAAAAGGATAGCAAGAGTTTTTATAAATATATAAAAAGGAAGAGGCTGGCTAGGGTGAACGTTGGTCCCTTAGAGGATGAGAAGGGGGACTTAGTGGTAGGGATGGGGAAATGGCTGAGGTCTTGAATAACTTTTTTGTTTCAGTCTTCACGGAGGAGGACGTGAATAATTTGCCAGATGTTAGAGATGGAAAGGTGGTAGGACTGGAGGGTCTCGATGACATTACTGTTACTAGAGAGGTGGTGCTCGACAGACTGGAGGGGCTGATTGTGGACAAGTCCCCAGGACCGGATGGAATGCGTCCGAGGGTCCTGAAAGAAATGGCGGAGGTGGTAGTGGATGCCTTGGTGGTTATTTTCCAGACGTCGCTGGATTCCGGGGAAGTGCCGGAAGATTGGAAAACGGCTAATGTTACGCCGTTGTTTAAGAAGGGTGCCAGGCAAAAGGCGGGGAATTATAGGCCTGTTAGTTTAACGTCTGTTGTAGGTAAAATGTTAGAATCCGTCATCAAGGAGGAAATAGCGAGGCATCTTGAGGGGAACTGCTTGATAGAGCAGACGCAGTACGGTTTCCTTAAAGGGAAGTCGTGTCTGACAAATTTACTGGAGTTCTATGAGGATGTGTCTAGGGCGGTGGATAAAGGAGAGTCAGTGGATGTGGTCTTTCTGGATTTTCAGAAGGCGTTTGACAAGGTACCTCACAAGAGGTTATTGCAGAAGGTAAGGGGGCATGGAGTTGGGGGTAGGGTGTTAGCGTGGATAGAGGACTGGTTGTCAAATAGGAGGCAGAGAGTGGGGGTCAATGGGTGCTATTCGGATTGGCGGATGGTGACTAGTGGAGTGCCCCAGGGTTTGGTGCTGGGGCCTCAGCTATTTACCATTTATATAGATGATCTGGAGGAGGGAACCGAGTGTAGGGTGTTGAAATTTGCTGATGACGCCAAAATTGGTGGAAAGGCAAATTGTGCGGAGGGTGGGGAGAGTCTACAGAAGGATCTAGATAGGCTGGGCGAATGGGCCAGGAAATGGCAAATGGAATTTAATGTTGGCAAGTGCGAGGTGGTCCACTTTGGTAGGAATAATGGTAGGAAGGATTATTACTTACGTGGAGAAAAACTGCATCAGGCGACGGTGCAGAGGGACCTCGGGGTCCTTGTGCATGAGTCGCAAAAACCCAGCTTGCAGGTGCAGCAGGTGGTCAGGAAGGCGAATGGGATGCTGGCCTTCATAGCGAGGGGGATTGAATATAAAAGTAGGGAGGTCTTGCTGCAGCTGTATAGGGCATTGGTGAGGCCGCAGCTGGAGTACTGTGTGCAGTTTTGGGCGCCGTACTTAACGCAAGGATATTTTGGCCTTGGAGGGAGTGCAGAGGAGGTTTACTAGGCTGATGCCGGAGTTGAGGGGGTTGAGCTATGAGGAGAGGCTGAATAAATTAGGCTTGTACTCGTTAGAGTTTAGAAGAATGAGGGGAGAGCTCATTGAGATGTATAAGATGATGAATGGGATGGATAGGATAGAGGTGGAGAGACTCTTCCCGCTCAGAAAGGATAGTAGGACTAGGGGGTACAGCCTCAAGATAAAGGGGGGGCGGTTTAGAACGGAGTTGAGGAGGAACTTCTTCACTCAAAGGGTGGTGAATCTCTGGAATTCTCTGCCCGTTGAAGTGGTGGAGGCTACCTCGCTAAATATTTTTAAGACGCGGGTTGATGGGTTTTTGATAAGCGAGGGGATTAAGGGTTATGGGGAGAGGGCAGGAATGTGGAGCTGAGCCAAGACAGATCAGCCATGATCTTATTGAATGGCGGGGCAGGCTCGAAGGGCTAGTTGGCCTACTCCTGCTCCTATTTCTTATGTTCTTATGTATTGGAGTTTGAATGAGTTACATGTGCTGTGGATAAAGAGGAACTGCTGGATGTACTGTACTTAGATTTCTAGGAGGCATTTGATAAGGTGCTGCATCAAAAGTTACTACGGAAAATTAAAGCTCATGGTGTAGGGGTAGCATATTGGCATTGATAGAAGATTGGCTAGCTAACAAGAAACAGTGAATAGGCACGAATGAGTCTTTGTTTGGTTGGCATGATCTAATGATGTGGAGATACGGCTTTCACGACACATGACAACGCAGAATCGCTGAGCAGAAACTGATAGCCAAGTTCTGCACATATGAGAACAGCCTCAACCGGGATCTTGGGTTCATGTCACACCATCTGTAACCCCCATGACTTGCCTGGGCTTGAAAAATCTCACTAACTATCCTGGCTGGAGACAATACACATCTCTTTAACTTGTACTTAACCCTCTCGCCACTCACCTTGTCTGTACCTTTAAGACTTGATTACTGGTAAAGACTTGCATTCCAACCATTATTTTGTAAATTGAGTTTGTGTCTTTATATGCCCTGTTGTGAATAGAACTCCCACTCACCTGACGAAAGAGCAGCGCTCTGAAAGCTTGTGGCGTTTGCTGCCAAATAAACCTGTTGGACTTCAACCTGGTGTTGTAAGACTTCTTATTATGATATAATGAACCAGAGGGCACTTCTTACAATTTATAAAAATGACTTGCATGGAGGAACCAACTTGTGGTTGATAAATTTGTTGATGACACAAAGATCAGAAGGAAAGTAAGGAAGAGGACATAGGGAGGCTGTGCAAAACGACATAGGTTAAGTAAATGGGCAAAGATCTGGCAAATGAAGTATATTGTGGGCAAGTGTGAAATTGTGCCTTTTGTCAAGAACAATTAAAAGAAACATATTATTTTTAAATAGTGAGACATTACAGAGTTCTGAAATTCAGAGGAATCTTCTTAGTACATGAATCACAATGGGCTGGTATGCAGGCACTGCAAGTAATTAGGAAAACTAATAGAATGTTATTGTCAGAAGAATGGAGTACAAATAGGGAAGTTATGCTTCAGTTATACAGAGCACTGGTGAGTCCACATCTGGAGTAGTTCATATTATTGGTCTCCTTAGTGAGGGAAAGATGTTAATGCATTAGAAGCAGCTCAGAGAAGATTTCCTCGATTAATACCAGGAATGGACAGGTCGTCTTATGAGGAAAAGTTGGACAGGTTAAGCTCTTATCCATTGGGGTTTAGAAGAGTAATAAGCAACTTGATTGAAATCTTTAGGAACCTGAGGGGTCTTGACAGGATGGATGTGGAGAAGATGTTTTCTGATTTGGAAGTGGGAGGGTGGGGGGTTTGACTGGTGAAGACACTCTTCCTCAAAAGGCAGTGGAGGCAGAATCTTTGAATATTTTTAAGGCAGAAATAGATTCTTAATAAGCAGAAGGGCAGAAAGTTATGAGGTGTAGGCAGGAGGTTACAGCTATGATCTTGTTAAATGCATGATGATCCCAGTTGATATTATAACTGAACAGGAAGATCCTAGAATGGAACCCTGGCTCAAAAGACTTTTTTTATAAAACGTGGAGAAACAGAATCATAAGACTGCTAATTATTTCTAACAACAAAAAATTATTAAACATGAAAAGAATTGGATTATGATACAATACTCCTTTAGTTCCCCCTTAGCTTAACTGCACACAGATTTTAAGATTAACATGAATTACAATGTACATCTTAAACTACAATGGTCTCAGTAATGCAAAGTTCCTTTAAATCCACGGATTGGCTGTGGTCACATACACACACGCTCCATTCTGAAACCCTAATGAATGTATGTGGACTTCCCCTCAGAATCCCCCCATTTGATTGTCACATGAGAGTTTCCAAACTCCACTCCCAGAAACATCCTTTAAGATCTTCTTTTGCAATAATGTTTTCCATTCGCAGTTTATATTCCAAAACTCAGTCCAGGTTTTGCATTTGACTCTTTTAAACAAAGCTTCCACTCCGCTTTTAACAGTGAATCCAATATCCAGGCTTTATACCACCCCTTTTAGGATTCTTTGTCTTGATTACTATACAAACTGTTCACTATTGCTTTTACTCTTGATTCACAGTCTCTATTAAAATGGCATTGAAGTTTTGATTTATCTCTGAAATCTGCTTTCCCAATTTAAATATGGTTACTGCAATTTTCTCTATAACTCAGAACATTTTGTTTACTTTTCCTTGGTCTCTGTCCTCTTAACTTCAGTCATCTTAAGACATTGTTTTGACCCAAGTTCCCTGGTTATCCGGACAATAACTGGTTCTTTGGGTAACCTGCCTCTTTCCAACTTCTGTCCAGTCTTTCTCCTGGCAGAGTTCAGAGGTATTCACTCCTTGGTGTCTTGAATCAACTACCCCCAGATTCAACTAAACTCAAGCATAAAAACTTTTCTAAGGGATTACAAGGCCCCTAGTTGCAAAGCAAAGCCTGCACACGTCTCTGACTTATTTACTCCTCACACCATGCCTTCCAGATGTCTTCTGCCCCTAGGGTGATTACCCAATCTAGGTTGAGCCCTCAAGCCGGGTGGCCCTCTTTTGCTGTGTTGCCCTTAAAGGGACAGTCACCACACCCATACAAATACAGATCCCTTAAAACCACCATTGTTTTCCTAACAAATGGCAGAGCGGGCTTATTATTGCCTACTCCTGTTTCTATTTCGTATGTTTGTTAAAGATAATGTTAAAGATGAAATATTTAAACTTATACTAGGTTATCCTTTCAGTAATGTGGAATTTATTTCTGCCTTTATATCATAGAATCGTAGAACCCTGCAGTGCAGAAAGAGGCCCTTTGGCCCATCGAGTCTGCACTGACCACAGTCCCACCCAGGCCCTCTCCCCATATCCGTACATATTTTACCCGCTAATCCGTCTAACCTAAGCATCCTAGAACACTAAGGGGCAATTTTAGCATGACCAATCAACCTAACCTGCACATCTTTGGACTGTGGGAGGAAACCGGAGCACGCGGAGGAAACCCACGCAAACACAAGGAGAACGTGCAAACTCCACACAGGCAGTGACCCGAGCCAGGAATCAAACCTGGGTCCCTGGAGCTGTGAAGCAGCAGTGCTAACCACTGTGCTACCGTGCCGCCCTATCTATTAGATGAACTTCTTAAACTCATCAAAAGTCCTTTCCACATCCACAGTGTTGATCTCTTACCTGGCAGCTTGCCAGTTGGCAGACATAACCATTTGGCAAACACATTCTTTAAGGGGCAGTTACATCTTGCAATCAAGCACTGCCATAATTCAACGTATTGAACACAGAGACAACTCATATTGCAGCATGTAATGGTGAAGTGTAAAGGAGGTAAAACTGTTAGATGTTTGGGCAGATGTGTTGTTGTGACAGCACAATGTTAAACTTGTGATGTCATCGATTGTTTTGCAGGTGTTTAGTTAGTCAAGCCCAAGCCTTTCTACAGTGAACAACTTCTCAATAAACCTGTCCTGTTGAATGTAACCAACCCATGTGCCGTGACTCCACTTTCTTTTATCCTCACAAGTGCAACATATATAATAAAAACTATTTTACTTATCTTTCAAATGCTTCTCACCTCCAATCCATCATTCATGCCTCAATGGAGCCAGTATAACATTCGACGGTCACTAAAGCCTGGTTGTCTCTATAAAATTAATTAATTTACCTGGAGTTAGTTCTTAGTGAGGCCACAATACTTCTAGTTTCCTCACTAATAGATATAGGTGGGTTATGGGGCCAGCTCCTGTGCCGTCATGAAAACCACAGAGCGCAGGAAAGAAGGAGTGACCCCTGACTATTCCACTTCCGTTTTGTCCCAGTCTGGATCATGGAAATCTGTCCCCTGGATAACAAAGGCAAAAGTTAGCATTAATTTTTTTTAAAAAGCAAGCGACCTTGAGCTGACAGGTTTTAATACAGACCCAATAGATTCACCAATGTCCTTTAGGGAATAAAATTTGCTATCCTTATCCAGTCTGTCCTAAATAGGACTCCAGTCCCACATCAATGAGGTGGACTTTTAACTGCTCTCTGAAATGTCTTAATTTGATCAAACTGTTCTGTTTAGAGATCCATGAGAAAGTCTTACTGTGACCATTGCTTCTAGGGAAGGGCAGTAAATGTTGGTCTTGCCAGTAATGGCCAGATCCCAAATGTAAATTTAATACAAATCACAATTCTGGGCTGAATGCAATTTTAGCCAGGTTTGAGATAAATTTAGCTACTTTTGGAGTTAATCTTTTCCAACCCACTTGTCAGTTAAGGTACTAATTATGGGTGCATTCCATATTATTGATGCATGATAAATATTAAACAC
Source organism: Carcharhinus amblyrhynchos (assembly GCF_965287045.1). Lineage (NCBI taxonomy): Eukaryota > Metazoa > Chordata > Chondrichthyes > Carcharhiniformes > Carcharhinidae > Carcharhinus > Carcharhinus amblyrhynchos. The sequence continues at coordinate 45,254,555 of NC_137334.1, forward strand.
TTCTTAATTTACTACATTATTGGAGTTGATATAATGCGTGAACCAACAGTGCTTAGTGAAACGTGTTTTTCTGGTAACATCAGAAGTTTCCATTCCTGCTTACCACAGAAAGTGTTTTAATTTGAGCTAATTTGTTACAATTTTAGACATACATTACATGCTTGATTGAAAAATGTTTTTACTAAGATAGTAATTTTTAATTGGCACAGCTGTCGAATAAGTCGTATTTTAGAGGCTCCACGAGGCAATGCCCTGTTAGTTGGTGTTGGTGGAAGTGGCAAACAAAGCCTGTGTCGTTTGTCTGCATTCCTCAGCTCACTAGAGGTGTTTCAGATTACACTACGGAAGAATTATTGCATTCCTGATCTCAGGGTAAGAATTCTGATTACTAAAAAAGGCAACCAAGTTTTGAAGTATGAGTTCCTTACTACTTTTTATCTTAATGATCACACAGAGTGACATTGCAGCTTTATACATTAAAGTTGGAGTGAAGAACATTGGCACAGTATTCCTTCATACAGATGCTCAAATACCAGATGAACGATTCCTTGTTTTAATTAATGACATGTTGGCTTCAGGTAATACATCATTTTAATTCAAATGTAAGTAATTCAGTTTGATACTTCCTGGTAATCGCACCACAAATTTCTGTGTAAAGAGTTTGACAGGAATATTCATCCTTAGAACAGTTCAGACATATGATATTTAAAATGATCAGAGGTCATTGGATTACTGAATAGGCTTCATCAGTAGAGGTGAGGGGTCAGCCATAAAGACTAGTTATACAACATCCATTACCTCACCCTTTCTGACCCTCCTAAAGCAAGCAAGCCAAACATAATTTGCTGCAATCAATAAATGCTGAATGCATTCAAAAAAGATCTTTACAATATTTAGCATGGCTAATGTGCAAACCTTATTCAAAGATTTCAGAGACAAGTTTTGAGAGTTTATTTTCTCTGATAAATTTTGTGAACCATTACATTGTAAGCATAGCTTTTTAAAAGAAAAAGTGGTCAACTATTTTCATAGTAAATATGTATGCATTGGATCAGTAAGGTCTTTGCTGCAACAGAAGGGTTTTCTTTGATGCTACTTTACTTTGGATACAGGTACATAAATAAAAATAGTGCAATGACATTCTTTGAATTAAATGAAAAATCTGTTTTGTATTGCTCCAAAAATTCAAACTATTTTCTTAATCAGATTTTCTAAAATCTGAAGTAAACTCATGAGTGGCTGAACATTTATTAGTCTTGTAGCCATTTTATGGTATCAGTTAACATTACATTAAAATATACTCAGATGCTGCCTTGATGTGGAAGGCAGCTGCTCTCATCTGGCAATTAGCTCCTGCAACTAGTTTGAGCCTACGTTAGGCGTGAATGTAAATACCAACATGGGCCCAAAATATTATAAGAGTCTGAAATCGAGATTCTCACCAACGAGATCTCGTTTTCTGATCGTCCCTGCCACTCACAAGTTACAGGATGAGGTTCCTGCCGAGTAATTTTGGGATCCTAATTTCAATAAATTGAAATCTGGTCATCACATCATAACTTCCACACATACTGGCATGGTTTACAACAGCTTCAGAAAAATGTGAACCTGGCAATCTCACCTCCAGGGGGGATATCTGAGTGTGCAAGTTGCCACTACCTATCAAGGAGTCCTGTGGAGAGGGGGCACCAGAGATGCTGCGGGAGATCCCGGTAAGTCTTTCTTGGATCTAGGGATAGTTGGGCATGGGCTTAGTGTGGGCCTACAGTCTTGGGGGAAGGGAGCATTCCATGAGCGTGGCATGGGGTGGTGGGGGCATTAGAGTGACATTTTGAGAGACATTAGGGTGGCTTCCCACAGTTAAGAGCGTCATTGCTGGGATATGTCTCCCTGATTATTGGGCTCAAGTGATGCTAGGGTGAACAAATCAGAGGCAGGCCTCCACGGGCATGGCATTAAAATTATGAAAAAAAAATTGTCAACAATGCTGGCAGGGTACTTTCAAGTCTTCTCACTAAAACCAGGATTTTGCTGAAATGCCGGAAGATTCCACTATTTGAATTGATCAGTGCTACGATGAGGTAAAGTTATTCTATCACTTCTGTATCACTGCTTTCTTCATAGTGATGTAAAAGTATAATTCCAGAGTTAGAACATAGAACATTACAGCGCAGTACAGGCCCTTCAGCCCTCGATGTTGCGCCAACCAGTGGAACCAATCTAATGACCCTCTAACCTAAACTATTCCAATGTTATCCATATGCCTATCCACTGACCATTTGAACGCCCTTAAAGTTGGCAAGTGCACAACTGCTGCAGGCAGGGCATTCCACGACCTTACTACCCTCTGAGTAAAGAACCTACCTCTGACATCTGTCCTATAATTACCACCCCTTAATTTAAAGCTATGTCCCCTCATGTTAGCCATCACCATCTGAGGTAAAAGGCTCTCACTGCCCACCCTATCCAATCCTTTGATCATCTTATATGCCTCAATTAGGTCACCTCGTAACCTTCTCTCTAATGAAAATAACCTCAAGTCCCTCAGCCTTTCCTCATAAGACCTTCCCACCATAACAGGCAATATCCTCCTCTGCACCCTTTCCAGTGCCTCCACATCTTTCTTATAATGCGGCAACTAGAACTGTACACAATACTCCAAGTGTGGCCACACCAGAGTTTTGTACAGTTGTAACATGACCTCATGGCTGCAAAATTCAATCCCTCTACCAATAAAAGCTAACACACTGTACACCTTCTTAGCAACCTTATCAACCTGGGTGCCAACTTTCAGGGAGCTATGCACATGTACCCCGAGATCTCTCTGCTCGTCAACACTACTGAGTCCTTCCATTAGCCCTATATTCTGTACTCCTGTTACTCTCACCAAAGTGAATCACCTCACACTTTTCCATATTAAACTCCATCTGCCACCCCTCGGCCCAGCTCTGCAGCTTATCTATGTCCCTCTGCAAACTGTAACATCCATCCTCACTGTCTACAACTCCTCCGACTTTGGTGTCGTCAGCAAATTTACTAATCCATCCTTCTACACCCTCATCTAGGTCATTTATAAAAATGACAAACAGCAGTGGCCCCAGAACAGATCCTTGAGGTACACCACTTATAACTGAACTCCAGGTTGAATATTGCCCATCAACCACCACCCTCTGCCTTCTATCAGCTAGCCAATTCCTGATCCAAACTGCTAAATCATCCTCAATCCCATGCATCTGCATTTTCTGCAATAGCCTACCATGGGGAACCTTATCAAAATCCATATACACCACGTCAGCTGCCTTACCCTTATCCACCTCTTTGGTCACCTTTTCAAAAAACTCGATAATGTTTGTGAGGCACGACCTACCCTTCACAAAACCGTGTTGACTATTCCTAATCAATTTATTTCCCTCTAGATGATTATGAATCCTATCCCTTATAATTCTTTCCAAAACTTTGCCCACAACAGAAGTAAGGCTCACTGGTCTATAATTCCCAGGATGGTCTTTACTCCCCTTCTTGAACAAGGGGACAACATTTGCTATCCTCCAGTCTTCCGGCACTATACCTGAAGCCAGAGAATGAGTTAATCTTTAACTCATTCTCGAGTGGTGATGTATTGGAACAGGAGGCAGTTTGATACCAAATAGAGTGCAACTCCACTGCACTGTTGAATGGTTTAGAAGGATCTTTCAATTACTTTTATATTTATTGTATTGATTTGATTGCTGGTGATGAGCAGTAACTTCTGATTCATTTGAATCCCCATAAATAACTACAGACTGAAACTATGATTATTGGGTTAGGAGGCGTGTGCCTGTAAAATATAAGACTCTGAATAAATCTAAAACCATGTAAAGATTGGCTGCAGTTCTATCCTTCACCAATTGGCCTTCTGGAAGATAATGTAGTAGCAGAGGAAACCTGCCCAAAAATGAAAGTTGGAAAGTAGAAAAATAGTAGACAGAAATGTAAAATTCCAAGAGCCATTATGGAAAATTGCAGAAAGCAAATGTAGATTGTTTGGGTATGACTATTCCAAACAAATTGTGCTGGTTATGTGAATTTTAGTCCTAGGAAGCAGTCCTTCACTGATTCCTTCAACTGCAATGCTGAATAGTTACTGCACTTTGACACTATGTGGAACAGATTGGTTAAAACGTTACATTGAATCACTAAGTGGTGAGGTAGATGCAAGGTTAAGTGCTATTTACACTAGGTTTGGTGATCACAATATCTTGATGTTACCAAAGAAAGTTGCTATCTCATTTAAAAGAACTAGAATAAGCCATTTTCTGAATATTGATATGGGAGGGATTCTTCAGAGCCATTAGCCCCAGCTGGGAATCCCAATAGCCTGTCGAATTGGCCCAATCTTATTCTCACCCAGAGTGGGCCAGACCTGATCTCAGGCACTTTAAGTATATTCCAGCAACATTACTGGGTTTGTGGCCAGATGCTCCGGCCTCCAAGTATACTCACAGCAGGCACCAATTAGTGCATCCCTGACAAGTGGGGACCAGGCAACTTGGGACTCTTTTCCAGCGGGCAGGGAGGTAAATCTGGCGCTTCTTTTATTGAGAGGTTCTTTTATTGACAGGTGATGTAAGTTTCACTACAGAGGTCCCTTTGGTCTCTTTCCTAAGCCCCAAGTGTTCATTAACTTAATATAAGAACATAAGAACATAAGAAATAGGAGCAGGAGTAGGCCATCTGGCCCTTCGAGCCTGCCCCGCCATTCAATAAGATCATGGCTGATCTGTCGTGGCTCAGTTCCACTTTCCCGCCCTCTCCCCATAACCCTTAATCCCCTCTCTTATCAAAAACCTATCAACCCGCTTCTTAAAAATATTTAGCGAGGCAGCCTCCACCACTTCAACGGGCAGAGAATTCCAGAGATTCACCACCCTTTGAGTGAAGAAGTTCCTCCTCAACTCCGTTCTGAACTGCCCCCCCTTTATCTTGAGGCTGTGCCCCCTAGTCCTACTGTCTTTTTTGAGCGGGAAGAGTCTTTCCACCTCTATCCTATCCATCCCATTCATCATCTTATACGTCTCAATGAGATCTCCCCTCATTCTTCTAAACTCTAACGAGTACAAGCCTAGTTTATTCAGCCTCTCCTCATAGCTCAACCCCCTCAACTCCGGTATCAGCCTAGTAAACCTCCTCTGCACTCCCTCCAAGGCCAAAATATCCTTGCGCAGGTGCGGCGCCCAAAACTGCACACAGTACTCCAGCTGCGGCCTCACCAATGCCCTATACAGCTGCAGCAAGACCTCCCTACTTTTATATTCAATCCCCCTCGCTATGAAGGCCAGCATCCCATTCGCCTTCCTGACCACCTGCTGCACCTGCAGGCTGGGTTTTTGCGACCCATGCTCAAGGACCCCGAGGTCCCTCTGCACCGTCGCCTGCTGCAGTTTTTCGCCACGTAAGTAATAGTCCTTCCTACCATTCTTCCTACCAAAGTGGACCACCTCACACTTGCCAACATTAAATTCCATTTGCCATTTCCTGGCCCATTCGCCCAGCCTATCTAGATCCTTCTGCAGACTCTCCACACCCTCCGCACAATTTGCCTTTCCCCCAATCTTGGTGTCATCAGCAAATTTCGACACCCTACACTCGGTTCCCTCCTCCAGATCATCTATATAAATGGTAAATAGCTGAGGCCCCAGCACCGACCCCTGGGGCACCCCACTAGTCACCAACCGCCAATCCGAATAGCACCCATTGACCCCCACTCTCTGCCTCCTATTTGACAACCAATCCTCTATCCACGCTAACACCCTACCCCCAACTCCATGTCCTCTGACCTTCTGCAGTAACCTCTTGTGAGGTACCTTATCAAACGCCTTCTGAAAATCCAGAAAGACCACATCCACCGGCTCTCCTCTATCCACCGCCCTAGACACATCCTCATAGAACTCCAGTAAATTGGTCAGACACGACTTCCCTTTAATGAAACCGTGTTGCGTCTGCCCTATCAAGCAATTCCCTTCAAGATGCCTCGCAATTTCCTCCTTAATGACGGATTCTAACATTTTACCTACCACAGACGTTAAACTAACCGGCCTGTAATTCCCCGCCTTTTGCCTGGCACCCTTCTTAAACAACGGCGTAACATTAGCCGTTTTCCAATCCTTGACAGTTTCACAAGGTGGATCCCCTTGCCCCCTCTCACAACCTCAAGTGCTCAGAAACATCTTGAAGTACCTTGATTGACAGGAGCTTTGAATTTCACTAGGCAGATCCCCCTTTTTAGAGTGAAAGAGCCACAGGTGCAGCCTGACCTCTTTAATTGACAGCTGTACAGCAGATCAAAGAGAGGATTATGCAAGGATTGATTACACAAGGAACAGATGGTGCATTAGCTGCTGAAAGCTTTTTTGATTGACTGCTCCAGAGCAGAACAAACACATCATTGTTGATACAATAATTTCATGCTTGGTTAACCCTGAAGCTCTTCCTCTTTTCACCTCATCTGTTCTGTCTGGCCCCATTTTTGTTTAGCAATATAGCTCTTTTTCAAATCCCTGACTGCTCCTAGAATGCAGATGTGTTCGAATACTGCTTTTTTAACCATTGGCTTTTTAACCTGCCTGCAAAGCTTCTCGCTGAACTAATAAGCTTCTTATTACTGCTTTTCTCTCAATGTATTTTTTTTCTCTGCCAAGCTTTAAGATTGGAAAAGCTAGGGTTTTTATCTCTGAAATGGAGGAGACTGAGGGAAGATTTAATTGAAATCCAAAACGTCATGAGGGGGTCTTGGCAGAGTGGATCTAAAAGGACCTATTTATACAAGCAGAGGAGTCAACTCGGGGGTGCATTATAAGTGAAAGGCTGAAGGATTAAAGGGGAGTTAAGAGGAAAACATTTGAACCAGAGTGTGAGGTTGGAGGGTCAAGGCTGAAAGCTTCTAAGATATGTAGCGCATAATTCTCCAAGTTTTAAATTTAAGTTTATTTATTAGTGTCACAAATTAACACTGCAATGAAGTTACTGTGAAAACCCCCTAGTTGCCACTCTGACACTTGTTTGGATACACTGAAGGAGAATTTAGCACCTAACCAGCACATCCTTCAGACTGTGGGTGGAAACCAGAGCACCCGGAGGAAACCTGTGCAGACATGGAGAGAACATGCAGACTCTGCACAGACAGTGACCCAAGCCAGGAATCAATCCTGGGTCCCTGGCACTGTGAGTCATAGTGTGAAATATCTAATTACTCTTGAAATGGAGCAAATGTTTGGGGAGCAGTTCAGTTATGGGCTTCCATGATTTCTCCTGGACTCTTGCTGCAATGGAGACTGCTAGAGGTAAATCCAGACTTGTAACTCCAAAAGATTGGTCTCAAAAGATGTAAGATGACATGCTTCCAACATTAAGTGAGACTGCATGATTCATCCTTCCATTACTATGAAAGATGGAAAAGCAGGAAACGTTCTTGTATGTCGGCTGAAAAACTGCCTGTCAATTCGGGAGTCTCATGCCCGACAAATCTAACCCAGCATGATTTATGTTGGGACATTTTTTTATTTTTAAAAAGTGGTTTAAACTCTTCGGTTTCCCCACTGGCGGCAGGACCTAGTTTTTAATCGGGAGAATAAAGACCATAACCTCTAGTGAGGTACCTATTCTGTTAAATAAACCTTCTATAAAAAAGGCACAGATGAATCTTGACATGGAACTTAAAAAGCAATGATTCTTGGAAAGTTACTACTGCTCCTTGTTCTTTTGTTTTTGATTTGTGTTCTAGTATGTCCAACCAAATAAATTACAGATGTCAGCCACATTTTCATACGTAGTTTCATAATATTGTTAATCTACTGTAAATGAAGCACAAAAAAAGCGAAGATATTTTTGAATTATTGAACAGGCTAGAAAACACAGGCCCATTTACTAACCACTTAGGAATATTGGGGGCAATTCTCCCAAAAGTGCTGAATTAGTGGGGAAACTGTTTTAGATCAGGACTGCATTTTCAGTGCAGTCTCAGACCTGAATCTCCCCACTCTGTGCAATTCAGAGGTCACAATCGTGAATATCATTAAAAACCTGGCTTCTATTCACGCCAGAGTCTGGCGGCCGCGGAACTCTGTGCATGAGCAGCTGTCCCGATCTATCAGTCTCCCTCTTTGCTGGCCAGCTCAATCGCTGGCCAGCCCAGGACTCCTGCAGTGCTGTCCCTCCTGACATCACCACAGCCCGATTGCTGCCTACACAAAAATTCCCAGGCCAGCCCTGACCCCCCCCACCCTGCCCCAGAACACCCTGATGTCCAGTCCACCACCCCCCCCAAAGCAGTGATGAACCCCCCACACGCCGGCAGACCACCACCTGTCCTGATCGCTGGCCTCCCTCCAGCCCAGACCCATCACAATGCAGAGTGACAGTGGAAACTCCACTCCACCCCAGGCCCTGCCCATAATAGGCCCCACCCCCATGGCACTGCCCAATGTCTGGAGGGCAGTGCCAAGGCACTTTGCCCCTTGGGCACTGCCAGGGTGCCCGTGTCCAGTGGGCACTAACCCCCTACTGCCCAACCCCCTGGGGGACTCAGATTGCACCCGCTTCCCTCAGGTGGAGTCTCCCACTAGTTCCCTGAATGTGGGGAGCTACTCTAAATCCTGCTGGAATGAAGTGGCGGGGTGAGAGATGCTATCGGGCCCTGCAAGTTCCATGCCAGCCCAGATAATGGCATGTAAAATACATTTAAAATATATGTAAAAAATATTCAAATGATTTACCTCACTTCCCGCCGGACCTCTGTGCGTTTCCGGTTGGGAGATGTGCGTGGGTCGTAAAAGCTTGTGGGGAACCCATGAAGTGGCCAACACACCCATCTCCTGAATCGATCCGATTGTGAGTTGCAATGGGAGAATCGAGCCCATTATTCCCCAATTGTCCACATGCACTAATAATATTGAGTACACAGTGTATCCATTCTGCTTTTCCATTTAAACTTTCATTTCATTTACTACACCTGCCAATCAATAAATGTTGTACAGCTTTTGTTTTTCTGTTTGGAGATATACTTCTATCAAGTTGATTGCCATCAGAATTGCAAACAAGTCTTCAGGTTCCATCTCCAACAGGAAATTTGTTTGAAATAGTACCTGAAGAAAATCTTGGTACACAGGTTCATGATCTCATGATCACAATTGGGCAGCGCAGCAATTGAACATGTTAAACATATCACACAGATGCATCTTAAATTAATAAAAACAAAGTTTGCAATTAATACTTTTTAATGCAAAATGCTTAAAATGTTGTCTTGCACATAATGCTTGCGGGAAGATAGGCTCTGGAACTTTGTAGCTAGTTTCAGTGAAAGCAATTATGGTACGTTATTGTTTTAAATTTTATTCTGTTTGCAGAAGTGCGATTGTGCAAGCCTTAAGGGGAAAAATATCTTTAGCATTACCTGGTGTAGCCTTGATGGTTAAGAGACTTAAAAATGTGCTGAATGTATTAGTCCTCATCATGCCTCTATGACAAATAACTCTCTGGTTCTTTCAGTGACCATTGAGCATATGCAGCATAATACAATTATCCTGTCAATTCACTCCAATTCATTCTGACAGGCATCACATATACACCTAAATATTGGATATATAATTAATTTTACACCTGCCCACTCATGAGAACAGGGCAAGCAAGCGGCTAAAATGGCTGCAGAGTATTTGCTGACTTGAGTGAAATTCTCTGGTCTCACCATCTGCAGGAAGCTTGGTTGGCAGGGGAAATTAATTTGACATGAGGCTAAAAATCAGTTTCTTGACTTCGGCATGACTGTAGGAATTATTTTCTTGCAACTTTAAAGGCTGATTTAAAAGCAGGTCAACTTCCCAACAAAAATGTCAGGAAGGTCTTTTTCAATGCATTGGCATGTCATGGATGCTATTTAAAAGGTTACTCACCAGAATAAAGTCCCCCTTCCCAAATAAGTTTCCCACCAGTGAGAAATTAGAATGTTCACTTTTATGAGTGCATGTAAATGGAGTGCACCTGGAGAAGTAAACATTTTCCATGATTAATGGTGAGTTACCACTGCATTTTTCACTTTGTGGAGCATTTGTAACTGCCAGTGCTTGCTTGAGACCAGTGTGTTAGTAGTGCAAGTTGTGTGGATGATGACCAATGAATGGATGGTGGGAGAGTGGAGCAGTGGCTAGGCAAGAGTGGAAGTGATAGTGCAGGCTGCCTGGTCACCATTTAAATATGGTGCTGGGACCTTCAGCCCCATGAGATAGCGGCAGGGACTGCCTCCAGTGAAAATCCCTCTGACTTCTGTGCCCGCCACTGAACTTGGACTTCAGAACGGAAAATTCCATCCAGAGTACTCCAGTTAGCCATCATGTTGAATGATTTTTTTTTAATTGACTGAAGTACCCACCAGTAACCTAGGCAGATTGGTTTCTTGGAACTGCCGAAACAGCATATGAAGAACAGTCAGCTGCAGGTAATTGGATCAGAGGATCAGTGCAACATTGTGCTGTTTGGAATGTCAAACATTTTCAATTTCTAGATTACTTCTTTGAGATTCCTTTTTGCATTACTAGTCCTAAGGCTCTATGTGTTCAACATGGGTATTATTACTGACAACTTCATTTAGATGGAGGGACAGTGAGGAACTGGTACAGCAGCATCTTCAGATCCAGTGATTTTTATTTTGCTTACTATCAGTAGACAACATGTAAGGAGGACAGCTGGTAGGAGGGAATACCTAGAGTGCATTAGCAGACTCAGTTTGTTGGTTTGATATGAAGAATAGTGCATCAGGAGGCTGCACCTGTCAACACAACTGTTGCAGAGCTCTTCTGTTTCTTGCAAAAGGACATGCATCTTTTAATACTTTATGATATTAAAGGTGCTATCTAAATACAAGTTGTTACTGCTGCACCAGAGTCCGGGACGACCATTCAGATCCTGCGCAGATCAGCTGGTGTGGGTATTCACAGACATCTTCAACCTCTCTTTACAACAACCTAAGGTCCCTGTCTGCTTCAAGAAGACAAGCATCAACAAAAACGAAGAAGATAGTCATCAACCTCAGGAAGTGTAGTGGAGAACATGCTACATTAATGCGGAAATGGCCGAGCACATCAAGTTTTAAGGTGTTCAGATTACTAACAATCTGTCCTGATCTCCCCATGCTGACACTACAGTTAACAAATGGCTCTAATTTCTTAGAAGACTAAGAAATTTGGCATGTCAGCTATGACTCTCGCCAACTTTTACAGATGCACTATAGAAAGCATTCTTTCTGGTTACATTACAGCTGGGTATGGCTCCTGCTCTGCCCAAAACTGCAAGAATCTACAAAGGGTCATGAATGTAGCCAAGTCAGCCTCCCATCCATTGACTTTTCCGCTCTTGCCACTACTTCGAAAAAGCAGCCAGCATAATTAAGGACTCCACGCAACTTGGACATACTCTCTTTCACCTATAAAAGCTGCAGTCTAATGCTTCAGTTGTACAGAACGTTGGTTAGACCGCATTTGGAGTACTGCGTCTAGTTCTGGTCACCTTACTACCGGAAGGACGTGGAGTCTCTGGAGAGGGTGCAGAGGAGGTTTACCAGGATGTTGCCTGGCATTGGAGGGACTGGGTTACGAGGAAAGGTTGGAGAAACTGGGACTTTTCTCCTTGGAAAGACGGAGATTGAGGGGGGACATGATAGAGGTATATAAGGTACTGAAGGGAATAGATAGAGTCAACAGTGAGAGACTGCTCCCTAGACTGGGTACAAATACGAGAGGTCATGATTTAAGGGTGAGGGGGGAGAGGTATAATTTGGATGTGAGAGGAAGGTTCTTTACACAGAGGGTCGTCGGGGTATGGAACGCGCTACCGAGTAGGGTGGTGGAGGCGGGAATGTTGGACTCGTTTAAGGTTCAATTAGACAGACACATGAGCGAAACGAGGATGGAGGGTTATAGTAGGGGCTATTAAATAAGGTCAGATCCTCAGGAGACACCGGAAATGCAGTCTTGTAAGTTAACGTTTTTTGTCTTTTTATTCCGCAGGTGGAGGTCCACCTCGTTGTCAAACAAGGGGCATGCACACGGCGGGTCGTGCGTGGGCTGCTCTTGGAGGTTCCGGGAGTGGCCTAGTACTTCGTGTCGGTGTGTGTGCTTGATCCTGGACCGGTAGATGGGCGCCGCAACAGCTCGGTGACTAGCGCTGCTAGCTGTGCAGATACATGGATTTGGGCCTGTGTCTGTGGGAGTTTGCGCATTCTCCCTGTGGTTGCGTGGGTTTCCTCCGGGCGCTCCGGTTTCCTCCCACACCCCAAAGATGTGCTCTTAGGCTGATTGGTTTACCAATTGACACTATTCTCCCCTGAATCTAGCTAAGTTAGGTTCCATTCGTAGACACGCAGGGTAGAATAGGTGTAGGGTGATGCGGCGGCGCGGGCTCGTTGGGCCAAAGGGCCTATTTCCCGTGCTGGGTTGTTCTTTGTTCTTTGTTCTTCCATCGGAAAAAAGATACAAAAGATACCAACCAATTCAAGAACAGCTTCTTCCCTGCTGTCATCAGACTTTTGAATGGACTTACCTCACACTAAGTTGACCTTTCTCTACATAGCTATGACTGTAACACTACATTCTGCACTCTCCTTTCCTTCTCCATGAATGGTATGCTTTGTATAACATGGAAAAAAAAACAATGCTTTTCTCTGTATACTAATACAATAATAAATCAAATCAAATCATACTTTGTTAGTGGCTGTAAAAATGATCACAGGCCTAACTAATTTGTCATTGACTCATTCCAGGCTCAAACAGTGGTTATTTTGCAAATTTTATAGTTTGCAGTTCAGAGAGTGATGGACCATGTACTTTTCTGTTGGAATGACAGTCCCTTTTAGAACCAGGTATTTCAAGAATTTTTTTCTGGTAAAGCACCTAGCTTCCAGTAAATAAATATATGACCAGGTTGCCTGGGAGATCAATAACAGAGGAAAGATCAACATAACTTATTTAAAGTGGTGTAATTCTGATTCAAACAGTTTAGGGTTTAAGATTTGAGAATAAGCTGGCTTCAGAAGAGGAAAAACCCTTTGAGTTCAGTTGAAATTTTGTGTGTTGACTATAAAAATTTAAAATCTTGTTCATTGAAGGACTCATAATAGTGAATTGAACTTCTGGGAGAGAAGCGTGGAGAGAGTGTCTGTGTTTTACTTGTAAAACTCGAGAGAAAAAGAATGTTAGAACCAGCAGAATGCTGACTCTAGGTGGCTACACTTATTGAATGAGAAGTTTGTAATCATAGGATAGTTGGAGAAGATTTGAAGGGAAGGCCTTGCCACAGGTAGTCATAGAGCATAGGAACAGGCCCTTCAGTCCATTATGTCTATGCCAACCATCATTTATCAGCACTTGGACTATTGCCTGCCATGCCTTCTCTATTTAAGCGTTCGTCCAGATGCTTCTTAAATGTTGCGAGAGTATCTGCCTCCACCACTATCTCAGGCAGTGCATTCCATATTTCCACCATCTTCTGGAAAAACCTTTGTCTCAGATCCCTTCTAAATCACTTACTCCTCACCTTAAACCCTCTGATCTTAGACACCTCTGCCTTGGAAAAAGATTCTTATGATCTACCCTAACTATGCCTCTCACAATTTTGTATACCTATCAGGTTCCTCCTCTGCTCCAGGGAAAACAAACCCAACGTATCCAGTCTCTCCTCATAGCTGAAACTTTCCATCCCAGACAACATTTTTTTCAGTCATTTGTGGGACATGGGAGTTGCTGGCTGACGAACACTTATTGTCCATTCCTAGTTGCCCTGGGAGGGCAGCAGAGAGTCAACCACATTGCTGTGGCTCTGGAGTCATATGTAGGCCAGACAGGTAAAGACAGCAGATTCCCCTCTCTAAAGGACATTAGTGATCCAGATGGATTTTTTTTCAATAATCGACAATGGTTTCATGGTCATCAATAGATACTTAATTCCAGATTTTTTTTATTGAATTCAGTTTCCACTGTCTGCCATGGCGGGATTTGAACCCAGGTCCCCAGAACATTAGCTGAGTTTCTGGATTAATAGTCTATCGATGATACCGTTAGGCCGTCACCTCCCCCTAACACCATGATGAGTCTCCTCTGCAGCCTGTCCAATCACATCCTTCCGATGGTATGACAACCAAAACTGCACACAATACTCCATCTGTGGCCTAACTAAATAAATATATATATATATATATATCCTACCCTTATTAGACCTCCCAAAATGCATCACCACACACTTATCAGGATTAAATTCTATCTGCCCAATTTACCAGCTGACAATATCAGTCTTTAATCTAAGACTACCCTCCTCACTATCAACAATACCACCAAATTTCATGTCATCTGTAAACTTACTTATTATACCTACTACTTTCATATTCAAGTCATTAACGTATGTAAAAAACAGCAAGGATCATAAGAACATAAGAAATAGGAGCAGGAGTAGGCCATCTAGCCCTTCGGGCCTGCCCCGCCATTCAATAAGATCATGGCTGATCTGTCGTGGCTCAGTTCCACATTCCCGCCCTCTCCCCATAACCCTTAATCCCCTCTCTTATCAAAAACCCATCAACCCGCGTCTTAAAAATATTTAGCGAGGCAGCCTCCGCCACTTCAGCGGGCAGAGAATTCCAGAGATTCACCACCCTTTGAGTGAAGAAGTTCTTCCTCAACTCCGTTCTAAACCGCCCCCCCCTTTATCTTGAGGCTGTGCCCCCTAGTCCTACTGTCCTTTCTGAGCAGGAAGAGCCTCTCCACCTCTATCCTATCCATCCCATTCATCATCTTATACGTCTCAATGAGATCTCCCCTCATTTTTCTAAACTCTAACGAGTACAAGCCTAGTTTATTCAGCCTCTCCTCATAGCTCAACCCCCTCAACTCCGGCATCAGCCTAGTAAACCTCCTCTGCACTCCCTCCAAGGCCAAAATATCCTTGCGTAAGTACGGCGACCAAAACTGCACACACTACTCCAGCTGCGGCCTCACCAATGCCCTATATAGCCGCAGCAAGACCTCCCTACTTTTATATTCAATCCCCCTCGCTATGAAGGCCAGCATCCCATTCGCCTTCCTGACCACCTGCTGCACCTGCAAGCTTTTTGCGACTCATGCACAAGGACCCCGAGGTCCCTCTGCACCGTCGCCTGCTGCAGTTTTTCGCCACGTAAGTAATAATCCTTCCTACCATTATTCCTACCAAAGTGGACCACCTCGCACTTGCCAACATTAAATTCCATTTGCCAGTTCCTGGCCCATTCGCCCAGCCTATCTAGATCCTTCTGCAGACTCTCCACACCCTCCCTGTGGTCCACAGCTAATCACAGGCTTCCAATCACAAAAGCAGCCTTCCATCATTATCCTTTGCCTTCTATTGCCAAACCAATTTTGGATCTATTTTGCCAACTTGCATTTGATTCCAGGGGTTCCAATCTTTTGGACTTGCCTTCCACATGGGATCTTGTCAAAGGCCTTATTGAAGTCCAAGTAAACCACATCAACATTGCTACCCTCAATATATTTAGTTAACTTTTCAAAACAATTACATTAATTAGGCAGGAATTCCCACTAACAAATCTGTGCTATCCCTGATCAATTCTTGCCTTTCCAGGTGTTGAATAATCCTGTCCATCAAAAATGTTTCCAGTAATTTCCCTACCATTGTCATTGGACTAACTGGCCTGTAATTACCTGGTTTAACCCCAATGCCCTTCATAAATAAAGATAGCACATTAGCTATCCTCCAGTCATCTGGCACTTCACCTGTGGCCAGTGAAGATTTAAATATCTGTCATAGCCCCTGCGATTTCTTGCCTTGGCTCTGGGATACATCTCATTGGGCCCTGCCGATTTTTGCATCCTTATGATCACTCAAACATTTAATATCTCCTTCTTATTAATCTTAACATGCTCTAGAACTTCACCCCAAATGAAAACTCCAGCTACAAGTAAATGGAAGAGTAAGATATCTAAACCCTCATACAAATTTTCAAAACATTAACAAAACTAAAAATACTACTGGTCTCCACCAAGATCATAACAACTGGGGGTCTCATCCAGGATTGTGACATCAGCTGCCTTAAGCAGAACATCATTACCCTGTTCACGGGAATTAACAGATGCATACCTTCCACATTTACAGAAAAGAGTTCAGTAATTCACAGCAGGAGGTATTGTGTCACACTAATTAGCATCCCCCCACTGAGCCTGAAACTCTGGGTTTGAATCCCACTCCAGGACATGATGCCACAGAAAGTGCATTCATAATGGTGCCAAAAAGGTTATTCGCTGACCTGTGTATCCTTTTAATGTACCCGTTGTTCATACAGCAGAAGGAACTCTTCGGATTTAAGCAATAAAATAAAACTAAAATTTATTCCAACAAAGGGGCAACATGGTGGCTTAGTGGTTAGCATTGCTGCCTCAAAGCACCAATTCTGGCCTCGGGTCACTGTGTGGAGTTTGCACCTTCTGTTCATGTCTGTGTCGGTTTCCTCCAGTTTTCTCCCATAGTCCAAAGATGCACAGGTTAGGTGAATGGCCATGCTAAATTGATGCAAGTGTCAAGGGGATTAGCAGGGTAAATATGTGGGGCTACGGGAATAGGGCCTGAGTGGGAATGTAGTTGGTGCAGACTCAATGGGATATAGGGATTTTTAGGGTCACAGGCTGTAGGGATTCTATGATAAATAAATCAAAGAAAAGGGTTTAATTAATAAGCTTCATTACTCCAACACTTGAGACCACATCCTGGGTGATCCAAATTCTTTCAATTCCCAACTGCTTCTTATTTATACTGAGCCAGCTAGTCAGCTGACCACCATAGTGTGTTACCATTGGCCACGTTATAACAGATCTAATGTTATCATTGGTTACATTCGAACAAATTCCCACTTTTTCCAAATTAATTTAAGTCAGCTATCCTCCAGTATTCTTAACAACTTTCCAGAACCTGCACCCCTTTTAGTAAAACAGTCAGATAACTAGATTTGCACCAACCCAGTTGAGTTTTGAAACTTTTTTTTCCAGCATTTGTTTAAAATTGGCCAAATCAATTCTCAGTCACCTTTCTGTTACACTTCTGGTCAACTGAACATTGTCCCATAAAGGCTGATTGATAACACTCAATTGGTACTTTATTTCCTGACATTTATTATGGTAATATGTCAGACAGATATATCCCCATATTCAACACCCCCATTAATGCCAATGTACTTATGACAGTCCTTTTTGCTTCCCAGGCCAAGGGGCAACATTTTCCTCCCTTACCTACCAAGAATATTATGAATCGGGCTCCACTGGAATGTCCACCTGGTAAATTGGCATGTGAAGCATCACTAAACACAACTAACATCATGTCTTCTGGTTCTCCTGGTGCTGGGAATTTAATTTTACATTCCCCTAACTTTAGCTTTTTTAAGGTTTTATTTGCCTGTAAGGCCTCTCTTATTGAGGCGCACCTCAACATATTACTTAGCTCTAGGACATTATAGCTCCCATCTGCTCTTATCTGTGTGTATAGCCAATTTAGTTGTGCTTTCATAGTCTTCAACAATTCTGTTTCTTTTTTGTTGGCTGGTTCTTCTTTTCCCATCAACCTTTTTCTGGTGATGGAAATGGGATCAATGCTGTTTAGATATCCCTGTTGACTCATCATTACATGGAGATGCTGGCGTTGGACTGGGGTAAACGCAGTAAGAAGTCTGACAACAGCAGGTTAAAGCCCAACCAATTTATTTGATAGTAAACTCACAAGCTTTCGGTGTTTGCCCTTTCATGATGAAGGGCAAACCCCGAAAGCTTGTGTGTTTACTATCAAATAAATTGGTTGGGCTTAAACCTGGTGTTGTCAGACTTCTTACTGACTAATCATTACCCCAGATTTACTTTGTCAGATATCAAGACCGAGATATCGAAAAGCACCAGCTGCTTAGCTCCCTACTTTAAATTCTGTCTTTAGTCTCTCAATTATCTTTTTTTCAAACTCTTCCGTGCTATCCCATAGGAACTCAATAATATGCATCATGGAAATTCCAGCTAATTGTCCTTCAGACTTCCAATAGAATATTGTCGAGTCTGCTTTTAACCGGACCCAGCAATACAGATCATACAGAGAAATACCAAACCCTTGATGCATCACTTAATCCTTACAAGCATTTGTTCAGTCTCCACAATTGTCCCTGTGTATCACCTTCTTCTCTGGGCAGCTTCAAAAAACTTTTCTTTGAAAAGTTTTGCCCTGCAGAAATGCTGCTCTAATATCAATTGATTTAAATACCCAATTATTAGACGCTAGAATGGTGAAAAAAAATTTCAGTGTCTCTTTTCTCACTGGAACGATGGAGGTTAAGCAGCGACTTGGTAGAAGTCTACAAGAATATGAGAGGCGTGCACGGAGTGGATAGTCAGAAGCTTTTTCCCAGGGTGGAAGACTCAGTTACTAGGAGGCATAGGTTTAAGGTGCAAGGAGCAAGGTTTAAAGGGGATATAGGAGCAGGTTTTTTTACACAGAGGATCAGCTATTTACCATTTATATAGATGATCTGGAGGAGGGAACCGAGTGTAGGGTGTCGAAATTTGCTGATGACACCAAGATTGGTGGAACGGCAAATTGCGCGGAGGGTGTGGAGAGTCTGCAGAAGGATCTAGATAGGCTGGGCGAATGGGCCAGGAAATGGCAAATGGAATTTAATGTTGGCAAGTGCGAGGTGGTCCACTTTGGTAGGAATAATGGTAGGAAGGACTACTACTTACGGGGCGAAAAACTGCAGCAGGCGGCGGTGCAGAGGGACCTCGGGGTCCTTGTGCATGAGTCGCAAAAACCCAGCTTGCAGGTGCAGCAGGTGGTCAGGAAGGCGAATGGGATGCTGGCCTTCATAGCGAGGGGGATTGAATATAAAAGTAGGGAGGTCTTGCTGCAGCTGTATAGGGCATTGGTGAGGCCGCAGCTGGAGTACTGTGTGCAGTTTTGGTCGCCGTACTTACGCAAGGATATTTTGGCCTTGGAGGGAGTGCAGAGGAGGTTTACTAGGCTGATACCGGAGTTGAGGGGGTTGAGCTATGAGGAGAGGCTGAATAAACTAGGCTTGTACTCATTAGAGTTTAGAAGAATGAGGGGAGATCTCATTGAGACGTATAAGATGATGAATGGGATGGATAGGATAGAGGTGGAGAGGCTCTTCCTGCTCAGAAAGGACAGTAGGACTAGGGGGCACAGCCTCAAGATAAAGGGGGGGGGGCGGTTTAGAACGGAGTTGAGGAAGAACTTCTTCACTCAAAGGGTGGTGAATCTCTGGAATTCTCTGCCCATTGAGGTGGTGGAGGCTGCCTCGCTAAATATTTTTAAGACGCGGGTTGATGGGTTTCTGATAAGCGAGGGGATTAAGGGTTATGGGGAGAGGGCGGGAATGTGGAACTGAGACACGACAGATCAGCCATGATCTTATTGAATGGCAGGGCAGGGTCAAAGGGCTGGATGGCCTACTCCTGCTCCTATTTTTTATGTTCTTAGGTTATGTTCTTATGTGTGTGCCTGGAACTCGCTGCCAGGGGAGGAGTGGAAGCACATACGATAGTGACAACTGGTATGGACTATAGCCCCCCACCATTTGTAAAGAGTTTTTTGCGTGCACTGCACATGCTAATGCAATCTGCAATTTACTGCCTGGTTTAACCGCCATAATTTTATGCAGCATATCATCTCCAGCTGTCTGATTCCTTTCCCTGAGGCCTTTGCTGAATGGACTTCCCGCAACAGTGTGCATTACTACAATATTTAAATTTTCACACATATCTTGAAACTCATCATCTGTGAATTCACCCCCATTGTCCATCAAAAATTTAGACAGTGCCCCCAACCCTGTCCCAACTCACTGAGTCATAATTTATCTATAATAGTGTTTTATCTCTCCTGTAAATCACTGTAGATATGCTAAACCTGATGGCCATGTCCACGAAGTGCAATAAATTGATGCCTTTGTCCTATATCTTCAGATACATCATGGCTACATTGTTGCGATCTCATGCTAATGGTAGACTCACAGTTGGACATGGGGGTGGTTCGTTTATAATTTATGCAAATTTCACACTGGGCTGATATTTGCTGTATGAGATCATTATATTCTTTGTCTAGCACACCTGCATCCTGCAGCATTGTCCTCAATCTCTGTGGTGCTGGATGAGCAAACTGCTTTTGAAAATTCAAAATAATCTTTTTGTCTATCATGCTGTTGTCTGTAAGCAACACTAATGCGTCATGAATCCTTTGGACCGATAATTTTGGTTCGCTTAAGGGAAGACAATAATGGCCAGATCTCGTCAAATGTAGGTCTACACCTTTTTCCAGCTACCACAGTTTTACCCTGTTTCAAATCGATGGTCATCTTGACTTAATAGAAAAGGTATATCACCACATCTGTACTTATGAATAAGCTGATTTCTGCAGTCCTTCAGGGATGTACCACTTTTCGGAAGACATTAAAGTATTCTCATCTCCAACTCGAAAGCAGGTAGGACTATCATATTTTTTCACATTCTTTTGATCTTTATGATC
This sequence comes from Carcharhinus amblyrhynchos, assembly GCF_965287045.1. Lineage (NCBI taxonomy): Eukaryota > Metazoa > Chordata > Chondrichthyes > Carcharhiniformes > Carcharhinidae > Carcharhinus > Carcharhinus amblyrhynchos. The sequence goes on from NC_137334.1 coordinate 45,275,129, forward strand.
AAGAGATCCTAAATAACAATTTAGCCAACCTTGGCCACAGACAGTGGACGTACATCCACTATCCAAAGTAGCACAGTTGAAAGAGTCTATCTCTTATCATTGGGCTCATTGTTACCAAAACAATGCCTTCTTGGTCCTTAACTTTGTCACTGTCAGTTTCTATGTATTCTATCATATGTAGTTTCAAAGACAAAATTTCTTCTTTTTGAACAGTTTTCTACATAGTGGTATGGGGAATTGCATTGAAAACAGCTATTCACAATCTCTTTAGCATTTCTTCAATTTAAATGTCTTTTAACACTTTCCCATATGCATCTTCTTCCCCATTATCAAATTGGTTATATTTGGTTTCAGCACTAGATCTGTTATTAGCATAATTGTCTCTGTTTAAAGGCCTCTTGTACCATTTGGTCTGACAGGTTGCGGAGCTACCATTGACTCCTCCATTCTGGGTGGTGTGGCATTCTGATCTGCAATGAAAAGAGTGGTGGGGAACGATTGTTTCCTGAAAAGCTTTTTTAATGATTCTGTTATTTGATCCAAAAGGGGCTCTATTCCTCTTAATTGTAGCCCAGTCATTACTAGAAGAGTATCCATTTGTGACAGACATGCACAGTCCAACAACTTAAAGGTCAATACTGCATTTGGAATCTCCAAGTTAAATTTCATGAGTCTGTCAAGGCCCCTATCAAATAATATACTCACCCACGGACAGCTTATCTTGTCTTCTAATCCTATCAAACATCACCCATCCTTCATAATTCTCCAAGAACTCTTTTTTTGGTAAAACTTATCTAGGTATCATAATAAATAGGAGCAGAAGTAGGCCATTTGGTCTCTCAGGTCTGCTGCGCCATTCAGTAAGATCATGGCTGATCTTTTTGTGGACTCGGCTCCACTTACCCACCTGCTCACCATAACCCTTAATTCCTTTACAGTTCAAAAATCTTATCTATCTTTGCCTTCAACGAGATAGCCACAAATGCTTCACTAGAATTTCACAGATTCACAACCTTTTGGGTGAAGACCTTCCTCCTCAACTCAGTTCTAAATTGCTCTCCCTTATTTTGAGGCTATACCCCCTAGTTCTGGTTTCACCTGCCAGTGGAAACAACCTCCCTGCTTCTATCTTGTCTCTTCCCTTCATAATTTTATATGTTTCTATAAGATCACCCCCCCCCCTCATTAATCTAAATTCCAATGAGTATTGTCCCAGTCTACTTAGTTTTTCCTCATAAGTCAACCCTCTCAACTCTGGAATCAACCTAGTGAATCTCCTCGGCACCCTCACCAATGCCAGTATATCCTTTCTCAAAGAAAGGAGACCAAAACTGTACACATTACTCCAGATGTGGCCTCACCAGCACCTTATACAGATACAACATAACATTCCAGTTTTTAAACTCCATTCTTCTAGCAATGAAGGACAAAATTCCATTTGCCTTCTTAATTAAGTGTTGCAACTGCAAACCAACATTTTATGATTCATGTCCGGGGACACACAGGTCCCTCTGCACAGCGGCATGCTGCAATTTTTTACCATTTAAATAATAGTCCATTTTGCTGTTATTCCTACCAAAATGGATGACTTCACATTTACCAACATTGTACTCCATCTGCCAAACCCTTGCCCACTCAAACTATCTATCTCCCTTTATAGACAGTCAGTGTCCTCTGCACACTTTGCTGTACTACTCACCTTGGTGTTATTTACGAACTTTGACACACTACTTGGTTCCCAACTCCAAATCATCTATGTAAATTGTAAACAATTGCGGTCCCAACACTGATCCCTGAGGCACACCACTAATCACTGGCCACCAACTAGAAAAACACCCATTTATCCCCAGTCTTTAACCAACTCTCACTCCATGCTAATACATTACCCGTAATGCCATGTACCTTTATCTTATGCTGCAGCCTTTTCTGTGGCACCTTGTCGAATACCTTCTACCAGCTCCCCATTGTCCACCATGCTCGTAATGTCCTCAAAGAATTCCACTAAATAAGTTAAACATGATCTGCCTTTCATGAACCCATATTGTGTCTTCCCGATGGGACAATTTCTATCCAGATATCTCGCTATTTCTTTCTTGACGATAGAACATAAGAAATAGGAGCAGGAGTAGGCCATCTGGCCCTTCGAGGCTGCCCCGCCATTCAATAAGATCATGGCTGATCTGTCGTGGCTCAGTTCCACTTTCCCGCCCTCTCCCCATAACCCTTAATCCCCTCGCTTATCAAAAACCCATCAACCTGCTTCTTAAAAATATTTAGCGAGGCAGCCTCCACCACTTCAACGGGCAGAGAATTCCAGAGATTCACCACCCTTTGAGTGAAGAAGTTCCTCCTCAACTCCGTTCTAAACCGCCCCCCCCCTTTATCTTGAGGCTGTGCCCCCTAGTCCTATTGTCTTTTTTGAGCGGGAAGAGTCTCTCCACCTCTATCCTATCCATCCCATTCATCATCTTATACGTCTCAATGAGATCTCCCCTCATTCATCTAAACTCTAACGAGTACAAGCCTAGTTTATTCAGCCTCTCCTCATAGCTCAACCCCCTCAACTCCGGTATCAGCCTAGTAAACCTCCTCTGCACTCCCTCCAAGGCCAAAATATCTTTGCGCAGGTGCGGCGCCCAAAACTGCACACAGTACTCCAGCTGCGGCCTCACCAATGCCCTATACAGCTGCAGCAAGACCTCCCTACTTTTATATTCAATCCCCCTCGCTATGAAGGCCAGCATCCCATTCGCCTTCCTGACCACCTGCTGCACCTGCAAGCTGGGTTTTTGCGACTCATGCACAAGGACCCCGAGGTCCCTCTGCACCGTCGCCTGCTGCAGTTTTTCACCACGTAAGTAATAGTCCTTCCTACCATTCTTCCTACCAAAGTGGACCACCTCGCACTTGCCAACATTAAATTCCATTTGCCATTTCCTGGCCCATTCGCCCAGCCTATCTAGATCCTTCTGCAGACTCTCCACACCCTCCGCACAATTTGCCGTTCCCCCAATCTTGGTGTCATCAGCAAATTTTGATACCCTACACTCGGTTCCCTCCTCCAGATCATCTATATAAATGGTAAAAAGCTGAGGCCCCAGCACCGACCCCTGGGGCACTCCACTAGTCACCATCCGCTAATCCGAATAGCACCCGTTGACCCCCACTCTCTGCCTCCTATTTGACAACCAATCTTCTATCCACGCTAACACCCTACCCCCAACTCCATGTCCCCTTACCTTCTGCAATAACCTCTTATGAGGTACTTTGTCAAACGCCTTCTGAAAATCCAGAAAGACCACATCCACCGGCTCTCCTCTATCCACCGCCCTAGACACATCCTCATAGAACTCCAGTAAATTTGTCAGACATGACTTCCCTTTAATGAAACTGTGCTGCGTCTGCTCTATCAAGCAATTCCCTTCAAGATGCCTCGCAATTTCCTCCTTAATGACGGATTCTAACATTTTACCTACCACAGACGTTAAACTAACCGGCCTATAATTCCCGCCTTTTGCCTGGCACCCTTCTTAAACAACAGCGTAACATTAGCCGTTTTCCAATCTTCCAGCACTTCCCCGGAATCCAGCGACGTCTGGAAAATAACCACCAAGGCATCCACTATAACCTCCGCCATTTCTTTCAGAACCCTCGGATGCATTCCATCCGGTCCTGGGGACTTGTCCACAAACAGCCCCTCCAGTCTGTCGAGCACCGCCTCTCTAGTAACAGTAATGTCATTAAGACCCTCCAGTCCTACCACCTTTCCATCGCTAACACCCGGCAAATTATTCACATCCTCCTCCGTGAAGACAGAAACAAAAAAAGTTATTCAATACCTTAGCCATATCCCCATCCCCTACCACTAGGTCCCCTTTCTCATCCTCTAAAGGACCAACGTTCACCCTAGCCAGCCTCTTCCTTTTTATATATTTATAAAAACTCTTGCTATCCTTTTTTATATTAAGTGCTAGCCCAGCTTCATAGTTTCTCCTACCCTCCTTTATCAACTTCTTTGTCAATCTCTGTTGACATTTAAACCTCTCCCAATCCTCTTCTCGCCCACTACTCTTAGCTACTCTAAATTCCTCCGCTTTTAATTTAACACTTTCCTTCATCTCCTTCGTTATTCACGGCTTATTACCTCTCCTCCTACGGTCCTTTTTGACCATCAGAATAAATCTCTGCTGAGCACCAAGAAAGATCTCCTTAAAGATCCTCCACTGCTCCTCAGCAGACCCTCCCTCCAACGCGCTCCCCCAGTCAACATTCGCCAATTCTTCTCTCATCCTACCGTACTCCGCTCTATTCAAACAAAGTACGCGTATCCGGGAACCCACTTTGTCCTCCTCCATCTGCACCAGAAACTCCACCATACAATGATCACTCTCTCCAAGAGGATCCTTCACTGCAAGGTCCCTAATTCTACCCGCCTCATTACAGAACACCAGATCCAAGACAGCTCTCTCCCTCGTCGGCTCCAACACACACTGTTCAAGGAAATTATCCCGGCAGCATTCCAAGAACTCCTCCTCCAGCCCACCGCGTCCAACATGGGTCGACCAATCAATATGCAGATTGAAATCCCCCATAACTACGGCCGTCCCATTCCTGCACGATAGATTCAAGTATTTTCTCCACTACAGATGTTAAGCTAACTGGGCTATAGTAACCCGCCTCTTGTCTACCTCCATTTTTAAACAGTGGTGTCACATTTGCTGTTTTCCAATCTGCTGGAACTGCCCAAGAGTCTGGTGTATTTTGATAAATTACCACACATGCATTTGTTATTTCCACTGCTTTTAGTACTCTGAGATGCATTCCATCAGGGCCAGGAGACTTGTTTACCTTTAGCTCTATTAGCTTACCTAACACTGCTTCTTTAGTGATAATGATAGTTTCTAAGTCCTCAGCTGCCACAGCCTTCTTGTCATCAGGTTTTGGCATGTTATTTGTGTCTTCCAATGTGAAGACTGACACAAAATACATCTTCAATGCCTTGGCCATTTCCTCATTTCCCATTATATCCCCCCCTCTCATCCTCTAAAGGACCAATGTTTACCTTGGTCTCTCTTTTTCTTTTCATATATACTTCTAGAAACTTTGCTATCTGTTTTTATATTTTGAGCTAGTTTACTCTCATAATCTATCTTTATAGGTTTTTTCATGGCTTTTTAAAGATTTCCCAATCCTCCAGATTCCCACTAATCTTTGCCACTTTGTGTGCATTTTCTTTCAATTTCATACCCTCCTTTATTTCCTTATATATCCATGGCTGATTACCCTTTTTCTACAGTTCTGTCTGATCGCTGGTCAGCTGACCCTCGCAGCATGTTACCGTTGGTCTTATTATAACAGATCCAATCTTATCATTGGTTACATTCTAACACCGACAAAGGCGGTAAGAGTAGGAGAATCTCCTGGTAAGCCATGTTTGATGTCAATTTACACCCCTAAAATTGTATTTTCTAGTCACAGGCTAGCAAACTGTTCCAAAAAGTCTATCTGATGAAACAAACATAAGCATGTGCTTTGTCTACTCCTTACACCACTAGACATAGATTGAGTAGAAGAATTCACCACACAGACTGGCTTTCCTTGCATCCAAGGCATAATTGATGGCACATTTGTCAGCAGCAGGACACCAGCCAGCAATTTTCTTGATAAGGGAGAGCTACCATGCAATTAATATGAAGCTCTAACTTCTGATCACAGGAGCAGGATCATGCAAGTTTGTGCAAGGGATCCAGGCAGTTCAGTTGTCATGGAGCTTTTATCCTGTAACACTGAACTATTCCCCAACACTTGACCCTTCCAAAATGTGACTGGAGGCTGCCTGCGGGACAGGAGTATCCACTACACACAACCCAGCATACCCAAGGTGTTAACTCAAAATTTTATTTTTGCCAGTGATCACATTAAAAAAACTAACCCTTTACAGATACCAACATGAGACATCACTCAAAAACTCGCTCTTGAATTGATGTCTTCTATTGAAGCAGACAATGCTACAAATATTGAATATGTTGATCAGTTGAGATGGTCCAGACATTGTTACATGAAATTGCATTCTTGTTTAGCTCCAGGCTCCTGATGCACTGTTCCTTGCTGAGATCCAGGTAAAAGGCATGTTGGAAGTACTTACACTGCATAGAGAACTACTGAAATCTGAATGTTCACTTTCAATGATTTTAAAGTTCTTGGACCACTATTCTGAGGTATTTAAGAACTGAAATGATGCAAAAGCACAATCTACAAAACACTCCAATATCTTCTCATTTGCTTACCACTCAAAATCCTCTGTTCTCTCCTGAGAATTAATGCCAAATTTGATTGAAAGAACTTAATGTGGGATTGGAATAATAATAATGTTCAGACCTTCCATGTTAATTGCTAGTTAACAAGCAGTTAACTAAACAAAAGAAGCAATAAGAAGATGTCTAATTCCCAGTCATAAATTTAGGAGATTGAACAAAAATCAATACCTTGTCCATTAATGCCAGATTGCAAATTACTAACTTTTAATGCACATTATTACGTGTGCTACCTCTAATGTGCATGACCACTAAAACCATCTGCTTATTTGCCTCAACTGAAAACATAAGATGCTTGAGACAGCATCTGTAGGAAGAGAATTCATAGGTAAAATTTAATGCCCTCCCGGGAGATAAATTTGGTGTTTGAGGGCCATTTGATCGGGGGGGAGGGTGCCAGGTGGGAACTCTGCTTTTCCCCAGCTTCCCAAATTAAATCCAGGGCTGGAAGGTTTGTGGATAGCCTTTCCAACTGACTGCCAATAATGTTCCTATGCTGTGCAACAACCTTTGGTTGGGAAGCTGTACAGTAAGAAAAAATGGTGTTTCTTTAAAAGCTCTGTGGAATCTGTATTTTTAAAATGTTTCAACAAGACTTTTAAGAGTTTGCAACAATTGTAAAGTGATCAAGGGTAATGTTCTTGGATAATAAGAAATACTGGTCCATTTAACCTGATGACTATTGACCTGGAAGCAGTGCCACCAGGAAGGAAATTAAGAAAGAAGTCATGTGGCTGGCAGACACAAAGGAGAGATTCTGACACAAAAGGGTGCTATTTGAGAAGGAGCTGATGTAGGAGCTGGAACGAGGCCCAGATGTAGACTGAAACAAAGTAAGCAAACAGAAAGGGGAACTTTTAGAGGAAAAGAAGAAAATCACACTCAGGAAGAGGCTAGTTTTTCTATTTGGCAAGAAAAGGAAACCGGAGCTCATGTACACGTGCAGACTGGTTAAATAGATATAAAACATGGAAAGTTGTATGAATAGCTCAGGAATGCTAAAGAGCTGGGTGTTTTCACAAAAATGGTCAGACTGAATCAGTGTTGTTTGTTGGTCAGTTGAAAAGGAACTCTGGGAAGAACTGTCATAGTCAGAGGGAGAATGAATTCTTAGCAGTGTACCTTGCCAGTAATAATCATACCTGTGAAACTCAGAGGTGAAGATTGTTGTTGGTTAGGACTCCTGGCCTATCCTCATGAATAAAAAACTGCACCATGTGAAACTTTGTAGTTAGCAATGTCATGCATGCTGAATGGGAACGCTTGTGCTTGTGTAAAATATCTCTTCCTTGGATCAGCTCTTCAAAGTGAAATTTACCTCATATTTGAAGTATAATTTGCCTGTTAATTCAGGTTTCATTTGTATTGGTTCTGAGTTATGTTAAAGTAAAAGCTACAGACTTGGAATTTTGTTGATAATGACTTCATTTTTGGGTCATTCAGCAAACTGAATTATTTTGATTTATGGTTCCAGCGGTTGGTTGGGGAGTTGCAATGTAGGGAGACTGACAAGCAATCCCTATCAGGTTAACCTGCAGCCTCGTACGGTAGGTAAGCACCCTTGATTGCCTTCTAAGAGCAACCCCCTGCCCTTTATTCTGACTCCCATCCCCAGCCCCCTTTCTGGTGATCCCTTCCCCATGACACCCGTCCAGTTGTCAATTCACTTTCTCCATGGATCCCATGGTTAACCCTGGCAGGGACCCAAGTGTATTACCAGCAGCAGCCACTGCTCTCAGTAATGTTGCTGACAGTAGAGCGCTTTTGGTGTCTAATTGGCTGACATCTCTCGGGAGAGGAATTTCTGTCCTACTGCGTCAAGTGCAGCAATTAAATGTTCTGCATGAAGCCAGGAGCCCTAGCAGTGAGATTTCTGCTGCCAATTAGGGACTTGCTTCCCTCAGGGCTCCCAAAGATTGGATTAACAGGAATTCCACCAATTTCAATCTCCCACCCCGTCCGCCACCACCCTCATTAAAATTCTTCCTGATGCCTCAGGTCAAAGACCTTTTAGCAAAATTGGGAAAAGTTAGAACTGTAATTGATTCTAACAGGTGAATTAGAGGAAGACGAAGGGAAAAAACAAAAAGGGAAGGTCTGTTGCAGAGTGGAAGGCGGGAAAGATTAAATACCAGGAGCCGGTGGGGCAGTGTCAAAGGGATTGGTAAAGGAACAAATAAAGTAACAAAAGATGTCTCTAAAGGAGGTGAAAGGCAGATATTGCAACTCCTGCATTTGCATGAAAAGGTGCCATGGGAAGGAGAGTAAACATAGGAAGTGACTGATGGGTGGACTAGGGTGTCGCAGAGAGGACGTATTTTTGAAATGTTGAACGCAGTTAGGGAAAAACGAGTTTAATGGTGGCATTGCATGGAACATGGTGCATTGAACAAGGAGGCTGATGGATGGAAGGTGACAAGAAAGGATGCCTATCATGGCTCTGGGAGGGAGAAAAGATTGAGGTTCATGAAATGATTCAAGCACATTTGTGTGTGCTGTTGAACAAGATTGGTGGAATTCTTGGTGGAAGACAGATGAAGACGTATTAGAAGCACTGTTGTCAAAGGTTGCATCATCCGAACTAATGTGATGGAGACAAAGAAATGGGGGAATGGAATAGGGTCCTTACAGGGAATGGGCGTGAGGAACAGCAATAATGTTGGCAGTGGGAGTCAGTGGGCTTATTGTGAAGCAATAGCAAAATACTTCAGATCCGAGAAACTTGAAATAAAAATATAAAATTCTGAACATACTCAGCAGGTCTGACAGCATCTGTGGAGAGAGAAATGAAGTTAATGCCTCAGGCTGATTACTTTGTATCTGAACCTTATAGTTTTATAGGCTTATAGTGAATATTCGTTGCAAACCTAACTCTAGAAATAGAGGCAGAGAAGTTCAGGTTGGGAAGAGTCAGCAATGGACCATGTAAAAGTAAGAGAAAGGTGGAAGTTGGAAGCAAAGTCGGTTAAGTATTTCAGTTCAGGACAAGAGCTATAAACAGCACCAATCAAGTCATCAATATACCATAAAAAGAGGTGAGGAAGGGGGTTGAGTGGGACTAGAACAGGAAATGTTCTGCTTTTCTACAAAAAGGCAGACAATGCTAGGACCAATGCAGGTTCCCTTAACAACACCTTTTGTTTGGAGGAAATGAGTTGAGTAAAAGGAAAAGTTGTTCAATGAAGGAACAAGTTCAGGCAGTAGAGGAGGGTGGTGTTGGATGGAGACTGGTTGGGCCTCTGGTCAAGGAAGAAGTAGAGAGCCCTAAGACCATCTGGGTGGGGAGGGAAGATCTAATAGATTGGGAGTTTATGGTAAAAAGAGGACAATTAGTGCCAGGAAATTTGGAAACAGTTTGATGAAGGGAAATAGAAGAGTCACAGAGGTGGGTGGGAATAGACTGGACAAGGGAAGAAAAAAATAGAGCTGAGTTGGGAAGACAACAGGTCAGTGGGGGCAGGAACAGGCTAAAATGATATGTTTACCAGGACTGTCCTGTTTGTAGGACTTGAGAAGAAGGTTGAAGAAGGGTTTAGACAATAGTGAGGTTGAAGGCTATGGTGGCAAGGTCTCTAGAGATGATGAGGTTGATGATAGCCCTGGAAACGGCATAATGTTCAGTGGTGGGACTGTTGGTCAGGGAAAGGTAGGAGGAAGTGTTGGAGAATGGAGATTCAGTCATTGCGAGGTTGATGTCAATATACTAGACCACAATAGCACCGCCCTTTTTAGCTGGTTTGGTGTCAATGTTGGGGTTAGACATGATGTGGGGATGCCGGCACTGGACTGGGGTAAACACAGTAGAAGCCTGACAACACCAGGTTTAAGTCCAATTGATTTATTTGATAGTAAACTCTCAAGCTTTCGGGGTTTGCCCCTTCGTCAGGCGAATGGAGAGTTCTGGCCTCAGACAGAGCATATAACAGCACAGACAGTTTTGCAGTTTTGCTATTATATGCTCTGTCTGAGGCCAGAACTCTCCATTCGCCTGACTAAGGGGCAAATCCCGAAAACTTGCGAGTTTACTATCAAATAAATCGGTTGGACTTAAACCTGGTGTTGTCAGACTTCTTACTGGGGTTAGACATGTCAGAAGAGTGCAGCATGTTCAGAAGGAGATAAATTGGAGTAAGTGAAGGGAATGGGGAAATTGTGACAGCCTATGGCTATCAGTGAAAAGATCAAGAGAGGATAAGAGGTCAAAGGCAGGGATCCAGGTCGAAGGAGAATATTGGAGATGGCAGAAGTCATTTATCTTGTATGTTTCAGTAAGACCGCTTCATTTGCAAATTGGCTGCCACATTCTCTATACTAGAACAATGAAAACACTTCAGAGATGTCTTTGATATTGTGAGGTCACTATGCTTTAAATGAAATATATTGATGTAAATGTGTGCTGGTGAACTACATTATTAATGTGGATGTTCTGATTTAACTCTAGAGTAGGGCATAACTTAAAGGATAAAAACACCATTTCTAGATACACATGGTTGATGTCTTATATTCTGGCTGGATAACACTCTTTGTTAACAATGAAGAGGTGCATAAAGGCACAAAATATCCTTGGTGCCTAAGGCATTAAGAATTCTTGATCTGGCTCTGCCCAAAGGTTGCTAAATAAACCTCCAGAAAATCATTCCAATTCCATGCCTCCATTATTCAATCACAGCTGATTATATTTTGAGATGACATTTGGGTGGTGCCAGAAGTACAGTAAAAATTGTATTCTCCAAATAATTTCATTGTCTACTCTATTATTGTATCCTTTAGTCTCATTCTTAAACAGTTTTATTTAAATACATCTGTTTTTCAAAGAATTAATTGACACTATCAACTGCTTTTATTGGAGGTGTTCAGATTTGTCAATTGCCTCCAATTTTAGGTGGCATGGTGGCACAGTGGTTAGCACTGCTGCCTCACAGTGCTAGGGACCCAGGTTCGATTCCTGGCTTGGGTCACTGTTTATGTGGAGTTTGCACGTTTTCCCTATGTCTGCGCGGGTTTCCTTTGGGTGTTCCAGTTTCTTCCCACAATCTGAAAGACGTGCTGGTTAAGTGCGCTAACCTGAACGGCTGCCGGAGTGTGACGGCTAGGGGAATTTCACAGGAACTTCATTGCAATGTTAATGTAAACCTTAACTTTAAAGTTTGGCTTAGTGTCCATGATGGCAAGATTTTGGAAAATTTGAGGGAATGGATTCAATGAGAATAAACCAAATGCTATTTCCTTATTCTGTATTTATGTTATATTTTATTTCAATTTTTTGAAATCTTTTATGCAATGATTTACTTCCACGAAGTCGTAATTAACAATACTAAGCAGCGAAATATTAGGTGCAGCATTGCTTGGGTAAATAGATCTGTTACTGAGGAGAAATCGTTGAACACATTTATGTGATCATCAACATATGTTGTTCTCAGTATTCACCTCGCTCTTATTGTAAGATTGTTAGCCTCAATTCATAAATACACTGATAAAACATCTAGTATTCATACATGTTTGAAATATTAAACTATTCTAGATTTAAATCCTGGAAAGTAAACTTCCATTCTGTCAACTAATCTTCAAGTTAATTAACCTCGTCACCACAAATATTCTCTCCTGGACTTATCAGCACTTGAATGTAATTATGTTAACTCTTCTGTACATAACATTTTTCGGTTTAAATTTAGTGACAGTACTTTATGGTGCCACAGTAAAACATATTCTTTGACAGCCTTTCTGTGTTTGCATATTTTTGAATTTTTATCCGTTCAATTTATCATTTATGAAGAAAACTAAGCAAAGTGTTGTACTCAAATTTTTAGTGCGTAAATACACTTGTGTTTCAGGGGATATTCCTGATTTGTTCAATGATGATGAAATGGACAGTATTATATCCACCATGAGAATGGAGTTACGAGGTCTTGGATTATTGGACACCAGAGAGAACTGCTGGCATTTCTTTATTGACCGGATTCGGCAACAGTTAAAGGTCATCCTGTATTATCCCTGTTTCACTTACTGTGTTAATTAGGAATGACGTACAATGTACTTATTTAAATTCCATCATTAAAATTAAAATATATTTCTGTCCAGAAAATAAAGTGCCTTTAGTTCCAATATTAGAAATCAATGTATGGCACAAGAACTATGTGGTGCAGTTCTTGTTGAAACAAAAAAATGAGAACATGTAGTTTTCTCTGACTGAAAAATCCTGTACTCTGCCTTCCTATATTTCTAAGATCCTATTCTCTCAATTTGCTAATCATATGATAAGATGAACATTTTCCCGTTTTCATTATTAAGGAAAGCTTTTGTTGTCATGTTTTATTTACAATATTTTTATGTATTTAGATATTTGTCAAAGAACAAGTGACAGCGCAATTCTTCACAGTTGTGTATCCCATAATGGGATCACTTTGCAACATTATATTGAGGATATTAGAAATAATGGATTCTGTTTTCCCAGATTTTATATTTTATATAGGTACAGAAAGTGGAATTTTTTGAATTGACATTTAACACTGAAGTTAACAATAGATATTAAATTAGCCTGTAACAGAAATTGCTAAGCTATAAAATCTTACCAACAAGAGATAAGTATGATAGTGATATAAAAAACAAAAAGTGCTGAAAATTCTCAGTAGGTCTAGCAGCATTTATGGAGAATAAACAGTTTATTTGTTGATTTGAATTTAACTCTTGTTCAGCACAATTCATATTCAAGTCATGATATCATAAGAAATTGGAGCAGAAGTAGGCCGTTTGACATGGTTATTATCCAGTTTTCTTTTATTCACCTACTTGTGTTGACTTTGAACCCCACCCACCCAAAAAGACCCTCCTCCTACTTTGAAGGATCTTACGTATTGACTAATGTTCAAAACTTGTTCCATCGCCTTCTAGCCTTCCTCTGTCCCCTACCAACTTCCCTCCCTCACCATTGACCAACCCAGTATGACCATTCGTCACCCATAAACCTCCTCCCATTACCTTGGACCCTATTACAATCTACCTCTAGATTCTTATCTCCCCTCAGAGCCAACACATATAACCCTCCCCTCTTATCTGAACCACCTGTCTAGTCCCACCTCCTTGTCATCGTTTCCACCCCCCTGCTCCCCCATGAAACCTTCATTTAACAAACATAGACCAGGCCTTGTCACCCTACCACATCCCACTCTCCCTTCTGACTGTGACTGTTCTCTCCCATTACCAACCCAGGAATTTATCTCCCTCCAACAAAGCAAATTGTGCAGAGGGTGTGGAAAGTCTGCAGAGGGATCTAGATAGGCTGAGCGAGTGGGCGAGGACCTGGCAGATGGAGTACAATGTTAGCAAGTGTGAGGTTATCCATTTTGGCAGGAATAATAGTAGGAGGGATTACTATTTAAAGGGCGAAAAGCTGCAGCATGCTACGGTGCAAAGGGACCTGGGGGTCCTTGTGCATGAATCGCAAAAACCCAGTCTGCAGGTGCAGCAAGTGATCAGGAAGGCGAATGGGATGCTGGCCTTTATAGCGAGGGGGATAGAATATAAAAACAGGGAGGTCTTGCTGCAACTGTACAGGGCACTGGTGAGGCCGCAGCTGGAGTACTGTGTGCAGTTTTGGTCGCCGTACTTGCGCAAGGATATTTTGGCCTTGGAAGGAGTGCAGAGGAGGTTCACTAGGCTGATAGCCGAGATGAGGGGGTTGGACTATGAAGAGAGGCTGAATAGACTGGGTTTGTACTCGTTGGAGTTTAGAAGGATGAGGGGGGATCTTATAGAGACATATAAGATAATGAAGGGGATGGATAGGGTAGAGGTAGAGAGATTCTTCCCGCTCAGAAAGGACAGCAGGACTAGAGGGCACAGCCTCAAGATAAGGGGGGTGCAGTTTAGAACGGAGTTGAGGAGGAACTTCTTCACTCAAAGGGTGGTGAATCTCTGGAATTCTCTGCCCGTTGAAGTGGAGGCTACCTCGCTAAATATATTTAAGACACGGGTAGATAGGTTTTTGGTAGGCAAGGGAATTAAGGGTTATGGGGAGAAAGCAGGAAAGTGGAACTGAGCCACTTCAGATCAGCCATGATCTTATTGAATGGCAGGGCAGGCTCGAAGGGCTAGATGGCCTACTCCTGCTCCTATTTCTTATGTTCTCCCCCTCCCCCACCTCCTCCGACTCCACGCCTTTGATACCACTGAGCCATCCTCTAAACTACTTTCTCCTGCCATTCCCTGGACAGTCTCCATCCACCCCCCTCCCCATTCTCTGCTTAGCCTGCCTTCCCTGTCCAACTTTTAAACCTTATCCTCTTCCCTCACTTCGCCAGCTTTCACCTGCCTCCTATCTCCAGCTTTGACACAGCTTTTGCTACTGGCACACATTATATTAAGTTAGGGCTGGTGTCCAAGAAGGCAAAGCAACTTCTATTGACCTAAAAGTCATGGAAAAAGTGAAGCTTGTCAGGTGCACATATATGCCATCATAAAACTGAACACCCTAAATTCTCATTGGTGGGGTACTTAATTTGGAGGGTGAACTTAGTTCCAGCAAGATGGTATTTTAGTGAGCATACATGAGATGGGGTTCACGACATTGATCAACTTCAACCCACCTTGAAAGTTGAGAGGACAAAATTTCAACCCTTTAACCTGCCATTAGGAACCAGATTTTTTGCTTCACACCAAATTAAGTGCCCCCCCCACCTCCCATCTGAAATAATTCTTGCTGCCGAACCGGATGATTTCATCTTCTGCATCCGTCCTAACATATGACCCCAACACAATGAGCTGTCATCTTCTCCAGCAGTCTTTTATATAGCACCCTACTGAATGTTTTTTGGAAATCCAAAAACACTGCATCTACTGGTTCCCTTTATCCACCTTGCCTGTTATATCCTCAAAGGGCTTTAATAAATTTGTCAATCACGATTTTCCTTTCATAAAATCATGTTGACTCTTCTTGATTATGCTATGATTCAAATATCCTGCTATTATCTCTTTAACAATAATCATATTTGACTCAATGTTAACTTTGTTTTGCGCTCCACTGATGCTGCTTCACCTGGTGTATATTTCCAGCATTTTCTGTTTTTATTTCAGAGTTCCTACAGCTGTAGAATTTTGCTTTTATATTTCTGATAACCTGATTATTGTCAAAGTCTCAATTATTGGCATTTCTGAATGAAGTTGTGTTAAACATTTTAATACTTCTCATTTCAAATCTTCCTATTTTAACACAAGTAAGTTCAAGGAGGGACGATTTATGACATTTTGAATATGGATGACTCCAAGGCCACATGTTACCTCTGCCACTAAAAGTCAGCAACCTTCCACCATACATGCTGCAACCACTAGGACAGGCTATTGACCTTTGTATGGAATGTTGGATTGTTTGATAAAGTTGGTTTGGAATGCTTATTTCATGATGACTTTTATTTCAGCATTGTGGGCAAGAGGAGGCTGTGATGGTCAAAACCAGATGGAAGGAAAAGTATGGCTGTAGTTGAAATGGGGATTTAAGATGGCATTCACTGGCACCACAGTCAGATGAACTTATCATGGACAGCCAACTTGAAAGCATTTATGTTGATTACCTCCTCTTCCTCCTCCTCTTCCTCCTTCCTCTGCACCCCTCCTCACACTCACTGTACCCCCCCTCAGCTGCGCACTGTTTACTGGGTGGCAAGGGCTGTTCACTCATGATGACAAGGTAGTGCAGATTGCAAATGCAGAATGAAGAATTGTGACATTTCCTCTGGAGTAAACTGAAGGGCTCCTCGAGAGTTTTGGAAGCACAGTTGAAGCTGCCTAAGCACCCCAGTGGTCTGTTCAATATCATTTCATGTGAGAATGCATACATTCTCACACAGTATATACAGTTGCTGCTCATACAGTTGCTGCTGCCTGCTTGTACCTAGATTGAGTCGTGAGCTGGGAGTTAGTGGATAGCCCTTGTCGCCCAGTTGTCAGTTCTGATTTTACATTGGGACTCAAATGCTGATAGTACAAAGAACCAGCACAGAATAAAGGCATCATGACTGCTGTCAGCATAGGGCATTTATCTGTATAATGCATTCAGTATGATCACACACCAGCTGGACATTGAGAGAGTGAAACCCTCTTATGGTGATAGTATATCTCTGAATTTATGCGTGACTCCTGTAAAGTAGCATGTACTGTCAAAAACCCCATGGGGAAGTCTGCTGTTGTGTCAAAGTGCTTGCTCACTCTGCCTACAATGTAATGTTTTCCCTTCTCTTTGAATATGTGACAATAGATCTGAGTTGCATTATGTTGGAGACGCTGCCTGCTCCAACCTAGAAGGAACCTGACACAAAGTTTTTCAAGGCCACCTTTACAGCCACTGAAAATGTCATCCTCACCCTGTTCTGAAGTTGCAGACCAGCCTGAACAGGTGGCAGATTTCTGTGAACTCTTTAGAGAAATAAAGATGGTGCACACACTGGGCAGAATTTTCCACTCTGAAGACTAAGTCTGATGGTGAAAGTCATCACGATTCCCATGGATGGTGGAATGGCTGAACACATGCAATCTCATGCTCTTTAACTCACTAATTATGAATCAACGAGGAATTTGCCAAATTTAATGGCAGGACTGGCATGAAGTCATCCACCTCACCATTACCTCTTGGGGTCAAAGATCCTGATGCAGTATTGATTTGGCACCTGGACAGACATTCTGTCACTGCAGGCCAGGTTTTTGCAGTGACAAAGAAAACTATGGCATCCCTGCTAAGGAAACCTTCTATCCCCGAGTTCTTTGTGAAGCCAAATAGGGAATTCTCCTCCAGGCTGTCCAGAAAAAGGAGATCCTCTTTTCAAGAGATGTGAGCAGGTGGCCATCCTACCTGACCATGCCAGCTTTGGAGGAGGTTGCCAGGGAGGCTAGTGCCTGTGGGGCCCAGAAAAGGTCCTGCAGTGCAGAAAGTGGGTGAATGATCTGGTCTGCTCCTCACTGCAAACTCACACTCAAATAAGGGTATCAGAGTCCACAAGAATGTCATACACTACCAGCAAATGGAACATCAGCACTAAATGTGTTCCAGTTACTTTAAACTAGCCATCTCATGTTAGTTCCTGCACAATGGCATCTTAATCCCATACAGGGAGGCCTCAGCAGAGACAACAGAGGCATATATGCTTCTGAACAGCTTGTTCATCCATTGTGCTCTGTCTTTATGCAGAATATGATTTCACATAACAAAAGAGAGCAAGTCATGACTGGAAGGGGGCCATGATCAGGGGCAGGGGGGGAGGGTGTGATGATGATGACCCTGACCTTGTCAAACTTTGAGGACACAGAGTTCATTGGTAAAGAGCGGGATCCTCCCTGTCGGGAGTTATTGAGCAACTCAAACCCCACCTTCCCACCACCCTACAAAACAAGCCAATGATGCATCAGGTATACATTGACAAAATGCGACATTGACTGTGAGTGATCTTTGATGCATCAGCCTGCTTAGTCAATTACTAATTCTCTCTCTTCCAAGTTCCAACAAGAAAGAGGGGAGAACTTTCTCCACCAGAAGACTCCCGCCAGCCATTAGTCACTCCTGAGGAGGAAGCAGAATTATCCTGAGACTAAGAACCCACACTGCGTTAACTTGCATCCTCCACCAGCATGAACACATGCGTCTTGGCATGGCTCAGTTCTGAAGTAGGCTCGGGTTCATAATCTGATGATTACCTCAAAGAAAGGGGTTCATAGCCAAGTGACAGCTGAGGTTTCTGACACTCGGAGGACTGCTGGCGACAAGGCCCCTACTGAGATAGAGCCCAATGATGAACCTCTGGATTGGGCCCTAAGAGACATGTTGGAGATGCAGAGACAGGCAGAGCTGTTAGAGCTTTTCCATAGACAAAACCAAAAAATGGAGGAGTCTGCAAATGATCTGTCTGCTTTCTTGGCTGTGGCATGCAAGTGCACCAAAGATTCTGTTGAAGCAGTTCCCACTGGATTTGTGCTCAGACTTGCACATCATTGATCCAGCCATGGGTGCATTCAAACAATGGCTATGCAAGAAGGAGTTGCTGCTTCTCAACTTCTGTCCAGGCGCCTCTTCTCCTTGAGGAGTCATCAACCCAGGGTCTTCACAGGTGCCCTGCCTCTGCAACTCCCCTCTGACAATGACCCCATCAATTTCAGCAAGACATGCCTAGGAGACTGCAGTTGAACAGGAGACCCTTAGCAGGCCGGGGCCCTCTAGTCCTCAGGCCAGCAGAGGATACAGTCAACTCAGGCAACGGGGCATTACGTTCAGCAGGCTGCCTCCTTCACAGCTGCGGGTGTTGGGGCTGCACCTGAATGTAGTGGGGAATTGAAAAAGAATGAGAGGTTTTAAATGCACAGTGGTAGCATGGATATTCACTCACTTGCTGCAATAATGAGCTGGTTTTCGCTACAAGTGCAAACGTTGACATGGATGCAAAATATTGCAAGAGTCAGATGATGAGTATATCACCAGCCACACGCCAATGAAATAACAATGTTCCCAGCCCAGAAAGGTTGGGCAGGAACCTCATTCAATTAAATTACAATCTGATTAAAGGGCTTCTCCCACATTGTGATGTCGGCAAGGTTTACAACATGTTTTTAAAAACGGGAACAGGGCAGAAGAAACCTGCCCTGCTGGGGACGTAGCTCCTGGGATGAGAGTCATGACCAGAAAATACCCAGGCACTGCCTTTGGCACTGCCCAATGCAAGGGACAGTGCCATAAAGGAGCCTCTGCAGATTTCCATGGGGGAGAGGGAGTGTTCCCCTTATCCATGGGTTGGGGGTTTCCCCTTGTGCATGTATAGATTGTGTGCTTTTGGGAGGGGGTTCCTGTTTTTTTCAATCAGGGATCGGAAGGGCACCCTGATCTTGGGATCCCCTGTGTTGCCAGATTTTCCCATCCAGCCAGCATGATATCATGGACCACACCTGCAAATTTTCTTCGCAAAGAGTGCTGACAATGTGGGAAGAAAACCAGCATTCATCTCATCAGGTGCGCCGCTGGCTTTTCTCACCTCAGCATCACTTTGCAGACAATGGAAAATTTCACTTCGTTAATTTTTCACTTTTGTAAGTAAATGTAGCTTTAATCCTTTCCCAAATGCCCATGGATTCCATTTATATTTAATTTGCTTCAGTGTCTCAAAGTCATTAAAGAATATAAAATGTAGTCCCCCTGTGATCTCCCATCCAGATCTCCAGTTGTATAATTTCTCTCACAATCTCATCACAGCCTTTATTTCTACATCTGAGACATCAGGAAATACACATCATCTGGGACGCTGAAGACTAGCCAATATACCTGCCAGCCTTTTATCATTGGCTGCTGAGTCAATAATGACAGGGCCAGTCTCTTCCAAATGCAAAGATCATTCAGGACAGAGACTTCTCAGGCTTCTGATGATTGCAAAGTCCCACTGGTTGCAACACATCACACCAATATCCTGGTGAGGCACTCTGCACATGCTTTGCTGCATGATGAAGATTTAAAAGTCAGACCATTGTAATGTGCAAAGGGTGATTAGGGGACAGTAGCAAAATGATGCTTCAGCATTATGCATTGACGAGCTGGGACAATTCGACCTTTCTGATTACTGTTCCCAGTGGAGACGTCCAAGTTCAAAGCATTAAAGGCTGATATGTGTGTTCAGGCTACCTTAGTGAGCTGGTGTCACACTGACGAGTGCATCATGTATAATTTGGAATTGTAGCTGCTTTAAAGCTGTCATGCCCACTGACCCGATGAAATCATGGGTGAAAGGACTACTATGTGGAATTACTAAAGGATGTGCACTGTGAATGATCATTGCATTTCACAGTGGAAACATGCTCCCAAGGCTACCATCTCTTCCAAAGATGTTCACATCATGAGGGCATATGGCGACTACTAATTATTCTGTGAGCATTGTGAATTATTTGACCTTTCGTGTGATGTTTAGGCTGAGAATGAAGGTGTTGGGATGTTCCATGCATCAAAGGCTGAAGGAAACTCAATTGTGACAACTTATCAGCATCTTAATCCTTCTGGGATCTTGTAGCTATCAGGTTGTCACAGGCATGATTGTCACCACCATACCTATGAAATGATATGTTAATGAGACTCTCCTGAATCCTTGACCTGTTCAGAGTCATTCCCTTCAATGTCCTTCTCCCTCAGGCAACTGTGGGCAGCATGGTAGCACAGTGGTTAGCACTGCTGCTTCACAGCTCCAGGGTCCTGGGTTCGGTTCTCGCCTTGAACCACTGTCTGTGTGGAGTTTTCACATTCTCCTTGTGTCTGCATAGGTTTCCTCCCACAGTCCAAAGATATATGGGTTAGTTTGATTGGCCATGCTAAGAAATTGCCCCTTAGTGCCCAGGTTAGAGGGATTAGTGGGTATAATATGTAGGGATATGGGGGTAGAGCTTGGGTGGGATTGTGTTCGGTGCAGACTCTTTTTGCAGTGTAGGGTTCTATGATCTATGATCTAACACATACCCCCCTCCCCCCCTTACAGTGTAGGGTTATGCAGAGTACAGCAAATAATGATGATGTGGAACATTATCTGTGGTGAGTAATAGAAAGCCCACCTGACCAATACAAACATTGGAAACGGATCTTCAGGAGGCCAATTATTTGCTTTACCAAAGATCTTGTGCAAAATGTGCTACATGGTATCTTTCTTCAGCAGCAATAGGTGGACAGTGAACATGTGTTATTTTGATAGATCTTCTGTGGTACACTTTGGCCCTGAGGAGCCAACGCTCTAAGAACCATGGTCTTTCAAAGGTCTGTGGAACCTGCAAATGAGTCAAGGTGCAAGAGTCATGAGAGCTCCCTGGGTAAATAGCACAAACATTAAGGATCTGATCACAACTTTCCTGGACGTTCAGGGAATGAAAACTGTTTCTATTTGAGTCTCACTGGCTGCTGCCAGAAAATTCTCAAAGTCACATATGTGCAGTCAATGGCACTCTGCATTTATGAGATAGCTGAGATCTCTTTGAATCCCACAGCTTCAGCAGCCTGGCTTGCATCATTCATGCAAAACTACACGTAATAAGTTTTATTGAAAAGGGCATCTGTGACCTCTCTGATGCATTTGTGTGTTGCTGATTGTAAGATTGCGCAGTTGCCCAGTGGAACCCTAGAAGGACCTGCTGGCAAAAAAGTCCAGAATGGCAGTTACTTTCAAAATAGTTAGCATGGGATGTTCTCCAAATACTTATGGTACTAGTTCTTCACAGAGGAGGTGACAAATTGATCCACATCCCTTGGGAAGCAAAGGCACCTGCTTTCACTCGTTTTTCACTCGTGTATGAGCTGTGTCTTCTGTATACCTTTGGTCGCACCATATGACTTCCTGATTTCTTCCACTCCTTGGGAGCATTTTGGACTTCATGGGTCCCCACTCCCCTTGCTACTTAAACTGATGTTTTTCCTGGAGCTGTGCCAATCAGCAATTGACCCTTCTCCTCATTCAAATCACAGCTATCAACAACATAGCATTGCCTGCAGCCAACAATTTCTACTCCTCTTTACATCTGTAAACAGATGTTTTTGAAATCCCCCTTGAATGGTCTCCCTCCAAGCTTAGCATCTGGTGTCAAGTCTTTGGCCTGCCCTATGTCATGGTATCCTAAGGCCACCCCTTGCAGGATAAGCCATGACCGGTACAATGAAAATATTTAGGCTTGCAATGTGCATGTAGTTTCTATCTGGTAGCTGTGGTCCTTGATTGTTTGATCATCCTGTCCTTTTCACATGCTTCTGTCGGGAACAGATTGCAATTCAGACTAACTTCACTGAAGCACCAATACTTAATAGATTCTGTTCTGAATGTGCACCTTTCGTAAATAGCGCTCATTGGGCATTTGACTCTCAAAACCAGTACTTAGCTGAGCCTTGTTCTCCATGGCTTGAGCATGTAATTAATAGGATGCCCCTTCAATTAGCCGAGAATAATGGTGCTGAACTCCTCCCACGTGTCTTGAGACCCCTCCCACATTTTTTAAACTTGTTTTACCAACTGCATTATTAGTCACTGAAGGTGAACCTAACACTCATTGCTTATGTGTATTCTAAGATTCTGTCACCACCCACCAAGCTCCTCCCAGCCCCTGCCATAGTCATCACCTCCTAATTCCTATTCTCCCTGTCACTTTCCAGCCTTCCCTCACTACCCTTGACACCAACATTATCCACGCTGATATCCCTTTCTTCCCCAATCTCTTTAATACAAATGTCCACATGCCCTTTGTCGACCTGACCCTTCCCTTTCCTGAGTTCACATGCATTCTTTTTGAGATCCTCCGCCCCACATAAGAACGTCCAATACCCACTCCACAGTTGTTCTGTTGTGGAACTACAGAATCTAGATGCTGCCCTGCATGTAACTGTGCCTGCATGCAAGTGATGTGAGCAGAACTCTGGAAATCAGAACCAAGGCCTTCACCTGGTGCAACCATTTCTGTAGACTTTGCCAACCTTAACTTACTGGAGAAACCTATAAACACTTCATGAACAGTCAGTAGAAAACAGTGAGCAACTAATCTGAAAGTAGCTGTCATTAAGAATGAAAATTAGCTACTGTGTTCAGGCTGAAAATGACAACACTACAATCAAGTCAGTAACCGATATCATGATCTGTCAACTCTTCTGAGAACTCTTCTCACTGACGGTACATAGTCCCAATGCCCATGCTAATGTCATCACCAAATGCCAGCACCAGAAATGTGTACATACATCGTGGACACACTAGCACTGAAAATACAAGTGCTATGCACACAAATTCTGTGGCCCAATTAAAATGAGCAACTTGTGATTTTTTGGAATCTAATTTTGAATCAAATATTGTATTTGGGTGTGCATCACATCCTAATATTGCAAAACACAAGCAATATTGACGTTTTCCTCAGCTTTTTCAAATATGTGATGTAAAATTTTGGAAAGACAAACAATTTGGCATCTTTGAAAGTTTTAAACCCAGATGTTTCCCATTATATTTCTCTCTGCGATGTTTGCTGTCTCAATGACTGCTTTATTACAGAGTTGGAATTGAATCCAAGGCTACTTAAAAGTCCTAAGGACATCTTTTTATTAAGTTTTCCATCAACCTATTTTCCATTATAAATGGTGGCAGTTTCCACAGGGGATCATCTATTCATCTGTTGTAACTTTATTGGAAGAGCCTCACAATCTCAGAAAAATGGTATAAATAATTTTTCTTTGGTTTCTGCAGTGCTTCCTCAAAGTTACAGGAGAGAACTAGTGAAAATTCATTATTCTGGAAAGCATACCTATACAGCTAATCTGTTAATACGGCAGTTGCGGAGGATACTACGTGGTCACATCAATTCTGTTTTTAATCCTGTATCATTAATATTGACATTTACATCTCTCCTCACTGCATCTTTCCCTAAGGTCTCTTCACCATGCAAGACACTATTCTAATCATTATTTGAATGTATGAAATGCCTGACTACAGCCTCAATAACTTCATACCAATTTCTATAACACATAATTTTGATTGTAAACATATACTTTTTAGGTTGTTCTGTGCTTCTCCCCAGTGGGCTTTGTTCTTCGGATGAGGGCAAGGAAATTTCCAGCTGTGGTGAACTGCACAGCCATTGATTGGTTTCACCCATGGCCCCAGACAGCATTGGAATCTGTAAGCCATAGTTCCATTGAAAAAATTGATGGACTGGAGGTAAACTTACTTTGTGTGTGCAATGTTGTGCAAAATTGTGTTTGCAGTTTGTCACCTACAGAATCATTTAACTATTAAATTAAAAACTGATTTTGTCCCTCTTCCTAACATTGTAGATCCAATGAATGATAAATAAATCAACAGCTGATATTTTGTTCCCAAAGAAGAACAAATAGCACCTTGCATTGATATAATGAAATGATCCTGATGCCATTACTAATTGTTGGGTTCAAACTCCAGTTCATGCATTTTACCGGCACCCTAAATGAAATTTTATTTTTAAACTTCACGAGTTTATTTATTTTAATGGTGCACCAACAATTTAAAGCATTTATCAAAATATGCAACTAACAACCAACAATTTTGCAAAATGGATTTTTTGTAAAATTAGTATACCAATACCCACTGTTCAGATTTTTTCCTGGTAGAGCAAAAGAGTTAACAGATTAGTCTATGTGCATTATAGAAACTGATAATAAAATATTTCAGTTATTAATTTCATTGGGAATTAATCTTTTGTATTTATAACTAAATGCTCATACCAAGGTGACACCTCAGGATGCTTCTGCTCGTGTAATAAATCTTAATATGGCTTCATTTCATATAAATGCAATTAATTGCAATCTTCCTCTCTGCTGTTTCACACACACAATTTAAAAGTTCAACCTCTGAAAATCCTTTTTGTAGCCTAGGCCTCTTGTCTTAAACGCAGTGAAAATCTAAGTTTTTATATTAAATACTTAGACTCATTTGTGCACTTAGAGATTCCAAAGAAATCTCAGCGCTCTTGTACATTGATTATGCACCATGCAGAGTTTTATGCTGTGCTGAATTTTATACTTACATTCCTAAGAAATGTAAAAGCTTATTTTCTTTAGCGAAGTTGCATGTTTGTTAACTTTATTTGCATTCCAATAAGGTAATTTAAATTTATTGCTAGTCAGGCTTAAATTGACCCCATATTTTTTAATAAGTCAAGAAGAGTGACAGTTAATTTATCTAAAACAGGAGCATATTGTCCCAGAACATATTGGACCTGGAGGCATGTATTAAAGAGTTTTTTAAACACTTTTTTTAAACACTTGTAATACAGTGTGCATTAGTGTGAAAACTGACTTTAGAATATCCCATTAATGACGCAGTGATCAGTTACCAATGGAAATAAATAATTCATGATGAAGGAAATTACTCTAATTAGCAAGCAGTTGAAGTCCTTTGATAAAACCCAGCTCTAATTCCGTGAAGGGCAGGAAGTGCTGTCATCAGTCAGCCCTGAAAAGATTAGCATCTATTATGAATGAGGTTAGGCACCCTAGTGAAGCCATGTGTGTCCTGGAGACAAACTTAATATGTTAAAAAACGGGACATAGTTAGTCTCACCAACACACCATGACTCCTGCTGAGCCATTGTGTATAGGTACAAGCACACAGCCACAGTCTGATCATTCTTTTCCTGTCCATCATTCTGACAACTGTGAAAATACATTTTCCATGCAAAGTAGAAATAGGGCAAAAAGTATTTGTATAACAGCATGGCATGTCAAAGAGTTTGTTTGATTCTTCAAATGAGATCTTTGAAATGAAGCTTCTTATTCCAGAAGTATTGTGTTTTTAGTATTGGAATGCAAAATGTACATTTGCAGTAAAAATACATTTCACACAATTTTCCTTGAAGTAGATGAAACATTTATATTTTTGCCATTATCTATAAGAGATATATTCTGCTAGTTTGTGTAATTTTCATCTTTGTTTTGTGGTAGTATATGTGTCAAGTTTAAAGTTTTATAATGTAGTTTGGTTTTATAAATTCCAGTTCTGAAACCCTAAACTTTTGTAGTGGGCCATCAATTTACAATGTATTGATAGTGCAGGCGAAATATTTGCTAACACGTTGTTCAGCCATAAGATATCTGTTGAAACAATATCTTTCCCCTGCACTCAGAATTAAGGATTAGATAAATGTTAATATATTTTGGAATTGTTTCATGTAATTTCCATTAAAAATACCTAATATAGTAATGATTAAGTTAAGTATATTTATAAATGCAAATACATACACATTTCGTTGTTACTTCAAGCACATCTTCTCAGTCAGACAGCTATTTTTTGATGTTTTATTAGTTCATACAATTAACTTTTATTCTGATCAAATTTAGCTAATATTTGCAGTGCTGTAAGAAAAGACTAACATAAAAAGTATTAGTATATTTCTAAATATTATAATGTAGTCTGTAGGTGCTGATGTATGGCATTTTACAGTTATAATAAATATTTCCCTATCATTTTGCCTCTAGCCTGAAGTGAAATTTTCTATTGGTCAATTTATTGCTCATGCACACATCTGTGTGAATGAAGTTAGTGTGAAGTATCAGCAAAACGAGAAACATTATAACTATACCACCCCAAAAAGCTTCCTGGAGCAAATTAAATTGTACCAAAACCTGCTGACTAAGAAAAAAAAAGAACTAATGCAAAAGAAGGAGCGACTGGAGAATGGTCTTCAAAAACTACTAACTACAGCTTCACAAGTGAGTATTTAAAACAAAATTGTCATGGACATAATTGCACAAGTGAATGGATGAGAAAAAGGTATGCTTTGTATTTACAATATTTAACAGGGATTAAGTAATAAACCGTGTTTTATATGGCCAAACAAAAAGTAAAATCCAATATTGTTTATCACTGGTAGTATTTCTCATGTGTATTTCTCTCATTGGGCTTGCAGAGAAATGTATAACTTTGAATACAGCCATAGAGGACTGAAAATAATGAAAATGTTTCAACCAATACACAAAGGAATGTTTTACAGTTCCCAAATACCAACTGCTTTTAACTTTTTGACCCCAAAGATAATGGATTGTATTATTATATAATAAAATTTAAAATTCAGTTATCGTAGTCTGCTTTTCATGTTTTAAATAGTGCATGTCTTGCTTTTAATTATCTAGGTAGAAGTTCTGAAGGCAAAGCTAGCTGTTCAAGAGATGGAACTTCACCAAAGGAACAAAGACGCTGAGGCACTGATCACCAAAATAGGGCAGCAGACTGAGAAGCTGAATCAAGAGAAAGCTATTGCAGATGCTGAAGAGCAAAGGGTACATGCATGACTAAAAACAGTTTGTCCACCAGAACCTGCAAGAATATAGCTATATAGAAACTAAAAGTTGCTGAGATTTTGACCATAGTTCATAAAAATTGCATACATCTATAACTTGTTATTATTAAAATGGTTTCCAGCCAGAATTGTTTTAAAGTATAAGAAAAATGCCTGTCATGGGTGACGATCGAACTGCCTGCCAAAATACAAGAGTAAAAATGTTTAAGATTATACTAATTGATCAATTCTTTTGAATTGTTGTTTAAAGGCACTTCCATAAATCACCTATTATTTCCATTGGAGTAATATTTAAAATCATATTTTGAAGATTTGCATTTTTAAAAACTAATATGAGAATTAAAAACTATATAATGCAAAGTTATAATAAAATCTTTTTAGTCAGATAAATTGAACCCATTTGGCAGATTTACAATGTTATTCTAAGGCATTATAAAAGAAAAGTAACAAAAGCTATTCTATGATTTTTTTAAAAGTGACTCCAATAACTTGTACTACAAAGAAGTTTAACTTTAAACAAAATATGATGAACAACAATATACTCTCTAATTGCTTCATTGACAAAGCATTGTTGCAGGTAACTGATATTCGAACTGAAGTGTCAAAGCAACAGCAGCAATCTGAAGAAGACCTTGCTAAAGCTGAGCCTGCACTTCATGCTGCAAATGCTGCCTTGAACACCTTAAACAGGGTATGAAGATCGAGCTGTGATATTTGCAAGATGTGAGTTATTCACATTTTTGTAAAATAATAAAACAGTTTTTCTTTTTGTATTTATAGTCAAACTTGACAGAATTACGAACTTTTCCAAATCCACCTAAAATCGTTACCAATGTTACTGCTGCCATTCAGGTGCTTTTAGCCCCTAATGGGAAAATTCCAAAAGATCGAAGTTGGAAAACAGCTAAGATATTGTTAAGCAAGGTAATATTAATTGAATAATTGCATGTCCAAGTTGAGACCATTAAATCAATTTTTTAATCAAGACTTTCTTTGTGACTTAAGTGTGATTACTTGTAAAAATAGAATAAGCAATTCAGCATTTTTAAACTTGCACAGGAGTTCAACATGTTATTCATTTTCTTTTAATCTGTGTTGCATTTTTAATCAGATTTTCATGTTGCAACAAAGAATTTGGTTGCGAATATAATGCCTGCCAAAAATGCTTCTACCTGTGTTATACATTTATTTTATTAATGAAATATGAATCACGAGTGGATTTATAGTAGTATTGTTGAGAAGTAATTCACTGATTTTATTTTTTTCATTATACAGCAAAAATGTAAAATTCAGATCACATATTTATTTCCGCTGATAAGGCCTGCAACCTTAATATGTGAAGAAAATTTACTAAATATCACATTGAAAAATCTTTGGTCTGGAAACAAAATCATTAACAGACAAATTATTCTGTGCAGTCATAATCACAGAATTTTATAATTGATTCTCTTCACACCATAGGGATGCTGATAATTGATTCTGCATAAGATGACTAGCATATTGATTTATGTTTTCATGAAAATATGAGTTAGCATGTTATAACAGAACTGCTTGGTACAAAATAAAATTTCTGAACATTCTATATTTTAGACTTCATATTTGATTCTTTATAATGTCAAGTTCATATATGCAATATCTAATTGAACAAAATCCCTGGTAATGTCTTAATATAGGTGAAATCCTACTGAATATTCATTTGCTTTTTTCATTGTCAGTGATAGTATGGTCAGTAATTATATGTTTTATTTATTCATACTTTCTGCACGTTAAAGGATTTGATTTCAGAATTTTATTTAAAATCAGATTAAATTTCAAGCTTAAGAATGTGAATCTGGCAGTTTCATCTCCATGCATACATACTGAGCTCTGCTAAAACATATAATTCTGGTTTGTATCTAATTTGAAGTTAACAGATATAGTGCTAACCAATTTTTTCAAATGATGCAGTACATGGGGTGCACCCACCACCCCCCTCCCACCCCCTCACTTCATCAATATGTATGGACAATGTCTCATTGTCACACTTTTGTCTAGTATCATCTTTCTATTCAATCTATTGAAATATACAATTTTAGGTGTCCTAGGAACAACATTTAACACAATTTTCAAACCATCAAATACAAATAAAACCTGCAAGGGTTGTTACTAAAATACTTATATGGTTAACAAATATCAGACTTAACGCATTTTAATTTAATCAATTTGATTTACATTTCTGTCTAACAATGTAGTTCTGTATGCTTATCCCTGGGGCTAGGTTTTGAAACACATCTGTAATCATTTTTTATTGTAATTACTCATTCCCATCATTAACAATAATTATTTTTGATCCAGCCTTATTAAGTAGAGTAAACATCAGTACTATATCCCTGAAAAGTGAAATACACAGCATGTCTTTGTGTTATATCCCTACAACTGAAAGAAATTAAAACAAAAACAGACATCATTAAGTCAAAATTAAAATTACAGCAAATAGAATTTACTTTTTTGACTAGCAACCTTAAACTGCAGTTGTTTTGCAGAGCCTCAGCCCGACCCTCAAGAGTTTGATGCACATTTGAAAAGCCAAGCCATCCTGTTGGCTCCACCTCACAAAGCATTGCAATGAACCCATGACAAAGGAATCCTTGCCATTCATGCTTACATCACCATTCAAAAGCTCCATTCACCACACTGCTTTTTAAAATTGTTAGGACAGCATTATATGAGCATTACTTGTCTTACAGCAACAAAACTGCCAAAAGTTAATTTACGAAGTTCTCTTGAGGAGGTACCTCAAGACTGCATATAAATGGCCTTGTATCAGGATCGTATAGGCTGTGGTTTTATGACTCAATGCACTCAGGAGTCAGATACGAAATCGAACATAATCTGCAATTTTATATTAATGAGCACTTTGCGTTGACTATGGTACTATAATGGTGGCCTTATTTGCTGGAAATCTAGCTGCATTGACAATAATAGGTTAACATTTTTAAAACAACTAAAGGCAGTCTTAAAAGGCTTTCACCATGTTCAAAATTGTTACAAATTTCAGAAAACAAATGCTTATTTCCATTGCTTTATTTAGTATTCTGCGTGTGTTTTTGGACGGAGGACAGGGAAAATTAAGTTAATTTTATACCATTCAAATGATTTTTAAATTTTGTTTTAGGTGGATGATTTCCTCCAGGCAATTGTTAACTTTGATAAAGAGCATATCCCTGAAGTTATTATCAAAACTATAAAGGAAGACTATCTCAAAGATACTGAGTTCAATCCAGAGTTTGTGCGAACAAAGTCATCAGTTGCTGCTGGACTCTGTGCTTGGGTTATAAACATTATTAAATTCCATGAGGTAGGGAACTTGAAAGCCAATTTCCAGTTTTCACCAAAATCTGTTCTCTCAATTTTTTGACTTTGATTGAATCTGATTGTGAGTTTTAATACATTTTTTATTGAAATAAGGGCTGGGGTTTGCGGTTAAGGGGAAGTCCCACTGTCAAGACTGCAAACAAGAAATCCCCACGTTGGAGGGCAGTGAGACTCAGAATAAAAAGTTGCTGGTGGCAGCCAAATTAAAGGCCATTACCATAGCTGGTGTTGTATTAAGGACATTGGACTGCCCTCAACAATAAAGCGGGCCATTCACACCTGCCACTGCTGCCAGCAAAAATGGAGAATTTGGTGTTTAGCCAAATCACCAGTCAGTGCAGCGGGATCAGAGGACTCTAGCTGCAGGTGCGGTCAGGGAATCCGGCCCAGGATGTTTCAGTTGCAGGGTGTCTCTGTAGAGGGACAAGCGTGGTTGGTGAAAGCCAGGGCCAGCCACTGACAATTGGGATGTGGGATTGTCTGAGTGGATATACAGTGCATTTGTCACAGGAGCTATCATTGCCACCATTGATTCCCATAAAGAAAGCCCCCTTCATTCCCCCTGAAACCTCCATCGGAATTTACTGGGAGGTTGCTCATTTTTATTGGGCAGTCTGCCCATGTAGCACCTGGCTCACCCAACATGAGAAACATGTCTGTAGAGGTAGAAAATGGCCTTTAGTTGACCAACTTTCCTGTATGTGTCAATGTAGTATGGCAAAGTAGACTTGAATCTCCCTGACACCTTCCCTGCTGTTTTGCTAGCCCCTGGGACTTCCAGCCTGTCACCAATGGCCCAGGAAAATTCAGACCATTGGCTCCAGAGTTTGCATATATTCACCACCTGTCAGTATCTCCTCCCTAGTTAATGGGACCTGGTGTGTTACTTCAATGTTGCAGTGTTCACAACCACTTTTATGGGTGAATGATTAACAGTTGCTACACTGATGACTTGCTCTCCACCTTCCTCCTCTAAATTCAGATATTTGCATCTTAAAATGCAACCTTTAATTGGGTGAGCTGAGGGAAGATTCCAGATAGAAAATAAATGTAATTAAAATAGTTAATTGTGATCATGTCACAGTGCCTTTCAGTGAGTTAATTTTACATTTGCTGAAGTAACAGCAACTCTAATTTATTCGATCAACTGGCGTTGAACTTGTGTTTTATCAGAAGGAAGAAATAATTGCAGATTCTACAGAAGTGTCTAGGTAATATTTTTTAGTTACAAATGACATAACAATAAAATAAGCATCTTAAAAAGCGATTGGCCTAGATTTTACAGTCAGTCCAGCAATGATCAAATTCATTACACTTGCAGTCCATAGTTGTTTCGGAGCTGTTATATGGCGATATATAATCATAAGAAATCTGATATAGCATTGTGCTCTTCACAGGCAATCTGGGATATATGTAAATGTGTGCCTCCTCAACCAATCAAATTTAAGAATCCTTACTAAGACATATGGGCAGGAATTTTATTTCAGCAGACCGTCTGGCAGCAGGGTCTGGGAGTTGGACAGGGCGGGCAGGGAGGAGAGTTGCGGGAGGTGGGTGAGGGCAGCAGTTAATCAGGAACTCATTAGTTTCAGCAGCTTTGCTGTAGATGTTTAACGCAGCCACAGCATTTCTGGGGTTCTGACAAAGTAAAGCCTATTGACTCTCAGTAGAAGCCTCAAAGGAATCCCAGTATGGAGT
This sequence comes from Carcharhinus amblyrhynchos, assembly GCF_965287045.1. Classification (NCBI taxonomy): domain Eukaryota; kingdom Metazoa; phylum Chordata; class Chondrichthyes; order Carcharhiniformes; family Carcharhinidae; genus Carcharhinus; species Carcharhinus amblyrhynchos. The sequence goes on from NC_137334.1 coordinate 45,307,288, forward strand.
CAGAATGACTACATTCTGCATTTTCTCTGAAGGCTGTAAGAAGAGGAGTGATAGCAGGAAGAGTTGGGAAAGTTGTGTTACATCCCTCCATTGCCACATCTTTGTACTGGTTCTCTAACCCATGGAGGTGCTGCTGAAGTATAAGGATCAGAAGATCTGCAGACAGAATGAAGAGACCAGCCATACCAACCAAACAGATGTGGCTGGAGGTATCAGAAGTTGAGACCAGCAGGGATGTGGTTCCTCGCAGCTGGATTCAGCCAGTTGAGACCCTCACTTCTTTATTCATTCATTCATGGGTCATGACCATCACTAGCTGATCAGCATTTATTGTCCATTCCTATTTGCCCTTGGAGGGCAGTTGAGAATCAATTACAATGATGGTGGGTTTCCAGAGTCACATGTAGGTCAGACCAAATAAGGACAGTAGATTTCCTTCCCCTAAAGAATATTAGTGAACCAGATGGGTTTTTCCGACAATTGACAATGGTTTCATGGTCATCGGTTGATACTTAATTCCAGATTTTTTTAAAATTGAATTCAAATTACACCATCTGCCATGGCAGGATTCAAACCCAGATCCCCAGAGTATTAGCTGAGTTTCTGGATTGATAGTCAAGAGATAATACCACTTGGCCATCACCTCCGTTTAACTGGTCAATTAAAGACCGGCTAAAGGGCCTTATCCTATTGCTGCTGGTATTAACTCACCTGGAGCTGGGCCTCTCGCCATGCAGCATGTATGACAGCTGCTATTCTGGAGGCAGCTTGTCACATCCAGGAGGGATATTCCTTGATCAGAGGGACTCAGTGCCTGATCAAGGGATTGGATATTGGACAGAGCATTGCCTGCTGGGAGCCAAACCCCTGCAGTTGCTGTTGACCCACCGCATCGTCTCTCCGTGATACCCACTGCACAAAATCCACCCCCTGCCCACATCCCTTATTATATCATACACCCACGTTTCTTCATCCTTGGTTGTTTCGTGATCCTGGGATTTGGTTATGGGGGAGAGGTGGCGTGCTGTTCCAGCAACAGCCACAGCTTCCTTCATTCATAGCTCTGCTAAGCACAAGAGCTGCCACCCCTCACTATCTCTGGGTGCTTGATTCCAGAGGAAGCCTTGCCGTTGCCTGATTGGTAGGTAGTTTGGCAGGACCATCCTGAAAAGAGGCAGAGCGGTTCTCTTGCCTGCTCTTCAGTCAGCTGACAAAACCCCCCGACATTGCAACAAGAATCTGCTCTAGGATAAGAAAAGACACATGAGAACTAGCGTTAATGGAATGCAAACGGGTGAATAGTTAAGTTTTGAATGTAATACAATGAGTGTTTTGAATAAAATTATTATGAAAAGGTTTCTTGTTGGTGGCTTTTATTTCAGGATTTGGGCTAACAGAACATTGTGATAGTCTGCAGCAGATGGATTGAAAGGTTAGGAATTGTGGAACAGTTGTGATGTTAGAATGGTATCAAGGAACTGGGCTCCTGAGAATTCATTCCCAGATAGACCTTCTAGAGCGAAGAGCCTAAAATACTTCCCTTCAGACTCCTCCCCCTCTCCTCCACATGAGTTAATTGCTCAATGTCTGGTGGTAGTGGGTGTTCTGTCATAGTAGTTAGATTGTGCAGGATACAGCAGACTGTGATGAATTTGATGAATACTGGAGGGTGCCCAACTGTGGGGTCCAGCCAGCAGAACAGTTAATCAGATGTCAATGGTTTTTCCTCAAATTTCCTTGTTATTGCACGGCTCTCAGTATTGTTGTACTTTCCGCCCATGGTTGTATGGTGGAAGGGAGTGATTAGCCAGTTCTACAGCAGGTTTCCCTTGTCACCCAACGACCACCCTCTGGAACTTTGAGATGGCCCAGAGATGATGGTAGATATGGCTGACTGTCACAGGATGAAGGCATCATGATAGCAGGCATCCAGCAAGAGGATCATCTCGGCATATATATCAACTGAACATTGCTGGAGTGGAAGTCCTTGTGGTTATGGAACATCTTCCAGTTAACATGTGGAGCTCACATAGACATTGCCTAGTATTGCAGTCTTCACAATTGGGAATGTTGACTGCTTGGTGAATCCACATGCTCTCTCTTCCTTCTTCTGTCTCATCAGTGTGAAGACCATGAAATTTCCATTCCTTCTATACAGGATCTCTGTCACTTCTCTGATACAGTGATGGACAGCAAACTGTATTTTTTTATGATGTCACCTACTCCTAACTGGAAGAACCCTTGGTGTGGAAATTCAGGGTGACAGTGACTTTACTAGTCTTGACAGCAACATCCTTTCCCTGCTGTGCGGCTGCAAGTCAAGTTATGGAAGATGACACTGTTCAGTGGCCACCGCCTTGTTGAAACACAGACACCTCAAACATTGCTCCTTGTTCCTATCAGAAATGGAGAGAAGTATCATGTAAAGATTCTTGGTGGGTAGTACCTTCTATTGAGAGCCATTCTCTTCCCACCTCTGAGCACTGTATTCCCTGTGCTCCATTTCCATTTCATTCTGCAGCACAAGGGGTACTGCAACCATAATCACCAATACTGAAGCAGGCTTTCTTCTGATAGGCCAAACAACTCCTCCACCACCTTGTCAGAACCTAGCCCCATTTTTTGAAAATCCAAGAGGTTAGTTTCTCCAACAACACAACACAGTACTTCCATTAATTCTGAACCAGCAAAACTAAGTCAAAAGCACCTCGCCTTGAAGTTAGACGGCTAGTCCTTTAAATAATGCTAACAGGCATATCCTTTGTGCAACTGAATACTATTTCAGCTGGCAGTGATTGAGAGTTAACTGGACTCTGCAGTCCAAAACGCCAGGTGTGCTCCATGTCAGTATTATGCGCTGTTTGATATCATTATTTGTCACTCAGCATACTTCCCCGCACACATGGCCATCTGCATTGGAAGAAGTCAGTACAAATTGCCGACTTTATTCAGTTCAGGAATTCCATATTACCAGCAACAGTGGTGCTATGGAAGCCCATTTCACATTCTTTATCCCTGTAACCTGTGCGAGATGGAAGTGCTTGATGGTGAAACAGAGTAACAAAAATGTACTTCATTCCCACCACTTAATATGCTTCACCTTGAACTACTAAATTCACTCCAAAATGCATTTTAAAAGTTGTTTTAAAACAACCATTAACCAGCTGTTATTCTATATCTGTTCAATTAATACTAGTGAAATTTAGAATTAATACAGATGTCAATTTTGGTGAAATGCAAGTTATTAAAATTTAGAATTTTTTCTATGAAATCAAGCTGCTAAGATTAGTTTTGATGTGCTATATTTTTAAAAGTGCTTCCAATTTATTTTATTGTTTTGTTAAATAAAATTATTTTGGTCAAATTTCCCTTATCCTTTGACAACTTTATATGAAGTAGTTGCAACTGAACTTCAAAAGGTCAACAAAATGTAATGAACTGTAAAGAGTTGTAAATATTTCCACTTATAAACAATATTGACCAGCAGTTGATATATTATTTAGAATCCGTATAGACCCAGAGAAGGTGTATTACGGTAATATTTAAAATATATATTTTTAACCAAGCAAACATACTTGTTTTAGTCATGATTGAATACTATGCAAGAGAACATATGTCAACTGAACATTTCACTGCTGTCTTGAATGTTATCATGATGTATTTTGCCAGCAGTAGTACATCTATCATAGATGGACTTAAAACTTACACAAAATGTACGTTCTCATTAATGATGAGTGGCTAATTCATCTTACCACAGCATAATTAATGTTTTCTCCACAGAATAATTTTTCATTGTTTGTTGTGATGCAGTTTCAACATTTTTTGGTACCTTTTCTCTATCTGCATGCCTATCACGATGTCATTTCCAAAAGATCTATGTAAGTATTGACCTGGTTGAATGTTTGCTTGCAGTTTGAATATTCCTTTACAAGGTTGACTTGTAACAGCACTTCAGGACACCAGCATTTGTGATCAATCATGTACCAGAACTTTGATAATTGCACATCTTTAAAAAGCATTAAAAATGTGCATAATTAATTATTATCCCGTTATTTTACTGTATATATTTTGTTTTTATCTATTTTAATCATCTAAAGTATGCAGAAATCTAATGGCTTCTCAGTGGTTTCAAATTCCTTTTTTAATGAAGTTACTGATTTTGCTTGGAACTCAGACTCTGTGGCTCTAAAACATATTATCTGTATGCATAAATAATTTAAGAGAAGTTTACAAAAATATTAATGGTATAATTAACAGTCTTGTGGTCCAATGGGTAGTGTTCCTACCTCTAAGCCAGAAGCTACAGATTCAAGTAAAACTTGATGGCCATGGAAGCTGTGTTCATAATGTAGCCAAATAGGTTGGTTGTTAACCTGTAAATTCTTCTAGGATATGGCAAGTAGTAAAAATAAGTGAGTCTCCTGGTCAGCTATGCTTCCATACTTAATGTAAAATGATGCTCTTCAAACTAGCCTTTGGTAACAGGCTAAAGATCTGTCCCAAGCTACAGAAACAGGCATAAGCATGAGCTTTATCTGCCTTGTTTGTCTCCAGATGTGGGAAGAAAATGAAGAAGAAGAAGAATTACACAATAGCAACAGTGTAAAAGTACTAAGGAAGGAAATTGATTTGAATTTTATCCTGAAGGCAGGTAATAGACTTAGCAAATTTCCCTGCATAGCATACCCACCTTAGGAGATTTTCATTCTGGGAACGGTGCTAACTGGAGTCTCACCTTCAGAATGGATGTTTGGGCTCCCAGCCAAGAATGCATAATGAAACTTGTCTGAGAGCCCAGACTTCTATTAGTCTGTTGAAACAGCTGCCAGCAAGGGCAAACATTGCTTCATTGAAGTGGTTTCTCTTGTGATCTGTGATTTATTTCTTAATTGTACAATGTTTAATTACACAAGTTTAAAGGTATCAAGTGCTTATAGTTTCTGCTCTTGATACTTTAAAGAGTTGATGGATTGACACTTTTATAGGATTGTAGTAAAAGCAGTTTTTTGTAAGGAATTTTTGAATGAGTGACTTTTTATAAAGTTTTTCGCACATGAAATTGTTACTGTAGCATTTATTGGTTCCATGTAGGCTGTATACTTGATAAATGGGTGTTGAAGTGCCGTAGGTTGGCCTGATGAGCCAACTATTTGTGGTGGGTGAAAGACCTTTTGACCTTGCTTTCGAAAGGTTTCCTCATCCAGACTGTAGTTCACAATACCACTGAGGGGATATGAACCAAGATAAATGAAAAGCAGGCTGAACTCCATGCAAATTGCAGAGGGCTTGGAGGTGCCTATCCTCACAAAGAGTCTGCTAGGTCAGGAGTACAGGGTTTGGGCGTGTAACCTGCACCAGCTCTCACACAACCTTATTGCACACTGACAAGAACTGGGGGTGCCAGGAATGGGGTTGAGAATCGCAGAATCGGTTCCAGGTTGCCATTACTAAAGATCCGCACAGTCTCTCTGATTTTGCGAAAACGTAGCCAATCGAGTTTAATATCTGGGTTTACTGTCAGTGACAGGTAGCTACCCTTTGAAGGTAAAGTTGAAACATGGGGGTGGGAGCAGTGGGGGAGAAAGATCTCACTCCACGTTGACAGGGTCAATAAAGGAAGATTTCTGTTGGCATTCATGGTGCAATTGGCATGCCAGAACTTGTCATGCTTAAAAGAGCACAGAATATCATAAAGAATAGGTAGAGATTAGTGAAGCAGAGAGAGTGAAATAAATGTACAGTATTTGTAGTCAATGTATCTCCTTAATTTTTTTTGTACATGCAACTCATTTTTATTGATTTTTAGATTGCAGATATATTTCAAATAAACTTTTTCATGTTACCTCCAATCTGGGTCATCTCCACTATTACAAATAAATTGAATAGCATTAATGTTGAATATACTTCTATTATGCTAGGTTTACTGTGAAGTGGAGCTCAAACGTAAAGCACTTGTGCAAGCCAATTCTGATTTAGCTGCTGCTGCAGAGAAACTTGAGGTTATTAGGAGAAAGCTTGCAGTAAGTATTATGAATTATAATTAACCTCTTGTGAAATATAATTTGCTCTTATAAAAAGTAACTTATTAAAAGGCTACGCTGTGCATTATCAATTAATTTCTTTATGAATTACTTAAGATTTTGCAGTGTCAGTTTGATCGGGTAAATCTATTTAATAGCTACAGTAAGATAAACCCACCAAAGTAACAATAATTCAGTAGCTCTGACAAAGTTTGTTCGTTTATCTTTATATTCTTTAAGTATGGTTAGTATGCAATGTATACCACAAGACCATAGGTTAAGTTAGTTACCATGTCATATGCAGAGGCAACTCTGATTGCTGTGGCTAGAACAAGAACCAATTACAACATTGCTGTGAATTCAGCTCCTGTTAAATAGACCCCGATTCCTCTTGAATGCCACAGTAGCCATTCAACGTTAAAAGCATTGATAAATCATGATTTACTTTCAATTGATTTGTTCTGAAATTAAAATTAATTTTCAAAATATTTTCTTCATTTTTAGCATGTATTTCATTTGTATGCATGACGCTCATCATGGGAGCTTACAGTAACTACTTACAGATTCTGCAGTGGAAAATATTTGTCTATTAACAGCTTCTTGAGAAAATCCTATTATGAATTCCAAATCTTTCCTTAGATCTAGTTTCACTACATATCACTAAATCTATTTATCATGAAATTATAGAATGATTACAGTTCAAAAAGAGCCTATTTAGTAGATTGAGTCTGTGCCAGCTTTCTGAAAGAGGAATTTTACTAATCCTACTCCCACCGCCCTTTTCAGGTAGCCCTACAAAATATATACTTATGGAGATATATATCTTGCATAGTCACCATCTCTGGACTAGTAGTGTAGAGGCCCGGGCTAACGCTGTGGGGAGATGGGTTCAAATTCCGCCATGGCACCTGGTAGAATTTAAATTCAAATGATAGATTTAAAACAATCTGGAATTGAAAGCAAGTCTCAGGAATGGTGCCATCAAACTATCATTGATTGTTGTTAAAACCCATCTTGTTCACTAATGTCCTTTCGAGGAGGAAGGATGCTATCCTTCCCAGGTCTGGACTACATGTGACTCCAGACCCACAGCAATGTGAATCTTAACTGCCCTCTGAAATATGCCTGAAAGCCACTTAGTTCAAGGGCAATTAGGAATAAGTAACAAATGTTGGTTTTGCCAATAATGAACTTAAAAATAATTTTATAAGTCTAATATAAAGAAAGAATAAAAAGTATACGAACCTGATGTTGATGCACAGTAATAAAAAGACAATGGCAAGATTTTTAATAATCTACAGTGAAATGTATATTAAAGATCCCATCCCACATGCCAGTGAAGCTGTACAAGTGACCTATGAAGGTTGCTTTGTAAATCTACATAATGTACAGCACAAAGGGATTCTACGTGATTTTCTCCAATTCTTTCCTGTTAAGAATCACCTTGCTTCATCTCAGTTTTAGATACATTGGTATGTGGATAATTGAGAATTAAGTTCTTGGAGCTTCATAATCTATTGCGACTATGGGCTGAATTTTAGTTATGGGGGTCGAGGCCCTGTGTTGGTTATTTTTCTGGGTCCCAACTTCACATTGTGGCAGAACCTGATGCCCAAAGCGATTTTTATTACGAGCTGGTCGGTTAAAAGCTAGGGAGCGCACATTCAGTCCAATATAAAAAACAGAAACTGTGTGAGGTCGCAAGAATTAAAAGTAATAGAAAAGCTAAAATAATGAATATAGAAAACACTGGTAAGAAGAAAGTTGGGAAAAGATGAGGGAAAAGAACCTTGTTATTTTAAGTTGTATTTAGATATTTAATTTTGTGGTGTAGATTGAATAATAGGTATTAAAACTACCCCGAGTTTGCATAGCTTTATTATTCTCATGTTATTGCTTCTCTCAATTTCATAATCTGTGAACTGGCAGCTTTAAGTACGCTTTTTTAAAAAATTCTGGCTGAATAATTCTGGAATTTCTCTAGCTCACGATTAAATAGAAAGCAGAATTTTCCACTTTGATGTCATTTCACTTTGGCAGGTTGAGTATTCCACCCACAACAGTGGTATGACAATGACCCAGGTCAAATTTCTGGATTCAGAGTTATTGACATATTTGAGGCAGGTGTCTCGTTTCTGCTGGGAGCAAGGGGAAAGAAAACAATGGTTGCCGCAAGCCTCTGATGCATTGAATTAGATTGCAGAGACTGCCATGGCTCCTAACTTTGAAAATTTGCACTCCTATCCCTCCACCTACATTTATCTCTTGCTTTATTTGAAATTATACTGAGAAGCTTGTGGAATTCTGATGGAAAATCTTGCACAATATCTGTAATGCAAGCAGGACATTGTACCTGCTACTGCATGGCTCAGAGTTTGCATTATAGTTACGTTCAGACTAGAGATATGAGTTTGCCCATCATGGTCCCACTGTGTGAAGAAGAAGAGGAAATTTAACTGGCATTATTCTTCTACGAAGCACAATTGAAAGCTATCATTGATAGTGGTGTTGGATATCTCTGAATTGCAAAAGTGTATCCTCCTTACTATGGAGGTCATTGTGGTTTAAGGAGATGGCTAAGAAGAAATTTTTGAACTAAAATGCAACAAAGTGCTTCTGAATTGAACATTCTATTAAGTATTTTAAAACGTTTCCATCCAAATCAGCTATAATCGCACTTAAAGAAAAACAAATATTTAAGAACTCCAATAAACTCAGATTGCCTTAAACATAGCCAGGACATTTCTAATTGCTGATGTTTCTTGTCCCTTATAATCCTGCAATTTTTTTGATTATTTAGATGCTGAAAACAGAACTAAAGCTGGTATCTTGTTCTTTTTTAAAAATATCAAAGCTTGTTTAGCAAAATTGTCATTAAGAGAAGGAATTTTGTGGGTGTAACTACTTTTGTGGCATGATATTCAAAGGACTGCATACATTCATAGCACCATAAATATTAGAAAATTAACACCTGAAAATGCAAGCCACCATGCCATTGTACTATAGATTGTGGATTGTTACCTAAGTTGCATCAACAAGATTCTTTTAAAATATTTCTTTAAAATTATATATATATTTCTAGTTTTCATAAGTGTCGAGTTACTATATCTTTGAATATTGGTAATCTCTAATAACTTAGTAATAACCAAACCATGAAAAGAGTAACATTTTCAGTTATAACAGAATTCATTAAAATGGAGGAATCTAGTTAAATGCTGGGTATGAAGTGTGTTTTAAATTGCACCTGATGATTAAGAACAAATGTACTGGGCATTTAATGTGTAGAAGGACTGCAAGATAATTAACTGGCATGCATAAAGATTCATGCTTTAGACAAAATTTTAATTTCGCACATAAATGTGCCTGATGTAGGCAGCATTTAATCACATAGCTGACAGGAGTAACTACTTTCATTTAACCTTGACTGAAGATCATGAATTCTAACAGGTTTAATTGGATACATCATTTAACAGAATGAACAGAGCAAATTTTCTTCAATTCATAGGTTCTGATTGACATGCACCAGCAATAAGGCCTAGTACAATTAAAGCTGATCTGCATTTGTGGCCCTGGCAGACATTGCCATAGTGATGTGACACTGTTTGATCATCATGGCACCAAAACTTGATTGAACTTTCACTTGTTTTGAAAAGGGCAGTGCTTCAAATACAAAGAGATTCAGAGAGAAAATGTAGCTACTTTGAAATTATCTGCAAACATCAAAATATGCGTCTGCATTTATTCTAAGACTACTCATATTAATGTGTAAAGAGAAAAGTATATATGCTTTTTCATATTTAAAATAATTTATAATATCAAAAATAGCATAGGTAAGCAGCATTTCCGTCATATATTTGAAATAGCAAATACAAATTAACATTTATAGTAATTTTATCATTTATGTTATCTTCATTTTAACATCACAAGATGAAATTTAAGTTGTGTCCTTTGAAACATGAAAAATGCTTCTGATCTTGATATTATGTTTTACTGGTAATGTACTTATTATCATGCATGCTTGAAAATTAGGCATTAAATATTGCACACAATTTGAGGATAGATTTTCTACTTACAAGATTAACTCTGTTTCTATCCCCCACAAATGCTGCATTACCTTCTCAGTATTTCCAGTATTTTCTGTTTTTGTTTCGGATTTCCAGCATCTGCGGTATTTTAATTATTATTTAATTATAATTATATCATTTAAGATAGAAATGAGGAGAAATTCCTTCTCCCAAAAAGTGTTTGGAATTGTGTTCCCCAGCAAGCAATGGTGGTTCATTGAATACATTCAAGGCTAAATTAAATTTTTGATCGACTAGGGAATCAAAGGTTATGCGCGTAAAGTAGGAAAGTGGAGTTAAGACCACTGCCATATCAGGTTTGATCTTGTTGAATGGTGAAGCAGACCCAACAAGTTGAATGGCTTACTCTGCTCTAATTTTCTTATGTTCCGATATGTCTTCAACACTGCTTAAAAACTGAGTCCACAGGAATAAAAAATTAATCAATCAAGTAGTATTCATCAATATTTGTTCTTCACTGTCTCCTATTCTCAATCAATGATGATTTTGACCATTTTTATTTCAGCTTAAAATAATTTCAGAAATTAAATGACTATGGGTGTCTTTTTATGATGTAATTTCTAATTTCAAAGTTTCTGCTACATAATCTTGACTCCAGTGAGGCTGCAAATGAACTTAATTACAATTCTTTTCTCTCATGGACAAAATTTATTTTTTGCTTTGACTGGGAAATTATCCAGCTTTCGAGTTACGTAATGGAAGTTCCTATATTAGCCATTATGATCAGCAAACACATTGGCTGCCTTAGTGAGCAGCCAATGGTTAGGTGACCAAGTTTATATAATTGCAGTTGGACGTCAAAATGAATTAATTATTCAAATATTATTTACATGAGTAACAAATGAATTTTGCATACACAGGAGATACGAGTACAATAGTACATTTTGAAAATTGTGGCAAATCTCAGAAAAAATCTGATTTTTATGCCAGGGATATTTCACTGGCAAAAGTTCTAAGTTCTGCATTTAAAACCAGCAAGAACATGCTGCCACCCAGAAGGGAAATAATTGGTACCAGTCCAAACTAGTTTTGCAGACCTTAAGATGGAACACCTTTTCAGACCAGCACCAGCACTTTCTCAAGATTTACTGGTTTTTCCTTCTGGGACAAAACAGTGTGTTCAATTCTCTCAAGAATTTATAAGCATTGTCCCCAGCGGGAAAACTGGTGAGATTCTCTCTGAGCGGATTAGCATAATTCAGATCACAATCCACCCACACTAAGTTACTTTTTGAAGATTAGGGAGATTCCTGCTTACAAAGCAGCGTGTGGGACATAAAGATGCCAGTAACGCCAGCCTCTCAGAGATCGGGGCAACTAGTTTTCCGGGCATCCCTATAGAACCCAACCCCCACCCTTCCTACTCACTGGCAAAGACCCATCTCCTCCCCACTTGCTGGCATCAGGCTCTCCCCCCCCCCCCCCCCCCCACCCACACACACACACACACACAACCACACAATCGCAGCCACCTCCCCATCACCCTCCCCAAACCAAAGGCTTTCCCCATTCAGGCCCTTCCTCTCATGCTCCCTCTTCATACTCCTCCATCTTTCAGGCCCCACCTGGCAGTGCTCCCTGGTAGTGCCATTTTGGTAGGGTCAGTCAGGCAGTGTGGGCACTGCCCAGCCACATGCCTGAACACTGGGTGCTCCAATAGCCTCCGAACCCTGCAACGTGGCCATCATGCCTGGTTTCCATTTGTGGAGGCAGTAGTGATCCCAGCCAGCTTCCCGTTCTGCAGGTAGGTTGGGGAATACCAGGAGCCAAGTGAATCTGGCAAAAACCTGGAAATAAATATTTAAATGATTTAATTATGCTCATTTGGTTCACTCCCTCACTGGACGTGAACCAGATTACAGCAGGGGCATCCCAAAAAGTGTTCTCTCTGGCACAAGTAGCGTAATGGTCTCTCTTTCAACATTCTCCAACCATTATGCAATTTGCAGCTGATCATGTGGGGCCGGAGAATCACCCTCAATGTGTTGAATTTTTAAATGCCGTGCATGCGAGGAGTTGTAACTCTCATCAGGCAGGTGCAGAGTTGCAATCATCCAGGTTGCTTACATTTCAGACAGCTACTAGGATCCCATTGTTTGACTTTTAACCTGTGCTATTCAGCAAGCAGCAAAGACACCCACCCAAGATTGATGGAATCCTTTATAGATACATGTTGTGTTCTGATGATTGCCTAATAGTAATTTCAACTGGAGGACTGGGAAAGGAAGCTACTGGGGCTTTCCACCAGGCATAGACTTGGGGGGAAAAAAGGGACTAGAGCCAGAAGACACCAAATAGTTTATTTCAAACTTTGCATTTGTGGTTGCATGAGCAGGACTTTTGTAGTGGACTATCAACTTACAGACTTTGTTTTAATCCCAAATATTTTTCATTATTGAAAGGAATTAGACATGAGCTTGACTGGATTAACAGTAGCTTTTGAAAGAGCCACATCTGAAAAAGTCCGTTGTCAGGATGAAGTGAACAGAACCAATAAGACAATTGAACTGGCTAACAGATTAGTAAAAGGCCTAGAGGTGAGATCCCATAATATCTCCTAGCGTAGCAATTTATCTATTATTTTATAGTGTTACCTAAAAATGGTTCTAATAATTTACTACAGCCAAACTGCTTAAAATACTTTAATACCACAATGCCTTTTTTTTTCCACAATTTAATAAAATGTTGGCACTATTGTTTAAACCAAAACATTACAGCATAAAATTAACATTTGTCATGATATTGTTTATAAGATGCAGCCTGCTCAGATTCATTTTCATCCCAAGAAAATAAGCATAATTTAGCAGTTTAGTTTTGTATTCTGCTATCTGAACATTTATTGATGTTTTCAATTTTTTGTTGTTTTTCATATGTTAGTCAGAGAATGTACGCTGGGCTCAGTCTGTCACACAGTATCATGAACAGGAGAAGACTCTCTGTGGAGATGTTCTCTTGATGACAGCTTTCATTTCCTACGCTGGTTCTTTCTCAAAGAAGTATCGATATGAGCTTGTTCAAAACATGTGGATGCCTTACTTGAGAAGCCAAAAGGTAGATATTTCAGTTGCTAATAGTAAAACATATTTTCTTACAACTGTCCTTGGAACTATTTTTATCATAAATGTTAATAACATAATTCCAATAGTGTTGGTGATATGTATTGTGCTTACATTACTTTTCAGATGTTCTAATTGTACAAGGACAGCTTAAAATTTTTGGTCAGGTCTGCTGAAGACTTACCTTCAGGAACTGAAGCATATTAAATTAGTTACAAATTTGTTTTAAATAAAAAGGGTGAGTTTTTGCAGTGAAATAGCATAAAAAATACAAATATATTTTAATGACACTACAGTTTTGTTTAATTTATTTTTGCTGATCTGCCCGCTAAAATTGTTTGTTTTTAGAATTTATTTGACACAAACTGGCATAATCATAGTTCTTAGATGCTTCAGTGAATGTCTGTACCTCTCAAACTGAAGCCCAGCTTAATAAAGCTGCTCTGATAACTTACTATTTACACAGCCTTCAGCTTCTTGCAATTAGCAATAATTCTCTTTTTTTGGACTTTGCAACAGTTCCAGTTCTCAGATTCAGAATGAAGAAAGGAAGAGGCAAGCATAGAAACATAGAAAATAGGAGCAAGAGGAGGCCATTTGGCCTTTTGAGTCTGCTCCACGTTCATTATGATCATGGCTGATCATCCAACTCAATAGCCTGATCCCACCTTTCTCTTTTGATCTCCTTCGCCTCATGTGGTTTATCTAACTGCTTCAACTACTTACTGTGGTGGTGAATTCCGTAGGTTGACCACTCTCTGGGTGAAGAAATTTCTCCTAATATCTGTCCTAAACAGTTTACCCTGTATCTTCAGATATGCCCCTGTTTCCTGACACCCCCATCATTGGGAACATCCTTCTTGCATCTACCCTGTCTAGGCCTGTTAGCATTTTATAGGTTTCTATGAGATCCCCTATAATACTTCTGAACCCCAGCAAATACAATCCTGACTCAATCACTCTTCATGTGTCAGGAATCCATCTGGTAAACCTTCTCTGCATTCCCTCCAGAACAAGAACATCCTTCCTCAGATAAGGAGACCAAAACTGCACACAATATTATAGATGTGGCCTCACCAATATCCTATAATTGCATCAAGACATTCCTGCTCCTGTATTTGTCCTTTCACTGTAAAAGCTAACATTCCATTTGCAGGATGTAAACAGGACTTAAAAATTTGTTTGTGTAGTACCACTTCAAATTGATGCTAAGTAAACGACATTGTTTCCCTTGGGCCAGTTGCTACCTGTGCAACTTCTGCGAGCTTCCTCATTGTTATCATTGAAGAAAGCCAGGAGGCCTTGTAGGTAACGGCAACAGTGTTGCCTGCCCCAGGAAATTTATATAGTCTATGCGGCTTTGATGCAAAATTATGCGAGTGAACAGATTTTTAGCCCAAAACCTTCAATGTAGGTGATTAATTCTACAATCGTAACTCCACTTAAATCAATTCAGAGATAGGCAAAACATGGTAGACATAGGACAGGATTTTCCATGCCTCCTTGTAGCTTATTCTGGGGTGGCGGAAGCAGCTCACAATTAGCTAGCAGCGGGATCTTCTGATCCAGCCATTGTCAATGGCGTTTTCTGTTCTGTGCCACCCTCCCCCCAGCTCCCCACTGTTGGGAAACCCGTGGCGGGGGTTTTCTGTTGGCACAACTAAAAGATACTATCGGCGAGAACAGCTATAAAGTTCCAGCCATACTGTCTCCTTTTATTATAGGCTAACACAACAGAATTATACTTGTGGATGATTACCATAATTGGACAGGATTGTTATTCACATTTGCCTTCAAGCTAGATAAGTAACCCAGTACTAGTTTCTTGTAGCATCTCAAATGCCTTCCTTTTCTGCTGCATTCTTCTGAAATTTCAAAATTTACTTCACCTCACGTACTGCTGTTTTTGTAAATCAGCACCTTCGAGGAACAATGCAAACCTAATGGTATTGGATTTGTGTATTCAAACCAGATACCTTTGTTCTTGGCCCACATCTTAACCTCAGTGCTGCGTTAGCAGCTCAACAATTGCATTGAGCTTTTGTCAATATGCCTTTTACTTTGTTGTATTTGGGATTTCTGATGCTGATGGTGGCAATTTTGGGGATTGCAATCTATCCAGGTGGATCTGCTATCTCTTAAAATAAAATGGGAATGGCAGTATAGTGCTAATGTTACTGGACTAGTAAATAGGAGTCTGACTTATGATTCGGACACCTGAATTCAATCCCACCAAGGCATCGGGTGGGGGGATTTTCAATTCAATTCATGAAATAAATCTCTCATAAAAAGCTAGTCACAGTTAGATTGATGGTGAAACAACTGGATTGTTGTAAAAATGCATCCAGTTAAATAATATAAAACAGAAAATGCTGGAAGACCTCACAGATCTGGCAGACAGCTCTGAAGATGTCATATAGTCTCGAAACATTAACTTTGGGCCCTATTTTACCATTTTTATTATGTGCTGGTGGACTTCAAACTGGAAATATTTTAGATCTGACTTTTAGACCTGCTGTGAGGCACCCCATGCGCAGTCTGCCTGCAAAAATATCAGCAAGTCCGAATCGCGCTGCACAAGCCTGTGGGTGGGGTTTCATGGGCCTGAAACCCTGGAGCTTCAATTGGCACCTCCAACTGCACATGCGCAGAAAAAAATTAATAGAATGCGGTTCCCCTGCCAAATCACCCTTAGGCCAAATAATGCCCCTTCACGGACATTGCCCCATCCCCACAACATTAGTGAGCCCTTTATCCCTCTACATCCCCGCCACCCAGACCAATCGCAGGCCTTAACCCCCCTCCCCCCTCACTCATTTCAGGCAGAGTGTCAGCAGACCCTCATCCCCCCTCACTGATCACAAACAGAGTGGCAGCAGACTGCCCTCACGCGCCCCCCATCCCGAACTGATCTCAGGCAGAGTGGCAGTGACCCACCTCTCCCCCCTCCCCACACACACCAATCTGAACCAAAGAGCTGTTGGACGGTCGACACTTACCTCCTCGCTAACCCTCACTAATTGAGCGCCTGAATCGGACTTATATGGAGCATGTCTGTTTTGCGCCGATTCCAGATGGGCGAATGCAGTGATAAAGGGGGAAGTGCCAGTGAAGTTGGGTGTGCAGCCCATTAAGTCAAGTCAAATGCATGCAGTTACATTTAAATGGCTGTCGCGCCCGTTACGGATGCAATCCCGATTGCCGCTGTTTTTGGGACTTGGTAAAGGGGGAACTGGTGCGGAGGCAGGCGCGGATCATGCTAGTCGCCTCACATCCAACTTTACCAAGTTTTCGTGCTTGAAAATGGACACAACATGATGGTAAAAATAGGCCCTCTGTTTTTCCCTCTCTGCAGATACTGCCTGACCTGATAGGTTTTCCAGCATTTTTTGTTTTCAGATTGAGTGCCTCCTGAGGTGCCTAGCATCGCATTTGACAGTCTTCAACAAATTTGATTCACCCTACATGATATCAAGAAACAGTTGAGGGTACTGGATACGTGTTGCAAGCCCTGACAACATTCTGGCAGTAATACAAAGTATTGTGCTCCAAAACAAGCCATACCTCCAGCTAAGCCATTCCAGCACAGGTACAACATTGTATCCACAAAAAGCAGGACAAATCCAATCCAGCCAATTACCACTTCATTAATCTACTCTCAATCATCATCAAAGTGATGGAAGATATCGTCAACATTGCTATCAAGTGACACTTACTCCCAGTGTTTAATTTGGATTTCACCAGGTTACTTGACACCAGACCTAATTACATATATGGTCCAAATATGAACATAGATTTGACCAAGTGTGGCATCAAGAGTGCTGGCAAAACTGAAGTTAATAGGAATCCGGAGTGAGGGGAAGCTCTTCGCTGGTTGGAGTCATGTTTAGCACAAAGGAAGGTAGTTGCAGTTGTTGGAATCTAATTGTCACAGCACATGATGTCGCTGCAGGAGATCCTCAGGATAATGTCTTAGGCCCAACCATCTTCAGCTGCTTTATCAATGACCACCCCTCCATCAGAAGTGAGAACATTCACTGATAATTCACAGTGCTCAATGCTATTTATAACCTCAGATACTGAAACAGCCTGTGCCCTCAAACAGCAAAACATAGATAAAATTTTGACGTTGGCTGATATGTGGTAAGTAGCGTTCAGGCCACATATGTACTAGGCAATGACCCCTTCCAACAAGGGAGAATGTTCCCATCTCCTCTTGAAATACAACAACATTACCATTGCTGAATCCTCCACTATCATCATTCTGACCATGACCATTGACCAGAAACCTATCTGCAGTAGCCATATAAATACTGTGGCTACAAGAGCAGGTCAGAAGTTGAGAATTCTGTGGTGAGTTGCGCCCGCTTGACCCCCCCCCCCCCTCCAAAAAGCCTGTACACTATTTACAAAGCTTAAGTCAGGAGCATGTTGGAATATTCTTCACTTGCCTGGATGATTGCAACATCAATAACACTTGAGGAGCTTAACAAAATACAGGACAAGGCAGTCCAATTGACTGGCATCCCATCCAACACCTTAAGCATTCACCCCCATTGCACTGGCATACAGTGGCAGCAGTGTTCACCATATTACAAGGTGCACTGCAGCAACTGAAGAATGCTTCTTTGACAGCACCTTCCAAACCCACCCTTTCTACCACCTAGAAGAACGAGGGCAGCAACCACATGGGAACACCACCACCAAGAAGTTATCTTCCAAGCCACACACCATCTGATTTGGAACTATATCACTATTTTTTCACCTTCACTGAAACAACAGTGTGGAACTCCCTTCTTAACAGTACAGTTGGTGTACCTACACTATATGGACTGCAGCAGTTCAAGAAATTGGCTCACCACCACCTCCTCAAAAACAATTAGGCGTGGATAATAAATGATGGCCTCTAGTGCTGTTCATGTCCTGCGAACAGATATTAGGAAACATTTAGTCCAAAAGTTTCCAGCTGTTCCCACCAAAGGTGTCTTCTGGTCCTGCCAACAGTGCTCCCTCACAGTGTGAAGTGGAGTTGATGGAAAATCCTATTGACAGCGGCCAGACCAGAAAATCTAGCTGAAGATGCGCCACCTCCTGCCTGAGAAACACACCACAGGAGGCCAGAAGAGAATAAAGTATATTGAGATGAAAATTAGGTCAGTATTGTGCATTCTTAAAAAATTTCCACAGGACCATTTAAGAGGCAAAGTTTCTAGCCATCATGACTCATAGAATAGAGAGGCCTGTGGAGGAAGCATGTCTTAGTTCGGGATTCTCTTAAGGTTAACTTCCAAGTTGAGTTGGTCGTTAGGAAAGCAATTGCAATGTTAGCATTCATTTTGAGAGGACTAGAATACAAAAGCAGGAATGTACTGCTGAGGCTTTATAAGATTCCGATCAGACCACATTTGGAATATTGTGAACAATTTTGGCCCCGCATCTAAGGATGCATGTGCTAGCCCTGCAGAGGATGCAGAGGAGGTTTATGAAAGTGTATTCCAGGAATTAAAAGCTTGACGTATGAGAAGCATTTGAAGACTTTGGGTCTATACTTGAAGGATGAGGGGGATATCATTGAAAATTACGGAATACTGAAAGACCTGGATAGAGTGAAGGTAGGAAGATGATTCCATTAGTAGGAGAAGCTAGGATCCAAGAGCACAGCCTCAGAGTAAGGGGACTCTTTAGAACCAAGATGAGAGGAATTTCTTCAGCCAGAGAGTGGTGAATCTATGGAATTCATTGCCACAGAAGGCTGCAGAGGCAAGGTTATTGAGTGTACTTAAGACAGAGAGAGTTAGTTTCTTGATTGGTAAAGGGATCAAAGATTACAGGGAAAAGCCTGGAGAATGGTGTTGAGAAACTTATCAGCCATGATTGAATGGTGGAATAGACTCAATGGGCCAAATAGTCTAAATCTGCTCCCATATCTTACGATCTTATGATTCTCAAGTCAGTAGTCTGTGTCTTAATCAAAAAGTGGCTGCTCCGTACACTATATTAAACCAGATGTACTTGTGAAGTGAGGGCCGTCTTGAAGATCCAGGTTTGGATCACTGTTTCTGCCATAGTTTCTAAGCTTGAAAGGCCATTTGAGAACTATGCTAACCTTTGGTGGAGGAGATTCTGGCTTCCATGAATTCTTCGAGAAAGTGACAAGAAGGGTTGAGGTGCAGTGGATGTTGTGTTCATGGATTTTAGCAAGGAGTTTGACAAGGTCCCATGTAGCAGATTAGTCAAAAAGTAAAAGTCTATGGGATACAGAGTAATGTGGCAAATTGGATCAATAGTTGGCGTAGTAACAGGAAACAAAGGGTAAAGGTCAATGAATGCCCCTGTAAATGGAAAGTTGTTTCAAGTGGTTTCCACAGGGTGAGGTGTTGGGACCCTTACCATTTTTGTTGTATATTAACAGGCTCGAAGGGCTGGATGGCCTACTCCTGCTCCTATTTCTTATGTTCTTATGTTCTTATTAACGATTTGGACATGAACATGTGGGGCTAAATTGGAAAATTTGCAGATGAAGATTGGCTGAGTAGTGGATCGTGTAGTGGGTAGCTGTAATCCACAAAATTATGTTGATGGGTTGGTACAGTGGCGGTAAAGTGGCAGATGGATTTTAACATAGAGAAGTATGAGGTAATGCATTTAGGGATTGAAACAGTTCTAGAGAATACATAATAAATGGGAATATACTAAGAAGGGTAGATGAAGTGATCTTGGCATACAAATACACAGGTCCCTAAAGGCAGCAGTACAAGTAGACAAGGTTGTAAACAAGGCATATGGA
Organism: Carcharhinus amblyrhynchos; assembly: GCF_965287045.1. NCBI lineage: Eukaryota > Metazoa > Chordata > Chondrichthyes > Carcharhiniformes > Carcharhinidae > Carcharhinus > Carcharhinus amblyrhynchos. The sequence goes on from NC_137334.1 coordinate 45,327,236, forward strand.
ATGCTTTCCTTATTAGCAGAGGTATAGAATATAAAAGTAAGGATGTAATGTTGGAATTGTATAAAACACTGGTGAGGCCACAATTAGAATATTGTGTGCAGTTCTGGTCACCATATTACAGGAAGGATGTAATTGATCTGGAGAGAGTGCAGAGGAGGTTTACAAGAATTTTGCCAGGCTAGAAAAATGTAGCTCTAAGGACAGATTGGATAGATTAGGGTTATTTTCCTTGGAGCTAAGAAGGTTGAGGAGTGACTTGATAGAAGTGATACTAAATTATCAGGGGAAAAGATAAAGTGAACAGGATAAAATTGTTTTCCTTGGTGGAGAATTTTGGATAGAACCAGGGAACATAGACTCAAGATAAGTGGCAGTAAGAGTAGAGGGAACACGAGGAAGATTTTTTTTATATGCAAAGGGTGGTGGATGTCTTGAATTCATAACCCGAGTTGATGGTGGAGGCAAGCACCTGGATTTGTACCTTAAATGATGTAAGCTGCAGGGATATGGGCTAGGTACAGGAATATGGAATTAAAAAGGGGACCTGGGTGTCCTTAGGCCGGCATGGATAAGATAGGCCATATGGCATCCTGTGCTATAACCTTTTTATGGTTCTGTGGCACACACTGCAACGATTGTGGCCTCCTGAGTAAGCGGACACTGAAGATGCCCATAGTGACATGAGTTATCATGTTTAAATTATTTCACCTCCATCTGATAATAGATGGGTATGACAAATTCACTAGGAAAGTCTGTCCAACGGCTGCACCAAGCAAACACTTTTTCATACCCTGTATATTTTTCCTCATTTTCCTGTCAATTGTATTCCTTTACTGGAACTGGCAAATGGAATTTAATGTTGGCAAGTGCGAGGTGGTCCACTTTGGTAGGAATAATGGTAGGAAGGACTGTTACTTACGTGGCGAAAAACTGCAGCAGGCGACAGTGCAGAGGGACCTCGGGGTCCTTGTGCATGAGTCGCAAAAACCCAGCCTGCAGGTGCAGCAGGTGGTCAGGAAGGCGAATGGGATGCTGGCCTTCATAGCGAGGGGGATTGAATATAAAAGTAGGGAGGTCTTGCTGCGGCTGTATAGGGCATTGGTGAGGCCGCAGCTGGAGTACTGTGTGCAGTTTTGGTCACCGTACTTACGCAAGGATATTTTGGCCTTGGAGGGAGTGCAGAGGAGGTTTACTAAGCTGATACCGGAGTTGAGGGGGTTGAGCTATGAGGAGAGGCTGAATAAACTAGGCTTGTACTCGTTAGAGTTTAGAAGAATGAGGGGAGATCTCATTGAGACATATAAGATGATGAATGGGATGGATAGGATAGAGGTGGAGAGACTCTTCCTGCTCAGAAAGGACAGTAGGACTAGGGGGCACAGCCTCAAGATAAAGGGGGGGGGCGGTTTAGAACAGAGTTGAGGAGGAACTTCTTCACTCAAAGGGTGGTGAATCTCTGGAATTCTCTGCCCGTTGAGGTGGTGGAGGCTGCCTCGCTAAATATTTTTAAGACGCGGGTTGATGGGTTTTTGATAAGCGAGGGGATTAAGGGTTATGGGGAGAGGGCGGGAATGTGGAACTGAGACACGACAGATCAGCCATGATCTTATTGAATGGCGGGGCAGGCTTGAAGGGCTAGATGGCCTACTCCTGCTCCTATTTCTTATGTTCTTATGTTCTTTGGCTCTTTTCAATTGAGAATGCCAGTGGCTTGCTCTATGGTGTTCTGGTAACAGGATGACTCTCATTGTTTGAGCACTGTCCACAAGTGTTTGGGTGTTGGAGAGGTATCATCAGCCACGTAGCCCTTGTCACCAACCAACCACTTTCTGGTTCGCCATTGTTACTTGAATATGCTGGGTACAGAATCAGTGTCATGGCTGCTGCCAGAGTAGCGTGCAACAATCAGCTCATGTCAACTCTTTTCATGGTCACATACCAAATACATTTTAAGGGAATTGATCCCTTTCAGTTCCAGTCCTTCCCCCTGTTGGAGTACTGTACTTGCAGAATCAAGTGTATGCAGTTGATGGCTTCTTGCAGCATTGGAAATTATGCTACCCTGACAAAGCCACTTGCCCACTCTCTCCTTTCTGCTCAAAGAAGACAATGAAGTCTTTCCTTCTACCATCTCTCTTGCCTAATGAATTAATACATGGTGACCTGAGATATTAGCAATGTTTCAGGAAGGTATTGAAATTCAGAGCTGTGGTGATCCTGATGGTCACTGGTAGCCCACCTGCACCTTGCTGTGCAGTTCTGTGGCCATCTTTGGTGAATCGCAGCCGCCTCAGCCAATGCTCCTGGCTGAATGCAGATAGCACAAGATTCTCAGTGCATAGGATCTCCTAATAAGGGCCTTTCTTTCCTTCCCTCTGCACATAACTTTCCCTTTCAGCTGTCTGTGCTCCATTTCCATCTTGAGTTGCAGCTCAGGAGTAAGTGCAACTCTAACCCCCATGAGAGAGACAGCTGGCTTTCTGCTCAGAAAACTACCAAACAGTTGGGAAAATCCAGTACAACTCCCTTCTGACTCCAAAAACCTGTAGATGCTCCACCAAGAACAATATTCACTAATTCTACAGCAGCAAAAGAAAGTCAAAAGCATCTCAGCTGAAAGTCCCAAATCAATGCTGTTAAAGAGCAATCATGGGATAGACCGTCATGCAGCTTAACATGTGTTCAGCTGTGAATGCTTAAGAGGACTTTAACAGGAGTTACAGGGTCTAAAATTGCAGGTTAGGCACGAATCAATGGTGTCAGCTGAGTGACATAACAATCTACTCCCAGAACAACAGGCCCATACTTCCAAACATGACAATCTGCACATGTTGGAAATGACCAGAAATGGAGGAGCCACCATTTTCAGCACTTCCAGACTTCTGCAGCAGCAATACCAGAAGCATTTTGGAGCCCAGATTTGGGGCTTTGCATCCACATTGGCACTGCACTCAAATGTCTGAACTATGAATATATCTTTAATATAAAATTGTATTAGGCTGGGCTTTGAGACCATGAGGAACTTTTCCATCATGAAAAGATTTTGCCTCTCTTACAAGCTAAAGAATAGGTTAATACTCTATACTATTTTGTCTATGCTACATATGCTGTAGTAACCTGTATTAACCCGTTTAATTTTGAACCATAAGCACAGTGGTTAGCACTGCTGTCTCATAGCTCTAGGGACATAGGTTTGATTCCCAGCTTGGGTCACTGTCTGTGTGGAGTTTGCATGTTCTCCCCGTGTCTGCATGGGTTTTCTCTGGGTACTCTGGTTTCCTCCCACAGTCCAGGGAGACCTCCCACAGCGCATTGATCATGCTACATTGCCCTTTAATGTCCCAGGATGTGTAGGTTAGAGGAATTAGTGGGGTAAATATGTGGAATTAGGGGGATAGGGCCTGGGTGGTATTGTTATCAATGCAGACTCGATGGGCCAAATGGTCTCCTGCTGTGCTGTACGGTTTCTATGATTCCATGATTTCCATGAGTCTGTGTGTGTATTGGGCAAATACAATAATAGTGTAAGTAGGCAAATGGTACAATTACATCCAAACGAAAAATATAGATCCAACAAAGGTATTTTAGATCATAATAAATAACAAGAATTTCCTTAACATGATAGAATTGAGATTTTAAAATTATGTTTAAATACTTTGCTCACTCATGCAGGTAATATCATAAAATTTATTTAGAAGAAAATAATAAGCTCACTTAATGTGGAAAATTGAAGATAAATTGTCTGCATGCTCCTTTGAGTTTTATTTTTACTAGTTTGAAACCAGTAAAGATAAACAATTTTGTGTAAGTTTGGCTTTCCTATAGCAAGGTTTTAGCAAGAAATGAATTAAAGAATTTAAAGTGCATTAAATGAATTAACTTTCTTGACCTAGGTTCCAATTCCAATGACTGAAGGTTTGGATGCTGTTGCCTTGCTCACAGATGATGCAACAATTGCAGCCTGGAATAATGAAGGCTTGCCCAGTGATAAAACGTCTACTGAAAATGCCACCATTTTTTCCAACTGTGAACGATGGCCACTCTTGATTGATCCTCAACTCCAGGGAATCAAATGGATCAAAAGCAAATACGGCCCATGCTTGCAAGTCATTAATTTGGGTCAAAAGGGGTGAGAGAACGACTGCTTAACCTGCAACCAGAATGTGCAAAAAACAAAGTTAATCTTTAAGATGCAACATTCAGAAAAGGATCGTCATCTACCTTTCATGTGAACCTGTTCTCTACCCTTTAAAGAAATAGCTGCATCTTTTTCAACTCTGATAATTACGTTGAGTTAGTTTGGCCATCCAGCAGGAAAGTGAGAGGAGATGGTTGGTGTGAGACAGGCTTTCTGGAGAAGATTCCAGGTCGCTACTTACTATATAGTTATGCATGCTATCAGCGTGAAATATGCAATTTGCCAATCTGGATGAGAGAAGTTTAGAACTGTTGCAGATTCTTTCTTAAGAATCGGTAACAAATGAAAGGGGAGTTGCATTTTTATGACTAAAGCAAGAGTGCAACTCTTGGAAAATGTTCTTGGATAAAATAATTTTACTCAAGAAACATTTATTGTGGATAGGCTAAATTCAGGAGGAGGAGGAGAGCATCCTTGCCTCTGGTGGTTAGCAGGTACCAAGTATAGTGGTATAACGGATTTGGCAGAAGTGGCATTATTTGTGAATATGAGTAGCATAATTTTCAAAATTTGATTTCAGTCATAAAGGAATTTCATGATTTCACCAGAATGCAAATTCAGGACTCCCCTTCACATCTCCTACATCATTACCTAAGGCTATCTTTGTCTCAGAATCATCAATCCTTCACCTCCCTACTGCTATCCATAAGTTAGCACAGAACACTTCACTGTGCTTCTTTTCTACTTCATAAACTGGTACTGCCCTTGCAATTAATTCTCCATCATGCCCATACATGCTACTTCTTCTGTCAAAAACATACACTGCACACTATGGCTAGCTGGCTCATACATGACAAAGATCAAAACTCTTGTAACAAATTTAACCCATTTTTACTTCTTGCTGGAGAAGCTACCGCATGGCAGGGGAGACAACCAATATGGGCAAATGTCTCAACACACTGCACACATCTGACACTATGAATTGCAGCATACTAATGTCACGGGGGACAACCCGTGACTATTTCTACCGAAAAGGACAAAGGCACAAATATAAAAGGCTGAGCATTTTTTACGTGAGTTTATGCACAAGAAATTCTTTAAGGTTTAGTCTGCCAGCTATGGAGCTTTCAAAATAAATGATAGTAAGGTGAAGTCCTGTGTACTGTTATTACACTTGTTAATAATGCTGTGCACCCAACCATGGCTTTATGTTTGACACTCCTACTGTAACACTAGATAGAAATAAGTTTGAAGAAACCCTTTGCAGCTTGTTGTTCAGCACTGTCAATTGCCATAACGTGCCTCCAACTTATGATATCCGATGTATATCCGATGTGGGGACAAGCTTAACAGGCAATCTTTAATTTTTCTAGTTACTGTTTACTGCCACACCCTGCATATGGTTTAAGGTATGACAATAATAGCCCAATAGAGTGTTTAGAGAAAATGCCTGATGTGATAGAAGAATGCTCGAGGAGGATTTCCCTGGCCCTGGGGAAATAGGCTGAGAAGAAAACTACAGAGCTGAGTCAGGAGGTTTACCAGCAGTTAGGGCTTGAATGTGGATCAGCTGTCTGCCAATTTATCAGTTGTTTGGGAGGTCCTCCCAGCTACCAGCCTTCACAGCAGCACGCAAGCAGCTCATTCAGTTGTACCTTGTCAAGAGGAGCAGTTACAAGTAGCAAAAGGAGCTCCAGCAGAAGCAACTCGAGTAGGAGCATCTTTCTCATCAGCCACCCTCCGCTCCATATAGCCGATATGATAAACTTTGAGTTCCAGCTGCTAGGAAGTGACACTCAGTACAGGTACACTGACAGTGGATCAAATTTCTGAAAATGTCTGAGCAACTGTACCTCTGGTGGCTCAGACTTTCTTGACAGGTCAATGCTTACATTTGCCACCTCCTGGAAGAATATCTCCTGCCCAGTAGACCAAATGAACATGCATAGCCATTGAATAGCAAGGTCATTGCAGCCCTGAATTTCTTCATCTCCAGCACCTTCCAAGGATCTGCTGCCCAATACTTGGCAAGATTTCACAATCTACTGCACATAAATACATCACCCAGATGACCAATGCCATGTTTGCAATCAATCAGGCCTGTTAAAACAAGAGGGGACTTAGATTTGCTGCAATAATTCGATTGCCACCAAGTCCAAAGGAATCAGAGATTACAACCATGTGACAAGCAAAGCACTCTCGGATCAACCAGCAATACTTGGCAATCAAAATAATTTCTAGTTCATTAATGTTCGGCTGCTATGTAACCATTAGGAAATAATGATGCATGTTTGTACAAATGTTCCAGGAAGCTACTCTGATGTCTTCATTCTGCACCAGTTAAATATCCCACAGGTCTTCAAAGCCCCATGCTGACTATGCATGTGGCTCCTTGCAGATCCTACAGATGTGGCTAATGGCACCATTGAAAAACCCTTCCACTGGTGCATGGAAAGGATCCAACAGAAACCATGGCTGGAATTGTTCCAGCAGCACGGAGACAGCTTTGGAGATACAGGGTAAAAAGGGGTATGTCAGGCAGGCCCCTCAGCACATTCCCATCTCTATGTGATTTTCATAGAATCACACAGTGCAGAAGAGGCCCTTCGGCCTCTGCACTGAGACATGAGAAACACCTGAACTCCCACCTAATCCCATCTAGCAACGCTTGGCCCAGTCTTGAATGTTATGACATGCCACACACTCATCCAGGTTATTTTTAAAGGATGTGAGGCAACTGCCTCCACAACCCTCCCAGGCAGGGCATTCCAGACTGTCACCACCCTCGAGGTAAAAAAGTTTTTCTCATCCCACTTAAACCTCCTGCCCATACCTTGAACTTATGTCCCCTTGTGACTGACCCTTCAACTAAGGGGAACAACTGCTCCCTATCCAACCTGTCCATGCCCCTGATAATCTTCAACACCACAATCAGGTCAGTATAGTATTGACATGCTGTGCTTGGTTGAAGTCATTAGGTTACATTTTAGCTTCATTTGAAGCGATTTTTAAAAGCAGCATCTCAGCCTTTTGGCTAAGATGCAAATGAGATCAAGCCTTGGAGGAGGAGCAATGCCTACTCCAATCAGTTTGGATCATGTAGATCAAGTCCAAGACAAGAGGTGAGAGCTCTGTCTTGTCAGCGTGGATCAGGAATGTCTCAACTTGTTGAGACTCTAAATTGGGCTTGACTTGATTGAATTGGAATAAAAACAAAAAAAAACAAAAACAACCCAAGCCAATTCAACCTCTCTTCATAACTTAAATGTTCCATCCCAAACAGCATCTTAGTGAATCTCCGCTGCACCCCACATTTAAGAAACTGAAGCCACAGATTGCTAACCCACAGGTGAAGATCTTGAAGCAGATTGACTTTGCAGTGACAAAGAACAAAACTGAAAAGTACCACGTTGGGCGGACCGTGAGACATGCACGATATCAATTGCTATCGAACAACTACTACCTTTTCCGCAGCCTTTCCAATACATTGAGGGACAGCAGCAAGGATAACAATGGGAGCTCTGGAAGTGACAGTTTGAAAGGAACAGAACAGCTTTGAGCTTGCATGGAAAAGGGTTATACCTTTTTATATACCATTGGGGCTTAAATATTTAGGTTCAGCCAGAGAAGCCAAAGATCGTGTTCCTTTTTCTAGTTGGCTAGCTCCTGCAGTTAGGAAGCCCTAAAGTATAAGGCAACTACATCATAGCATACTCAATAATGCACAATTGAGTTTATCAAATCAAGAGACGATTTGAACTTCGAGAAGTCTAAACAGATTGGTGAGGCAGGTGAAGTTGTGATGGCTGAATTGGAGTGTAATCTGGGGCTATGTCAAGGCTGAGGAGGGGCCAATCCAGTATGTAGGCCTAAAGTCAGGACGCCCACCCTCCAAAGCCACTGAAGGACAGGGAGATCTATTGCATTTATGCTAAGGTGCTCCAGATGCAGCATCAACAGACAACGCCACAAAGACTGTCCAGATAGGAGAGCTGAATATTTTCTCTATGGCAGGACCAGGATATTTTAAACAGTTTTGTAGATCAATTTGAGGAAAGAAAACAAGAACAGGCAAAAATATCCTTTCTAGAACAGAATTCAAACTGGATATCGAGGTAAGGTTCTCCCTCTTATCAGACAAATTGGAAAGGCTTCAACACTGGCTTGAGGAAGTAAAAATCTAGCCATTCCTTTGACAATACCTTTTAAACCCATGACCTCTACCACCTAGAAGGACAACGGCAGCAGGTGCATAGGAATACCAAAATTTGCAAGCGTCCCATCAAGTTACACAGCATCCTAACTAGGAACTATATCATCATTCCTTCATTGTGACCGGGTCAAAATCCTGGAACTCCCTTGCTAATAGCACTGTGAGTGTTCCTACAACACATTGGCTGCAGTAGTTTTAGAAGGCAGCCCACCACTACCTTCCCAAGGGCAATTAAGGATAGGCAATAAATGCTGGCCTAGCTAGCAATACCCACACCTCATGAACAATTAATTTTTAATTTATAACTTGAAGTTATAAGGGCCTGTAAGCATGGATTTTAAAGTGAAGGGTTAGTTCATTACAACCCTCAGACGTGAAGGTAAAGAAATTAACAAAACCCTTTATATCTTACAGAATCATCAAATTTCTCTGATTTATACATTAGTGTTTTTAAGACTTGATCTATTTCACACATTCAATGCGATATCGTTAGTGGACACCAAAGCAGTTCTCAAAGCTGACATTCCAAAGTTGGTTCGAGGGACTGGCAGATTTTGAAATAGCACCTGAAGTTCATTCATTATGCTGTAGTCACACTTTTTTGTAGAAACTCCATCCACTGGACCACAGGAGGAGTTGATAGATCTCTCACTTCTTTTCTTAGATGAGCTCAAAGGTGCAGAAATAAAAGACACTGAAAAAGATAGTGACCAAAGGAGCTTCTAGACCTGTTGGCTCTTTTCTGACAGACTTCATCAGAATGAAGCCATTGCAGAAACAGGTGAAGTGTTGGAGGAAAAGGTCCATGATCTTGTCGTCCTCTTTGACTTCACTATCAATGTCACTGAAATCTCTGTTGTCTTTTTGAAGGAGTTTCATCCTACCATTGAAGAAGGTACTAAAGAGCTGATTTCATCTACTTGTCTCATTGAATCCACCAATGATATGCACCAACAATTGTTGGCTGACAACAGCAAGCTATGATGTGGAGATGCCGGCTTTGGACTGGGTTAAACACAGTAAGAAGTCTCACAACACCAGGTTAAAGTCCAACAAGTTTATTTGATAGTAAATCCACTAACTTTCGGCGTTTGCCCTTTCATCAGTTGAGTGGACAGTTCTGGTCACAAACAGAACATATAAAGGCACACACAGTTTACAGAATACTGATTAGAATGTGAGTCTTTACAGCTAATCAATTCTGAAAGGTGCAGACAATGTGAGTGGAGATAGCATTAAGCATAGGTTAAAGAGATGTGTATTGTCTCCAGACAGGACAGTAAGTGAGATGTTGCAAGCCCAGGTAAGTCATGGGGGTTATAGATAGGGTGACATGAACCCAAGATCCCGGTTGAGTCTACCCTCGTGTGCGGAACTTGGCTATCAATTTCTGTTCAACAACTCTGCGCTGTCGTATGTCGTGAAGACTGCCTTGGAGAACGTTTACCCGAAGATTAGAGGCCGAATGCCCATGACGGCTGAAGTGCTCGCCAACAGGAAGGGAACAGTTTTGCCTGGTGATTGTCAAGCAGTGTTCATTCATCGACTGTCGTAGTGTCTGCATGGTCTCCCCAATGTACCATGCCTTGGGACATCCTTTCTTGCAGCGTATCAGGTAGACAATGTTAGCCGAGTTGCATGAGTATGTGCCGTGTACCTGGTGTAAGGTGTTCTCACGTGAGATGATGGCATCCGTGTCGGTGTTCAGGCATGTCTTGTTGAAGTTGCTGTGACAGGGTTGTATGGTGTTGTGATCACTGTTCTCCTGAAGGCTGGGTAATTTGCTGCGGACAATGGTCTGTTTGAGGTTGTGCAGTTGTTTGAAGGCGAGAAGTGGCAGTGTGGGGATGGCCTTGGCGAGATGTTAGTCTTCATCAGTGACATGTTGAAGACTCCGAAGAAAATGTCATAGCTTCTCCGTTCCGGGGAAGTACTGGACAACGAAGGGTACTCTGTCCACCGTGTCCTGTGTTTGTCTTCTGAGGAGGTTGGTGCAGTTTATCGTTGTGGTGCATTGGAACTGTTAATCGATGAGTTCTTATGGTTCTAATTCTGTTCTTATGAGGGCATCTTTCAGCGTCTGGAGGTGTCTGTTGCGATCCTCCTCATCTGAACAGATCCTGTGTAAACAGAGGGCTTGTCTGTAGGGGATGGCTTATTTAACGTGTTTAGGGTGGAAGCTGGAGAAGTGGAGCATCGTGAGGTTACCTATGGGCTAGTACAGTGAGGTGCTGAGATGACTGTCCTTGATGGAGATGCATGTGTCCAAGAATGCAACTGATTCTAGAGAATAGTCACGGTGAGTCTGATGGTGGGGTGGAACTTGTCGATGTCATCATATAGTTGTTTCAGTGATTGTTCACCACGAGTCCAAAGGAAGAAAATGTCATTGATGTATCTTTTGTATAGCATGGGTTGAAGGTCCTGTGCAGTGAAGAAGTCTTGTTCGAGCCTGTGCATGAAGATGTTGGCATATTGAGGTGTGAATTTGGTCCCCATGGCTGTTCTGTGTGTCTGGATGAAGAACTGGTTGTTGAAGGTGAAGATATTGTGGTCCAGGATGAAGCGGATGAGTTGTAAAATTGCATCTGGAAACTGGCGGTTATCAGCGTTGAGTACTGAGGATATTGCAACAATGCCATCGTCGTGGGGGATGCTGGTGTAGAGCGCCAAGACATCCATTGTGATGAGGAGTGTTCCTGGTTCAACTGCTCCATGTGTGCTGAGTTTCTGTCAGAAGTCCATAGTGTCGCGACAAAAGCTGGGAGTTCTTTGTACAATGGGTTTCAGGATGCCCTCGATGTAGTGGAGAGGTTCTCGCACAGGGTCCCATTGCCTGATACGATGGGACGGCCGGGTGCGTTTGCCTTGTGTGTCTTTGGGAGGCAGTAGAGATCTCCAACGTGGGGAGTACGTGGGATGAGAGCACAGAGGGTGCTCTGAAGGTCCAGATCAAAGGTCTTGATCAGAGTGTTGAGTTCTTTGGTTGGATCTGCAGGTAACTGTCTGTAGTGTTCCTCGTTCAGTTGTCAGTACACTTCTTTGCAGTAATCCGTTCTGTTCAGTATGACGATGGTCCCTCCTTTGTCTACTGGTTTAATGACAATGTTGCAGTTGGTCTTGAGAGCGTGGATGGCATTGTGTTATGCTTGGGTGATGTTCGGGGCTGTCTTGTGAGTGCGGTTGATGATTGGGCACACGTGTCCAGTCGAGGGCAGTGGCCTTCCGGAGGAATCCAATTCCACTCTTTCCTCTTCGGTTGCTGCACTGCGCAGAGACAGATCTCTCTGTCAGCCGTTCCGGTTCATTGGCTGTCTCACTGTGTTCGCTGTTGGCCTCTTGGGCTTTGTGGAAGAACTCCCGCAGCCACTTTCATCTGATGAATTCTTCTATGTCTGCTGCGAGGCTGATGGGGTCCATTTTGGTGGCGGGGCAGAAATTGAGCCCTCGGCTGAGAACTTTGACATCATCTGGTTGAAGTGTGTAGTCTGACAAGTTGACAATAGACTTCCCTGCAGTGGTACTGTTATCTACTGTGGTGCTGGGAGATACGCTGCAAGAAAGGATGTCCCAAGGCATTGTACACTGGGGAGACCTTGAGACGCTACGACAACGGATGAATGAACGCCGCTTGACAATCACCAGGCAGGACTGTTCCCTTCCTGTTGGCGAGCACTTCAGTGGTCATGGGCATTCGGCCTCTGATCTTCAGGTAAACGTTCTCCAAGGCAGCCTTCACAACATACCACTGCGCAGAGTCGCTGAGCAGAAACTTACAATGAAGTTCTGCACACATGAGGATGGTCTCAACCGGGATCTTGGGTTCATGTCACACTATCTGTAACCCCCATGACTTGCCTGGGCTTGCAACATCTCACTTACTGCCCTGTCTGGAGACAATACACATCTCTTTAACCTATGCTTAATGCTATCTCCACTCACATTGTCTGCACCTTTTAAGAATTGATTAGCTGCGAAGACTCGCATTGTAATCAGTATTCTGTAATCTGTGTGCACCTTTATATGCTCTGTTTGTGACCAGAACTCTCCACTCACCTGACGAAGGGGCAATTAATGTTGGCAGGTGTGAGGTGGTCCACTTTGGTAGGAAGAATGGTAGGAAGGACTATTACTTACGTGGCGAAAAACTGCAGCAGGCGACAGTGCAGAGGGACCTCGGGGTCCTTGTGCATGAGTCGCAAAAACCCAGCTTGCAGGTGCAGCAGGTGGTCAGGAAGGCGAATGGGATGCTGGCCTTCATAGCGAGGGGGATTGAATATAAAAGTAGGGAGGTCTTGCTGCAGCTGTATAGGGCATTGGTGAGGCCGCAGCTGGAGTACTGTGTGCAGTTTTGGGCGCCGCACCTGCGCAAGGATATTTTGGCCCTGGAGGGAGTGCAGAGGAGGTTTACTAGGCTGATACCGGAGTTGAGGGGATTGAGCTATGAGGAGAGGCTGAATAAACTAGGCTTGTACTCGTTAGAGTTTAGAAGAATGAGGGGAGATCTCATTGAGACGTATAAGATGATGAATGGGATGGATAGGATAGAGGTGGAGAGACTCTTCCCACTCAAAAAAGACAGTAGGACTAGGGGGCACAGCCTCAAGATAAAGGGGAGGCGGTTTAGAACGGAGTTGAGGAGGAACTTCTTCACTCAAAGGGTGGTGAATCTCTGGAATTCTCTGCCCGTTGAAGTGGTGGAGGCTGCCTCGCTAAATATTTTTAAGAAGCAGGTTGATGGGTTCTTGATAAGAGAGGGGATTAAGGGTTATGGGGAGAGGGCGGGAAAGTGGAACTGAGCCACGACAGATCAGCCATGATCTTATTGAATGGCGGGGCAGGCTCGAAGGGCTAGATGGCCTACTCCTGCTCCTATTTCTTATGTTCTTATGTTCTTATGTTCTTAAATCCCGAAAGCTAATGGGTTTACTATCAAATAAACTTGTTGGACTTCTTCCTGGTGTTGTGAGACTTCTAACAGCAAGCTATCCAGGGGTAAAAAGAGATACTTGATTACAAGTTGGATCAAACCAATAGAGGATGTTCAGAGCTTATTAATTTGCATGAATGTAAGCTACAGCCCACATCTGAATCTCACCAAGTCTTGGATATGTTTAGATAATTTTTCCATAAAGAAATAGGAACCCAAACTACAGAGCTTCTACACTTGAAGAGTATTGAGGAATACTATACAGGAATTTCACCGAGATCCCGGTTTGGCAATTTATTCAATTGTTGAAGATGGTACATCTCTGTTTCTCGTGCCGATACCACAATCCCTTTGCCTGTAGCAATGCCTTACACTGAAGCAAGTGTGCATATTATGCCACTGCTGTAGAAAATACACATCTTATCCTTGTGGTAGGAAAGGCATCTTTTCTTCATATCCTGCAATATCTTCAATATTTCTTTGAGCTTCTTGTCATTTAGACATAGAGGTTTGTAGCATTGAAGCAGGCCCTTCGGCCCAACTTGTATATGCCGCCCAGTTTTACCATTAAGCTAGTCCCAATTGCCTATGAATGGCCCATATCCCTCCAGCCACTTAATGCTTTTAAAAAGACAAAATTGTACCCGCCTCTACCACTACCTCTGGCAGCTCATTCCAGACAGTCACTACCCTCTGTGTAAAAAAATTGCCCCTCTGCACCCTTTTGTATCTCTCCCCAAACTCGTGCCCTCTAGTTTTAGCCTCCCTACCTTTTAGGAAAAGGTGTTGACCATCTACCTCATCTATGCCCCTCATTATTTTACAGACCTCTATGAGTTCACCCCTAAGTCCAAGGAAATAAGTCCCAGTCTATTCAGCCTCTCCTTATAACTCAAACCATCAAGTCTCAGTAGCATCTTAGTAAATCTTTTCCACACTCTTTATAGTTTAATAATATTCTTTCTATAATAGGGTTTCCAGAATTGTAGACAATGTTCCAAGTGTGGCCTTAGCAATGACTTGTACAATTTCAACAAGATGTCCCAACTTCTGTATTCAATGTTCTGACCAATAAATCCAAGCATGCCAAATGCCATCTTCACCGCCCTGTCCACCTTTGACTCCACTTTCAAGGAACTATGAACCTGTATCCCTAGATCTCTTTGTTCTTTGACTCTTCCCAATGCCCAACCATTAAAACTTCTCTGGTTCGATCTATCAAAATGGATCACCTTGCATTTACCTAAATTAAACTCCATCTGCCATTCTTCTGCCCACTGACTCATTTGATCAAGATCTCATTGTAATCCTTTTCACTGTCCACTATGCCACCAATAGTTTTCTGCAAACTTGCTAACTGTGCCTTCTAAATTCTCATCCAAATCATTAATATAACTGACAAATAAAAGTGGAGCTAGCACCAATCCCTGAGGCACACTGCTGGTCACAGGCCTCGAGTTTGAAAAACAATACAACCACCTTCTGTCTTCTGCCATCAAGCCAATTTTGTATCCAATTGGCTATCTCACCCTGGATCCCATGAGATTTAACTAATGCAACAACTTACCATACGAGCCTTGTCTGTCAGATCAATTCAGATCTCAGGTATTGAATACTTTTGTTGTCACACTATTGATGAATGATACAGTTGTGAAATTCATCAGTGAAGTTGAAGGTGCTTCATTTTCTCAATCCATTTCCCAGTGTACAATGTAGAAGAAGATTACAGAGAGAATGTCAGCTTATTTGCTTCCTTTTCAAGGTGGTGTGTCCATCCATGTGCTGAAGTTTTCTTCTTAAAACAGTTTTTCATTGAATGGGCTTCACAGCCTTTACAGTCCAATCAATGAGAGGGCCGTATGCCAGACATCAGAAGCTGATATCCAATTCCATCAATGTGTTTGTCTTTCAAGGTAAAGGAATGTACGAGTCCTGCATATTCTCCAAGAGAGCTAAAAATACTGTTGAGATTGAAGCCTTTGATGCCAGTGACTGGGAGGAAGGAGGAAAGGGGGGAGTAGGAGTTGGAAAGAAACGGTAAACCATACAGGAGGTTTACAGCTGTTGGAAATATAATGTAAATAGTTCAACAAAAAATATTGGGATGAAGTAAAGTAATAGATTAATGGTTATAATAGTAAGATCATGTGTTTTTAATGATGTAGGCATGCGATTAATAATCAGATGACCAAGATGCAGAATAATCTATGTGACCTAGAGACAATGGGCAGGATTCTCCATCATCAGCAAGAATGGAAAATTTGGCATGCCACCTAAAACTCCATTCACTTTTAGCGACACCGGAAAACTCCAGCGACAAACAAGGACAGAGGATTTCGGCCCATGTGTTTACCCTAAGTTTTTTGTAAATAGTTCTTAATAAATAATTTTAAGAAGACTATATACCAACGATTACAAGCCTGTCAATCACTTGTGCTGCCAACCAGTCTCCTGCTCACCATCCCTAATTGACATACAATTTTTATCATTAAAGTTACTACAGACCTCACAGATCTTCCAGTGACATTCTTAGGTTTTTTTTTTCAGGTACGTGGATATTCTAGAACAAGCACTTGTTGTGGGAGACCCTGTTTTAATAGAAAACATTGAAGAGACCATTGATCCTGTGCTAGATCCATTACTTGGCAGACACACCATTAAGAAAGGAAGGTAGCAATGATTTGAATCTTAGTGCTTATTAATTAAGTATAAGCTTTAAATTTACTTAGATAAAAATATAAAAATTTAACACAGCTGATCCTTATTTTCAAAGGTATATTAGAATTGGAGATAAAGAATGTATGTTCCATCCCAACTTCCATCTGATTCTACACACCAAATTGGCTAATCCTCATTACAAACCTGAAATACAGGCACAGACGACTCTGATTAACTTTACAGTCACCCGTGATGGTTTAGAAGACCAGCTACTTGCAGAAGTGGTGAGCCTTGAAAGACCTGATCTGGAACAGCTGAAGGTAATTTCCTTGCATTCTTCTTTCTGTAATTTTACAATGACTATAAGATAAATATAGAAAATGTTGGAAACACTCAGCAGGTGAGACAGCATATCTTTTTTTGTGCTTTGTGAATGTCACTGGCTAGAACAGTATTTATTGCCAATCCTTAATTGCCTTTTACAAGGTGGTGATAAACCACCACCTTGAACTGCTGTAGTCCATTTGGTGTAGGTACATCCATAGTGCTGTCAGGAAGGATGTATCAGGATTTTGACCCAACAACAGTGAAGAAATGGTATAGATCAAGTCGGGATGGTTTGTGACTTGAATAGGAACCTGTAGATAGCAGCTGTGTTCCCATGCACTCGCTACCTTTATCTTTCTAGGATATTGAGGTTGGTGATTTGGAAGGTCCTGTCAAAGGAGTGTTGACAAGTTGCTCCATGACATCATATAGATATATATACTGCTGCCACTGTGTAGTGGTAGTTGAGGCAGTGAATGTTTAAAGGTGAGGCGTAGTGACCCAATCAAGCAGAGTGTTTTGTCCTAGATAATGCCATGTTTTCAGAGTTGTTAGAACTGAACTCATCCAGGCAAGTGATTATTCCTTATAGATAGTGGACTGGCTTTAGGAAATCAGGAGGTCAGTTACTTATTGCAGGATTTCTAGCATCTGACCTGCTCCTGTAGCTACTGTATTTATATAGCTGATTCAGTGGTAACTCTCAGGGTGTTGTTGTGGGGGATTCAGCAATGGTAATGCTATTGAGTGTCATGGGGAGATGGTTAAATTCTCCCTTGTGTGACAGAATCAATGTCTAGCATCTGTGTGGCATGAATATTACTTGCCAATTATCAGCTCAAGGATGAATGTTGCCCAGGTCTTTCTGCATGCTGGCACAGACAGCTTCAGTATCTCATGTTGTGAAGTTAGTGTTTGTAAAGTTATAAAACAATTGTAAAAATGCTAAGAGCAGAAAGTATTGCAGGGTCTGTTTCAAAAAAAAGGTAGTTTTTTTTGAAGAGAAGCAGGCGCATGCTGTACACAGACTGCAACATTGTATTGTGAGCCTAGGCAGTGGTGCTGCCAAGACAACAGGTTGTTTTTGAATTTTAACTTTTAATTTTAATTTTAACAATCAGTCTGAACTAGGCATTTGAATAGCAGCAGCCTATCAGATGTGAATTGGATGTTTTGATAAGCGGTAAACCAACCCTATTGTGGGGATTTGTGGTATTTCATCAGGGATATAAAAACCACAGCTGCCCACTCCAAACTGCCAGATAACCACTGCCTCTGCCAGCAACTGCGTCTGCCACAGTTCACAGCTTGAAAGAAAAATACAGACAGCCACTGTCTCTAACAGCATAACAGCTACATTCATGTCTTAAAAGAAAGCCTCATCTCAATTGTAAAGGTACCAATAGAAGACAATGAAAACAGAAGATGAAGAAAGAAAAATCTGGAAAACGACAAACCTGGTTAAAATTTTGAGAGTGACTAGAAATTTTTTTTTTTGTTAATAAGTGGGAATTGGATTTATCTAAACAGCATTCCATTAGAATAGTGTGTTATTTGGTTTACTAATAGTTTAGCTAACCTGTTTATTGTAACGGGGATAGCCAAGCATTTAGATGTATCAGAGAATCAGTCAAATGCAGTGAAGTTACAAAATATTAAATTGCAAATGAGATGATTGAAGTTAGAAAATGAACTTAAAAGGTTGGAGTTAGAAAAGAAAGATGAAAGAGTGAGGGAAAAAGAGAGAGGAAAGAAAGGAAAAAAGAGAGAGAAGAAAGGGAAAAATTGTTTGAGTTAGAAAAGATGAAGCTAGAATTGGAAGCAAAAAAACTTAAAATGACAGAAATGGAAGTGCAAGATGGAAGTGATGGTGAACAAGCTCAGTGTAGCCAATCGCCTGATAGGGATGCATACAAATATGTCCAAACATTACCAAAATTCGATGAGAAGATCACAGAAGCCTTTTTCCTCTCCTTTGAGAAATTGGCTATGCAGATGAAATGGCCAGAGAAGATGTGGGTAATGTTAATTCAGACCAATTTGGTAGGTAGGTCTACTAAGGTGTTTGCAGTGCCGTCAGAGAGGTGTTAGGAAAGTATGACTAAGTAAAGATGGCTATTTCGAATGCTTATGAGATGGTACCAGAAGCATATATACGCTTCAGAAATGTAGGGAAGGAACCAGGACAGACATATATTGAGTTTGAAAGAATTAAGCAGACCAACTTCAGTAGATGGGTGAGAGCATTAAAGAAAGAAAAGACATGTGAGGCTATTAGATATTATTCTGCTGGAGGAGTTTAAAAACTCACTCCTGAAGTGATATGAACTCATGTTGTGGAACAGAAAGTTGAAACAGCAAGAAGATAAGTTTACTGGGTGTTTTCCATAGGCTGCCCAATAGTAACAGAGATGTTGAGGAACAGATTGGGAAGCAGATCCTGGAAAGACAGAGTTGTCGTGATGGGAGATTTTAATTTCCCAAATATTGATTGGAATCTCCCTAGGATAAAAGGTTTAGATGGGGAGGAGTTTGTTAGGTGTGTTCAGGAGGGTTTCTAGACACAGTATGTGGATAAGCCTACAAGAGGGGAGGCTGTACTTGATTTGGTATTGGGAAGTGAACCTGGTTAGATGTCAGATCTCTCATTTGGAGAGCATTTTGGAGATAGTGATCATAATTCTATTTCATTTACAATAGCATTGGAGAGAGATAGGATCAGACAAGTTAGAAAAGTGTTTAATGGGAGTA
Organism: Carcharhinus amblyrhynchos; assembly: GCF_965287045.1. NCBI lineage: Eukaryota > Metazoa > Chordata > Chondrichthyes > Carcharhiniformes > Carcharhinidae > Carcharhinus > Carcharhinus amblyrhynchos. The sequence continues at coordinate 45,346,253 of NC_137334.1, forward strand.
AGGGGAATTATGAGGCTATCAGGCAGGAAATTGGAGGCTTAAATTGGAAAGCGGTTTTCTCAGGGAAATGTACGGAAGAAATGTGGCAAATTTTCAGGGAATATTTGTCTGGCGTTCTGCATAGCAACGTTCCAATGAGACAGGGAAGTTATGATAGGTCACAGGAACCATGGTGTACAAAGGCTGTAATAAATCAAGTCAAGAAGAAAAGAAAAGCTTACAAAAAGTTCAGGGAGCTAGGTAATGTTAGAGATCTAGAAGAGTATATGGCTAATAGGAAGGATCTTAAGAAGGAAATTGGGAGAGCCAGAAGGGGTCATGAGAAGGCCTTGGCACACAGGATTAAGGAAAACCCCGAGGCATTCTACAAGTATGTGAAGAGCAAGAGGATAAGACGTGAAAGAATAGGACCTATCAAGTGTGACAGTGGGAAAGTTTGTATGGAACTGAAAGAAATAGCAGAGGTACTTAATGAATACTTTACTTCAGTATTCACTATGGAAAAGGATTTTGGTGGTTATGGTGCAGACTTGCAGCAGACTGAAAAGCTTGGGCATGCAGATGTTAAGAAAGAGGATTTGTTGGAGCTTTTGAAAAGCATCAAGTTAGATAAGTCGCCAGGACTGGATGGGATGTACCCCAGGTTACTGTGGGAGGTGAGGGAGCAGATTGCTGAGCCTTTGGCGATGATCTTTGCATTATCAATGGAGACGAGAGAGGTTCCGCAGGATTGGAGGATTGCGGATGTTGTTCTTTTATTCAAGAAAGGGAGTAGAGATCATAGAAGATTATAGAACCTTACAGTGCAGAAAGAGGCCCTTCAGCCCATCGAGTCTGCACTGAACACAATCCCACCCAGGCCCTACCTCCATATCCTTACACTAATCCCTCGAATCTCCACATCCCTGGACACTAAGGGGCAATTTTTTTTAGCATAACCAATCAACCTAACCCACACATCTTTGGACTGTGGGAGGAAATCAGAGTACCCGGAGGAAACCCACGCAGACACGAGGAGAATGTGCAAACTCCACACAGACAGTGACCCGAGCCAGGAATCGAAGCCAGGACCCTGGAGCTGTGAAGCAGCAGTGCTAACCACTGTGCTACTGTGCCACCCATTCCAGGGAGATTCCATGTACTTAACTAAAATAAGATAAAATAAGGTGCGGATACCGCGCCTATCCCAGGGAGATAGCCCTGGAAATTATAGACCAGTGAGTCTAACCTCAGTGGTTGGTAAGTTGATGGAGAAGATCCTGAAAGGCAGGATTTATGAACATTTGGAGAGGTATAATATGATTAAGAATAGTCAGCATGGCTTTGTCAAAGGCAGAATCATGCCTTACGAGCCTGATTGAATTTTTTGAAGATGTGACTAAACACATTGATGAAGGAAGAGCAGTAGACTTCAGCAAGGCATTTGATAAGATGCCCCTTGCAAGGCTTATTGAGAAAGTGAGGGGGCATGGGATCCAAGGGGACATTGCTTTGTGGATCCAGAATTGGATTGCCCACAGAAGGCAAAAAGTGGTTATAGATGGGTCATATTCTGCATGGAGGTTGGTCACCAGTGGAGTGCCCCAGGGACCTGTTCTGGGACGCTTACTCTTTGTGATTTTTTGTAAATGACCTGGAATAGGAAGTGGAGGGCTGGGTTGGTAAGTTTGCTGATGACACAAAGATTGGAAATATTGTGGATAGTGTGGAAGGATGTCAAAAGTTGCAGCGAGACATTGATAGGATGCAAGACTGGGCGGAGAAGTGGCAGATGGAGTTTAACCCAGATAAGTGTGAAGTGGTTCATTTTGGCAGGTCAAATAGGATGGCAGAATATAATGTTAATGGTAGGACTCTTGGCAGTGTGGAAGATCAAAAGGATCCTGGAGTCCGAGTTCATCAGACGCGCAAAGCAGCTGCGCAGTTGAAGCTGTGGCTAAGAAGGCGTATGGTGTACTGGCCTTCATCAATTGAGGAATTGAGTTTAGGAGTTGAGAGATAATGTTGCAGCTAAACAGGACCTGGTCAGACCCCACTTGGAGTACTGTGCTCAGTTCTGGTCGCCTCATTACAGGAAGGATGTGGAAGCCATAGAAAGGGTGCGGAGGAGACTTACAAGGATGTTGCCCAGATTGGGGAGCATGTCTTATGCGGATAAGTTGAGGGAGCTTGACCTTTTCTCCTTGGAGAGACGAAAGACGAGGGGTGACCTGATAGAAGTGTATAAGATGTTGAGAGGTATTGATCAAGTGGACAGTCAGAGGCTTTTTCCCAGGGCTGAAATGGTTGCCACAAGAGGACACAGGTTTAAGGTGCTAAAGAGTAGGTACAGAGGAGATGTCAGGAGTAAGTTTTTCACTCAGAGAGTGGTGGGTGCATGGAATGGGCTGCTGGCAATGGTGGTGGAGGTGGATTCGATTAGGTCTTTTAAGAGACTTTTAGATAAGTACATGGAATTTAGTAAGATAGAGGGTTATAGGTAAGCCTAGTAATCTCTAAGGTAGGGACATGTTCGGTACAACTTGGTGGGCTGTATTGTGCTGTAGTTTTTCTATGTTTCTATGTTCCTTAGCGCTGCAGATGAATACACGTTAGAGCATAAATTGAAATCTAGCTTCCAACAGCAATTTCATTCTGTGAGGGATAGAAAATGGGAAAGAGGGAGATCTTTCAATGAAAAACAAAAAGTAGATCACACTGGGAACAGTTTACCACCTGTGAAAAAAGAAACCCAAGAGGGTGGAATAGAGGTGAAAGACATCTACTATTTTCACTGTGATAAGGTGGGACACAAAAAGTCACAGTGCTGGTGGCTTAAGAAAGGCACTGGGAAAAAGGATATGGTAAAAAATACCAATGTGATTAGTTAAAACAGTGAAGGAAATCTCGAGAGAAGTCGAGGAACTGAGGGAGCATGCACAACCTAGGCATAATAAGGATAGTAAGAAAGCACCCAATCTTTTCAAAAACTTTGCTTGTGTGGGTAAGATTTACTCAGGTAGAGCAGGGGGAATAGGTAAAGAAGTTAAAATATTGAGAGATACGGGAGCTAGTATGTCTCTAATAGTAAGAGATGAAAATATTTGCGCACCTTCTGAAATGTTGCTTGAGAGAATGATAATCTGTAGAATAAAGGTGAGATGAGTAGCATTCCCCATACAAAATAAGGCTGGAAAGCCCAATCAAGACAGGGAAAGTGATAGTGGGAGTGATGGAAAACTTAGCTATTCCAGGAATACGGTTTATCTTTGGAAACAATGTAGCTGGATCACGGATGGGAATGATGCTCATTGTAGTGGAAAAGCCAGAAGAAAACAGGGGAACTGAGGCGTTAAAAGAAAAATACCCTGGAATCTTACCAGACTGTGTGGTGATAAAATCCCAGAGCCATAAATTAAAATAGGAAGGGAGAACAAAAGAGAAAGATGAAGGAGTTGAGCTCCAGTTAGCTGACACTGTTTGATGAGATGGTAAAGGAAAAACCTAAGCAGATAAAGGATCAGGCAGAGGTGTGAAAGATTAATGAAGGTTGTGAAAGATTAATGGAGTTACAACAAAAAGATGAGATGATAAAGGATTTATATCATAAAGCCTATATGGAAAAGGAATCAGAGTGTATTCCAGAATGCAATTACCTGAAGGATGCAACCTTATGGCAAAAATTGAGACCTTGGCAGATTATTGCAGATAAGAAATGAACAGATGTTTACCAGATTGTGTTGCTGGTAGAATGCACACAGGAAGTGTTGCGGATAGCACCCAAATTATCTGTAGGAGGTCATTTAGGAGTGATTAAGACTCAGGCTAAGATACAGAAGCATTTTTATTGGCTTGGATTACATAAAGATGTGGCTGAATTTTGCTGTACCTGTCATACATGTGAGATGGTAGGAAAGCCTCAGGCAGTGATAAAACCAGCACCTTTGATGCCAATTTCTGCATTTGAAGAACCTTTTACACGGGTTATAATTGATTGTGTAGGTCCCCTCCCTAAAACCAAAAGTGGGAACCTGTATTTGCTAACCGTAATGGATGCGTCTACCAGGTTTCCAGGTTTGCCTTGCTATTCCGTAAAGGTTGTGGAGGAGTTGCTTGTTTTCTTTACCTTTTCTTTAATTATGGATTATTCAGGGAGATTCAGTCAGACCAAGGGTCCAATTTTACTGCCAAATTATTTGAGGTCAAGGATAGTTTAGGCATCAGACACTTTTCCTCAAGTGCATACCATCCTGAATCCCAGGGAGCATTGCAAAGGTAGCATCAGACCACAAAGATCATGTCAAGGACTTATTGCCAGGATTACCCAACTGATTGGGATAAAGATGTCCCCTTTATATTATTTGCCATTAGAGACGCTTCAAATGAATTGACTCAGTTTACCCCATTTTAGTTGATATTTGGACGCAAAGTAAGAGGCCCTTTAAAATTAATTAAGGAAAAGTTGGTAGATCCGAAGTCAGAGATCTCACAGTTGGATTAGGTATCTGAGGTGAGAGATAGATTAAAAGAGTGAGTGAATTAGCTAGATAGCATTTGAAGGTGACCCAGCACCTAATGAAACAAAAAGCAGATAAGAAATCTAAAATTTGTACATTTGCCCGTGGGGATGAAGTATTGGTGCTATTATCAATGGTAGGAGAGCCTTTGAAAGCCAGGTTTAGTGATCCCTATCAGATTGAGACGAAGTTAAGTCAGGTGAATTATCTGGTGAAGATGTCAGATAGGAAAGAAATGTATAAGGTATGTCATGTGAACATGCCAGAACAGTACTATGACAGGGAAAGGGACCAGAGAAACAGGTATTAGTTACTGCCACTCAGAGTGAGGAATCAAATCTAGATGGTGTGGATTTTGATGTGCCTCAGAATAAATTGAATAATGAAGAAGTCCTTAGGGAATGGATTAAAGTAGTGAGCTATCTGTCTTAGGAATAGAGAACTGAATTGAAAGGCTTGTTACAGTGCTATGAGGACCTATGTGGAAAAAGAATGGGACGGAATGCTGTTCCAATAAAACAACATCCCTATCAGCTAATCATCTCAAAGCAGTACAGGCTCAGAAGGAAGTGGAAGCGATGCCTCAAGACGACATCATAGAACCAAGTCAAAGCGAGTGGAGTTCGCCGGTCGTGTTGATCCCCAAATCTGATGATATTCAAAGATTCTAGATTATCGGAAGATCAACACTGTGACTAAATCTGGTTCAACCCAATTCCAAAGCTGGAGGATTATGTGGAAAAAAATCAGACAAGCTACTTACATCACAAAGTTGGACTTACTTCGCAGTTATTGGTCTTTGTTAGAGACAGTAAAATAAGTTTCTGCTTTTGTAACCCCAAATGGGCTATATCAATTTAAAATAATGCCCTTTGGGATGAAAAATGCACCAGCCACTTTTCAAAGGCTTATGAACAGTGTTGTTGCAGGATTGACTAATTGTGCTGTTTACATAAATATTTGGTGATCTTTAGTCATTCGTGAAAAGATCAAATGGAGCATTTGGCAACGCTCTTCAAGAGACTACAAAAGGCAAAGTTGGTCATAAGCTTGGCAAAAACATAATTTGCAACGGCGGAAATGACATTCTTAGGACACAACATTGGATATGGAAGGATGATACTGAGAAACATGAAGACAAAGGTCATTGAGGAATTTCCAAAGCCATCATTGAAGAAGAAAGATTGTGTGGATTCTACAGAAAAAACGTACCAAACTTTAGTAGCATAGTGGCACCGTTGATGGATTTATTGGAGTAGCATAGTGGCAAAGTGGTTAGCACTGCTGCCTCACAGTGCCATGGACCCGGGTTCAATTCTAGCCTTGGGTCACTGTGTGGAGTTCGCACGTTCTCCCCATGTCTACATGGGTTTCCTCTGGGTACTCCGGTTTCCTCCAGTTGATTGGTTATGCTACATTGACCCTAGTGTCAGGGAGATTAGCAGGGTAAACATGTGGGGTTACGGGATTAGGGCCTGGGTGGGATTGTGGTTGGTGCAGACTAGATGGACCGAATGGCCTCCTTCTGCATCATAGGGATTCTATGAAAAGGGAACATGAAGTTTTAGTGGATAGAACAATACAAGGAGGCATTTGAGAATTTGAAAGCAATGTTAACCACTGCACCTATTTTAAGCCACACCAAACTTTTTCAAACTCTTTAAAGTTGCCATTGGCGTCAGCGTTGTAGGTGTTAGAGCTGTATTGTTACAGGAGGATGATTGTGGAATTGAAAGGCCAATCGGTCTTGTTTTGAAAAAACTCAATATATACCAGACAAAATATTCCACAATTGAAATGGAATTATTGAGTTTAGTAATAATGCATCAGAGATGATCGTGTACACTGATCACAATTCTTGGACATTTCTGGAAAGATTCAAGACAAGAATGCCAGACTATTTCATTGGAGTCTTATGTCACAAGCATTTAATTTATAGATTTTACATGTTGCGGTTCGTGAAAATGTTATTGCAGATGCTTTATCGTGAGAGTTTAAACAAAAAAGCCATCTTTTCATGATGAGGTTCATTTTTTTCTTAAGGGGGGAAGGTGTTATGAAGTTAGTGTTTGTAAAATTATCAAACAATTGTAAAAATGCTAAGAACGGAAAGCATTGCAGAGTCTGTTTTGAAAAAAGTAGTTTTTTTCTATACTGAAGAGAAGCAGGTGCATGCTGTACACAGACTGAAACGTTATATTGTAAGCCTAGGCAGTGGTGCTGCCAAGATGACAAGTTGTTTTTGAACTTTAACTAATCAGTTTAGACTAGGATTTGAATAGCAGCAGCCTATCAGATTTGAATTGGATGTTTTGATAACCGGTAAAGCAGTCCTGTTGTGGGGATCTTTGGTATGTCATCAGAGGTATAAAAGCCACAGCTATCCACTCCAAACTGTCAGACAGCCACTGCATCTACCATGATTCACAATTTGAGAGAGAAACACAGACAGCAACTGTCTCTAACAACATAACAGCCATGCTCATGTCTTAAAAGAAAGCCTCACCTCAATTGTAAAGGTACCACCGGAAGGTAGTGAAAACAGAAGATAAAAAAAAATTCCAGAAGACTAGAGATTAATTAGAAATTCTATTTTTTTGTTAGTAAGTAGGAATTGGATTTATTGAAACAGCATTCCATTAGAATAGTGTTTTCTTCATTTTGTTAATAGTTTAGCTAGCCTGTTTACTGTTAGATAAATAAAATGTTACTTGTTGCTTTACAGAGGGAGTCTCAGGTAGTTATTTTGAATTGCCCACTAAAAGTTGCTGAAGTGCAGATATCATCCCTTCTCATACACACTTTAACAGATTATGAAGGGAGGAGGTAAGTCTCTTTGAGTGATTGAGTGTTAGTTCCCAGAGAGAAGATCTACCTCCCCTTTGTAATACTCAGGAGGTATAAACATTGTGTAGTCACCACTACTGACCTTATAATGCAACAAAGTCATTGATGAAGCAACTGAAGATGGTTGGATGTTGGACACAACCCTGAGGAACATCTGCAGCAATGACCTGGCACTGAGATCTTTAGTTTCCAAACAACCTCAACCATCATCTTTTGTACTAGGCGTGAATCCAATCAGTGGAATGTTTTCCCTCTGATTCCATTGATTTTGGTTTTATTAGGACTCCTAAATACTACACTCAGTTAAACACACTTAGTTAAATGCTGCTTTGATGTCAAGACAGTCATTCTTACCTCATATCAGCTCTTTTGTGTATATTTGTGATCTGGAACTGAGGGCCCTGGCACAACCAAAACAGAGCAGCAGCGACCAGGTAATTGCTGTGTCAATGCCACTTGATAGCACTTTTAATGACATCTTCCATCACTTTTCTGATGATTGAGATTAGACTGATGGGCAGTTATTAGCCAGATTGGATTTGTCCTGCGTTCTGCAGACAAAAAATACCTGGGCATTTTCCACATTGCTAGGTAAATCACAGTGTTTAGTTGTAGTGGTGGGTCTAGTTCTGTGGCACAAGTTCTCCAACATTACAGAGTTTTAGGTCATGATTTTTCATTTCCCAATTTTAACTCTTAACTCTTCCCAATTTTAGAGTTAAGACATGTGATTGGTCTTAAGAAAGTACAGTCAGTGTAAGGGAGAAGTGTGGGAAAAATAGATTAAGAAAATGTCCAATGTGATAGAGGAAAGAAGAGTTTAACTGACAAAGAAGTAGTGGTGCAAGGTTAAAGAGAGTGGTAATGGGATGCGTAAAGAAACAAAAATTGTGTCCAGTGGAGGTGCGAACGTTAGAAACATATATAGTTGAACTGAAAGCACATGATGCAGCTGGAGACTGAGTACAGTGAGATCAAGTGCATAAATCCAGGAATTTGATAAGTGAGGGAGGCGATGTGGTTCTGGCTTTTTACAAAATAAGATGTGGTCCAAAAGGGAGCTAGAGACAGCAAGACCTGAGAGCTGAAAGCTAGAGGCCTTAAATTGGTGCACAGGAGATAATTGCTAAATTTAAGTATCTTAGAGATTTGAGAATGATATTAAATTTATAATGTAATGAGTTAAATTCCATATATAACAATGGATAATTATTATGTGACATTCTAAACTTGGAACTTAATTTATTAAATAAAAACAAGTTGTAGCTGGTGAAAACCTGTGCGATCCAAAACAAACACATCTGCAGTAAGTGCCTGTAGCTTGAGGAACATCAGCTTCATGTTGATGAGCTGGGTCCAGGTAAGTCAGAAAGCAAGTTGTGAGGAGGTCATAAATAATTATTGTATATAAAGGAAGAATGAGCCTGAAGCTAGTCTGTACCTTAAAACAGGTTTATTTCCAAATCACCAAAGCTAGACACTGAGTGAACTTATTTATGTACTTTTACATTGATTCCCTAACCCTTCCCCAATTGAGGACAGCTGTGCTTAATGACCAGTTTAAAGCATGTATTTCATTGCAACACAAATTCAACATCAACAGTGCAAAGTGATATCACTGAGTTAAGTAAGTGGGCAAAAATTGACAGGTGATGTATAATGTGGGAAAATGTGACATTGTATACATTGGCTGGAAGAATAGACAAGCAGAGTATTATTTATAAGTTCGTGCGTTCATAAGGAATAGAAGCAGAATTAGGCCATTCAGCCCATTGAATCTGCTCCGCCTTTCGATCAAGGCTGATTTGCTTCTCATCCCCATTTTCTTGCCTTCTCCCCAAAACCCTTCAATCCATTACCAGTTAAAAATCTGTCCAACTCTTCCTTAAATTTACTCACTGTCCCAACATCCACTGCACTTTGGCACAGCGAAATCCACAGATTCACAACCCTTTGGGAGAAGTAGTTTCTCCTCAACTCTGTTTTAAATTTGTTGCTCCTTACCTTAAGACTATAACCCCTCATCCTGGAATGCCCCACAAGAGGAAGCATGCACTCCACGTCTACTTTATCCATACCTTTTATCATATATATTTCAATTTGATCTCCCCTCATTGTTCTGAATTCCAAAGATTATAGGTCTAAACTGATCAATCTGTCTTCATATGATAAACCCCTCATCTCTGGAATCAATCTAGTGAATCTCCTCTGAACTGCCACTACATCTTTCCTCAAATAAGGGGACCAAAACTGTGCACAATACTCCAGGTGCACTCTCACCAGTGCCTTGTATAGTGCAACAATATTTCTTTATATTCTATTCCTTTAGCTATAAATAATCCATTCACTTTTTCTTTATTATCTGCTGTACCTGCTTGCTGGTTTACTGTGACCCATGAATGAGGACTCCCAGATCCCTTTGCACTGGAGTGTCCCAAAGTGTCTCCCAATTTAGACAAAAGTCGCCTTCCTATTTTTCTGACCAAAATGCATGACCTCACACTTATCCACGTTAATCTCTATCTGCCACATTTTGGCCCACTCTCCTAACCTATCTATATCCATTTGTAGAGTCCTTATTTCCTCATTGCAACTTACTGCCTCACCTATTTTTGTGTCATCTGCAAATTTAGCTATAGAGCCTTCTATCCCCATATCCAAGTCATTAATAGATTGTAAATAGCTGGGGCCCAAGGATCAAACCTTATGGTATTCCACTAATTACTTCTTGCCATCTAGACAAAAAAAATTATCTTGACTCTCTGTCCATCAGTCAGTCATCTGTCTAAGCTAATAAAGTACCCCTAATCAAATGTGATCTAACCTTGTGAATTAACCTTTTGTTCAGCACCTTATCAAACACCTTCTGGAAGTCCAGATACACTACATCTACAGGATCCCCATTATCCACTTTGTTTGTTACATCATCGAAGAACTCCAATAAATTAGTTAAACGTGATTTGCCCTTCATAAAAGCATGCTGACTCTGATGGATAGCGTTTTGACTTTCCAAATGTCCTACTGTTGCTTCCTTGATAATTGATACTAACAACAGGTGTTAAACTAACTGTAATTTCCCACATTTTGCCTCCCTCCATTTTTGAATAAGAGTGTTACAGTAGCATTTTTCCAATCCAGTGGAACCTTTCCCATGTCCAGGGAATTTTGGAATATTTATAACTGATGGATCCACTATCTCTGCCGCCAGTTCTTTTCATACTTTAGGATGTATGCTATCAGGGCCAGTGGACTTAACTGCCCTCCATCCCAATAGTTTGCTGAGTACCTTTTCCCTATTGATGTTGATTGTTCTAAGTTCTACCCTTTCTGTTACCTCCACCTTGCCCGTTCCTATAGAAATGGCACTGGTGTCCTCCGCCGTGAAAACTGAGGCAAAGTATTGATTTAGCATCTCTGCCATTTCAGTGTTTCCCACTATTAATTCTCTGGTTTCATTTTCCAAGGAACCATCATTTACTTTAGCGACTCTTCTCTTTTATATACTTATAGAAGCTTTGGCTATTCTTTTTGATATTTTGCACTAGTTTTATTTTGTAATTTACCCTAGCTCTTTTTATTACTTTTTTAGTATCCCTTTGTTTATGTTTGAACGTTTCCCAACCTTCCAGCCTGCCACTGGCCTTTACAATATGATATAGCTTAGTTGTTGCCTTTATATTGTCCTTGACCTCCTTGTTTAGCCAAGGTTGTTTCTTTCTCTCTCTCTTTCTTTCTCTCTCTCTCCCTCTCCCTCTTCTCCTCCTGTCTCTCTCCCTCTTCCCCCCCCCCCCTTTTTATCATCTTTCTTCCTCACTGGGATACATTTTAGTTGTGAGGATTTTACCATAGAATAAGTGGGAAACTAGTCAACTTACAGTATCTCCATTTTAGAAACAAGATCACCCTAACCTCTGTTAATAAACTGCAGTATGCTGAAAACCCTTGTCTATTGGCAAGGCTCGAATCTATTGTCAACACATGGAGGCAAGTGAAAAAATGGAATCAAGGCTAAATATCCAGAAGGCAAAGGTCCTCTGCCAGCCTGTTCTCCCTGACTGTCAAGATCTACTGGGAACCATTGGAAAATGATGATCATTTCTCATACCTTAGGAATCTCCTCTCAATGATGACCTCCATAAACGCAACATCACTGTGCCAGCATAGCCTTTGGCCTTTTGAAGAAAAGAGTGTTAAACGACAAAGACCCCAAACCCAGCACCAAATTCATGGTCTACAGGGTTGCAGTGCTACCTGCCCTCTTACATGTGTCAGAGACATGGACAAAATATAGCAGACAGTTTAAATCCTTGGAAAAATATCGCCAATGATGTATCCGTAAAAATCCTGCAAATCCAGGAATGACATTGCAATATCAGTGTTCTTTCTTAGCCCAACACTCCCAGTATCAAAGTGTGTATAATTAATTAAATATGTTGGACAGGCAACATTGATTGCAGGACTAACAAGCTGTCTACTCCAACCTTCATTAAGGCAGTGATTACCAGGAGGGCAGAGGAAACCATTCAGTGACATCCTCAAAGCCTTCTTGAAAAATGTAATATTCCCAATCATTTCTGGGCATCTCTTGCTCAAGACCACCCAAACTGGAGAAGAAGCATCCGCCAACCATTCTGAACAATTCCAATAGGCACAGGTGGAGACCAAGCAGAAGCAGCAGAAAGAGTGTACCAAAATCTATGCATACCATATACCCACTTCATCAAACACTACCTGCTCCACCTGTAGCAGAGTTTGCGAATCCAGGAATGGACCTTTTAGTCACTTCAGAACCCACAAGTTTGGAATTGAAGGAAGTCACCTCAGTTCCAAGGGACTGAAGTGACTTAAGAAGGAGAAGTCTATCTCTAAAAGTATTTCTGTTTTATTGTGCTTAAGTCCAAGATGGCAGATTTGAGATGTGAGTGCTTTTGGCTGTTCAGAAAATGTGGTTCTGAAGTGAACCAGTAATTCAGAAACTCAGAGTAGAGTTGTATGTCTAGCACTGTATCTGTATGAGTGAATTCTTGCCAACGTTTGTTTGCAGGGTAGGGTTAGACCTATGTAACTTGTAGGGTGTATGATATGTTTTGTACATAAATTTTTAAATCTTTCTTCCTCGTTCTGTTGAATGTTGGGAAAGAGCTGTTCTCCACAGCAACTCCCATTCTTCATACTCCAGTGGGTTTTTACTCCAGGTCTGCGTGCTCTGAAGCAATCTGTGTTTCTGTGTGTCATTATTGTACAAATTGTGTGCAGTTTTGGTCTCCTTTTCTGAGGAAGGATGTTCTTGCTCTCAAGCGACTGCAGCAACAGGGATGGCGGGACTGATGGATGAGGAGAGATTGACTAGGTTAGAATTGTGTTCACTAGAGTTCAGAGGAATGAGGGGGGAATCTCACAGAGAGTTATATAATTCTAACCAGTCTAGACAAGATAGATGCAGGAAGGATGTTCCCAATAGTGGAGGAGTCCAGAATCAGGGGTAACAGTCTGAGGATTCAGGATAGGCCATTTAGGACGAGGTGAAGAGATAATTCTTTGCCCAAAGAGTGGTGAGCCTGTGGAATTCATTGCCACAGGAAGTAGTTGATGTCAAAACATTGAATGCATTCAAGAGGCGGCTGAATATAGCACTTGGGGCAAATGGGATCAAAGGTTGTGGGGAAAAAAGCAGGATTAGGCAATTGAGTTGGATGATCAGCCACGATCTTAATGAATGAAGGAGCAGGTTCAAAGGGCCAAATGGCCTCCTCCTACTCCTATCTTCTATGTTTCAAAGTAAATGGCAAGCAGAAAATGAATGTTTGTGTATGGTTTTTAGATTGCAATTGTAAATTTGAGACTGAAGGGAGATCTGTTATAATTTGGTGGGAAAATAATTCAACTCAACAAAATACATCTAATTTGAATGTTTTTGAATTGTGCAAAAACATGGTAGCTGTTGATGAATTATTCAATGATTTTAAACCGGCCCCTTGGGAAAATGCTGCCTGCAATTATTTTTCTATGTGGGGTATTAAATCTGCGGAAGACTAATGAGTTTGAGAGTTCAGTATCCTTCAATATGAGAGTTTTTTTTGTGGCTGTCTTCAGGAAATAACTTTCCGAGTGGTTAGGCTTAATGCTACAATTTGGTGGTTTAGATCTCTTGTGACCTTTTGGTGGCATTAGTAAAACATTAATGTGGCTCTAGTGGAATGTGGTTGGGTTATTTCTATCAGTAGTTCTTGAACATTATCAAGCTAAAAGTCAGCAAAATATTATCACAGGTTCTTGTGCTCAAAAATCCATGGATACTGATGCTGATGTTACAAATATGAGGCTTATGCGATTGTTATCTTTTGAGACTGTCTTTAAATTGAGGATAAAATGACTGGGGTCATGTGACTTTTTCTGAAGTCTGTCTGACATCAGGTCAGGGTGATGTTATCATTAAAATTAAAGGGAGGCCTCTGTAAACCACGAGTGCAAGAATCCCAGCCTTGATTCCAGTCTTGCTGTGCCTGGAGGCAGGATTTAGAATTTCCTGTCTTTTCTAGGATTTTTGCCATGACAGAGAGCCTGTCCATCATCTTGAAAATCTGGGCCTCTGTATCCATTCTTTCATACCTTCCAGAATGTTAAAGACCCCTATCAGGTCACCTGTCAGTCTTTTTTCAAGAGAAATGAGAACTAGCTTGTCAGCCCTTTCCCTGCATTTACATTGACACATTTCTGGCATCTATAATCTATATCTCTTCAGGACTGCGTATCAGGTTACCAAAATTTGGTATCCAGTAACCCTTTATTTAAAAACTTATAAAGCAATGATCTTTTGCTTTAAGTAACCTGTACAGGGGTGTCAATGGTCACTTTTATAACAACCGTGGTAACCAGAGTAGATGTGTGCTGGTGATCTTGATAACAATACAGATTTGACTTTAGAGAGGAGAAATAGCTGCAGCCTCAAAAATAACTGCATGAAAGAGCTCGCAGTCAGAGACCTGGCAAGATTTGACAAAATTGGAATATGTTTAGGTCTCATCCAATCAGGGTTATCAATATGCTTCTCAACACAATTATTGTATGAAAAAACAAACAGAATCATCTTAAGTCATATATATAATTTTGTAAGCTTAAATTATATTAAAAATTGCCAGTATAGAATAAAGGAAATTTTATAAAATACTTCTCCTGTGCATGGAATTTTCAAAATACAGTTTTCAAAATAGTGATGTCTTGAGGAGTGTACATATAACAGAGCAGGAAGTGCTGGAAATCTTAAAACGTATTCTCGGACATTGTGAGAGCCTAGGGAGGAAATTACGAGTCCCGTACCAGAGATATTTGAATCATCGACAGTTATAGGCAAGGTGCCTGAAGATTGGAGGGTGACAAATGTTGTGCCTTTGTTTTAAAAGGGCTGCAGGGAAAAGCCTGCGAACTTCAGGCAACTGAGCCTGTCATCTATTGTGGGTAAGTTGTTGGAAGGTATTTTGAGAGACAAGAGCTACAGGCATTTAGAGACATAAGGACTGATTAGGAATAGTCAGCATGGCTTTGTGAATGGAAAATCGTGTCTAACAAATTTGATTGAGTTTTTTGAAGGGGTAACCAAGACGGTAGATGAGGGCAGTGCAGTTGATGTTGTCTACATGGACTTTAGCAAGGTCTTTGACAAGGTACCACATGGTAGGTTGTAGCTTAAGGTTAAATCTCACGGGATCCAGGGTGAGATAGCCAAATAGATACAGAATTGGTTTGACGACAGAAGACCGAGGGTTGTTTCTCAAACTACAGGCCTGTGACCAGCAGTGCGCCTCAGGGATTGGTGCTGGGCCCACTGTTATTTGTAATTTATGTTAATGATTTGGACAGAATGTAGTAGGCATGGTTGGTAAGTTTACAAATGACACCAAGATTGGCAGCATAGTAGACAGTGAAGAAGGTTATCTAGGATTGCAACGGGATCTTGATCAATTGGACCAGTGGGCTGACAAATGGCAAATGGAGTTTAATTTAGATAAATGCGAGGTGATAATTTTTGGTAGATTGAACCAGGGCAGGATTTACTCAGTTAATGGTAGGGCGCTGGGAGATTTATAGAACAAAAATATCTAGGGGTACATGTTCATTGCTTCTTGAAAGTGGAGTCACAGGTGGACAGAGTGGTGAAGAAGGCATTCGGCATGCTTGGTTTTATTAGTTAGAACATTGAATACAGCAGTTGGGACATCTTATTGAAGTTGTATAAGACAACTTGTAAAATAATGTGTGGATTTCAGCCAGGCTATGAGGTTAGCTTGCTAGAGTATGAACTACATGATGAATCCTACACCTGGTGCGAAGGGGGGTGGGTCGGGTCGGGAGGAGGACCTCCTCGTGAACCTGCTCCTGGCCTGGCAAGGCACACCATCAGTAGGTCCAGGCAGCGGGCAATCAACAGGGTCATCCATCCTGACTGCCACTCTACCGCGGCTATATTTGTGGCCAGGTATCCCTGGAGAGAGAGCACACAGTGTCCATGGGTGCAGTTGACGCCTTCCATGCCCACTGGGCACCATAGGGTCTGGAATGTATTATCGACCCTGATAATCACCTTTTGATTTGATGTTTTAATTTTCCTTTGTGATTTGATTTTTGGTTCAGGCTGTTCCCCCTCCTTTTGGGAAATTGCCCCTTTTAATTTGTCTCTAAGTTAATTTGAGTTTGTTTATTTGGTTGGTGTTGAAAGAGATATCTTGATGAGTCCTACACCTGGTGCGGGGGTGGGGGGGGGATGTCAAATGGAGGACCTCCTCGTAAACCTGCTCCTGGGGCTGGCATAGCATGCCATCAGTAGGTCCAGGCAGCAGGCAATTGACAGTCATCCATCCTGACTGTCTGCCCCTCTACTGCAGCTATATTCGAGGCCAGGTGTCCCTGGAGAGGGAGCATGCGGTGTCCACAGGCACAGTTGACACCTTCAATGCCTGCTGGGCATCGCAGGGGCTGGGATGTATTACTGACCTCGATAATCACATTTTAATTTGATGTCTTAAGTTTCCTTTCGAGTTTGTTTTTTGTTCTGGCTGTTCTCTCTCCTTTTGGGGAGCTGCCTCTTTTAATTTGTCCCTAAGTTAATTTTATTTTGTCTAATTTGTTGGTACCTGAAAAGAAGTACCTGATGAGTCTTAATTGATGGTTAAATCAGGGAGTCTCATGCTCCCCATAAAAGGCAGGTGTGTTAGTCTTCCAGCCTGCATTCAGCAGTGAGCAACTGGACAGCTAGCTATGTACAGATATATGGTGTAAATAAAGTAACTTGGTGATGGGACTTTTGCCTCCGTGGAGTTATTACAGATGCTACCAGGACTTGATGGTTTGAGTTATAAGGAGATTCTGGATAGACTGGGACTTTTTTCTCTGGAACGTAGGAGGCTTCGGACTGATCTTATAGAGGTCTATAAAATAATGAGGGACATAGATCAACTAGATAGTCCATATCTTTTCCCTAAGGTAGGAGTGTCTAAAACTAGAGGGCATAAGTTTAAGGTGAGAGGGAAGAGATACAAAAGGGTCCAGGGGGCAATTTTTTCACACAGAGGGGGTGAGTGTCTGGAACAAGCTGCCAGAGGTAGTAGTAGAGGTGGGTACAATTTTGTCTTTTAAAAAGCATTTAGACGGTTACATGAGTAAGATGGATATGGAAGGATATGGGCTAAACGCGGGAAATTGGGACTAGCCAAAGGTTTAAAAAAAGGGGCTGCATGGACAAGTTAAAGGGCCTGTTTCCATGCTGTAAATCTCTATGACCAAAATTGCACACACTGCCCTAAATGTGGTGTAATGAAGGTACTTTACAGATTTAGCACAACTTCCCTACTTTTCATTTCAGCCCTCCAGAAATAAAGCCTAGTGCTTACAGTGTTTTTTTATAATTGTCTTGCTAATCTATGACACATGATGTGGAGATGCCGGTATTGGACTGGGGTGGGCACAGTAAGAAGTCTCATAACACCAGGTTAAAGTCCAACAGGTTTATTTGGTGTCACAAGCTTTCAGAGCACTGTTCGCCACTCACCTGATGAAGGAACAGCACTCCAAAAGCTTGTGATACCAAATAAACCTGTTGGACTTTAACCTCGTGTTGTGAGACTTCTATCTGTGACACAACTTTTAGTAATTGATATACTTGTACTCCTAGATCCCTTTGTTCCTCTACTCTACCTAGATTTGCATCCTTCTAAGTAATAAGTGACCTTCCTATTCTTCCCACCAAAATATACCAGCTCACATTTACCTGTATTGAAGGGAGTAAGACTAGTTAGATAGCTCTTCCAAAGAGCTAACTAATCTCTGCTGAAGCAATGCTAAAATTCTGCTTCCTCTCCTGGCAGCATTATGTTTTGTCAGGGTCAGACCTTCATAGGAAGGGTATCCCTATCAGGAAATAAAAACATTCTGGTGAAACAGCTGGTGTAACATCAGTTACAGTATGCTGCACCTTTGGTTGTCCAAAGAGAAAAATCAGCCCACTTTGGCCAAAATCTTTCTTCAAATTACCTCCATTGGTAGGAGTTTCCCATTTCTTGAGTTTCAATTAATTACTCATTACGCATAACCCAAGATTATGAAAAAAGACACAGATGTTTTACAGACGTGAGTTGTGTCTCAAGTGTATAAGTCTGGTGTAGTATAATATATTTGCAATACCACTTTGCATGAATATGAACTGAACACATTAAGGAATGAAGTATCTTGTATATTTAATACATTTTAGCTGCTTTGCTATCTCAATGAATCGACCTTTTCTGTATAATTTCTATATAATGTGTATAAGTTTTACTGCATCTATAAAAGTGATTTAACACTCAAATAGTTATAATGAATGTCCTCAAGTAGAACATTTGGTTAGTGCTATAAATCTGGAACCACTAGACTTGTATTCCTATTACTTAGATACCCACCACTGTGATGAAAAAGGCTATGTTACCACTCTGGTTATTAAAAACAGCATCAGAGATGTAATTTAATTTTCCTAGTCTGAACTCACCAAGCAACAGAATGATTTCAAAATTGAACTAAAGCTACTTGAGGATGAGCTTTTAACTCGACTTTCAGCTGCAGACTGGAATTTTTTGGGAGATGCATTATTGGTGGAAAAACTTGAAACCACAAAGCACACAGCAGCTGAAATAGAAATGAAGGTATGAAAAAGCAAGCACACATATTGTCTTAAGCATCTTGTTGAATGTCTCTCCTGTGCCACTAGCAACTCACTGTTTCTTAGAAAAGGATGGTGAATGATCCACCGTCGTACACTTACAAATGTTACTGCTACTGACTCTTACATTTTCACTTTCTACACACGTTCAAGAGACTCCTAACTTGTTCTTCAGAAACGTGGCATTGTATTTGAACCTGAACTGAGCTTCTGACACCAGAACCTTTCCATCACAAAGATTTACCTTTGCAAACATCTCTTGGCCCATTTGTCACTGAAACTTTAAGCATGTAATTGTCACCACCAAACGTAATTTTCCAATATTATCCTAGTTCCAGCCACTTTAGTTCATTCAAACTCTGCTGTCCATAACCTATTCTATCCCAATTCTGCTCATTCATCACTTGGGTCCTTACTGACGGACATGGGTTCCTGTTTCCCCAGTACCTCAAACTTAACGTTCTTATCTTGGTACTTAAATTCATTCATACTCCTGATTCCTCCCTATGTTGTAACCTTCTCCAACGCTACAGTCACCTTCCTTGAACTCTGTTCCTCTGAATGTAACTTCTTGTGTATCCATGCTTCCCTATGCCCTATATGTAATAGTTGTTTCTTCAGCTGCCTGAGGCCATTCTCTAAATCACTTGAGCTCTCTACTACATTCTCTTACTGAAAACCTTCTTGAATTCCTTTTCTCTTGAGCAGGTTTTTGGTCACCCCTCCGTATATTTCCTTCTTTGATCTATTGTATACCATTTATATGATCTTGCCAAGGTGAAGTGCTGTGGGAAGCAATAAGTAGAAGATATTGCTGTATTTCTAATGTATATATTGAGGGTATAATATTTATTTAATAAGAACTAAAACTTGTTGCCACTTCAAATGTCCATGAGATCTGTGGCACAAAATGCCACATATAACACATGAGAAGCTTCTTGATATGAGACATAACAAAACCGTTCTTGCTCTTGATTGATATGCAACAACCTCGGCTGGATGTGCATTGGTGGAATTTCACTAAGAGCAGAACCTGAGTCAGCTGTGATGTACTGTTGTGGATTCGCTATCCAGGATTGCACATGATACCCATCGGACCATACTCAAAATAGGGTTCATGTTATTGGGAGGGAGAATTATTTTTAATTGTTATTTAACATCCCATCATAATTGTTGCTATCTTTTGTGTAGGTACTTGAAGCAAAAGTTAATGAAGTGAAGATCAATGAAGCTCGTGAACACTATCGTCCAGCAGCTGTCAGAGCTTCTCTGCTGTACTTTATCATGAGTGACCTTAATATGATCAATCCTATGTATCGATTTTCACTCAAGGTTGTCATTCAATTTGCTGCAGTATTTGTACACAGATTTTTCACAATTAAAATAGCAATAAATGAACAGCTAGCAATTTATCTTATCTTTAGGCATTTGCGGCTGTATTTCACAAAGCTGTACAACAAGCTGAAGTGTCTGATGATGTGAGAGTGAGGGTATCTAATCTCATTGATGAGATAACGTATTCAACGTTCATCTACATTAACCGTGGACTGTTTGAAAGGGATAAACTTACCTTTTCAGCTCAAATGACCTTTCAGGTATGAACATGAACTACTTCATTAGTTCATGGAATCATAGAATCTTACTGTGCAGAAGAGACCTTTCAGCCCATCGAGTCTACACTGGCACATGTGAAACACTTGAACTCCCACCTAATCCCATCTATCAGCACTTGGCCCATAGCCTTGAATGTTATGATGTGCCAAGCGTTCATCCAGGTACTTTTTAAAGGATGTGAGGCAACCTGCCTCTACTGCCCTCCCAAGCAGCGCATTCCAGTCTCTCACCACTCTTTGGATAAGAAAGCTTTTCCTCACATCCTCCTGAAACTCAGGCCCCTCATCTTGAACCTATGTCCTCTCATGACTGATCCTTCAACTAAGGGGACAGCTGCTCCCTATCCACTCTGTTCACTGCACCCATAATCTTGTACACCCCAATCAGAAGAACAAAGAAAATTACAGCACAGGAACAGGCTCTTCAGCCCTCTAAGCCTGCACCAACCATGCTGCCCGACTTAACTAAAACCCCCTACTCTTCCGGGGACCGTATCCCTCTTTTCCCATCTTATTCATGTACTTGTTAAGACGTTCCTTAAAAGTCACTACTGTATCCGCTTGCACTATCTCCCCTGGCAATGTTCTTTGCACCACTACTCTCTGTGTAAAAAATCTCCACTCAGTCTTCTCTGTTCCAACAAAAACAACCCAAGCCTATCCAATCTCCCTTCATAGCTTAAATGTTCCATCCCAGGAAGCATCCTGGTGAATCTCCTCTGCAACCCTTCAGTGCAATCACATCCTTTCTATAATGTGGCGATCAGAACTGCACAGTATTCTAGCTGTAGCCTCATCAAAGTTCTATACAACTCCAACATGACTTTTCTGCTATTGTAATTTATACCTCAATTAATAAAGGAAAGTTTCTCATATGCTTTTTCACCACCCTACCATCTTCAGAGACCTGTGGACAAATGTGCCAGGGTCCCTTTGTTCACAGAACTTCCTTGTCACATTTCTCCTTCCAAAATGTATCACCTCACACTTTGCAGGATTAAATTCCATCTGCCACTAATCTGCCCATTGGACCATTCCGTCTTATTGTAGCCCAAGACACTCAGCCTCATTATTAACCACCCAGCCAATCATCGTGTCATCAGCAAACTTATTAATTCTAACCCTCTCAATATAGCCATCTATGTTGCTTATATAAATTATGAATAATAGCGGGAGGGTTCCCAAAACAGATCCCTATGGTATGCCACTGGACACTGGCTTCCAGTCACTGAAATAGTGTTCTGTCATTCCCTCTGTCTCTTACAACTGAGTCAATTTTGAATCCATTTTATTAAATTGCCCTGTATCCCATTTGCATTTACTTTCTTTACAAGTCTCCCATGTGGGACCTTGTCAAAGGCTTTGCTGAAACCTATATAAACTACATCAAATGGGCTACCCTCATCTATACACCTGGTCACCTCCTCAAAAAATACAATCAAATAGTCATAGCATTTCTGTCTCATAGCACCAGGGACCCAGTCTCTATTCTGGTCTTCGTTGATTCTGTGTGTGGAATTTGCACATTGTCTTCGTACCATTGTGGGTTCCCTCCGGGTGCTCTGATGTCTTCCCACACTCTAAAGATGTGCAGATTATATGGATTGGCTAAATTGCCTCTTAGTGTCCCAGGATGTGTGGGTTATGGGGATCAGTGGGGTAAATATGTGGGGTTATGCAGATAGGGCCTGAATAGGATGCTCTGTTGGAGAGCCGGTGCAGACTTGATGGGCCAAATAGCCTCCTTTTGCATCGTAGGGATTTTATGATTAGTTGGGGTATAATATTTTTACAAATAAAAATTAATGATATATAACAAACTCTATGGCTAAGTTTTGATATTTGTTTAGTTTTGATGTTCTCAAAACTAAACAAATAGTTTTATTTGTTTAGCATATATTAAGCATTAGGAAATATATTAACCGTGTGTGCATGAATATTAAATGTCAATTCATGCCAAAATTATAATATGAGTATCCAATTTTCCCTGTATAGATTTTACTTTTGGAAAAGGAAATAGATGCTCATGAACTTGACTTCTTACTCAGATTTAATATTGACCATAATTACAATAGCCCTGTCGACTTCCTGTCAAACACAGCATGGAGTGCAATAAAGGTTTGTATTTGCATCTAGCAGGTTTGTTTTTATAGGGTGAAACCAGTCTATGATATATAAAGCTTTTGAGGGAATTTAGTCATGAGTCCCTTCATGTATTTGATTAGCATAGTTTGAGTTTATTTGTTGAAGTATAGTTGTCAACTTTAAAAAGTGACTCACTCTACTTTTTGAGATATTGTGCCTGCTGTTTGACACCTTGTGCTACATGCCATTCCTGAGTCAAGAGAACCACCTTCTCAGAGGACTTTACAAGTTCTACTACTCAACAAGACAGGATAGTGTATAGGATACATGAAGAACAATCCATCAGAAGTTACCCTCCAACTCAACTTGGAAAAGCACAGTGATGAGATGCTAATTTGGATTAGAACTTGGGCCGGAGATGAAGGGGTTGGACTATGAAGAGAGGCTGAATAGACTGGGTTTGTACTCGTTGGAGTTTAGAAGGATGAGGGGGGATCTTATAGAGACGTATAAGATAATGAAGGGGATGGATAGGGTAGAGGTAGAGAGATTCTTCCCAGTTAGAAAGGACAGCAGGACTTGAGGGCACAGCCTCAAGATAAGGCGGGGGGGTGGGGGGTGCCGTTTAGAACGGAGTTGAGGAGGAACTTCTTCACTCAAAGGGTGGTGAATCTCTGGAATTCTCTGCCCGTTGATGTGGTGGAGGCTACCTCGCTAAATATATTTAAGACACGGATAGATAGGTTTTTGGTAGGCAAGGGAATTAAGGGTTATGGGGAGAAAGCGGGAAAGTGGAACTGAGCCACTTCAGATCAGCCATGATCTTATTGAATGGCGGGGCAGGCTCAAAGGGCTAGATGGCCTACTCCTGCTCCTATTTCTTATGTTCTTATGTTCTTATTATGTTCTGTGGGCTGTGAAGGCAGGCTGGGCAGAATACATACTTTTGTGCTCAGTAACTTATTGAATTGCATTAAAAAAGATTGGAACAAAAATTCATCCTCCCCTCTCCTCACACATTCTCCATGCCTATCTATGCCAACCAATGCCATCTCATTCCCCTCTTACTCAACCTATGGCCCCTCAAATGCCCTATTCCCTCAGGTGCAATAGCACTTTATAGCCGCTAATTCAACTTAGTGCTAACTCTTGCTAACCCATGCCCCTACTCACCATCTTTTCCCCTTGCTCTCTTTGACAGCTTTGACAGTTATTTGATAACATTGACACTTCCAGTGAGTTCATGCAGTTTTTAAACACAATCATGTTTGCTTTTAACAATCCATTACCTCTCCTAAAGGGTGTTTCATCTCTCCCAAAACATCCCAGGACCATATCCTTATCTCTCCAAAAGGGTTCCAAATGAATCCATCAAGTTTAGATCAGCTCTTACCTGGTCTACTCTGTACACTCTGGGTTTGATGTGGGTATCCTGGTGTTGTCAGACTTTTCACTCTGGGTTTCACATTTCTTTGGAATTTTAGCCCTGACATACTCCTTTGTGGCCAAATTCTGGGCCAAACTCAAAAGCAGTTAGATTTGGATATTTATTATATTTATTTTCACAAATAATGAGTGTAATTTTATGGCCCCATTGCGCCCATGCAGCGGGAATAAGTCATAAAATCGGGCATGATGTGACTAGCAGGAATGGTGCCTGTTTTCGCGCCCATTTCCATTTACCAAGGAAAAAAATCAGTGCTGGCATCTGGGTCCACAACTGCATGGTGAGTAAGGGAGCAGTAAATACTCATGTAGGGTCCCAGAGTGGGGGTCGGGGAGTGAATTTTCCTGGGTTCTGGGGATGCCATGACAGATGCTGTAAGTTGCTGTCAATGCATGCCACCCACTGTAGCCAGTGAATTATTTGAGTACCTTGATTTTCACAGTAGTAGCACACTGAGGGGCCTCCCCCACTGACATCAACACGGAGGGTCCCTCCAGCGACCATCGAGGTAAGTACATTCCCATTAGAAGCTAATCAGAGACAAATTGTTCACAGATTTGGGGTGAAATAACATTTATTGGTTCCAATAAAAGTGCCTTCAAAAATAATAATACAAAAACATGTGAACGGGAGACTTGCCTAAATTTTCTATCTAACTAGTGTTGCCCTTCACCCGTGCCTCCAGAGAACGCTCCTAGAGTTCTCCTGGGACAAAAGAATGCATTGGGTTGCTGCTGTGGTTCTGAATCTCTCACTTATGAAGGGTGGTCAGGCATTGGTGTGCCTTTGCACCCAGTTGGTGATCTTCCATTTTCAGACCCTGCAGCGATACCTCTATGTTGAGCCCCCTCCTTGATGGTGTGACCTGGTGACGTATTTCTTCTGCCAGGTGCATGGTCTGAACTGTGACGTGCGGCACCTGTTCACAGACCTGAGCGGCCTTTTTGGCTCCTTACAGGCATTGCCATCTTTTACCAGGACCTTCTGAAATGCTGGGACATGCCTCATGCCACAGCTCTCCCCTATCTGGCATAGCGACTGTTGTTCAGAAGCCATTGCTCAGGAATCTGCTCCTCCATCAGTATAATTTTGGGTGGCTAGCAGACGGGAGGGCTGTGGCTGTTGGGATGACGAAGGTCGGGGACATGCTGGATGGCAAAGGCGTGGGCTGGATAACACCTCAAGCCGAGCGCGGATGTTGACGTTCAGCTTGCGGCCAATGCCATCTGTGACCTTAGAAAGGTCGTGCTCGGACCTGACATCATACATGGTCTCTCGGAGGCGCAACTGTGTGGCACGATCCCACCCAAGCGTACCCCTACTCGGACAGAATTTCACATTGGTCCCAAGTCCAGACTTTCTTTCCCGTGCCAGGTGCCCCACAGTTTGAGCCACCTCATGGGAATGCCTTCTGTGCCCTTTGCCGATGCACAGACGGGTTTCCTGCTGCACACCTTCCACTACCATATCCTTACCCGTTGCCTGGACACACCTTGGTGTGCCATGTTGCTGTCCCCAGTTGAGATCCCTCTATGACGGATCCTCCCCAGTACACAAGGGATCTGGGGTGGAGGTGAGTGCATGCAGCAGTTCAATGCAACTGTAAATTGTACCAATTCACAGACTCCCAAGAAACCTCCCCTTTTTGCAGTCTTGTGGAGTCTGACAACCACATTTATATTCACTGTTTTAGGCTGCACTCCCTTTTTTGTTACCTCAAAAACCTTTTATTGATGTTTTGTTTGCACTTCAGTCTTATGCTCCTCAATTACAGGCACTCAGTGTGGAGGACCTCCCTGTGAACCTGTTCCTGGGCTTAAAGAGTACCAGACAGTGGGCAGCCAAAGGGGTTGTCCAACCTGACTGTCAGTCCTGCTACCACGGCTACATTCATGGCCAGGCATGCGGACTCTATGGGAACCATTGAGGCCTTCTGTGCCTGTTGGACCCTGCGGGGACTGGGGGGTATTATTGACCCTTTTAATCCTATTTTGATTTGATGTTTTAAGTTTCCTTTAAACTTTGGCATATTTAACTTTGGGTGGTTCCCCCCCTTTTACTTTGTCCCTGAGTTTAAAGATGCCAAAAAAGATACATTCACCCATGCCATCTTAGTGCCGCTACAATTTCTTAACTTTACATGACCTACCATGTTTCGGTATCTCCTCAGGATGTACATTGGAGGTGGAGGCAGCCAGCTGCCTTCCCTGGCCTATGATGCCCTCGGCGATCGTCCCTTTGATAGCCTGGACCTTGAGGGCCCTGACCGGCTTCCAGGTGTAGGGACATATCCACGACACCCTCTTCATCTCCCTGCCCTGAGATGCACTGGTGTCTAAATGGGGGGAGTCAGAAAGTGTAGTCACAGCTGCAGTCTCCTGGGTGGAAGGCTCCAGCAGGGGTTCATGGCCTTTCTCCTCCCTTGGAGTTCCTGTGGGCCTCTGGGTCACTCCATAGGACAGTGGTGCTTCTGCAGTGAGCTCCAGAAGCTCTTGTATCACCTGGCCCTGCCAGTCCTGGAGGGCAAAGAACAAAGAAAATTACAGCACAGGAACATTTATTTAGATGTCTAGAAGGCCTTTGACACATGCTGCATAGGAGACTGTTAACTAAGTTCAGTGTCCATGGTGTTATGGGTAAGATCCTGGCATGGATAGAGGATTGGCTGACTGGCAGAAGATGAAGAGTGGGGATAAAGATTTTTTCAGGATGGCAATCGGTGACTAGTGGTGTGCCTCAGGTGTTGGTGCTGGGACCACAATATACATTAATGATTTGGAGAAGGAACTGAAGGCACTGTTACTAAGTTTGCAGATGATACAAAGATATGTAGAGGGACAGGTAGTATTGAGGAAGCAGGGTGGGCTGCAGAAGAACTTGGATAGGTTAGGAGAATGGTCAAAGAAGTGGCAGATGGGATACAATGTGGAATTGTGTGAGGTTATGTACTTTGGAAGGAGGAATGGAGGCAAAGGCTATTTTCTAAATGGGAAAATGCTTAGGAAATCAGAAACACAAAGGGACTTAGGAGTTAAGGCAAATGCAATGTTAGCATTCATGTCAAGAGGGCTAGAATAAAAGAGTAGGGATGTAGTTCTGAGGTTGTACTAGGCTCTGGTCAGACCCCATTTGTAGTATTGTGAGCAGTTTTGGGCCCCATATCTAAGGAAGGATGTGCTGGGCTCAGAAAGGGTCCAGAAGAGGTTCACAAAATGATCCCTGGAATGAAGAGCTTGTCGTATGAAGAATGGTTGAAGATTCTGGGTCTGTACTTGTTAGAGTTTAGAAGGATGAGGGGAGATCTTCTTGAAACTTACAGGATACTGTGAGGCCTGGATAGAGTGGACATGGAGAGAATGATTCCACTAGAAGGAAAAACTAGAACCAGAGGGCACAACCTCAGGCTAAAGTGACGATCCTTTAAAACAGAGATGAGGAGGAATTTCTTCAGCCAGAGAGTGGTGAATATGCGGAACGCTTTACTGCAGAAGGCTGTGGAGGCCATTGAGTGTCTTTAAGACAGAGATAGATAGGTTCTTGATTAATAAGGGAATCAGGAGTTATGGGGATGAGAAAAATATCAGCCATGATTGAATAGCAGAGCAGACTTAAAGGGCCAAGTGGCCTAATTCTGCTCCTATGTCTTATGGTCTTATGATTTAACAGGCCCTTCGGCTCTCCAAACCTGCACCGACCATGCTGTCCAACTGAACTAAAACCCCTTACTCTTCCAGGGTCCATATCCCTCTATTCCCATCCTATTCATTATTTGTCAAGAGCCCTTAAAAGTCACTGTCATATCTGCTTCACTACCTCCCCCCAGGAGCGACCCACCACCGTCTGTGTAAAAAAAAAACTTGCCCCATGCATCTCCTTTAAACCTTGTCCCTCCCACCTTAAACCTGTGCCCCCCAGTAATTGATTCTTCCACTCTGGGAAAAATATTCTGACTATCCACTCTGTGCATGCCCCTCATAATCTTGTAGACTTCTATCAGGTCGGCCCTCGACCTCCAGTGTGAGAACGAATCAAATTTCACCAATCTCTCCTCATAGCTAATGCCCTCCATACCAGGCAGAAGTGATGACTACTGGCTGGATTAAAGTGGTGCCTGCTCTGCGCCCTTGCGAATGTAATCTTGATGTGTTCCAGCTGGAATCGGCAGCCAACGCAGAAATTAAATCAAAACAGATTGCCGCTGTGCTGTCATGGAATTTGGCAGCTCTCTGTTGGGGATTTGAACCCCAATTTCCCATGTGACAGACAGGGATACTAACCTCCACACTAACAAGGAAGTTGCTAAGTTGACCGCTGTGTGCTTGACATGGTAGCCGAGCGCTCTGCGATGACTCTCTGAGTTGGGGCCATCTGTCAAAGGCAGCAGCAAGTGCCCTCTGAGACTGGGACATGCTCTGCAGCTCCTCAACCATGACCATCTGTGAGTAGGCCACATTCTCAAGGGCTGCAGCCATAGCCTGCTGTGTCTCAGCACTGTTCTACTGGACCTCCTGCAAGCTCTTGAGCTTCTCAGCTGTGAGCCGCAGAAACTCAAGAAGATTAGTGTGGTCTTCAGCTGTGTCCTGCCGTGACTCAGACACAGCCCTCTGGAACTCTGCCGTAGCCTGCTATGATTATCATTTAGACCCTGCCACTCATGGTGAGGATTTCCTGTCCCATGCTTTCCATCACTGATACCACCCTTGTAGAGCTGACCTGGGAACCCTGCAAGACAGGCAATAGCCAGTCTGCCTGAAATCTTTGGGACTCCTCCCAACAGCCTCGCAGTTGGTCCAGTGTTGCTGTCAGCCTTTCTTGCATTTCCTGGCTCTGTTGCTGCATCCCTAGCAGCTGAGTAAGATCGCAAAGGCCTAGCATGTAGCATGGGGCCAGCTGAGTCCTCAGACATTCCCTCCTCCAACCAATGTACAATCAGATGTGGCATGTGCACCAGAGAGTGACTCAGTTGCCTCGCTACTAACTTGGCCCACAGATGTGAGGCTCTAGGATGTTGAATTGCGAGGTGGAAGGACACAAAACTGGTGCTGGCCTCGGAGGTCCCTTCTTCAGCTCCCTCTGAGCTGTCGGGCAAAATGGATGGGAGCGGCAGTGGGGACCACAATGCCAGATGTCCCAGGCGTGTCAGGGTCCCTTCCTGTAACACAGAACACAAGTTTAAGTTCAAGGCAGGGAGAGGAATCTGGGCTGCATGCAACGTACTTGAGATAACTCCAACTAGTGGAGGATTGGCAGGTGCTCACTTCAATGCAGTAGCCTGAGCAAGCTGTCATTAATGGTCTGCATCCCCTCCTCTCCCACAAGGTCCAGTGCCCACTCCTCAAAGGGGTTGAGGACCCAAACCTTGAGCACACCACCCCCTGTCTTTGCCCTCTCCCAGCTATTATGGGCATTCATCTCTTCTGGGGCAGGAAGGAGCCATGCAAAATGAGTACTGGAGGGTATCAGGGGATGGCCCTCGGAGAGTAAGGGTTGTGATACTGTTGGGTGGGAGGTACTGGGGATGGGGGGTGGATCTAGGGGTCATTTAGGGGGAAGATGCTGGATGAGGTTTAACACTCACCCTTGCTGTCCAGATTAGGTCATTCAGTTTTTTGTGGCACTGCTTCCTGGTTCTCCTGGCCAGTGCCCTGGCACCAACGCGTACTGCCACTGCCTCTCAGGCTGCATTTCCATCCCTTCCCCTGGGATGGGGGGCGGGGGTGGGGTGGAGTCTTGCCTCCACCACCTTCAACAACTTGGCCAGATCAGCATTAAAAAATCGGGAGCTGTCCAGGGGGCCATTTCTTCCTGCACTGCCTGCCTGTTTGTCCATCCTTAGGGATTTTATGACGCTCTTCCTTGTTCGGGCAGGTCAACTGCAGGCAGTTTAGCGAGTCACGTGCCTGTTAGAGCATTCTAGCGAGTTCAGTGCAGTTTGCTTTGTTACCATGGAGGGGAAGCCAAATTAGCACTTGCACGGTATGCTAATAGAGAGTGGGGGTGTGGAATTTGTGCCACTGTGATAATTGGGG
Source organism: Carcharhinus amblyrhynchos (assembly GCF_965287045.1). Lineage (NCBI taxonomy): Eukaryota > Metazoa > Chordata > Chondrichthyes > Carcharhiniformes > Carcharhinidae > Carcharhinus > Carcharhinus amblyrhynchos. Next base: position 45,375,955 of record NC_137334.1, read on the forward strand.
GAGGGGAAAGAGAGAGTCATGTCAGTCAGCCATCGGGGCCAAGGGATGATGAGGGGAACATGTGCAAGGGGGGTTAAGGGAGTCAGTAATGTTGGGGGCTTTCTGTGATGTCTATGGGGGAGAGGGGGAAGCTGTTTCTGGCCCAGGGGTGTTTTTTTTTAGCTTTTTCTGCTCATGCGCAGTTTGTGGCTCCAATCTGAGCTGCAGGCTATCTGGCAAATTAAACCTTGCCCAGTGCCTCTAGTGGCTAGAAATGATCTAGCCCATATTTACAAAGACTGGGTGCATTAGATCCGGCATGAAAACTCACCTAAAAATCGGATCAGGAACTCTCTCATTTTTGTGCTAGCTAGACACTTGGAAAAAAAGTCTCACAAAATTCCACCCATAATATTTAAATCTAATTCTTTCTTTCATTTAAAATTGCTGTACTTGAAGACACAGGTTGAAGTTAGGGCTACTACATTATATTCTACATTCTGTGACTTTCCTTGCCTGTTGCCTGTGAGTGGAACTCATGGCTTGGACTAATTGTTTTTGAAGCCTATTAAGTATTTATTTCCTTTAATAAAGACATTAGAAAATGAGTTTAGGTTCTAAAAGATCAAACAACTCTTGAGCTTTGTCTTTTATTGGAACAAAACAAAATATAATAAAATACGTATAAATTTAAAACACAATTCACCTTTATACTCCCCTTAGACAATGAGCTTCATGGATGAATTTCGTGGGTTAGATAGAGATATTGATGGCTCAGCCAAACGTTGGAAAAAAGTTGTTGAATCGGAATGTCCAGAAAAAGAGAAGTTTCCTCAAGAATGGAAAAATAAAAGTTCCCTACAGAAGCTTATTATGATGCGTGCTTTACGTCCAGATCGCATGACATATGCAATCAGGTAATGTAATCTTACTGCTATGAATTATAGATGCAAGTTCTTTCTTTCAGATTCTGTAGCACCATTTGCATCCAGGGTGCCTTATGGAGTTTCATAGTTAATTAATTACTTTTGAAGCGAAGTCAAAGTTGTCATTAACCCATGGTCTTGGTTGAGAGTTAAATTTTGGCCAGGGCACTGAGATAGAACAGTGCTGTTCCACAGATAATGTCATGGCATATTTTACATCCACCTAAAGAGATAGATAGAACCCCACTTTAACATCCCATCCAAAAGACCACACCACTAGGAGGTGGCTTTGCACTCAAGCGGGGACATCAAATCTCTGGAGCTAAATTTGTGTCTTCAGATTGTGAAATGTGGGTCAGGCCATGTCACAACTTACAAAGTGCACCCTCAATCGCTGTCCAAAATTGCCTGACTGGGGGAGTTGACATCAGCAAGAGCATGTGTGCATTTTGCACATGCAACATTCCGGACCTACCAAAAGGGCATGCAAAAATTATACTGATTTCCTCCAAAAAAAAACCCTAAGTTTGACTTTTCTCAAAATGAAACATGCTTCCACAACAAGGCAAAAATTCAGCCCATGGTACCCACTGTGATCCTGGTCTCAGACACAATGCCTGCTACACTGAAGTGTTCCAAGAAAGATCACAACACAGAATAATTCATTTTTGTAACTTAATTTTATACGACAGTTTAGATGTTATTAGGATAAGTTTTCATACATTTAAATGCTGTCATACACATTTCACAATATTGCAGGCAAATTCAATAGAAGTCAGTCATACTTATGTAGCTTTATACATTATAATGAGGACTAATGAGGCCTGATTCATCTCTGGTCAAATGTGTTGGATATTTATGAAGATATTTGATCAAGGTGCTGCCAAACTACAGCAACAATAGATTGTTGTTGGCATTGTGAGGACTTGCTTCATTCCAGATAAGTGTGGGAGCTTGGAGTGGGCAATAGACACTTCAAACTTTATTTTATAGAAGTTTATTTTATCCCATCCTCTCAAGGGTGTCATTAACGAGTCCTGAATGCTATCATCTGGGCTCACATACTTTAGATCCCTCGCTTGTCAAGGTCTTTACCAGCAAGGATCACAGATGGTTCCCACCAATGGGGACCAGACCTGGTGGCTTCACAGGTGGGACCAGAGGCCATTGAAGCCACCTGGGTGATTGGGGGCACCCTGCACTGGCACCCTAGCATTGCCAGTCTGGCATCGCAGCAGTGCCAAGGGGGCAGGTCTTGAGGGGATGCAGGCTGGCGAGGCTGGAGCCTGATGGGACAGCCAAGAGGGGGAACTCCATCGGGAGGGAAGGGGAGGGGGAGCTCTGCAGAGGGGGTTCTTGATCGATGGGGAATGGCAATTGAATGGGTGGGGGTTGACAATCGGCCGGGGTGGGGAATGGTGATTGGGGGAGGGGGGGTGACAGAAATTGTAGGGGTGGGGTAGCAATCGGTCAGAGTGGTGAATGGTGGGCAGGGATGTGGGAGTGTGGGCGTGTGTTGGAAGTGTACAGAGTCCCTTAGAGCTCAGCAGCCAGCTTCATAGGCGAGCTGAGTTTTCACCCCTCCAGTGAGACTTGCATTTCGGTCCTCATGTTTTCTCACCCATTTGACACTTAGGGCCCGATTTTACCAAAAATTGGGTGCGAAATCGCAATAAATTCGGGCATCAGGCCTTTAACGCGATCTGCACCTGAATCCAAGCAGATCGCAGCTTTACCGACATCCGATTTAGACGCGGATCTGGTCCTTAATAAACCACGCATCCAACTCTCCTATCAGATCCCACTTTACCTTCTTCTGGTCCTTTCTGGATCCGGCTGTAAGCAATCTGCAAAATAAAAATCCAAAGCCAATTTTTATTTTGCAGGGGAACCTCCAAAGCGGTTTCAGAGCCTGCAACGGCTCTCTGACCCAGATTATCCTCTGAGAGGGTCGGGGGGAGGAGAGGAGGCGGGTCAAAGCATCTTCTGGGTGGGGGGGGGTGGAGGCAGGACAGATCATCCTCTTGGTGGGGGGGAGGAGGAGGAGGAGGTGGACAGAGCATTCTCTGCGGGGGGGGGTGAAGGAGGAGGAGGCGGCGGACAGAGCATCCTCTGGGGAGGTGTGAGGAGGAGGTGAGACAAAGCATCCTCTAGGGGTGCGGAGGAGGCGGGTCAGAACACCCTCTGTGGGGGAGGAGGAGGCAGGACAGAGCATCCTTTGGGGGGGGGGTGGTGAAGGAGGAGGAGGTGGGACAGAGCATCCTCTGGGGGGGGGGGGGGTGAAGGAGGAGGAGGCGGCGGGACAGAGCATTCTCTGGCGGGGGGTGGGCAGGAGGAGGAGGTGGGAGACAGCATCCTCTGGGGGGGTGGAGGAGGCAGGACAGAAAATCTTCGGGGTTGGGGACGGGGGGGCGAGAGGGCTGATCATTGTCTGGTGGGGGGGGGAGGCCCGATCGCTGACTGGTGGGGAGCGTGGATGGATCTCTGGTGGGGGGGCAGGGCGGTCCACTGCTACTCTGCGAGTGACCCCTCCTCCCCACTGGAGGAACAAATCCCTCCTCCTGGTTTCCTATTGCTTTAATATATATAAGACATGAGAAATATACAGTAGATGCCATTTAAAAATTGAGTCACTGAATTTATTCATAAGTGTCAGGGCTTAGGCTCATTGAAGCATGCATTCATTTAGTTGGTGAGAATTGACACACTGTCACAATGGGGCAGAGGGATTCGTTCCTCCAGTGGGGAGAAGGGGTCATCCGCAGAGTGGCAGCGGACCCCCCTGCCCCCCCCCCCCCACCAGAGATCCATCTGTCCCCACCCCCTCCCCCATCAGTGAGTGATTGGGCCTCCCCCACCACCACCACCACCACCAGACAACAATCAGCCCTGTCACCCAACCTGCCGCCCCCCCCCCCCCCCCCCCCAAGGATGCTCTGATCTGCCTCCCCCTCCTGGCCCCCTCGACAGAGGATGCTCTGGTTTGCCTCCTCCTCCTGCCCCCCATCCCCCCAGAGGATGCTCTGACCCGTCCCCCCACCCCCTCCCCAGAGGATGCTCTGAACCCTCCCTGCCCAAGAGGATGATCTGACCCCACCCCCTCCCCGAGGATGCTCTCTGTCAGAGAGACGCTCTCTCCGCTTTGTTTTTCTTTCCTGACCCAGGCGCACTTTTTCAAATCTTTTTCGAACTGCGCGTGCGCAGTTCAGAGCTCCGATCGTTCCGGCAGCACTAAGTGCCGCCCAGAGCGCAGATCGGACTGGAGTTGCAAAAAGCGTATGGGCGCACTTCAAAGAGGATTCTGGGCTTAGCTCTGTATTATGCCCAGATATGGCCCTTAAACTCCAAATGGTAAAATCGGGCCCTTAGAAATTCTTTGAGAAAATGTTTTGAATCCATAATGATTTGATAGAAGGAAGACTGTGAAGAAATCATACAGACTCAAAGCATTGGACAGAATTCTCCTGCTGAATTCATTGGTGTAGGGGGAGAGATTTGACAGGAAGTCCAAAAATTGGTTTCAGGTCGGTGTGAATTTCCCACGAGATCTTTCACTGGTACCCACCATAGCGCATTGGGAAACCCACCTGTAGCCAGTGTGAAACTAGTTTGCATCCTGCTCATAGGATGCATATGAAGACTCAGATGGAAACTTCAACCCATCCCAATTCTCCATGACACCAGTGGGAAAACATACAGGTCCAAAACACATCTGGAACCACGTGGCCTGTACTATTCTAGACTTACCTGAACATTTCATGGCTTGCTTCCGGACTTCAAAATGGAGGCTGCAAGCAACCCTGGACCCTAGAGCACCTCAGCAGTGGATGAGGGAAGCATCTGCAGATGAATCTTCCAGACTGACTGTCCAACTTCTAGCCTCAGAGCATTTCTGGTGGTCCAGTTTCCTTTTCAGGAGGCCCTCCTTCTTTCCTCGACAGTGGATCAGTGATGTTGGGTGCCTATTCAATATGGCATTCACCTATGTTGGCAGGATTCACACCATCATGCCTGCTCCACCATGGAATCTGGCGCTAATTTACTGCACACATAATTAATGAGGTCAGGGCTGAAAGATATGGCATGGTTTCCTCCGCAATGGGAAACACTCCCACGTTCCCACCCCCGCCACAGGACTTAGTACTAGATGGGAGAATTCCAACCGTTAACTTTGTTTCTCCCTCCATTAATGCTGCTAGACCTGTTGAGTTTTTCCAACGTTTTCTGTTTCTATAGCAACAAATGTTAGTAAGTTTAGTAAATTGCAGAACATAAGAACATAAGAAATAGGAGCAGGAGTAGGCCATCTAACCCTTCGACCCTGCCCCGCCATTCAATAAGATCATGGCTGATCTGAAGTGGCTCAGTTCCACTTTCCCGCTTTCTCCCCATAACCCTTAATTCCCTTGTCTATCAAAAACCTATCTACCCATGACTTAAATATATTTAGCAAGGTAGCTTCCACTACATCAACGAGCAGAGAGTTCCAGAGATTCACCACCCTTTGAGTGAAGAAGTTCCTCCTCAACTCTGATCTAAACTGTAGCACCACCACCACCTCCCCCCCTTATCTTGAGGCTGTGCCCTCTAGTCCTGATATACATTTCATATAGAACTACATGAAATGTATATCCTTTCAGTTATAGCTGCTTCACTGCTACTTTGTAGGGCAGTAAAAAGGTTAAATTTAACTGAAAATTAAACTATATGGCATACAGTTAGAAATGACACTTTGCTAAGAAGAATATTAATAGATTTAACAGCTAAGCTGTAGATAACAGTCCCAAGATTTTTTTGCATATCGCAGCAATATTTTTAACATCGTGTTTGAATTTCAGTGAATAAAACTTACAGTATTTCTTCCATTTCTCTCTTTGTAAGCAATGTGATTTTTTGTTTGTATCCTGTCACTCAGGAATTCAAGACATCGAAACATACATAGAAACAAAGAAGGTAGGAGCACAAGGAGCCCGTTTGGCCCTTCAAGCCTGTTCCGCCATTCATCACGATCATGGCTGATCGTCCAACTCAATTATCCTGCTATCTCCCCATAACCTTTGACCCCATTTGCCCCAAGTGCTATATCTAGCTACCTCTTGAATACATTCAGTATTTTGGCATCAGTTACTTCCTGTGGTCATGAATTCCACATGCATAAAATCTTCACAGTAATGGTTTAAAATAGTTCCAATTGTACTTCATTAAATTTATTAACTTGGGACCAGATTTTTATTCCTGGGTCATGTGCGTGGAGATGAGAGAATTCCCAGCGCCATGAACCCAGCCTATTAAAAAGGCTGCTCAGCTGCCAGATTTTCAGTTTGTGGATGAGGAGGGCTGGTTTAGAAGTTGAGATAGGTGACCCAGGAAAAACTGAGGAGGGTACTGGGTGTGGAAGCGGACTGGTTGGAGACTTTTCTCAGGCCTCCAGCATTGTATCTAAAGTTTAAAAATAAAGATAGAAGTAGGATACAGGCTCACCACTCGTTGGGTGAAGAAATGTCTCCTCATCTCCATCATAAATGGTCTGCCCCAAATCCTCAGACTATGACCTCTGGTTCTGGGCTCTCCACCATCGACATTTACAAGTAGCTTACGATGTATGTTTTTACAGAAAGTTTGTGGAAGAGAAACTTGGAACAAAGTACGTTGAGGGACGTCAATTAGAATTTGCTAAATCATTTAGGGAAAGTGGTCCAGCATCTCCGATCTTCTTCATTCTCTCCTCTGGGGTTGATCCACTGAAAGATGTGGAAGCCTTAGGTGAGTAAGCTATGAGAACGGATAATATGTATAAATTATTACATGTTCATTGAATCATTATGAGCTGAGAAATTGTACAGTCCTATAAATTTCAAAGATGCACTCCAGGAAAGTTGCATATCTCTATTTGAAGAAAGCCGGATGAAAGCATATTTGGAGACATTTGAGAAGATCATTCTACTTTGACAGTCCATTATCTTGCAACCTTTGCCATTTCTATACCTTGTGGCACATGATGCAGTCTTCGTTGTCAATTAGAGTGAATGGTCAAGCAGTAGCTTTGATATATAATATAGATATTTGTAAAGGTAATGTTGAATTATCCACATGTGATGGATACCACATGATAGTTGTAACATGTGATGTTATTGGTAGATCAATCCCAAATAATTCTCCAAATTTCTTCCTTCATTCTTCTAGCAATAATCATCAGTCTTAAGTTTCATTGTTACTAATTCATTAACTAGCAGAAATTTTTTCAGTATAACTCTTTCAGTATAATTTTTTTTAAAAAGCTCTTTGATACCTCATTCCAACAAAGTCGGGAAAAGTCTCACTTGCATAAAATCTTTCTTCGCAGTAATGGCTTAAAATTTGTACTTTATTAAATATATTAACTTACGACCAGATTTTTGTTCCCGGGTCATGTGCGTGGTGATGAGAGGATTCCCAGTACCATAAACCCGGCCTTTACAAAAGGCCTCCAGCTGCCAGATTTTCAGTTTGGAGCTGAGGAGGGCTGGGTTAGAACCGAGGAGGATGCTGGGTGTGGAAACGGGCTGGCTGGAGACTTTTCTCAGGGCTCCAGCAATGTGTCTAAAGTTTAAAAATAAAGATTGAAGTAGGATACATTCCTACTCCCCTCACTCCCTCCCAGCACATTCTCCATGTCCCTGACATGAAAACCAATACCTTAACGCTTCCACCCAACCCCGTCACCACATAACTTCCATACGCCTCCACCAACTCCCTATGGTCCTTTACAGCCCCTATGCCAACTTATACCAACCCACTCAACCTTTTTCTCTTTAAACCTACCATGTTATCCCACCTAGTACCCTCTACGGGCAGACTCAGGAGCTTTGAAGAAGTGAGATAAAATAAAGCTCTATGAAATAAAGTTTGTAGTGTCTATTGCGGACAACCTCTTGGCCGTGGTGGAAATCTGGCCATAGATTCTTGCACGTTTTGAGGTCTGGGAAAATTAGGTGTCCCCAAAAAACTAAAGTCAGAAAAAGAGAGAAAAAAATCAGTTTGTTTATGGAACTATCACTAAGCTTGAAAATGAACAAATGTCTCAAATGTCACAATTAAGCTAAATGACAATCTGCTATTATTTACAAAACTTACACATGCCAGTTTTATAGACTATCAAATGAAACATATTGGCATTCAATGTGTTTGTTCACTTTCCCATCTGTTCTAGAAAAAAGACTCTGCTGTCAGTCTTTCCTGTGCAATATGTTGGTCACCATTAAAATCCAAATCTGCTAGCACAAGTGTAGACTTCTGTGCAACCTTGAGGGAAACCTAGCGCTTCTGTGCAACCTCTTTGGAAACCTTCAGAAAAAGATACAACAACATGCACATGAAGCACCTCTTAAAGTTCAGTAGAACCTTGATAGGGTATAATTAAAAAACTATTCATATGGGATGCTTTGTGATAGATCTTGCCATTGCGTCATTTCGTATAACACTGACAAGATGCAATATAAATATTCATAGATATTTAAGTGGGATACCTGCAACACATGCTTCAGTTTCCAATAGTTACAACAATTACACATCGTATGAAACACCATACAGCCCACATTGCCTCCAACTTGATACTTGTGGTATAGAATAGCACTGAACAATGTAACAGAGAAATTTTTAAAAACTGCATTTTTTCCAATTCTTGTTCTGTGGCAGACAAGAACAAAACAGATCTCAAATCAAGCTGCTGCTCTCTTACACTAAATATGGGTGCTAAAATATATGTTTGTGATATGATACTTTTATGTGCCATGGGTAATACAAGAACAAAAGTGCTTTGGAGATTTTTTTCTAAAACAGAATTGCATTTTATTGATCCATTTACCCAAGAAGGAAAATGATAGAAAAAAATAATGTAGTAACTTTAATTATTCTTAACTATGACTTTTCATTCCAATAAATTTGCACTGATCGTTTCTATACTTCGAATATATTCCTACAGTGGGATGCCCAGAACTCTGCACAGTACCCTGTTGTGATCTAATTAATACCTTGCATTAAATTACGTAACATTTTTGCTGTTGTATTCAATTATCCTGATAGTAACCTTAAAATCAGTCTGTTTTTAAGTTTTTCTACCTACACCTTTAGAAACAAATGTAGCTTTTCTATATTATTGATTTCGGAGATGTGGGTGTTACTGGCAAGCCCAACATTTATTGCCTGTCCTCAGTTGCCGTGAGAAGGTAGTGGTAGGCTATCTCTTTGAATTGCTGAATAATTTGATACAACCTATTGACTTCCTAGGCTACTTTTACAGGGCTGTTAAGAGTCTTGAACTTTTACAGTGTAATTAAGGACATTGCTGTGGAACTGAAGTTACCTGTTTGCCAGAACAGGTAAAGATGGCAGGTTTCCTTCTTTAAAGAACATTAGTGAACTAGTTGACTTTATGTAACCATCTGACAGTGTCAGGAGGATTTTTAATGATCATAGTGATTATACTGTTTTAGTGTAACTAAAAACAATATCTGTTCCTCCTATTTTTAAAAATATTATCATTTAAGGTAATATGTTCACTATTTCTCCCAGAATAGATTACTTTGTATTCTTCCGCATTGGAGTGGATCTGTGAATTATTTGGTCACTCCACTAATCTGCATTCTTCCTTAGTGGGACTCTAATTTGTTGATTATCAAACTGTGATGCCACTCCTCTACTGGGATCACTTGCTTTCCGTTTATACAAATGATCCCTGAGGACATAACCATATTTCACCTATGTGAAAAACTCTTATTTACCACTACCTTTTGTTTCCTAACCTTTAATTTTCTCTCTATCCATGCATCTTCTTCTAATAACACATTCTTTAACGTTAATTAATGGGGCTTTTTATCAAAAATCTTCAGAAAATACATAAGAACCCACAATGTTGCATTCTCTGCTTTTTTTCACTAAACCTAATTAGACAAGTGTCCCTTTACAAAGTTAAGTTTACTTGTCCCACCAAGCCCATATCTGCAAGTGTTAATCAATTTCATCCTACATTCTAATCATAGTTCTCATTCATTAAGTTATTACTTGGATGCTGACATGTTTGTTTACATTAGTAGTAGATGGGGGAAATCAACTGGATGCTTCAGTTTCCTCCCACAGTCCAAAGATGTGCTGGTTAGGTGCATTGGCCATGCTAAATTCTCCCTCCGAACAGGAGCCAGAGTGTGGCAACTAGGGGATTTTCAGAGTAAGTTCATTGCAATGTGAATGTAAACCTACTTGTGATTAATAAATAATCTTTTTACTTTAGCTTTTACAAACCTTTTAGCCTTATTAGTTTAGACTTAATTTATTGAACAAATATTTTCTATTATTGCACCACTCAGGAAAAAAACTTGGCTTCACCATAGATTCTGGAAAACTCCACAATGTATCTCTTGGCCAAGGACAAGAGGCAGTTGCTGAACAAGCTATGACAAAAGCATCTAAAGAAGGACACTGGGTTATCCTGCAGGCAAGTTAGGTTGTGTAAAGCATGGTTGTACTGTGTTGGTTATTATTTCCATTATTTGATTTAAAAAATAGCTGCAGTGTTTGTAAGTCTACAATATAGTCAAGAGGCTCAAGAAAAAGTATAACTCTGGGTAGAATTTAACACCTTCCCTCGTGTTGAGTTTGGTGGTGGAAGGATGGTGACTAAGGGACCCTGAGTAAGTCCATTATAGGAAAGCTCATGGTATTCACCCAGCAGCAGGCTGAGGAATTGCCATGTGGGAAACTGAAAAGCAAACCCTGAGATATTTACAGGCTCCTGGGGGAAGGAGGTTGACATCATTCAAAGGCATACCTAACATCAGGAAGGAAGTTCTCAAGTGAGAACCACCCTCTGACCATGTTGCAAATGACCCTCAGCCTCTTCCCATTCAACTCCCAGCCCATGATACCCCAACATTGTCTTTCTGTGCCTGGGTTCATCAGCAACTGTAACAGATGAAAACAAACAGTAGGAATAAGCAGTTCATTCTCAGGTTGATAGTCTGTGACTACTGAGGTACCAAAAATGCCATGGGCTTTGAATAAACAAAAATAAATGTTACTATACAAGTTCAGAAAGATAAAACAATTTATACTGGTGGGTATCTTCCGGACCTGTCCATAGTGCAACCCCACCATGAGTTTCCCGGCAGCAAGGACGCATTCAATGGGAAACCCTGTTGATGGTGGAACCAGAAAATCCCTCCACCAGCCAGTGGCAGGCTAGAAAATCCCGCCTGATATCTATCTCACTCTCGAACATTCAGGATAGGAATGAGGTACATGTTTAATTAACAGCCAAACTGTGGCTGACACAACATACTACACAATAAATGCCAAAGGCAACTAAAACACATTCCATGGATTCCTCAATAAGTTACTCAGTTGTCTGTAACAATTACCCTGCAACTTAATCTCTCTCTCTCTCTCTTATATGAGGGTTTCCAATCTTGCCCTTAAAATTCTCTCCAAGTGTCGCTCCAACTTGGATGGCTTCAGTGATGGTTAATCCCACCTTCCAAGATTCCATTTCCCTGGATCCCGACAATGCTCAAAAATCAATTTACAAGCACAATTTCAGATCCTCGGCCAGACCAAGCAGAACATCACTGATCCTTGCCCCAACATCAGAATCACAAACTTTTTGCTGCCTTCTTGGATTTTCAGGGCTTCTTCTGAGCTCTCTTTGATTACCAGGGCTTCTCCCAAGCCCATTTCATTTAAAGTCTTCTCCCCACAGCCTTTTATTTAATTGAAGCATGCTTCTCTACTCCTTCATTTAATTGAGAATCTATTTCCGTCTCCTGTTTCTGCTCCTTAGGATTTCCTTTTGATATGTTTCTCTACACACAAACACCACCTCTATCCCTCTCTCTGGGACACTTTTTGCCTCATCTGATTAATACTGACTAACTAGAAATTGAGTCACCAAGAACTGGTGTTCACTGGTGACTTACCACAACACTCCAAGAGGGCCTCACTCTTGTTACTAGGCAAGAGCAAATGTAAGAATCAATGGAACGTCCTGTTTAGCACATGAAATGCAGAAGAAAATGGATTTCTTAACAAGTAGAGTAATAAAGAAGTCTTGCAGGAATTATGTATAGCCTTGGTGAGACTGCACCTGGAGAGTTGTGCAGCAATTTGATCCCCTTTCCTAAAGAAGGATAGACTTGCCATTGAGCAATTGCAACAAAAAGTTCACCAGATCCTTGGGATGGCAAGATTGTCCTATGAGAAAAGATTGAGAAACTGGGCCTACGTTTTCCATAGTTTAAAAGAATGAGCGGTGATTTCATTCAAACATACAAAATTCTTACAGAAATCAACAGGGTAGATGCAAGGAAGGGGTTGGGTTGGGGAGGAGGGAGGGTTCTTAGAATAAAGACAGACTATTTAGGACTGAGATGAGAAGGAATTTCTTCACTCAGTGGGCGGTGAATCTTTGGAATTCTCCACCCCAGAGCGCTGCAGAGGCTCAGTCATTGAATATATTCAAGACAGAGATTGATGGATTTCCAGATATTCAAGTTATCAAGGGATATAGTGATAGTGCGGTAAAATAGTTTTGAGGTAGAATATCAACAATGACCTAATTAAATAGTGGAGCAGGCTTGAGGAACCAAATAGTCTACTGCTGTTTCTATTCCCTATGTCCCTTGATCTCAAGTGGGTTAGTAGCAGCAACAGCAACTGCTTATCCAGGGACACTGCTGAGCAATGATGAGCTGCCAGCCTTTGATTTGCTGCTAGCACATGGTGGGCAGAATCTCTGCCCCTGGGATCCTTGGTCCCTGGGAAACCCTAATTGGCACTTACAGCAGGTTTGGTGGTGGGTGAAAGTGGAAATCGAGCAAAAGTCAGAAAGTTGGAAACCCGCCAGCATAAAGTCACGTAGCAGTTCTTCCAATGGCAGATTAAAGGTGGATCAATCTTCCTGTTGGGCTGGTGACATAAACGCGATTTGCATCTCATGAATACCTATTAAAACAAGTCCCATCAAGCCTTCCAATTTTGTGTCACCCCAGCAGGAAATCATGTCAGTCCAAAAGTCAATTGGTCAAGAATGGTGTGCACAAGGCTGCCCTCATTTTGCCAAAAACTTCAAGGTGAATGCAACAAGGCCTTCGTGACATAATGCTGTGCTCTCCATCACCATGCCAAGCTGGTCTACATAGACGGCATTATCTCTCTGGATTCATGGGCCATTCCCCAACAGAATTCCCCATTGAAAGGAGGGGATCTGGAATCTGTGTATGGATGATTTCCCTCTCCCCAAATCCAGAGGCCAAGGGCTGTACTTACCTGTGTGTCCCTGGCAGGGACCCTTTTGTTGGGATCTGCTTTAAACCTCACCAATGTGACATCACACCGGCAGAAGCGGGACATTCTTATATAGGGACTAACATATAGCGGAAAGGCCCACTAATGACATTCAAATTTATGGTGTTTCAGTTCCCTTCATGGCAGGAACCCCATTATATCATTGGCAAGGGGCAGGGACTTCCACAACAGGAAATCCCACTGACATAAATGCCATTTTGGGATTCCTGTTAGATTTCTTGCTACTGACTTTCCCAATCACTGAAAACAGGGATGGAAAATCCACCCTGTTGCCTGGAGTTGGAAGTTATGTGGTCTCCTTCTGCCAAGTTCATACTCCAATGTCTATCTGGACAGTACTACGCTGTGAGGAGGTTCTGATGAAGACCAGCGAGATGGGGGAAGGATGTGGAATGAGGTTTGTGCTAGGTGGGTGGGCTAGGCCTCATGTTGGCAGGCAAAGGGATGTGGAGGTGAATGAAGTAGATGTATAATGGAAAGCAGAGGGGAGGGAAACAGGATCCCAGCATGGCTGCCTGAAAAGCTCACCAAAAAGTGTGTCAAATGGATGTCACTGGAAAGGGATGCACAAAGATGCATTGGGTTGAGGTCCAACTGGAGCATCATTGCCTCGTAAGTGATGGGCTCCGGGGAAGTAGTTGAATTGAGGAACAGACCTCTTGAGGCTGCTAGTCTTTTCCCTCTGGTTACTGACATCCTGCATGGTCTGATGAAGATAGCTGGGCTGGAGAGAGCACTGAGTGTTCTGGACTGGTATTTAAATATGGCACCGGAACCTTCAAACCCACCAGCTGATGAATCAGCTGCCAGTCTGCCAGAAGGTTCTGAGGGAACTCACCTGTACAAAATTAACGAGGTTCTAAACCCGAATCTGGCACAGGCTCTAACCATTCTAACCAGTGGGAAACTCACTGCCAGAGTCACTTTTCACCACATTTAGTCTCAAAATGGGAGAATTCCACCTGATATTTGTGTAGAGCCATTGACCTTGCCCTGCCACCTGTTCTTTACTGGAGCATTCCAAAATCAATCTAATTTGATTGCTCTCTCCCATGATCTTGCATCATCCCCAGCTTCAAATATTTATTCAATTTTCCTTTAAAAGCTACAATTATTACCATTACTACTATTTTCACTGCTTCAGTAACTTCTTGTGACCACACCTTTTATGCTCCAATCATTTTCTGGTTGAACATATTTCTCCTAAACTGTCTCCTCACTTTCTTCCTGATCGTTTTAATTTGACAAAAGCACCAACTAAATCTCACCAACTAAAGGAAATAGTATTTATTATTTAGAACAACTACAGTTTTAAAAACAACTCATAGTCTTTCTTAACCACTTCTGCCCCAATGGAAACAATTGGAGTATTTCAAATTTTTTTCATATTCCAGGCAGCATTCAAATTAATCTAATTGCACACTCTCCAAACTTTTGTGTTGTTTCTATAAAACAGCACCCAAACTGCAGACAGTAAACCAGCTCCAGTCTAAGCTTTTTGTTTTATCAATCCATTTTTGTTTCTGTACATTTCAACTTTATGCACATATTTATAAAATCCGTAATTGTATTGGCTTTATTCACCTGCAGCCATGCTTTGGGACTTAAGAGATTTATCTTAGTTGTTTCTAGCTCAGGTGATGGAGAAACATTTAACCAGTTGGGAAGATGGGGTCTCTGTTGCTTTCTTGGATCCACTTTGAGTCTATGGTGGAAAGGCCCTTGGATTCTTCTCACTCTGTCTCCAATTAATGTCCATTTATGGGCCTCATCCCACCACCTTTGCTGTTAACCCAGTGGGGTGAGGGGGTGTTCACCATACAGGGAATATGACAAGCAAATCTGTGCAATATAGCTGCAGGCTCTTGTAGAGGGGATCTTCCTCAAAGGCATTCTGTGTCTATTTGAGGGATCTGGCATTGAGAGGAGAAACATGCTTAGATCCACTTCCCTGTCTTTGTTGCTGAAACCCAACCTCATGACTTCCATGTCGTGACCCCCTCCAACCATCTGTGCCCTGAAATCCAACAATGATCCTAGGCCTCATGTGAGTGTCATATTGACAGCTGCCACCTCCTCCTCAGGGTTCTTAATCCAGCCTGTGCGCCAGATCCCATCACCTCCAAATAAATGCCACCCTCTGTTCATTTATATGCTTTTGCATTTTGTAATTGGGTGCATACTGTCATTCATTGTATTTTTCCCAAACTGTGTTAGCTCATACTTAGCCAAATTAAATTGCAGTTGCCCAGTTAGTGGATTTTGTTTAATCCCTGTTTATATCTCTCTGAAGTGTTTTGTAGTCCTCCTCACCTTCTGGTTTGAATGCTTTATGCACCTACACAATTCTGACTCCAATTTTTTGGAAGGTTGACCTTTATTCTTTATTTCTTGTTTTCTCATTTTACTTCAGAGAATGAATAATCTGAATTTCAATACTTTAATAAACTTAATTTATAGGTATTAATTTGATCTGTTCTTTTTCCTGTCTTCCAAGGACCTCATGTTTAAGAAATAGAAGCAAAGTTTTGGATATTACCAAATGATGTACACAATTAAATAAATTTGTATTAATTTGTTTGAGTGTAACAGTTTTTAATGACAAAAAATGTGTTCAAATGCCCTGCAGAATATTCACTTAGTAGCTAAATGGCTCAGCAATTTAGAACAGCTTTTTGAGAGGTACAGTGAAGGATCTCACCCAGACTACCGAGTGTTCATGAGTGCAGAATCTGCTCCAACTCCTGAAGAGCACATTATTCCGCAAGGAATCCTTGAGAACTCAGTTAAAATCACCAATGAACCACCAACTGGTATGCTAGCTAATCTCCATGCAGCTCTGGATAATTTTGACCAGGTATGAATAACATGTCAATATTTTGGCGGACTATGAGGAGTACTTACAACTTAAATATTCTGTGCATGGGCAGAAGAAAGAATGGGGAACTGGGAACAGTGATTTTAATCACAAGAATGGTTGAGTCATATTAATAAAAGGGTTCTATGATTGGTGATGTGTTTTGACTGTGGGAGAAGGGAGAATGGCAAATGCTGGCCATGCATTTGTTTCTTCCTCAATTTTGAGGTTTTATGTTTACACTGGTCTTTAAAGTGAGATCCTTTTTAACTCTTGATCAATAAATCCACTTCAAGGTCAAACACTATGTTTGAAATACACAGAAGTTTAAATGTAGCTTAGTGTCACCAAGGGCAAAATTTTACACTTCCCCCTAAGGTGGGTTCTGAGGTACTTGACCCGTATACCTGAATGT
This sequence comes from Carcharhinus amblyrhynchos, assembly GCF_965287045.1. Classification (NCBI taxonomy): domain Eukaryota; kingdom Metazoa; phylum Chordata; class Chondrichthyes; order Carcharhiniformes; family Carcharhinidae; genus Carcharhinus; species Carcharhinus amblyrhynchos. The sequence goes on from NC_137334.1 coordinate 45,392,465, forward strand.
TATGATATTTCAAATGCTCATCCAAATTTTTAAAAGTTGTAAGTTTTCCAGCCTCTACTACCTTCTCAGGTAGTGCGTTCCATATTCTCACCACCCTCTGAGCGAAAAGACTTTTCTCAAATCCTTTCTGAATCTCCTGCCCCTCACCCTAAAACTATGCCCCCTCATGATTGACCCCTCTTCCAAGGGAAACACCTGCTTCCTATTCAACCTGTCCATACTCCTCATAATCTTTTAAACTTCAATCATGTTCCCTCAACCTTCTCTGCTCTAAAGAAAACAATCCAACCTTATCCAGTCTCTCCTTATAGCTCCCAAGCAAACACCATGATACATCTCCTCCATACCCCTTCTGGTGCATTCACATCCTATAGTGAGGTGACTAGAAATGCACACAGTGCTCCAACTGTGGCTTAACCAACGTTCTGTATGGCTCCCAACATGACCTTCTTGCTCTTACACTCTATGCCACAACTGATAAAAGCAAGTGTCCCATTTGCCTTCTTAACTATCCTGTTCACATATTTTGCCACTTTCAGAAATCTGTGAATAAGTACCCCAAGATCCATCTGTTCCTCTGAGCTTCCTAGTGTCCTGCCATTCATTAAATACTCCCTTGTCTTGTTACACCTTCCAAATGCATCAGCTCACAGTTATCAGGGTTAAAAACCATCTGCTACTGCTCTGCCCATCTGACTACCCCATCTATATCTTCCTGTAATCTACAAGCTTCTTCACTATTAAGCACCCTACCAATCTTGGTGTCATCTGCAAGCTTACTTATCATTCTCCCCACATTATTATCTATATCATGTATGTATATATTACGTATATGTAAATTATTTACAAATTTGGAATGTAGGATGTGATTGTCAAGTGCTGCAGTTGTGCCAAATGGAGGTAGTCCTGACCTGAATGACACTGTTAAATGCATGCAGAGCTCTTTACTAATACTTTGCTGAGGGGTGAAATGAACACACAAAAAATGCAATTACCTTGTTATTGTGCTTAGTCTGAAAATCTAAAAATCCACATACACTTCTGGATGACATCTGCATTGTGGTATACATTGTATTTTTGAAGTTTTTTTTCTAGTGAAAGGAGAATTAATACAATATTTAAATTTTAGTGAAGGTGCCAAGGTGTTTATATCATTTGTGAAAATCTGGTTGTCTGATCTGCATTGTTTAAGTAAAAATCCAATTGTCTGGATATTTCGGACAAAATGCGACCTTCATCGCCCAGTACTTACCCAGAGTGGAAAAGCTACGACATCTTCTCCGGAGCCTTCAACATGTCATTGATGAAGATGAACATCTCACCAAGGCCATCCCCACACCCCCATTTCTTGCCTTCAAACAACTGCACAATCTCAAATCGACCACTGTCCGCAGCAAACTACCCAGCCTTCAGGAGAACAGTGACCACGACACCATACAACCCTGCCACAGCAGTCTCTGAAAGACGTGCCAGATCATCGACAGGGATGCCATCATCTCACGTGAGAACAGCATCCACCAGGTACACGGTACATGCTCTTGCAACTCGGCCAATGTTGTCTACCTGATGTGCTGCAGGAAAGGATGTCCCGAGGCATGGTACATTGGGGAGATCGTGCAGGTATATGACAATGGATGAATGAACACCATTCAACAATCACCGGGCAAGAGTGTTCTCTTCCCACTGGGGAACAATTCAGCGGTCACAGACATTCAGCCTCTGATCTTTGGGTAAGCATTCTCCAAGGCGGCCTTCACGACACATGACAGCACAGAGTGGCTTAGCAGAGACTGTTAGCCAAGTTTCGCACACATGAGGACGGCCTCAACCAGGATCTTGGGTTCCTGTCACACTATCTGTAACCCCTACGACTTGCCTGGACTTGCAAAATCTCACTAACTGTCCTGTCTGGATACAAAATACACATCTCTTTAACCTGTGCTTAATGCTCTCTCCATTCACATTGTCTGTACCTTTAAGACTTGATTACCTGTAAAGACTCGCATTCGAATCATTATTTTGTAAATTGAATTTGTGTCTTTGTATGCCCTGTCCCTGTTTGTGAATAGAACTCCCACTCACCTGATCAAGGGGCAGCACTCCGAAAGCTAGTGGCTTTTGCTACCAAATAAACCTGTTGGACTTTAACCTGGTGTTGTGAGACTTCTTACCGTGTTTACCCCAGTCCAACACCGGCATCTCCACATCATGACTACCATCGACACTACAAACTGCCGGTTCCAAGTGGAGAGGATCTCCAAGAAGATCGCATATATCGTCACAGACGTCAAGTTTCTATAAAGATGCAAGAAAGCAGACAAGATACCAAAAGGACTACAGATCACGAACCCACTCCAGTCAACCTATAACACGGTCTATGCCGAGAGACTTTGTTCTCGCACCTCTCTCACACTCCTCAGCCACCTCGTACGCTAGCTCTACAGCAAATGCCGTATCCTGGAAACCAAGATAGAGTCCATATTGTCAACTTGCGCTCAGGACATAGGCCAGCTGTGAAACTTTGCCAAGCAGACGTGACAACAGAACGACACCATCTACATGCACACCAGAACAGGAGACTTGAGAAACTCGGCATCACTACCAGCAGCAACCAAGCCTCCCCTGGTACCACAGTAAAAAACAGTACCACTACAGGGAAGCCCATTGTCAACTTGTTGGACTAGACACTTCAACCACATGAAATCAAAGTTCTCAGCCGAAGGCTCAATTTCTGCCCCACCACCAAAATAGACCCCATCAGTCTCGCAGCAGACTCAGAAGCATTCATCAGGCGAATGAGGCTGTGGGAGTTCTTCCACAAACCTCAAGAGGCCAACAGCAACACAATGAGACAGCCAATGAACCGGAACAGCCAACAGAGAGATCTGCAGTGCAGCAACCGAAGAGGAAAGAGTCAAATTGGACTCCTCCGGAAGGCCGCTGCCCTCGACATGTATGCCCAAGCCATCATGAGGTGCATCAACACCAGATTCATCAGCCGCACTCACAAGACAGCCCCAGGTCGCAGCAGTGTATTAGCAGGAGGGAGGGTGGTTTGAAGTGTGTATACTTTAATGCGAGGAGCATACACAATAAGGTGGATGAACTTGCAGCCTGGATTGGTGCCTGGGACTTCGATGTTGCGGCCATTTCAGAGACATGGATAGAGCAGGGACAGGAATGGTTCTTGCAGGGTCTAGGGTTCAGATGTTTCAGTCAGAGCAGAGAAGGCGGTAGAAGAGGGGGAGGCGTGGCATTGTTAGTCAAGGACAGTATTATGGTGGCAGAAAGGACATTTGATGTGGACTTGTCTATTGAGGTAGTATGGGCTGAGATTAGAAACAGGAAAGAAGAGGTCACCCTGTTGGGAGTTTTTTATAGGCCTCCAAAAAGCTCCAGGGATGTAGAGGAAAGGATTACAAAGATGATCCTGGATAGGAGCGAAAGTAACAGGGTAGTTGTTATGGGGGACTTTAACTTTACAAATATCGATTAGAAAAGCTATAGTTCAAGCATGTTAGAGGGGTCAGTTTTTGTCCAATGTGTGCAGGAAGGTTTCCTGACACAGTATGTAGATAGGCCAACAAGAGGTGAGGCTACATTGGATTTGGTACTGGGTAATGAACCAGATCAGATGTTAGCCTTGGAGGTAGGTGAGCATTTTGCTAATCGTGACCACAATTCGGTTACGTTTACGTTAGTGATGGAAAGGGATAGGTATATACCGAAGGGCAGAAGTTATAGTTGGGGGAAAGGTAATTATGAGGCTATTAGGCAAGATTTAGGATACATAGGTTGGAGTAGAAAACTGCAGGGGCTGGGAACAACGGAAATGTGGAGCTTGTTCAAGGAACAGCTACTGCGAGTCCTTGATAAATATGTATCTGTCAGGCAGGGAGGAAGTGGTCGAGAGAGGGAACCGTGGTGTACTAAGGAAGTTGAATCTCTGGTGAAGAGGAAGAAGGAGGCTTATGTAAAGATGAGACGTGAAAGCTCAGTTAGGGCACTGGAAAGTTACAAATTAGCCAGGAAGGAGCTAAAGAGAGAGTTAAGAAGAGCTAGAAGAGGACATAAGAAGACTTTGGCAGGTAGGATCAAGGAGAACCCTAAAGCTTTCTATAGGTATGTCAAGAATAAAAGATTGGTTAGGGCAAGATTAGGGCCAGTCAGGGACAGTAGTGGGAAGTTGTGCATGGAGCCTGAAGAGAAAGGAGAGGCACTAAATGAATATTTTTCATCAGTATTCACGCAGGAAAAAGTCAATGTAGTCAAGGGGAATACTGAAATACAGGCTTTTAGACTAGACACGATTGAGGTACATAAAGAGATGTTAGCAATTCTTGAGAGTATGAAAATAGATAAGTCCCCTGGGCTGGATGGGATTTGCCCAAGGATTCTCTGGGAGGCTAGGGAGGAGATTGCAGAGCCTTTGGCTTTGATCTTCATGTCGTCATTGGCAGTTTGGATCAGGAATTGGTGAGCTGTTAGAAGACAGAGGGTGGTGGTTGATAGGAAATATTCAACCTGGAGTTCAGTTACTAGTGGTGTACCTCAGGGATCTGATTTGGGGCCATTGCTGTTTGTCATTTTTATGAATGACCTAGATGAGGGTGGAGAAGGATGGGTTAATAAATTTGCTGACGACACCAAAGTCAGAGGAGTTGTAGACAGAGAGGATGGATGTTACATTTTGCAGAGGGACATAGATAAGCTGCAGAGCTGGGCTGAGAGGTGGCAAATGGAGTTTAATGTGGAAAAGCATGAGGTGATTCACTTTGGTAAGAGTAACAGGAGTACAGAATATAGGGCTACTGGAAGGACTCTTGGTAGTGTCAACGAGCAGAGAGCTCTCGGTGTACATGTGCGTAGATCCCTGAAAGTTGGCACCCAGGTTGATAAGGTTGTTAAGAAGGCGTACACTATTAGCTTTTATTGGTGGAGGGATTGAATTTTGCAGCCATGAGATTATGTTGCAACTGTACAAAACTCTGGTGCGGCCGCACTTGGAGTATTTTGGTTGCCGCATTATAAGAAAGATGTGGAAGCATTGGAAAGGGTGCAGAGGAGGTTTACCAGGACGTTGCCTGGTATGGTGGGAAGGTCTTATGAGAGGCTGAGGGACTTGAGGTTGTTTTCGATAGAGAGAAGAAGGTTAAAAGGTGACCTAATTGAGGCATACAAGATGATCAGAGGGTTAGATTGGGTGGACAGTGAGAGCCTTTTTCCTCGGATGGTGATAGCTAACACGAGGGGACATAGCTTTAAATTGAGGGGTGGTAATTATAGGACGGATGTCAGAGGTAGGTTCTTTACTCAGAGAGTAGAAAGGGCGTGGAATGCCCTGCCTGCAGCAGCTGTGGACTCGTCAACTTTAAGGACGTTCAAATGGTGAGTGGATAGGCATATGGATAATATTGGAATAGTTTAGGTTAGAGGGTCATTAGATTTGTTCCATTGGTCGGCGCAACATAGAGGGCTGAAGGGCCTGTACTGCGCTGTTATGTTCTATGAACATCACCCAAGCACAACGCAACGCCATCCACGCTCTTAAGACCAACCGCAACATTGTCATCAAACCAGCAGACAAATGAGGGGCCATCGTCATACTGAACAGAACAGATTACTGCAAATAAAATTACTGCAAATAAAATTACTGCAAAATCACAGTGGATGTCTCAGCATTCTACACCAGCATTTCTCATGACAATGGCATTGCTGCAACTGCCTCAGTACTCAATGCCGACAACGCCAGTTTCCAGGCGCAATTTTACAACTCATCCGCTTCATCCTGGATCACAATGTCTTCACCTTCAACAACCAGTTCTTCATCCAGACACACGGAACAGCCATGGGGACCAAATTCGCACCTCAATATGCCAACATCTTCATGCACAGGTTCCAACAAGACCTCTTCACCGCACAGGACCTTCAACCCATGCTGTATACTAGATACATCAATGACATTTTCTTCCTTTGGACTCATGGTGAACAATCACTGAAACAACTATATAATGACATCATCAAGTTCCATCCCACCATCAGACTCACCATGGACTACTCTCCGGAATCAGTTGCATTCTTGGACTCATACATCTCCATTAAGGATGGTCACCTCAGCACTTCACTGCAACGCAAGCCCACGGATAACCTCACAATGCTCCACTTCTCCAGCATCCACCCTAAACACGTTAAAGAAGCCATTCCCTACGGACAAGCCCTCCGTACACACAGGATCTGCTCAGATGAGGAGGATCGCAACAGACACCTCCAGATGCTGAAAGACGCCCTCATAAGAACAGGATATGGCGCTCGACTTATCAATCGACAGGTCCAATGCGCCACAGCGAAAAACTGCACTGACCTCCTTAGAAGACAAACGTGGGACACGGTGGACAAAGTACCCTTCGTCGTCCAGTACTTCCCCAGATGGAGAAGCTACAACATCTCTTCTGGAGCCTTCAACATGTCATTGATGAAGACGAACATCTCGCCAAAGTCATCCCCACACCCCCACTTCTTGTCTTCAAATAACTGCACACCTCAAACAGACAATTGTCTGCAGCAAACTACCCAACCTTCAGGAGAACATTGACCACGACACCACACAACCCTGCCACAGCAAGCTCTGCAAGATGTGCTGGATCATCAACATGGTTCCCATCATCTCATGTGAGAACACCATCCACCAGGTACACGATACATACTCTTGCAATTCGGCCAATGTTGTCTACCTGATATGCTGCAGGAAAGGATGTCCTGAGACATGGTACATTGGGGATACCATGCAGACACTACAACAACGGATGAATGAACACCACTCGACAATCACCAGGCAAGAGTGTTCTCTTCCTGTTGGGAACACTTCCGTGGGCATGGGCATTTGGCCTCTGATCTTTGGGTAAGCGCTCTCCATGGCAGCCTTCACAACACACGACAACGCAGAGTTGCTGAGCAGACTGATAGCCAAGTTCCGCACATATGAGGGTGGCCTCAACCGGGATCTTGGGTTCATGTCACACTATCTGTAACCATCATGACTTGCCTGGATTTGCAAAACCTCATAACTATCCTGTCTGGAGTCAATACACATCTCTTTAACCTGTGCCTAACACGCTCTCCACTCACACTGTCTGTACCTTTAAGACTTGATTACCTGTAAAGACTCCCATTCCAATCATTATTTTGTAAGTTGAGTTTGTGTCTTTATATGCTTTGTTTGTGAATAGAACTCCCACTCACCTGATGAAGGGGCAGTGCTCTGAAAACTAGTGGCTTTTGCTGCCAAATAAACCTGTTGGACTTTAACCTGGTGTTGTGAGATTTCTTACTGTATTTTGGACAAAGCCATGTTACTAAATAAGATTTCTTTCTCTTTTGTGAAAATGATTACCTGACTTACTTTTGTTTATTAAGTACATTTGATACACCTTCATTGCAGGATATTCTGGACCAATGCTCTCGTGAACATGAATTTAAGACAATACTATTTTCATTATGCTACTTCCATGCCTGTGTTGCGGAACGGCGTAAATTTGGACCTCAGGGCTGGAATAGAAAGTACCCTTTTAATACTGGAGACCTAACCATCTCAGTCCGAGTTTTATTCAGCTATTTGGAAGCTAATGCTCAGGTAATTGGGAGATATATGAAATTATTTTGTAAGAATTTTATGTGTACAACATAAAATGAGTATATGCTAGCTATACTCATAACTAGGGCCAGAATTTTCTGGTCGTTCTCAAAGGCTGGACCTTTTGGTCCTACCAATGGTGAACCCCTGCTGTGGGTTTCCCAGTGGCAGGGTGTACATAAAACAGAAAACTCCATTGTCAGTGACAGTATCAAAAAATCCTGCCACCGGTCAATGGCAGACAGCCTCCTTCGCTGCAAAACAGACAGTGGAGGCACAGAAAATACCACCTTAGGTATTTTGACCTAACATTCCAGTAGAAGTTAATCAGAGCTATCATAATCTAAATAGCCCAGACATAACTTTGCATTCAAGTAAAATGAATTGTCTAGATGGGACCTTGTGTCCCTTGTTTGTCCCAATCTTTCTATCCCTTTTCTTTCTCCTATACCTCATCCCTGCCCCCAGCCCATCCTGCACCTTCCCATTCACAGGCTTAACTGGCAGTTCTGATTTGAGTATCTCTTGACTCTCAAACAGTTTTAAATGGCTTCTGCTGACTGATTTGAAACTGTAGTTGGATGAACAAAGAACAACACAGCATGGGAAACAGGCCCTTCAGCCCAACAAGCCCACGCTGCCATTTTAAAATTATGAGTGCCCTCCTCTACCCATGACCTTTGTCTACACCTATTGGGGAAGATTGAGGGAAGACTAATTTAGGGACAATTTGTTACACCTATCAGCCTAAGAGCACGTTTTTGGGATGTGGGAGGAAACCGGAGCACCTGGAGAAAACCCATGCAATCACGGGGAGAATGTGCAAACTCCCGCAGACACCGGCCCAAATCCATGTATCTGCATAGCAAACAGTGATAGTCACTGAGCTGTCATGTTGCCCGTCAGCTGGTCCAGTTTAAGCGTACACTAACGACGTGAAGCACTAGGCAACTCCTGAAGCAACATCCAAGAGCAGCCCTCTCACGACCCACCGCGTGTATGCCCCTTGTTGGTCAACAAGGCGGACCGAATCTTCTGTGAAGTAAAAGAAAAGACATCAATAAACATGACATCAATAAAAAGACATTTACGGAATCCCCAGAGGTGCAGAAATAAAGCAAGTGAGCCATGAAATATGGTGGAAGGTCCATAGGAATCAACTGATTCCCAGGGACGTCCCAACGCTCTTGATCTTTATTTAGAAAAGTCTCCTATATCCCTCCATCTGTAGTCCGCTCATGTGCCTGTCTAAGTAAGCCTTAAACAACCCTGGCATGCCTGCCTCCACCATCCTACTTGGCAGTGCATTCCAGGCCCCCACCACTCTCTGTGTGAAAAACCTCCCTCTAACATCCAAGTTATACCTCGCCCCCCTCACCCTAAGCCCGTGGCCCCTCGTAATTTTTGTATCCAACCTAGGAAAAAGCTTACCATTGTTCACTCTATCTATACCCTTCGTAATCTTATATACCTCTATCAGATCTCCCCTCATCCTCCGCCTTTCCAAGGAGAACAGCCTCAATTTGCCCAATCTTTCCTCATAGCTCAGTCCTTCTATACCAGGCAACATCCTGGTAAATCTCCTCTGCACTCTCTCCAGGGTCTCCATGTCCTTCCGGTAGTAAGGCGACCAGAACTGGACGCAGTACTCCAAATGCAGGCGAACCAACGTTCTATACAACTGCAACATTAGACACCAGCTTTTATACTCCATACCCCTCCCTATAAAGGCAAGCATACCTGAGGCCTTCTTCGTCACCTTCTCCACCTGTACTGCCACCTTCAAGGACTTGTGTACTTGCACCCCCAATTGCAGGATGATCCTGCATTGTTACTGACCACAATTATTATTTCATGAAACGATGCGCTAATGCATGGATGTATGAAATTCTTCCAATTTCTGATCATAGCTTCAAAAATGTAAAACGTGTTGAAAATTACAAGAGTTGTCAAGCTTCTGACAACCAAAATTGCTTATTCTTGGAATTTTGTATGGGAACCAATTGAATGTGTTGAGAGACAGAATGAATGGTACACATTTTCTCTGTATTTTCAAAATGTGCTCTCTATAACATTCCCAAAGAGTAATTTTCTTTGAACTTTCATCTATTAGCAGGAAAGGACTAGGATTTATATAATTATCTTCTAGAAATAAGGAAAATGGTAAAAGCCTTGTGTTTTATTTCATTAACAAGTTTTGTTAAATTCTTTATAAACTCCATGCAGCAGTGTATGAATTAACTTTACTTCATTGATAACACATTATATTAATGGCTAGGGCTCAAGTATTATGATTAAACTATTAAGATATGGATGGAAGAACAGGCAGGACTACGATACCATGAGCAGACATGTCACCATTATTCTCTAACAGTGATCCAATACTATTACTGAACTGCCAGCCCTCCCTGATTTCTCGATTGCAGTAGTTATGTCTCAGCTGATGGATTTCACTCTGTTGTGCTAGGTGACATTTCCATTCTTTTCAGTCAGCCTGACAACTCCAAGCTGAAATTGATGAATTGGGAACAGTTTTGGCATTTCAGACATGCATCTACCAAGATACAGCAAAAATCCATCGAAGTGCTGACCTTTATTTGTCATCACTTAAAGCACATTTAACTATTTTTCACAAACTTTGCATTTTGGCTTGTTTTACAAAGCAACCTAGTGAGAAGGATAAGAAGATACATATACATTTCCGAAAACAGGTTATCAAATGAAACTGAAGATTTTTTTTCTAGACCTTGGGTCTTCAAAGGATATCGTATGAACTCATCTGATTTCTAACCACCTGGTTGAGCAACACTGTCCAGCATGAGCATAGTGTTTTTACGATACTGTTTTTTTCCTGATCTACTGATGTGGTAGAATATTGTCCCCATTCCTATGGGTAAATAAATACCAAATTAATTAAATGTTTTCTGCAATAACATTTCCCACAGGCATATGTGGCTGCCTTTTAGAAAGATAAAATTTACTTTATTTATTGAATCATCCTGTAATCAAACAGATGATAAATTGGTGTAAAATTATAAGATTCTATATTAGTGGTGCTGTTTAGGAGTGTCAAAGATCTATAATTCACTAAGTCCATGGGTGAAAGGATATCAAGGGTATATTATTAGTGATGCATTATTGTATTTATTCTATGGATGATTTATATGTTTTATATCAGAACTGAGGTTGTTGTTAATGGCAACTTTGTTTATTGTTTTCGTTGCCTCCCTATTTCTTATTACAGCATCATGTTCACTAAGTGAAGTTTATTATGACCATACAAATAAAATATATGTTAAAAGTATTTACTCATAAATATTAAGCTCATTATTCATAATCTGTTTTAAATGTGAACCCTAATTAAGTTATTTGGGGTTTTAGGTACCTTGGGAAGACCTGCGTTACCTGTTTGGTGAAATTATGTATGGTGGTCATATTACCGATGACTGGGACAGAAGACTGTGTCGTACTTATCTGGAAGAGCACATGCAACCGAATCAGGTGTTTTGTCTTGGTGGATGTGACTCTCAATGACATAGGCTGTCTGTCGTTTCGAGTTGCTGGAGCTGGGGCTCCCCCTACTGGAAAATTATGCCCAGTTGTTTTGTACAAAATAACACCCAGATAATAATTCTTACAATTTAAAATCAATATTTATGTGCAAACAAATTATTTAGCTAATATTAAACTTTCCATGTTTTCACATTTTATGTAAATTATTAATTCACAAACACATTTTGCTCATCAATCACAGCTGAAAAGCTACGGACATTGGTAAGTCAATGAAAAAACAGTAGTAAATCGTGTATTATTGTTCCACTTGATCACTTCTATTTCTCTTCTCCATTTTCTTGCTCTGTCTTTTTCACCTGTGGTTTTCCTCTCTCACTTTTCCCCCTACTTTTATGTCTTCTCTTCTATTTTTTCCTTTCTCATCAAACCCTACTCTATCCTGGAGTTTAAAAAGCTTGATTACTCTCATTAGTGTGGAGCCTTCCCTAGAACCTTCCAGTAAATCAGGCAAGTGGTGTTTTATCAAGAGCAATATTAGAGGGCCAGACAACGTATGTGGAGAGAGTAAAACAGAGTCAACATTTCAAGTCAATGATCTTTCATTGCAACAAATCTGAAATTTTTATTTTGTTTCTCTGTATTTATATTTCAGATTTCCAGCAACATCAATATTTTACCTTTGTGGAATAAGAATAGGTAGATTGTTACTTGTAAATTCCAATTGATAACAAATTTTAAATTTTCTATTTTTGCTTCCATCCTTTGCTGCACTTAACTAATTGTCCATTCCTCACAGTTTGACATAACAAACCAAAAGTAAAAATCTGGCATTTTCATATTTTTATTGCATCGAAGGTTTCTTCAATATTGTGTCTTGTTTTGTCACACAATTATAATATTTTAATTCATATAGATGTTGTCAAGATCTGAAAGTGCTTTGCAAGACCTTATTCCTGAAATGTAGCAAAAGTCATGTAGGGAAACCAAATTTTCAGTCAGAAGAGAAATAACATGGCCGTCCAAGGTAGAGGGTGAAAACAAGACAGCGGTTCAACACATCTCTCTTTTTGCACTTCGTGTTGATTAAATACAGAACTGAACTGGTGGAAGCCTGGGTACAAATGGCCTGTGCATTCTAGAAATGACGAGTAGTGAGGAGGGAACATAGGATGAAGTGAAAGCAATTATAATTATGATGTAAGACAAGACTTGGAATGTTTGAGATTATGGTACTGTACTCCAAGTGATATTAAAACTTCACAACTTCTGCCCCCTTTCTGCCTTTCCATCTTTGGTCTCCTGCAATTTTCTAAACAGTTTCAATACAAACTTGGAGAAACAGTGAGCTGACTGAACAAGTCCTAAGTTGATTGTTCAAATTGGGTTGTGGTAATGGACTGATGGCAGGCCAGGAAATAGGATTTTGCCGGCAGGAATGGAAGCGGTCAATAATGGGTGTTGGGTGCGAAGAAATCCCACAAGCTGAATCAAAGGCACCATATTTAAATGGATGGCAGCACTTGAATCGGGTATCATAAATAGAAGCATTTAGAAGGGAGACTAAAAGAACGTTGGCTATAGTTAGATGTTGGGTGTCTCCACAGTTTAATGAAGCCACCTTGGAAGTGTTTGTTACTCCAAGGAATGGAAAGAGGTGCTCTTCACAGTTGGCAGGAGAAGGCCAGCAAGCCTCACAAAAAAAGCATGGCTGGAGGCCACAGAGGAAGTCAGCAGCTGCAGATATAGGTATACTGCCCCAAGTGATTAAATTTTCTGATGTGCTTTGGCAAGGTGCTCAGCCAGGGTAAGTGAATCACCCAGAACTGCACCCATTGCATCTCGGCCTTTTGGCTAAGATCAAGTGTAGTATTGACGTGCTGCACTTGGTTGAAGTCATTAGGTTACATTTCAGCTTCATTTGAAGCAATTTTTTAAAGCAGTATCTCAGCCTCTTGGCTAAGATGCAAATAAGATCAAGCTTTGGAGGAGGAGCTACACCTACTCCAATCGGCTTGGATCATGTAGATCAAGCCCAGGACAGGAGGTGAGAGCCCTGTCTTGTCAGCTTGGATCGGGAATGTCCCAACTTGTTGGGACTCTGAATTGGCTTTAATTTGACTTGATTGGACTGGAATAAAGTTTAAAAAAAAGCTTCGGCAAGGTGAGTGGCATTCATAATACCAAGCTTGCAACCTTGGATGTCACAAAAGGAGCCAGTGGAATGTGAGAAGAGGTCTCTGGCCCAGACATTGAGCAAGACCAGGCACATGTGTTCACAGCAAAATGCACAGCAGGGCCCTGGTGACTCAGCATTGATTGCTGCATTGCCAATGTTAAATGACTCTTTGCAGCAGCACACCCCACCCCCCATGAAAAATATTGGACTTTGAAACTGGCACAGAATGGCAAGTGCAACTGTGCTATGAGAAACCAGTGACACAATGTATGTCTGTGTTTGCAGGAGCAGTGAGTTTGTAGTGCCAGGGATTAAAGAGAAACTAGATGCAGAGTCTCACTGCTTGCTCACTGAATCTGATGGAAAAAGAAGCAATGGAACTAGGAGGGGTTTCAACAAGGGCAGGCTGGCAATGAAGGTGAAATAGGTTGATGAATCCATAGAGAATGAATAACTTTGTGGAAGTGACTACTGACCCTTATGACAAACACTACCTGCAACACAGTGGTGGCCAGTGATGAACACAAGCACCTCCAGATGAAGGACAGGCAGAAGGAGTTGGTGAAAAACATAACACAACTCTACCTCTCTCTCAGATCAAGTAGCAGATGAGGCACCAATGATGTTAGAGAAATGGAATGTGACTTCAGAGGAGGAGCCATCATTTGAAGAGACATCATCACATCATTCTAGCTCACTCTACACCTGAGATGCCTGCAACCCACACCAGGTGCATAGGGAAGGATAGGTGTGCCCTGAAGTGTGGAGGAGTGATAGTCTGAGGCCCCTAGGGTTCCCATCAGGGTGCTCCTGGTGTAGATAGTGGATCTTTAACTCTTTTGATGCTGACACCAAAGCTTTGTAAAGTGACAATGAAAAAGGCAGCTTCTGCACAGATGCAAGTGACCATGTATGTGCCAGGGTCCTCCTGTGTGTTCAGGCACCGAGAGCTATCATCAGATATAGAGGAGAAAGGTTACTGCACTCTGGAGCATCAGCATGTTAGACCTAGAAGAGACCTACATTATATCCCATCAAGGTCTCAGAGGTTACAGTTGTTGCAGCATTTCCTTTGATTACACTGGTCTCTCATTCTCTCTCTTATCCTCCCTCCCACAGGAGAACTCCGAATCTGAGTGCATGAGACCCATTGCAAATTTACTCAAGTCTGAAAGCCTCCCTATATCCTAACTTTGCAAAGCTGAGCTGCACCTCTGAGAATTTTTCCCTTCTATGCTTTATTGTCCTTCATCCTTTTTTAGAAATGCTGCTGCTGTCAATGACTCCCACCTCCAGCCACCACTCACTTACAACTGAGCTGTCATTCTCATAGAACATAGAAAACTACAGCACAAACAGGCCCTTCGGCCCACAAGTTGCACTGATCATATCCCCACCTACTAGGCCTATCTATAACCCTCAATCCCATTAAATCCCATGTACTCATCCAGAAGTCTCTTAAAAGACCCCAACAAGCACGCCTCCACCACCACCGACGGCAGCCGATTCCACTTACCCACCACCCTCTCTCCCTAAAGCTGGTGAGCTGCTGAAGCTCTGTGGTCCTGTGTGCCAATGGTAAAATTTAAAAAGCATCTCAAAAAACTTTATATTGCCTGCCACCATTATTATCCAGGTGTTTGACCCCGCTGCCAGACTACCTCTGGGAAAATAGACCATCAGGTTTTGTTGCATTCCCCCCCCACTTTCCCCATCCCCCTCGCAATTTGACCAAGCTCTTGCCTCCAATTCTGTTTGCCTCAAAACAATAAAATTCTCCCTAGTATTTAATTTCCATACTGTAACTCTTCAATCTGAATATTGATTTTATGCAACAACTAGCATCTTTAAAGACCCAAGGCGCTTCACAGGAGCATTATGAACAAAGCATAACAGCTAGCCCCATAAGGAGATATAAAGTCAGGTGACCAAAAGCTTAGTCAAAGAAGAAGGTTTAAGGAGTTTCTTAAAGAAGATAAGTGAGATAGAGAGGCAGAGAGGTGTCGTGAGGGAATTCAAGAACTTGGGACCTAGGCAACTGAAGGCACAGCAACCAATAGCACAAGCAGCCAGAATTAGAGGAATGCCAATATCTCAGAGGGTTTTGGGGTTGGAGGAGATTACAGAGATTGGAGGGGAAGGATTTGACTGTCAATGCCAGTTTTGAATTAGTTTCTTCCATTTACATTTCATTTAATTTCCTTCCTTTAATTTGTGTTGACCTTTTGGGTGGGATTCTGGTCCACTGTTTTGAGTCCCCTTGACCAGTGGGAGCCCTGCACAGGGGGAGGCCCGAAGTAATTTAAGTACACTCAAGAACTTAACTGTCCATTTCAAGCCTTCCACTTGACTAAGGCCTCCAGAGAATGAACATCTTGTCCTAAAGAGTGGTCAACCAGTCAGAGGTTGGCACTGCCACCTGAAGCAGTGGCTGCATCTGGCATGTACTGAAACTTACCCAAATGATAAATGCTGGATCCCTGGAGACAGTTGAATAGGGCAGGATGGGGGGTTGCAGAAGTGGGGAGCGCAGGGGGTTTGTTGGTTGGCCTTCAGCAGCTTGTTAAACCATGTGCCACGACTAAATTTTGGTGGATTCAGGGATGATTACCTTTAAGTGGTTCTTTAATGAGCTTAATGGCATCCCACCTCCAGTCGATAGGAATTCCCATGTCAGGTCCAACTTGGGAACAGTTTTCCTGATGTCGGGAATTGGATACAAGTTATTGATTTTCGTAGCCCCTTCTGCCATCATGTCCACTCCAACAGGCTGCACTAAATTCAACCCTTTGTCTTTTACAGTGTCTTTTCACATCCGTAATGAGATCAGCTTTTGTATAGCAACACACATTTTCACCTCTTCAATATCCAAAAAATAAAATTCCAGTCTATTAAACATTTAATTAGCCTATCTGATCTTTACGTCCTGTCTTTATGTTCTACTTTGTTTGGTCAGTACTGTATTTAAAAAGAATCTTCCTTGCTTTTTTTTCCAAAATCTGATGAAGCCATCAAACCATTGGTTGTTTTCTCATTTAAGATGCTGAATGATCTTTCACCTAATTCAACTACTTTTGTTCCTATTTCAAAATTTTATATGCTCCCTTCAATTTGAAGTTAATAATGATGCATAATACATTTACTATGTGGCTATTTAAATGAGTAAACATGTTTATACACTAAATTAAGACAGTGAGCATACTCTTAGTAAATTAGGTAAATTGTATTTGATTTTTCACACTAGTTTTTTTGTTTTGTTACAGTTTGAAAGAAAAATGGCTTTAGCTTCTGGTTTTGTAGCTCCATCAAATCTTGATTACAATGGTTATCACAGGTACATTGATGAAATGTTACCACCAGAAAGTCCTGTGCATTATGGTCTCCACTCAAATGCAGAGATTGAGTTCTTGACTGTAACTTCAGACAGCCTTCTCCACACATTATTAGAAATGCAGCCCAGAGACTCAAGAACTGGTGAAGGAGCAACACAGACCATTGAGGAAAAGGTCAGAAAATTTAAAACTTGTGAACTAACAATTATTTTAAACTACAGGCATTTACCTTTTTATTATTGATTAGTTCTATATCAATGAAAATGAAATGTCACTGAAGCTAACATTTGGGGTTTGGAAAAAAAGGTCAAGAATTTTACATTGGCCTTTGTTGTATTCACAGCAGAATGTTGACTGCAAGTTTTAATATTTCTCTTGCTTTGCTAAATAGCTGAACAACTGATATTTGTATTGGTTAGAAGAACATAAGAACATAAGAAATAGGAGCAGGAGTAGGCCATCTAGCCCTTCGAGCCTGCCCCGCCATTCAATAAGATCATGGCTGATCTGTCGTGGCTCAGTTCCACATTCCCGCCCTCTCCCCATAACCCTTAATCCCCTCTCATCAAAAACCCATCAACCCGCGTCTTAAAAATATTTAGCGAGGCAGCCTCCACCACCTCAACGGGCAGAGAATTCCACAGATTCACCACCCTTTGAGTGAAGAAGTTCCTCCTCAACTCTGTTCTAAACCGCCCCCCCTTTATCTTGAGGCTGTGCCCCCTAGTCCTACTGTCCTTTCTGAGCGGGAAGAGTCTCTCCATCTCTATCCTATCCATCCCATCATCATCTTGTATGTCTCAATGAGATCTCCCCCTATTCTTCTAAACTCTAACGAGTACAAGCCTAGATTATTCAGCCTCTCCTCATAGCTCATCTGGAGGAGAGAACCGAGTGTAGAGTGTCGAAATTTGCTGATGACACCAAGATTGGGGGAACGGCAAATTGTGCGGAGGGTGTGGAGAGTCTGCAGAAGGATCTAGATAGGCTGGGCGAATGGGCCAGGAAATGGCAAATGGAATTTAATGTTGGCAAGTGTGAGGTGGTCCACTTTGGTAGGAAAAATGGTAGGAAGGACTATTACTTACGAGGCGAAAAACTGCAGCAGGCGACGGTGCAGAGGGACCTCGGGGTCCTTGTGCATGAGTCGCAAAAACCCAGCTTGCAGGTGCAGCAGGTGGTCAGGAAGGCAAATGGGATGCTGGCCTTCATAGCGAAGGGGATTGAATATAAAAGTAGGGAGGTCTTGCTGCAGCTGTATAGGGCATTGGTGAGGCCGCAACTGGAGTACTGTGTGCATTTTTGGGCGCCGCACCTGCGCAAAGATATTTTGGCCTTGGAGGGAGTGCAGAGGAGGTTTACTAGGCTGGTACCGGAGTTGAGGGGGTTGAGCTATGAGGAGAGGCTGAATAAACTGGGCTTGTACTCGTTAAGAGTTTAGAAGAATGAGAGGAGATCTCATTGAGACGTATAAGATGATGAATGGGATGGATAGGATAGAGGTGGAAAGACTCTTCCCGCTCAAAAAAGACAATAGGACTAGGGGGCACAGCCTCAAGATAAAAGGGGGGTGGTTTAGAACGGAGTTGAGGAGGAACTTCTTCACTCAAAGGGTGGTGAATCTCTGGAATTCTCTGCCCATTGAAGTGGTGGAGGCTGCCTCGCTAAATATTTTTAAGACGCGGGTTGATGGGTTTTTGATAGGAGAGGGGATTAAGGGTTATGGGGAGAGGGCGGGAAAGTGGAACTGAGCAGCGACAGATCAGCCATGATCTTATTGAATGGCGGGGCAGGCTCGAAGGGCTGGATGGCCTACTCCTGCTCCTATTTCTTATGTTCTTATGTTCTCAACCCCCTCAACTCCGGTATCAGCCTAGTAAACCTCCTCTGCACTCCTTTCAAGGCCAAAATATCCTTGCGTAAGTACGGCGACCAAAACAGCACACAGTACTCCAGCTGCGGCCTCACCAATGCCCTATACAGCCGCAGGAAGACCTCCCTACTTTTATATTCAATCCCCCTCGCTATGAAGGCCAGCATCCCATTCGCCTTCCTGACCACCTGCTGCACCTGCAGGCTGGGTTTTTGCGACTCATGCACAAGGACCCCGAGGTAATCAGATAAGCTGTAGTTCATTCAGCATGAAGCCTCATTGAATTAGACCTTGGTTTCTGTACTCAAAATGTAGTTGGCGCAAATCTATTTATATTTTAATAAGATGCAAGAGAAATATTCAATCAAAGGAATCTCAAAAAAAATTTTAAATGGCAAAAATAACCAAATAAAATTTTAATTTTGTATAAAATTAAATAAGAATCATGCTGATCAATCAACTTGTTCTATTTTTGAAGGTAAAGACTATCTTGGATGATATATTGGAAAAACTACCAGAGGAATACAATATGGCTGATATAACCTCTAAATCAGCTGAGCGTTCCCCTTATATTTTGGTTTGTTTCCAAGAATGTGAAAGAATGAATATCCTAATTCAAGAAGTGAGACATTCATTAAAGGAACTTGATCTAGGGCTAAAGGTAAAATTTTCTTAAAAAGTCCATATAAAGAAATTTTTCCTAAATGAACAATGCCAATCAAAAGGTTGTACTGTATTCCATTTTCCTTCTGATTAAACTGAGGCTTTATTTAGAATGGGCAGTTCAAAGTCATAAAGTCATGCAGTACATTTTCTGAATTACACATCAATGAGTACATTCAGTCCTGAAAGAATACAATAACACCTTCTCAACAAATGATAATACTAAATTACAACATTTTGCTTAGATAATACTGCCAAAAAAAACTTGACTCATTGCATTTCTTTAAGTTTAGCCAATACCTCAGCAAAACAAATATTCACATTTATATTATCAAAAAAAGTGTAAGAAAATTTGTCTCTAGTGGCAAGCTGTGGTGACATTCTAAGAAAATGGTTGTGATTTCACTATACAAAGTGAAAATACATACTGTGGGCATTACTAGCAGAGCCAAATTTGTTATCCACCCCACCACAATGCCTAGTGTGAGTCACTTGCCTGCTGTGCTCCCTAGTTGCCTTCTCTTGCTGCAAGCGCCATGCAGATGTCCAATGCAGCTTGCAGGTCAGGACCTTCTCAAAATCTCACACAGGCAAGCCCTGAGAAGAGTGAAGACAAAACAGGAGAGGAGCAAATATAGATGGCAGTGGCCTACAATAGTGTTCTTGAGCCAGTGGAACCACACAGCTCTTCCCAACTCCAAATAAAGATATATCTTTTAGATTAACTGCTTCATCAAATGTTTCCAGCAGTCCCTTTGAGGATTGAATTACAGTAAATCCATATATTTGAGTGGGATCCTAAAACTGGCGTTAGAACCCTGATTACTTAATGACCTAAGTAAGCATTCAAGGCATTTGGAAGTCATTGTCTTCCAAAATGCTGAATAAGAAGCCTCACAACACCAGGTTAAAGACCAACAGATCTATTTGGTAGCACAAGCTTTCGGAGTCTCGCTGTGAATTCTGCTGTGTCATAATTCTGTTGTGAGCAGCTCACGAGGGGGTTTGCTGGTCAGTGCCTGGGTGAATACGCGGCCTTCCCAAGGGGGTCAGCCTGTGCCCCTGGACACAATCTGGACAAAATGGCCACACAGCCCAGATGGATCACCGGCTTGGGCGCCAGTTCTTAACCCATTGTGGAAAGCAAATCATGACAAGGGGGTTCCTGGTGAATACCCCATCCCAATCCTGGCGTGTATCTTGTAGATGGTGGACAGGTTCTGGAGAGTCTGGAGGTGAGCTGCTCACGACAGAATTGTGACACAACAGAATTCGGAGCGAGACTCCAAAAGTTTGCGCTACCAAATAAACCTGTTGGACTTTAACCTGGAATTATGAGACTTCTTACTGTTCTTACCCAAGTCCAACTCTGGCATCTCCACATCATGGCTTCCAAAATGCAACCAGTGCACTTTCAGGGATGGGAGGATATCACAACCTGAACCTCATTGTGTACTCACAAAACACACTCACCATAGAATCACAGAATGGTTACATCACCAAAGGAGAACGTTCGACTCGTCATGCCTGTAGCTTTCCAAATGCTTTTCCTTAAGGGTTTAACCTTTAAGGTCCTTTAAACCCAAGATGTAATCTGCTGCCATCACAGCCTCAGGCAGTGCATTCCAGATCCTGACAACTTGTTGTGTAAATAAGATTTTTCTCGTGTCACCATTGGCTTTTTTGGCAATCACCTTAAATTGCTGCCCTCTTTATGCCAATGGCAAGTTTATATTTAACTACTCTCTAGATTGTTTAAGGTTTTGAACATCTTTATCAAATCTCTTTTCAACCTTTCTTCTCTAAGAAGAACATAATGGCTGCTTCTCTAGTCCATCCATGTAACTGAAGACCGTTAGAAGCCTTCATATTCTTCCTCAAGAGGGGTGCCTATAATTGGATCGCATTCTGTATTGAAGCAGCATTCTAGAAAAGTTCATCATAACTTCCTTGCATTTGTACTCTATGCTTCTTTTTCTAAAGCCAAGATCCCTTTGCTCCTGTGCACTCCTCAGAATTGTATAGAATTTATTCTATATTGCTTCTCATCATTCTTCCTGACAAAATGTAGCACTTTCAAGTTTCTCTGCGTTAAATTTCATCAGCCACCTGTCAGCCCATTCCACCAGCTGTTAATGCCTTCTTAAGGTTTATCACTATCCTCCTCACAGTTCAGAGTACTTCCAAATGTTGAAACTGTGCTCTCCACACCCAAGCTAAGACATTAGTATATATGAAGAAAAGTTGTATGAGGACAACCCATGGGGATCCCCACTGTAAATCTTCCTCCAATCTGTAAAGTAACCCTTCCCATCGTTTTGGTTTCTGTCACTCTGCCAACTTTATGTCCATGCTGCCACTTATTCCATGCACTTCGGCTTTGTTGGCAAGCTTATTATGAGATGTTTCCAAAACACCTTTCAGCCATTTATGTATATCACATCTATTACATTACCCTGATCAAAAAACTGAATCAAGTTGGGTACATATGACTTGCAATGTTTCCCCCCGTCTGAGCTGAAAGAAAATATTCACTTTTTGAGTTGATTGTCCAACTTCAAGGTGCTGAATTAGTTTCCTAATGGCAATCTTATGCATAGAATTTTTTTCTCACTTTTTTTATTAATCATAAATTCATTTTAAGGAGGATAAGAATGATTAGAATAACAGTAACCAATATGTAATAGTCTACTAACACTATAGTCCACTTATATTACATTTTATTTATATTTTGATGTTTATCAAAAAAGCAAATATAACACTAAACAATTTCCTTTTAGTTTAATTTTACAACTAATCCTAAAGCCAGAAAAGCAAACTGCAATCTGAATTCCCTATTTTCTGTTTGGAACATTGACACAATATTATTGTGCTCTCTGTATTTTGAACAAACTTTAACTAGATTAAAAGCAACATGAAAGCAAGGAATCAGAAAATATGTAATTTTCTACCTTTCATAGCTGATGAAATAGCAGCCTTTTTCAAATATTGCACTTAAATATGTTCTTCTCTGTAAAGAACTGGGTTATTTATCACATCTTCGTATCACAGCCTCCTTCAAACAGCACATTTTTTCTTGCTTTTGTTAGGGTGAGTTGGCAATTTCCTCTGAGATGGAGCTACTACAGACAGCACTTTTCTTTGATAATGTTCCTGACACCTGGACCAAGCTGGCATATCCATCAATGTACAGTCTAGCACAGTGGTAAGTAGCATGTCAAGACGCAAACAGCTTGTGCATGGCATTCTGTCTGTCAAAGTGCCACTAGAATTGCTCAGTATTTCTTGTATGGAAATTAGTGTTGCTCGGCCTTTTATTGGGATTTTTGCTGTGATTTTTTTCCCCCAGTACGACAGTGTTTTGATGTAGCTATTATGCATCACACTGATCTGTTAGTCACAAACCATTCGGTATCTACTTGCATAATGTATAACGAGTCTCTTGGGACCGGTATGGTACGAGAAATGCAAGCAAGGAATCATGTTTAATAGTAATCATAATAGAAAATGTCTTATCCACTCTAAATGAAGACTTTGTGTGCTCATGTGCATGACAGCATGCAGTACAGCAACATTTATTTCACTAAATAATAACTATGAAAATTATACTGTGTAGCCTTCCCTGAATTTCTTTACCAATATTTTACCATCTTTACTGTGAAATAATCCTTTTTTCTGGTTATCTGTAATATTCTGCCATAAGACAATGCTAATGAGGACTTGCATGAAAAAAGTTTGGAGTTTGTAATTGTTGGAAAACATGTAATCATAGGATGTTGCTGGAATAAAATAGACCAATCAATATGATCAGGTTTTCCTCTAGTAATGTTATTTAAAGTGCCAGAGAGTTATACATATGAAAGGTACCAGCTATGTTAGCTAGAAAATTTAGCATTTTCTGTTGCCTTGCCAAAAGAATACTACTCAAAAAATGTTAAGCTCAGGAAATTTTATATTAAAAGATAGTTTAATTACCTCCATTCAAAGTTTTTATTTTTAAGGTAGATTATGTAATTTTCCTCCAATTTCTAATGTTAGTCTAAAAATATTATGAGCAGTTTCAGTCTGTGGACTTACACTCACTGGGAGCTGGGTTCAGGGTTAAGACAAACCAAACTGATTTCATACAGCTAAATATCAAACTTTTAGCTTTGGGGAAGTACAAATCTGAATCCAAGTTTTTGTTCTATTCATTGGATGTGAGTATCGCCAGCTGGGCCAGTGTTACCTATTTCTAATTGCCTTTGAACTGAATGGCTTGCTGGACCATTTTAGAGAGTACTTAAGAGTCAACCACATTGCTGTGGATCTGGGATCACATGTAGGCCAGACTAGGTAAACTTGACAAATTTCCTTTCCTAAAAGAAAACCAGATGGTTTTAAACAATGGTTTCCAGCTTTTTTTTTTATTGAATCTGCCATGGTGAGATTTGAGCCTGGATCTCCAGAGCATTACCCTGGGTCTCTGAATTACTAATTCAGTGACAATGCCACAAAGGCACAAGATGTCCATTAGACAATAATCAAAATTGCTGAGTATATATAAAATTACTTTAAAATTGTTACTTTTAAATTACTTAAATATTGTATAAAAACTATCTTGATTTTAATGCATTCTGTGATGTTCCACTAAATCAATAGACAACACTTCCAAAATTAAAGTAACAACAAACTGTTCACTATAAATCAAATAAATAATTGCCAGGGTGAATTATATCTTCGAAATAGTTTGGAGCTTCTGATATGAGTGGCTCAGCTGCTCACTGATGTACAAGTTGAAAAGCAAATGACAGACATGATGCACATTTATAATTCATTCCTGACCATTCATTTTGTGTTTATAAGTAAGTTTGCATTTACCTTATTCATCACCAGAAGTGACCACAGGTGAAGAAAAACAACAGTTTGAGAGATCAGCAGTACAATACAAAATTTGATTCCCTCAGAATACTTTGATTAATAATCAGGTACAATTTGGGCTAGCCACTATTGTATACCAATTATATCAAGCATGCGATCTGCCAGGGCCCAATCATTTTGAGCACAGTCTGGTATTTCACACTATAAATAGACCCACTTATCATTAATGCCATTTCTTCTGCAAGGCATGACTGTTACTGCAAATGGTTTACACTTACATGTTTTAATCTTTAGAAAACAAAATACTACACAGAATATAATTATCCTTTAAAAATCAGTGCACGAAGATGTTTATTTTATACAATGTAGTACATAACAGAGGAAGTATGAAATTGAAGAACAATCATACCTGGATCATCATGTTACGAGACACACTTCAGTTCCTTCCTGAAACTGACTGGTTCCTGCAAATAACATTTGTATGACAGATTGAGTGCTGTCTTCTGAGATTACTTGTTATAACCTGAAGTCATTGTTCAGTAATGACACCATCCACCATCTTCTTGTGACATACAAGAGTATGTCACAAGATACAGGAGTGAATAGGCCATTTGCTATGTAGAAATTGAAACTAGGCAGCAAGTTGAAAATCTCTCCTAGAATCTCTTAATGATTGTCTTTATCTGGAGTGTTTTTGAGCATGAATGGGGTGGTAACGGGCTAAAAATCACAGCACACTATTCATCGTTGCATTCTTGTCGTTGTCTAACCCGCAGTGATTTTGGAGCGGAGAGGCAGTTGCCCAATCCAATTAATCAGAAATCAGCCCCAGTTCTATTGATAGAAGAATGGTCCATTAGATTCAATTCAGTGATTATTGATTTGCTGAATCATTTTCATAATATTTTTCAGTCTGCTTTATTGAATTTTTAGTTGTCATCACTAATTTAATTTTTTAAAATAGGAATGTCATTAGCATAAAAAAGTCGCTAATGGCATGATTTAGAATCAGCTGTTCTTGCCCATGCCAACCCATTAAACTGAATATTAGTTGCCCTTGGAAAGGATTGCCTTTTCATTTTGTCCTAGAAGGACCAATACATGTGCATTGGCTGTTCTGCTAGAATTATGACAGTCACTGACAGGAACAAGAAAGTAAATTTGATCCTGCTGTCTCTTCTGTTTCTGTGCTTGAGAATTAAGTGATTGGCAAGGCCATGTTTATTGCCCTGAAAAAGTGATAATGGATTTTTTTCCTTGAAGTGATCAGGCCTTTGAGCTGAAGGTGCTCCCATGATGGTTCTAGGTAGGTAGTTCCAGAACGCTATTCCAACAATGGTGAAGGAATGGCAGTCATCGTGTTGCATGATTTGTCAAGTGTGGTGTTCCCATAACATTGCTGCATCATTTCTTCTTGGCAATAGAGATTGCAGGGGACAAAATTGCTGTCAAAGTAAACTTGGTGAGATGCTGTTGTGTTTTTTTGTACATAGAACCATAGAAAATTACAGCTCAGAAACAGGTCTTTTGGCCCTTCTTGTCTGTGCCGAACCGTTTTTTGCCTAGTCCCACTGACCTGCACTTGAACCATATGCCTCCACACCCCTCTCATCCATGAACCCATCCAAGCTTTTCTTAAATGTTAAAAGTGAGCCCGCATTTACCACTTTATCCGGCATTTCATTCCACACCCACCACTCTCTGTGTGAAGAATCCCCCCCACAATGTTCCCTTTAAACTTTTCTCCTTTCATCCTTAACCCATGCCCTCTGGTTTTTTTTCTCCTCTAGCCTCAGTGGAAAAAGCCTGCTTGCATTCATTCTATCTACACCCATCAAAATCTTATACATCTCTATCAAATCTCTCCTCATTCTTCTACACTCCAGGGAATGAAGTCCTAACCTATTCAATCTCTCTCTGTAACTCAGCTTCTCAAGTCCTGGCAACACCCTTGTGAACCTTCTCTGCACTCTTTCAACCTTATTTACATCCTTCCTGTAACTAGGTGACCAAAACTGTACACAATACTCTAAATTCGGCCTCACCAATGCCTTATACAACCTTACCATAACACTCCAACTCTTATACTCGATAGTATATACTCCAGCACAGAGGGGTTGCACAGAGAGTTCAGTAGCAAGGGGTACAATAAAATAAAGTGCACTGTCCTAAATCGTGCCAAACTTCTTGAGTACTGCTGCCACTGCATTCATCTGGGTTGATGACAAATTTTCCATTACATTGGTAATTAGTCTCCTTGATGGTGGAGAGACCTTTTTCTCATTTCACCACCATCCCCTGCCCTTTCCCTTAATGCATAAAACTCGCTGGGTGCCCAGTTTTCTTGGGTAGCAGCGCAGCCTGGATAAAAGCAAATTACTGTGGATGCTGGAATCTGAAATCAAAAGAGAAAAGGGTGGAAAATCTCAGCAGGTCTGGCAGCATCTCTAACAAGAGAAAAGAGCTGACGTTTCGAGTTCAGATGCATGCTTTGACAAAGGGTCATCTGGATTCAAAACATCAGCTCTTTTCTATCCTCAGAGATGCTGCAAGACCTGCTGAGATTTTCCACCATTTTCTCTTTCGATCTCAGCACAGCCTAGAGTTTGGGCAGGACCCCATCCTAGGCAATGGTGACCCTTCCCAGCAGTGTGTTGCGCTTCTCATCATTGTAGATGGTGAGCTGCAGGTGGCAGAGGATAATGTGGAAATGTTTGTTGTCCCGGGCACATTGCTGGTAGCTCAAGAACCTCAGCAACCACAGTAGCCAGGTTGATGGAGGCCCCTGCACCGACCTGCTCACATCCTTGCGCCCTTGCGCAACAGTCGCTGGATTGGAGAACTGGAGACTGGCTCTAGAGGAGCAGCTCTTGTTCTTGGTGCGGCCTTTGCTTCTGGTTTTACCACAACTGGACATCTCTCGGGGTTCAACTCTCATTAATGGGGTATGGATTTATTAATGGATTTAACAATCACTTGTCAACCCAAAGTAAGATATTGTGAAGACCTTCTATAGGCTGATCTGAGCTGCTCTATTATTGAAGATTTGAAAATGGAACTGCATGCTGTTTAATCATCAGTGAATATTCCCATTCCTGATCTTATGATGGAGGACATTGACGTTTTCCAGTGTACAGATGATACATCATTATTAAACTAAAACATATTGGCCCCAAAACTGTGTGGGCTGTTCCAAAGTGTACCATCTAGTCCAACAGACCTTTCTCTGCTTCAAAAGGGGGGCATCTAATTTGTGTTATTGTTGTGCAGGATTTTCAAGTGCTGAGATTTCCCTCCCCACCACCAAAAATGTCAGCAAATAATTCATTCCCACCAATTGGGGCAGTACTGTAGCCATTTGATGCTCCAAGGAGCATTTAATTGCTGGAGGTCTCATGGGCCTCAGAGAGTTGCTGGCCAATCCATCAGTGCCATCTGGAGAGGTGTCCATTACTGGGATTACAAGCAATTTTTCCAGCCAATATGCCATAGCCCACAGGAACACGTTGCCGCATGGTCTCATGCTGGTGTTGGGAGTGGACAATGGGGGTGGGATGCAGAAAAAGGAGTTAGGGTTCATGATGGCAAGACCATGAATGGAGGGAGCACACCTGGAGGAGTGGCAGCCCTCTCTGAAAAAGGGCCCAATGATGGGATTCCAAGGTCATGATGTGGATATGCCGGCGTTGGACTGGGGTAAACACAGTAAAAAGTCTGACAACAGCAGGTTTCAGTCCAACCGATTTATTTGATAGTAAATTCACTAGCTTTTGGGTTAGCCCCTTCGTCAGGTGAATGGAGAGTTCTGGCCAGAAGGGGCTAACCCGAAAGCTAGTGAATTTGCTATCAAATAAATCGGTTGGACTGAAACCTGCTGTTGTCAGACTTTTTACTGTGTTTACCCCAGTCCAACGCCGGCATATCCACATCATGACTACTATTGACACCGCAAACTGCCGGATCCAAGTGGAGAGGATCTCCAAGAAGATGGCCAGAACTCTCCATTCACTTTACGGGGATTCCAAGGCCCACTTCTTCCTGTGACCCTCAAAATATGGCCATGAGGAAACAGCTCTCATGTGGCCAATAATTGCTAAGGCTTCATCTTACCAGGTATCTTATTCTCTACAAAATGACTGAGTCAGTGGAAGCCTGAGAATCTTAAGGAAACCCCAGCTTTTGACACCTTTACATCCCTTGTTGTGATCCCAGCTGATGTTAATTCTGGACACGTCAGTTCTTAGCGTGAAACCTGGCTTAGCATATTCTAACTTTTTTCTTAGAAACAACGAAAGTCAGTTACTGAAAACATTCACAACAATCTACCAGTACAGTGCTAATGCAAAGAATAGAACTTTTATTCAACAAGAAAAAAATTAACTATATTACACTAGACAAAATGTTTGGTAAGATTTCAGTGCGGGTACCAGATGATTCAAACTCACGCAACTCCTTTTATCCCAGCAATCCTTTCAGACACTGTCTGAACACCAAATTTTACATAGTAATGGGGTGTTCTGTTCTATACATAAGATCTCCCTAGTGTAGAGGAAATCACATTGTGAGCATCGAATGCAGCAGATCAAATTGAAAGGAGTGCAAGTAAATTGCTGCTTCACCTGAAAGGAGTGCTTGGGGCTTTTGACAGTGAGAATTAGAATGGCAATGTGTGTTGGGCTGAGCAGTGTTGTATAAGAGAATGCTGGGAAAGTCAGAGTTTTGGGCTTGGCATCTGAAAGTGCTGTGTCATCCACCTTTCCTGTGCATTTGAGGTCCTTGAACCTCCTGGACAACTGTTGCTATGCTCAATACTTTTGCTGCCGATTTCTTCAACCATTTCTATCCATACCTGCTTGGTTTTAGAGCCTAGCCTCTTCCTCCCATCCTTGGTAAACATCACCTCACTTCAGTCCTTTATAGCTCAGAGTCTGAGACCCAATGGAGGTGGCCAATGCAACTCATACCACCTCCGCATTTAAACATCTTGTTGACACTCACTACCAAGATTTTTAACAGAATGATGATCATTAGAGCATGTCCAAGAAACTGTAATGATATAAATGTATTCAGAAGAAGAGTGGTGAAAATTTTTATGAAAAATTTTTTAATCAAACCGTAGACAGCCTTTATGCCTTTTACCACAATTTGAGGCCTATGATGAGGATGGAAATGATTTTATCTTTCTGCTATTTCATCCTGAAAATGACATTTTGTTGGAATTATACCAATGCGTTTATGTCAATATTTAATTGTTGATGTAGATGTGTTCACTTTGTAAAATGGAAGCCATCACATGATATGAAATATACCACAAATGATGCATATGATTAGAATAAAATTCAAGCCTGTGTATTTGGAAGACACACCCAAGAATCTGCGTAGGTGCTTAATTTAAAGAAAAACAATGAGTTTCTAATGGACACATAGTTAAGTCATTGAAAAGCTGACAGACAAATGATAGTAAATCAGAGCTAATTCAGTTTTGAAACCATGATGCGGCATCAGCAGTGATGAAACAAGAGAAAAGGGTTTGATTGAAAAAATCTGATTAAATAGATGGAAAGTTTAGTTATACACCTGTGGTAAGCAGTGATTCTTGGGAATAAATTTAGATGTTTGTTTTCGCTTAATTTTCATTTCAAAATTACACTTGTATGTAGGTTTGTGTTACAAGTCGTCAGCTCTGAGAGCTACTGGGTCCATAATCAATTGCTTTATTTCAGCGGGTAAATGCTTCCATTTGGTGCATATTTGAATAATATCAAGTCCTAACTAGACTTAGAACTTATACAGTCACCTTTATGCTGCCATGGTGAGGAAACAGAATAACTGCAGAGCTAGGTTATCTAAAATGAGAAATAAAAAACTTGCATTTCTATACCACCTATCACAACTCAAAACATCTGAAAAGCCTTAACAACAAATTCAGTATTTCACTGCAACAGTGATTATGCAACAGGAGGAAATGCAATGGCCACTTTGTACAACGTCAATATGTTGATGATCAGATTAGATGTTTACAGATGTTAGTTGAAGGATAAATATTGCCCACTGGGGAAAATTGCCCAGCTTTCATTTGTACTAGCCCACCTGAGAAGGTGCACCGTCTCATCCAAGAGTTAGCTTCTCCAATAATGCAGTACTCTGTCTCTACCATACTGAGTATTAACCTATTTTTCGTGCTTAAATTTTGGAGTGGGACTGGACAAATCTCCAAGTCCGGATGAATTGTGTCCCAAGCTGCTGTGAGAGGCAAGGAAGAAGATGGCAGGGGCTCTGATCCAAATTTTTAGTTCCTCTCTGGCCACTGGAGAGGTGATGTGGAGATGCTGGTGTTGGACTGGAGTAAGCATAGTAAGAAATCTCACAACACCAGTCCAACAGCTTTATTTGGTAGCACAAGCTTTCGGAATGTTGCTCCTTCTTCAGGTGAAGAAGGAACAGCGCTCCGAAAGCTTGTGCTACCAAATAAACCTGTTGGACTTTAATCTGGTGTTGAGAGATTTCTTACCACAGGAGAGGTGCCAGAGGACTGGAGAACAGCTATTAAAGAAAGATTGTAGAGATAAGCCAGGGAACCTCAGACCAGTGTGTCTCACGTCTGTGGTAGGGAAACTATTGGAGAAAATTCTTTAGGGTATCATCTATCTCCATTTAGAGGCAAGGCTTGATCAGGGATAGTTAGCATGGCTTCATCAGAAGGAAAGTCATGTCTAACAAATTTGATTGCATTTTTTGAGGAGGTGATCAAGTGTGTAGATGAGGGCAGTGCAGTTGGTGTAGTTTATATGGATTTCAGCAAAGCCTTTGACAAGGTCCCACATAGAATCATAGAACCCTACAGTGCAGAAAGAGGCCCTTCGGCCCATCGAGTCTGCACTGACCACAATCCCACTCAGGCCCTACACCCTTATCCCTACATATTATATCCGCTAATCCCTCTAACCTACGCATCCCTGGACACTAAGGGGCAATTTCTTAGCATGGCCAATCAACCTAACCCGCACATCTTTGGACTGTGGGAGGAAACCAGAGTACCTGGAGGAATCCTATGCAGACACGAGGAGAATGTGCAAACTCCACACAGACAGTGACCCAAGCCAGGAATCGAACCCAGTACCCTGGAGCTGTGAAGCAGCAGTGCTAACCACTGTGCTACCGTGCCACCTCATGGGAGACTTGTAAAGAAGGTAAATGCACATGGGATACAGGGCAATTTGATAAAGTGGATTCAAAATTGGCTCAGTTTTAGGCAACAGAGGGTGATGACAGAAGGCTACTTTAGTGACTGGGAGCCTGTGTTCAGTGGCATACCGCAGGGATCTGTGTTGGCTACCCTACTATTCATCATTTATACAAATGGCATAGTCATCTAGATGACTGTGGGGGTAAGATTATTAAGTTTGCGGATGACTCACAGATTGGTGGGTGGCTAACAGTGAGGTTGAGTATCTTGGGCTACAATAAGGTATACGTGGGTTGGTCAAATGGGCAGATAGGTGGCAGATGGAATTTAACCCTGAAGAGTGAGATTATACACTTTGGAAGGAGTAATTTGACAAGGGAGTATTCAATGAATGGCATGACATTAGGAAGTTCTGTGGAATAAAAGAACATTGGCATGTTTGTCCATAGATCTCAGAAGACTGAAGAGCATATTAATAAGGTGGTGAAAAGGGCACATGGGACACTTGCCTTTATCAATCGAGGCATAGATTAAAAAAGGAGGGAAGTCATATTGGAGAAGTATAGAACTTTGGTGAGGCCATAGCTAGAGTACTGTGTGCAGTTCTGGTAGTCACATTATAGCAAAGATGTGATCGTACTGGAGGGAGTGCAGAGGGGATTCACCTAATGAGGCCTGGGATGGAACACAAGTTATGAAGAGAGGTTGGATGGGTTTGGGTTGTTTTTGTTGGAGCAGAGAAGACTGAGAGGTGACCGAATCAAGGTGTACAAATTATGAGGGGCATGGACAGAATGGATAAGAGCAGCTGTTCCTCTTAGTTGAAAGGTCAGTCATGAGGGGACACAACTTCAAGGTGGGGGGATGCGAAGAAAAATCTTTTTACCCAGACGATGGTGACAGTCTAGAATGCACTACCGGGGATGGTGGTAGAGGTGAGTTGCCTCACATCCTTAAAAAGCACTTGGCATGTCATAACATTCAAGGCTATGGGCCAAGTGCTGATAAATGGGATTAGGTGGGAAGTAAGTATTTCACATGTGTGGTGCAGACTCGATGGGCTGAAGAACTTCTTTAGTACTCTATGATTCTCTGATTTCAACCAACAACCCTCTGACTCAGAGGTGGCTGTTACATGGAGTCACAACTTATACCCAAAGATGTATTAGGAGAGCTCTCACAGCACTTTTTCCTAATTCTCCTATGGGTACAGCAGCCAAGTGGCAATTATCATGGGTGCCCAGAAAAAAGTAGTAGTTGGTTTAGGCCTTGTGCTTATCTCTCTGAGTGGAACATGGGTACTGACAGGGAGGAAATGGTTTCCTTTCATGAAACCAAATGAATACATATTGGCTGCCATATTTTGACAAAAGGGAAAGATCCATAGTTGATAGTCATAGCTACTATTACAGGTCTCTCAGATCAGCATAGGGACACCTAGAAAAGAATGGTTTGATCGAGCAGATGCAGCACGGATTCATTAAGGGGATGTCGTGTTTAACAAATTTATTGGATTTCTATGAGGATGTGACTAGTGCAGTAGACAGAGGGGGACCGGTGGATGTGATGTTTTTAGATTTCCAAAAGGCGTTTGATAAGGTGCCTCACAAAAGGTTGCTGCAGAAGGTTAGGGTGCACGGAGTTGGGGGCAAGGTGTTAGTGTGGATAGAGGATTGGCTGTCTAATAGGAAGCAGAGAGTTGGAATCAGTGGTTGGCAGTTGGTGACCAGTGGAGTGCCACAGGGATCGGTGCTGGAGCCTCAACTGTTTACCATTTACATAGATGATCTGGAGGAGGGGGCTGAGTGTAGGGTGATGAAATTTGCTGATGCCACGAAGATGAGTGGAAAAGCAAATTGCATGGAGGGTGTGGAAAGTCTGCAGAGAGATCTGGATAGGCTGAGCGAGTGGGCGAGGACCTGGCAGATGGAGTATAATGTTAGCAAGTGTGAGGTTATCCACTTTGTAGAAATAATAGTAGGAGGGATTATTATTTAAAAGGCGAAAAGCTGCGGCATGGTACAGTGCAGAGGGACCTGGGGGTCCTTGTGCACGAATCACAAAAACCCAGTCTGCAGGTGCAGCAGGTGATCAAGAAGGCGAATGGAATGTTGGCCTTTATAGCGAGCAGAATAGAATATAAAAGCAGGGAGGTCTTGCTGCAACTGTACAGGGTACTGGTGAGGCTGCAGCTGGAGTACTGTGTGCAGTTGTGGTCGCCGCACTTGCAGAAGGATATATTGGCCTTGGAGGTAGTGCAGAGAAGGTTCACTGGGCTGATACTGGAGATGAAGGGGCTAGCCTATGAAGAGAGACTGAATAGACTGGGTCTGTACTCGTTAGAGTTTAGAAGGCTGAGGGGGGATCTTATAGAGACGTATAAGATAATGAAAGGGATGGATAGGGTAGAGGTAGAGAGATTCATCGGAGTTGAGGAGGAACTTCTTCACTCAAAGGGTGGTGAATCTGTGGAATTCTCTGCCTGTTGAAGTGGTGAAGGCTACCTCGCTGAATATATTTAAGTCATGGGTAGATAGGTTTCTGATAGATAGGGGAATTAAGGGTTATGGGAGAAAGCGGGAAAGTGGAGCTGATCCACTTCAGATTAGCCATGATCTTATTGAATGGCGGGGCAGGCTCGAAGGGCTAGATGGCCTACTCCTGCTCCTATTTCTTATGTTCTTATGAATTTCTGCAGAGCCTGGACACAAACTCCAGTCAAACGATGGGCAATATCAAGGACCAAAATTTGGAAATCCAGGAGGGCTCAGTCTGAACACCAGTTTAGGTGTGGCATAGGAGGTGTAGAAAGGTGAATGTAGGTGTCAGTAAGTCTGTTTTGCACCTGTCCACATTTAGAATAAACTACGTCACCTTCTGAACTCTGTTTTTATTTAAAGTTTATTTATTAGTGACACATGTAGGTTTACATTAACACTGCAATGAAGTTATTGTGAAAATCCCCTAGTCGCCGCACTCTGGCATATGTTCACACCGAGGGAGAATTTAGCATGGCCAGTGCACCTAACCAGCACGTCTTTTGGATATGGGAGGAAAACCGGAGTACCTGGAGGAAACACATGCAGACACGGGGAGAACATACGAACTCCACAGATAGTGACCCAAGTCGGGAATTGAACTTGGGTCCCTGATGCTGTGAGGCAGCAGTGCTAACCACAGTGCCACTCTATTTGATCCTCTGGTTTCATTACACCAGTGCTAAATCTCCTTAACAGCAGCTATGAGTGGCAGCTTATCTTCTGCTACATCTATTATTATTGAATAGAAAAAGCAGAACTCATGAATACATGCTTAAATACAAAGGTTTGACTGCATATGAAATTTCCAATGAAAAACAAGATCCAGCATGATAGTCTGCTCATGCCAATCATTAGACATTTAAAAGCAGTTGAACAGCTTGTGTGTATTTCAAGTAGCACTTATATGTGGTATTACATCATGCAACATAAACATCAAATATGTAGTATAACTGCAAAACAAGTGACTCAATTTGCTCCTTGCAATGGAAAATTAGAGAAGCAGTCTGTTCATAATAAGCAGATAACAAATAAACAGGACATTTAGACAGGGTAAAAATGTTGTACTTAGATTATTTGGTTATCTTTTTCTTCATCAATTATTGGAGAAATTTGAATTGTGAATAGAGCAGTTTGTAACCTAGTGTAACAAGAGAGAATAAGTTTAATAAAGTTTAGGTGTGTAAATAAATTAATTCACAGAGACTCAACTTACACCAGCAATTCTGTCAGTAATATGTGGATCTAATGTGTAAATGGTGACATCACATTTTCAGAAATTAAAGAGTTGTTTATTAAGTCTTGCTCAGAACAAGACACTAAATCATATCCATTGCAAATAGATGTCACAAAACATTACCGTGTATCAGCATAGAATGAAATTAAATATTTTGAATACAAACTATTTCCCAAATGTATTATTTCATGGGATGTGGATGTCACTGAGGCCAGCTTTTATGGTCCTTCCCTAATTGCTCTTGAATTGAATAGTTTGCTAGACTATTTCAGAGGGTAGTTAGAAAACAACCACATTGTTGTGGAACTGGAATCACATGGAGGCCAGACTAGGTAAGAATGTCAGATATCTTTCCCCCAAAAGGACATTAGTGAACCAGATTACAATAATTGATGATGGTTTCATGGTCACCATCACTAATGCAAGCTTTCAATTTGATTTTATTAAATGAATTTAACTTCCACCAGCTGCCATGGGATTTGATCCCATGCCCCCAAAGTTTTCATCTGGCCCTCTGGAAAAATTTATTGATTTTACTTCCAATTTCCAAGCCTTTCTCTCATTCACATGATCCAATCTTGATACTTTCTTTCCATTCCTTGACCTCCGTCTCCAATCCTGGCGATAGACTGACTGCCAATATTCATTACAAACACACCGAGTCTCACAGCTACCTTAACTACACCTCCTTACACCTGCTCCCTGAAGGGACTCTATCCCATTTGCCCAGCTTCTCTGTATCCACTGCATCTGTTCTGATGATGCCACCTTTGAAAACAGCATTTTGAACCCATCTGCCTTTTTCCTTAATTGAGGTCCCCCACCACTGTGGTTGACAAGGCACTCAAACATGTCCAACCATCTTCTGCATCTTTGCCCTTCCCCTCCTTCCCAAAAAAAATTGTATCAAGTTTCATGTTCACACCTTTTCCTAACAGCACAGCTGAAACAAGCATTTAATACATGTTAGGCACGGTGCAACTATCAAGTCCTTGTTCCCATAGTCATTGACTTTTACAGCACAGAAAGAGGGTTCATATTTCACCCCGACCAGCCTCCACATTCAAAGGATCAGCCTCCACCAACTCCAACATGATGCCACTGCAAAAAACATCCTCCCCTCATCAACATAGCCCTCAGGGACTACTTCCTCAATTCGACATCTTGGTCTGTTAATTGATTGCCCACCCCAACCCTTTATCGCCTTCCCAATCATAGAAGGTACAACATCTGACCTTATACCTCACCCTCCTCACTGTCCAAGAGCCAAAACATACCTTTCAGCTGATGCGGCATTTCACATGCACCTCCTTCAATTTGGTCTATTGTATTCATTGCTCCCAATGCAGACTGTCTTCTACATCGGGGAGACTAAATGCAGATTGGTGATCGCTTTGTGAAACATCTTTACTCCATCTGCAAGCCTGACCCTTCTGGTCACTTGCCATTTCAACTCAACATTTTGCTTTCATGCCCATATGTCCATTCTCAGCCTGCTGCAGTGGTATCCAACACAAACTGGAAGAACAACATATCTTCCAATGAGGCACATTACAGTCTTCCGAACCAACATGGTGACATGGTAGCACAGTGGTTAGAACTGCTGCTTCACAGCTCCAGGGACCTGGGTTCAATTCCCAGCTTGGGTCACTGTCTGTGTGCAGTTTGCACATTCTCCTCATGAGTGCATGGGTTTCCTCCAGGTGCTCCCATTTCCTCCCACAGTCCAAAGATGTGCAGGTTAGGTTGATTGGCCATGCTAACAAAAATTTGCCCTTAGTGTCCTGAGATTAGTGGGTAAATGTGTAGGGATATGGGGGTAGAGCCTGGGTGGGATTGTGGTTGGTGCAAACTCAGTGGGCCAAATGGCCTCTTTCTGTACTGTAGGGCTTTTACGATTTAATTCCAACAACTTCAGGCTGTAAATTTTCCCCTCCATCTTGCACCCTCTGCAATTTGATTCCCAACACAACCCCTTCCCCCACAATCAACTTTTGTGAAACAGTCCACTCACCCAGTTGCTGCAACAATTGATCCCACAGTACAATAGTGATATTTCAAAATTCCTTTATTAACTGTCAAGTGCTTTGAAATGTCCAATATATAAATACAAGGTAGCTTTAAAAAAAACTTCAGGATGCTTGTCTTCAGTAATTTTCTGCAAGTCCAATCCAAGTTTTGATTATTTTTGTCTTATTCGTTTACTGATTTGAATGTGCAATGTCTTATCTCCAGCTTTATTTTAATTACTGTTCAAAATTACCTTTATTAATTCCTTTATTGACATTCTACATGACTATTTCTCAAGCATGTCCATTTCAAGTTAAAATGTCAACTTTATCTGATATTTCCTTGTAACTCACACTCCAGCCCCCATCAATTAGATCTGCTGTCTGGTTTATCTTTTCACTGCCTTTTATACTTGACTACTTCGTATCTCTGCAACTACAGCACAAGGGCCGATGAGAGCTCTGTTGTTTGATGATTAATTCCTCTGGTATGTGCATTTTTTTTAACCATTAAATTTACTCTGCCATTTTTCTGCCTACATTCAACACTTATTGTATTTTCAGAGTTTCTTTTGCTGCCACTATCCTTCCCCATTTCATGTTATCTGCAAATTGTTCACATTCACTGCTGCTGCAGCATCATGGCTATTCATGAAAAGGCAAGTGTACTGTTAAATTGGTGTAGGCAATACGGCTGGGGGAGGGAGGGCGGTGAGAGGCATGTGGTGCGGGATTGGTGAATATACTTAAAGCTGACACTGGAGTTGAATTTGGCAAGCGTGAGAGCTGCATAACCTGTAGATCATTATAAACAAGATGCTTCCAGCATCAATGGAATAGGCAAATGAAAAGGATGTCAGTCCTTCAATGGAAAATACGAGCAGGGGGTGCTAATTATTTCATAAAGACAAATTGTATTATTGAAATAAGTGATGGGAAATAAAGCAGCCTAAATTTCATCTCGCCAACTCTTTGCCCACATTGCTTTCAAATAGATGGAAATATAAAACATTTGTATCCATTTGCATCACAATAGGGAGTTATAACCCTGGATTGTTTAACTAAACTTCTATACAACTGAGACTCTAACAAAACTTTGAGGTGATTATGGTATTTCCAAGAGCTGTATAATTAGCATCATTATAAAGGTTTATCTCCTGATTGCTAGTGGGGCTGAATGCCAGATTTGTGTATTATGGTCACTGGCCCCAGCTTAAAAAAATTGAAGTTAATTTATTAGTCACAATTAACACTGCAAAGAAGTTACTGTGAAAATCTCCTGGTTGCCACCCTCACTGATGCCACTTCAGGAACACTGAGGGCCAAATTAGCTTGGCCAATTTGCCTAATCTGTATGTTTGGACTGTGGGAGGAAACCGGAGCACCCAGGAGAAAACATATGTAGACACAGGGAGAATGTGCAAACTCCACAGAGTGACCCAAGCCAGGAATAGAACCTGGGTCCCTGGTGCTGTGAGGCAGCTTTCAACTTAAATGTACATGATATGAGTTAAGAAAAACATCATGTTATGGGCATGTGTGTACAAAAACAAAGCTGCAACATGTATACCATTTTTATGTATTGAAGGTATAGTGATCTTCTTCTTCGTTGCCATGAACTTGATACTTGGACACAGGATCTGTCCCTTCCTAATGTAATCTGGATATCCGGTTTTTTCAACCCACAATCCTTTCTTACAGGTAATACAAGACCTTTTCAAAGCAAATTAGTCTATTTTGAAACTTAAAAATGTTACTTTAAATCTCTATTAAATGCAAGTGACAGCTCTGCTAAAAGATGCAGGTGTATATGAAGTAGTTTATGGAGAGAGAGATATATATATACACACACACACACACCAGATATAGAGTAGTTTAGCATAATTATAGAAACTAAACAAACTGCAGTGAAAAACTACTGTGCTATATTGTACACGTGATTTTTGCATAGCTTTATAATTACTTGAAAAAAACCCATCAGTCGTCTTAAGGTTTAGATCAATTGTATATTTCAAATATAGTGTGCCCACAATCTGCTACCTATGAAACCATTTTCCAGCTAAGTGGGTGAGTATGCTGTGAGTGGGTGGGTGTCTGATGCATTCAGTTAGGACAAACCAATGTAGTTTCTGTTGGCAAGGGTTGGGTGGGATTCTTTGGGCACATGTGCCCCAAGGCTGGAAAGTTCAGTTCAAGCTCAATGGATTTTTGAATGGACCTCGGAATTTTCTGTTTTGCCCACTGTGTTTTCCACAACAGGCGAGATGGAAGAATTTCAGCCAGTGTTGTTATGGTTGTGACAAAATACATGCTCAACATATCTAATCACTTTACATGCATCACCAACCTATATAACAAACAATTTTGTATCAACGTAGACAAAGATTTTAAAATTAATTATTGATTGCCAAGTTAACATCCTTCAGGGTGATAAGAACAGTTTGACTGGCAAGACCTTCTAATTTTACGTTCTAATTGGAAATGCACCAAGTTTCATGTTCACTCCTTTCCCAAACAGCACAACTGAAAGACGCATTTAGTACATGTTGGGTGCAGGTCTTGTTCCCAGTTATAGTTATAGACTTTTACAGCACAAAGAGGTCCTTCAGTCTATCATGTCTGTGCCAGCCATCAAGCACCTATCCAGTGTAATCCCATTTTCCAGTACTTGTGCTGTAGTCTTGTATGTTCTGTGCATATGCACAAATTTTTGATTGTTTCAGCTGTAATGCAAAGTTTGGCAAGGAAAAATGAATGGCCATTGGATAAAATGAACCTAATAGTGGATGTCACTAAAAAACTGAAGGAAGACTTTTCACAACCTGCTAGGGAAGGAGCTTACATTTATGGACTCTATATGGAAGGTAAATGAAATAATACAATTCA
Source organism: Carcharhinus amblyrhynchos (assembly GCF_965287045.1). Taxonomy (NCBI): domain Eukaryota; kingdom Metazoa; phylum Chordata; class Chondrichthyes; order Carcharhiniformes; family Carcharhinidae; genus Carcharhinus; species Carcharhinus amblyrhynchos. The sequence goes on from NC_137334.1 coordinate 45,432,367, forward strand.
CTTTTTTTAATGCTGCCTGCTTCTATTTTTCTAAAAATGATACTACTTGAAACAAAAGCGTGTTTTTTGTAAAATTATTTATTATCTTGTCACATCACAGGAGCACGATGGGACATGCAAAATGGCCATATAGCAGAAGCCCGGTTGAAAGAACTGACACCCCTAATGCCTGTTATATTTGTTAAAGCCATCCCCAATGACAAACAGGAAATGAGAAATATTTATGAATGTCCTGTTTATAAGACTAAACTTCGAGGGCCTACCTATGTTTGCACTTTCAATTTGAAAACAAAAGAGAGAACTGCTAAATGGATTCTTGCAGGTGTTGCTTTGCTGTTGTGTGTGTAAAAGTTTTTATAGGCTGCTGAGTGTTGCAGCTGGGTTTTTGTTCTTGAAACCAGAGCTAGGTCCGATCTTCTATAAGCCAACTACATTCTTCATCAGTATCTTAACTTCACAACTACTGTCAACTGTAGAATGTTTTTTGATAGACAGTAACACATTCACAAGATGATAATCCTCTGTGGTGGAACTGAGAGATTTAAAGACAACCTTAGCTCTGCTTCCACCACAAAGATGCACAGGTGTAATTCGAGTGTGGGCAACTATAGTGACAGGTATAGAGCTTTCTTTTTGCCTGCTATTGCAGTAATGGCGTATACAAGCTTCCCTGTGCACATCTTAGAAGCAGCTTCTATGCTCAACTGCTCCTGTGCTCAATCTAGCCTCCTTTAGCTAGCTAACAAAAAAAGACCAACTAATTTATAGTGAACAGCTTTTGACAATACAGGTTTCAGGAAATTCCCATATGGTAAAAGCTGGGAGTAATTTTAAAATCAATAGCCTGAAGTAGCATTTATTTTACTGTATTTTGCTGTATGTTTTAATTTGCTATCTGTTCTTGCAGCAACAATCATGTATGCATCCATTTGTCTGTAGTTTTCTCTGATATACATTTAGCCAATTTCAGGGAATTTTTTTTATATCTAAAATGTTATAATCTGTGCTGGATGTATGCATTTGCGATGTTAATACTCCTTCAGGCAGCTTCAGAGAACAAGACAGCTCTGCGGGCCTGATCAACTGTCAATTTTTCTTCTGCAAAATGCCATTATAAACAGGCAATCACAAGCTGCTCAAGAAATTTTGTTCTAATCACTAAAAATTATTTCAATTCTCAACTAGCTACTGTAATATCATAGGAACCCTGAGTAAATAACGATGCTTCAAACAATCTTTGATTGGGAGATCAAGGAGAAATTCCAGGCACTTGTAAACAAAATATTATGAATATACCTCCAATTGAATTGAAGGATTTTAATTTCAGTGCATAGTGCATTTCTTCCTATGGTAACTGTCACAACTGGCTTGCACCAATCATAAGCAATAGTTGACAATATTCAACATCAAGGAGTGCAAGTTACAAGAGAGTCACAAAAAATAATACATCGTTGCCAGCAAGATTATTCATAACAATTCAGCAGAATTGTATTCAAAAATAAAAAAGTTTTTATTAAAAATACATTCAGAACATTAAAAAATTTCAATGCTGTCTACCACTCACATAAAATAACTGCAACAACCTGGCAACAATGTATGTGAATACGTCATGATTTACTCCGATCGAATGTATGGCTTCTGCTTAAATTCATCTTTTATATTGCAGACAGCCGACATTAGCACACCTAATACCAATCCTAACATACTACAAGTGGCAAAACATAACAATAAAATGCAAAAAACCAAATACTTCTCCCTCCTTCCCAGACATTCAAGTACCTTTTAGATGCAAATTTGCTCAATTTCGTATGGCTTCAACTAGAGTGTATTTTATGATGTAAATCCCTCACACAATGCAAACACAGTAGGGGTGGGGGTGTTGAGTTGCAAAAATTTGACTTCCACTTTGCATTGGTGTGGTTAAGTGCTTGTACCCTGAGAAAGTGGAATGTTGGTGTGGTTAAAGTGATTGTCCTATATGAAATTTATTGTACACGTCTACATTATTTGAAGTTCTGCAGCAATATAATCTTGACGGAAGATGCACAAATGCAAAGCTGAAGTAAATAGATTTATGACTGGATGCAAAACTAGATTTGTATTTAAAGTTCAGATTTATTAACAGAACATAGGTAAAAGCTATTAAAATTAATGAGTATTTTTAAAATTCAGCTGTAGAATTTTAAAGAGTAGAAGTCATTCTCTAGAGTTATATTTTGGACCCAGCATGTATTGAGCAATTGGTTTTGACTTAAATACAAGGGGATTTGACACTTACAAGTGAGCAGCTGGATATTTAAAATTGGGCAATATTATAGAACAAGACCATTATGCAAAAGAATAAATGATAGTGGACTGAGGGATTTACTTGCTGTCATAAGCATGCTAGTGTGCAAATGGTTTTGCTCATGTCAATGGCCTAAAACAATGTCTATAGGAGCATGTGCAAAAAAAATGTCACCACCTCCCCACCCCACCCAGCAGGCTCCTAGTTAACCTGTGATTACTGCAACAAACAATGCAAGTAAGTTCACTATGCAAAATATTGTTCAAGTACATTTCTGCAAATCTATCGCATTATATTTAGCAAAAATTGTTAAAGGTATGGATTGTAAGTGCTATGAAGTAAATTTATTGAAAGATTTGATTTGTTTCCATGAAGCTGGCTCATTCGGTTCACTCCTGCTCATTAGTCTTCCATTTCAAGTTTTTTTTTCAGGCTGAAACAATAATTCAGATTTTTACTTAAAAACACTACATTAAAAAAATTCATATAAGCAAAACACAAAAAAGCCTTACCTATTCAAGTAAGCATGAACATTGTCATATCCATGATATTTGGCCAAGTAAACAAGAACACCTGTAGCACAGCGACCTTCACGTTGTCGACAGAAGCTACAATTGCAGATTCCTCTACAAGGTGGACAATGCCAGTTCTGACAGAGGAGGAAAGAAAATCATGAGCCTGAAACCTTTGTTGTTAAATTTTCTAAACAGCAATACATGGGGGACACCTTCCCAACCAGACATGTCAAAGGTTCTACACTCCAAAATGTTCTACTTTTGTCCAGAAAAATGTGATCAAGTATGTCATAAGAAATTGCCTTTCGTAGTGACGCACACCATAATTGGTTGCTCATATGATAAAGTGCTTAATATTTGTTTCTAATTACAGGAACATTTTGGGAAACAAATAATTGCACAAGACTGATTTACATACGAAGATTATTAAATTCGAGTTAATTACATGTGAAACAAATGCTTTTCCATTACCACCTTCTGAACAAACATAGTAACTTTCAACCTGAAACAATCCGAACAAATAGCTAGCGGGGAAAAAAAAGAGAAGCTTCCCAGATACAATTTTAAAGCCAATCAGATCAATAAAGAGGGGAATGCTATATTAGACAAAATAAAAACTCAGTACTCACAGGATCCAATAAAGCAGTTCTAACACATTCACCATAGCGGTTGCGAAGACACGGACCACAGAACTGTCCTCGGACTCCTATACATTCTGGGTTTCGACAATTTGTTTTTGTATCAATAGTCTTTTGACGGCATTGGTGGCAAGTGGAACCCTGCAAGGACAAATAAAAATGTAAAATTGAAGGTGCCAACAGAAAAACATGGATTTAAAGTAAAGCATCCCCTAAAATTACATTTAATAATGGTAAAGCACAGTGAAATGCTAATAGTTATAAATGGGAAAATGACTGGAATTGAAAATGAAACTGATAATAAGAACATGGCAAAACGTTGAGAACGATTTTTAAAAACCTCAGTGTGGATCTGGGTCCACGGCATTACTACAGCGCATCAGGGTCCGCAGCACTATTAATACAGCACTTTCCTTTTTACAGACACCTTTTTGGCAGCTTACTTTGCACATTTCCTTGGTGTACTTGATTAATATGGATAATCTCAAATTTTAGGATCAGACTCCACTACCCCCAACAATAAATGCAGAAGATATTATATACAGCCCCTCTGTTTTGCTTCTTCTTTACTAGTACTGCTTAATGGAGGTTAATCCTTACCACCCCAATTCACAATTTCTCCTTCTCAAATATATATAGTTTTGCAACTCTGGATTGCTTAAGTAACATTGAAAAACAAGGCAAGGGAAATGAGCTGAATAGATTGGGGGGAAATATTTTTCTTCTGAATTAGTAAAAAGGCTTTTTTAAATAATGTTTTCCATGTTGAAAAAGCATAATAAGCTGGTATGCAACTGCAGTTAGTTTCAGATTTCTTTCTGTGATTTAAAATCTCACAGCATTAAAAAAATCAGTTTAAAATAATTCACAGAATGTGCACAGGCAGTGCAAGATAAATTAGCAGCACTGTAATGAACCATGTATATAGGAAGTGAAAGAAACTGTCCTTGCATCTTGTGAAACCACAGTATTAGTGCAACCCATACTAACGATATAAAAGCAGTCTCTCCCAGCATGCTTTAAAAGGGTATTTGGTGAAATAGGTTTGAGCAGTCTATAACCTGATCATTTCCTTCTAATCATGTTTGGAAATAATCCAATATTCTGGAACCCCCTCCCTAATAGTACTGTAGGTATACTTACACAAAGACTACAGCAGTTCAAGGCAGCGGCTCACCATCAACGTCAAGGGTAATAAGGGATGTTCACATCCCATGAACAAATAATTTTAAAAAACATTTGAGGAAGAACCATCACACTGATTGCAGTAATTAAGAAAACCCACCACCTTCACAGGGCAACTAGAAACTGATAATAAGAACATGGCAAAATGTTGAGAACGATTTTTAAAAACCTCAGTGTGGATCTGGGTCCACAGCATTACTACAGCGCATCAGGGTCCGCAGCACTATTAATACAGCAAATCTGGCACCATGGCGTTATTACTACAATTTGGCAATCTCACAATGACCGTTGGTGAGAAACCCAAACGCTGCCTATGGTTATGACTTTAGAACACAGTTTAAGAACAGAGTTTTGGAGTCATCAAAAAGTTATGAATTTACTAAAAGGCTCATGTGGACAAAGATTCCAGGGCACCATTTGAACACCAACACTCATCATTCAACCAAACTACTACCAATAAAACAGATCATTTATCTCTTGACCGTACCTAAACCATGGAACTTAATGCTGATGAAGTAACTCTAGTAGAAAATGGTTCATTTCTCATGCTAGTTCCTCACCTTGATTTTTATCATAATGAAATTGTGTTGTGTGTATATTCTGATTGAGGTACCAAATGAATACTTTGCCAAGGAAGATTATGCTACCCTCTTCATTCTGGAAGAGGAGATAGATGAAGACATTTGATGGGCTAAGTATTATTAAAGAGCAAGTATCAGAAAGGCTGGTATACTAAAAGTCAGGGCCAAATGAGATGCATCCAAAGATATGATGGAAGAAAGGGTTGAAATTGCAGAGACACTGGCCATAATTTTCCAATCCATCTTGGTGACAGAATGATGCCACAGGACTGGAGAATTTTTCTAAAAGGGTGCAAGAATAAACCCAGGAACTACAGCCAAAATTCTCCAGTATTGCACACCTTGCTTCCAGTGAGAACGGAGAATTTGACATTCAGCTTAATATCCGTTCACAGCAGCAGGACCGGAGAATGCCAGATGTGGGCAAGGTCAGAGAATTGCAACCTACATGTCAGTTTAAACTTAGTATTGGGAAGCTTTTAGAAATAACTCAGGACAAAATTGTTTTAACAGCCAACTGGACAAATGTGAATTAAGCTTGGAATTAAAAACAAATCATGTTTACCAAAGCTGCTGGAGTTTTTTGATGAGATAAGAGTGAATGGAGGTAATGTAACTGAAGTGCTGTACATGGATTTCCAAAAAGCATTCAATAATGTGCCACATAAACAGACTTGTGAGCAATTAGCACTCAGAATAAAAAGGACAGTGGCAATGTGGATACAAAATTGTCTCAGTGACAGGAAACAGAGTAGAGGTGATTGGTTGTTCTTAAGATTGGAGGAGGGTATATAGTGGGATTTCCCAGAAGTCGGTACTATGCCTGTTGCTTTTCTTGATCCATATTCATGCCCTAAACTTGGGCACGATGTCAAAATTAGCAGATGACACAAAACTTAGAAATATTCTGAAAAATTAGGATAGTTTCAAGCTTCAAAAAGGGCATGGAGGGCTGATGGAGTGGAGGCAGAAGCAGGTGAAATGCAATCCATTGAAATGTGAAATGATTCGTTTTGGTAAAAAGGAAGAGGAGTGGCAATATAAAATAAAAAGTACAATTTTAAAGGAACTGCAGTAGCAGAGAGACTAAGGGGTTTATGCATATAAATGGCCAGATTGAGAAATTGGTTTAGAAAGCAAATGGGATCCTGGGATTTATAAACAAACATAATAGAACAAAGAAGTTATGATCATCTTACATAAAGCACTACTACAGTCTCAACTAGAGAACTGCATCCACTTCTGTGTCACCCACATGATGAAGGCATTAGAAAAGGTGCAAAAAAAATTCACGGGAATAATTTCAGAGCTAAGGAACTTAAGTTATATGGACAGAAGAGAGATGCTGGGATAAAAGCAAAATACTGCAGGTGCTAGAATTTGGAAAACAAAAAATGCTGGAAATCTCTGCAGGTCGGACAACATTGGCTCTATTCTCGCCCCACAGATGCTGTCAGACCTGCTGAGATTTCCCAGCATTTTCTGTTTGAGAGATACTGGGATTGTTCTCAGAGAAAATGATAGGGATGTTCAATATCATGAGGGATTTGTACACAATAAATACGTTGATGGAAGGATCGAGAATCAGAGGATACTGATTTGAGACTTGCAAAAGAAGCAACAATGACATGAAGAAAAGCTTTTTTTTGCCTAGACAATGGTTAGTATTGAATTACACTGTCTGAGAAAGTGGTGGAGGTAGATTCAATCAAGGCATTCAAAAATTATCTAGAGAGCAAACTTTCTGGGGTCCAAAAAAAAGGCCAGAATAGGCAGTTGCCCTTGCAAAGAGCTTGTGCAGACACAATGGGCTGACCGGCCTCCTCCTGTGCTATAACAAATTGATTCTTCAACTACCTTACGATATACCGCTAGAGAAAATGTGGTGAATTAAACAATTCATAAACAAAACACAAGGCAAAATATACCCAGAAATACCATATCAAAAAAATGTTTCCTCGCACAGATCTGCTCCTGTTCAACAGCATTAACTTTGCCTTGCATTCTGTTCCCAACTTTGTGTATTCCCCTGGGTCTTCCAGCAAGTTTTTATTCTCTGTGCATCATTTAGTGCAAGCCACATATCTGCTTAGCTGATGACCATTACCAATGGCAATCCCACACTAGCTTCAAGCCTAGTGTGAAGAATGAGCCCAGGATGCTGTCCCATTTTGCACTTTTCATTCATCCCACTCTTAAAAACCCCTAAAACAAAACTATCAAATGTAAATGCTAAAAGAAAAAGATACTTAGCAGTATCTGTACATGCATCTGGAGAAAATCATATTTTTGTGACACACATCAACATTGATTCCTTACCCCACCCTTCACTTGATTGATTGGCATCAACACATCATTTGCAAAGCTCTATGACAACTAGAAATGGACTGCAATATTGGAACTATACAAATGCTATCCTTTTACAAGAGGAATTGAACGTAAAAAGATATTATGCTTCAGTTACATGAGGCATTGGTGAGACCAGGTCTTGAATACTGTGTGCAGTTTTGGTCTTATTCAAGGAAGGATGCAAATGTATTGAAAGCAGTTCAGAAGGGGTTTTTACGAGATTGATACCTTGAATATGCAGGTTGTCATATGAAGAAATGCTGGACATGTTTCCACTGGAATTTAGGAGAGTAATGGTTTGGTGGATTTGATTGAAGTTAAAAAGAACCTGAATGGTCTTGGCAAGGTGAAGGTGGAAAGGATGTTTCCTGTTGTGGGAGAATTGTTTTAAAGTTAGGGGTTATCTTTTTAGAAAGCAGGTTAGGGGAATTTTTTTCTCTGAAGATTGTGTGACTTTAGAAGGCAGTGTTGGCAGGGTAGTTGAACATTTTTAAGGCAAAGGTAGGTAGGTTTTTATTAAGTAGGGAAATTAAAGGTTATTGAGGCTAAATGGGAATGTGGAATTCAAAACGCAAATAGCCATGATCTTACTGAATGACGTAGCAGACTCAAGGGGCCAAATGACCTACTTGTGCACCTATATTGTATGTCAGTAGAATATATTCAATCGTTTCAATTGAAATGACCAGTAAAAATATTTTAAGAATTAGTCAAAATATTTTTGACATGAATCCATGTAAGACTCCTGTTGCAGCTCCTTCCCATGCTGCAGCTCCTCCCCTGCTGCATATATTCTCAGATACATCATTCCCCCCAGTTGCTCTACAGGAATAGTATAACTTCTGTCTCACAAACAATGGCACTCATGAGTGCATTTTACACATATGAAAGGAAGGCAAAGCTTGGCACTCAAGTGACAGGCTTGTTACTGAAGCTTTTCATCTTGCACTTGTCAGGACAAACACAAGAATCTCAAATTTCAAAAGATCACTATTTATACTGCAGGAGAAAATAAGTGATCGGTTAGCAGGTTGACACTGACTGGCTAAGGCATTGCCATGGAGAAAACAATGGGTAATTCAAAAAAAAGACAAGGTATGAACAGGTTCCCTTTGATTGCAGAGAACATTTTAGAACAAATGAATACAAGTTACTTCTAGCAAGCACAAATTAACCATGTTACAACCTCAATTGATTCTACCAAGTTTGTTCTTGGTATAGCTATTAACACACTAAGGATTGTTCAGCACGTGCTGCTCAATTGTATAATCATATAACACTAGACACTTTGCTTTGAGTTTTGCAAGTGTATGCTGGTTGAGTACAGCCTGTACTCTACCCATTAAGAACTAAAGAGATATGTTGTTTGATTCAATCACCAATGACTAGAATGTATGGCCTGCATATCTGGCATCACACCAGCACCAAAATTCATACACATTACTTAATTGTTGAGTAGATAGAATGTCTTTGGACTGATGGCAGCATCGTGCTGGTAGAAAATAATGGGTGGGATTCTCCCCCCAAAAATTCTAAATGTTGAATTCATGTAAAACCTGGAGTAAATCACATTTTTTTCAGCAGGAGTTGCAAAATGAATCTCCCACAGTCAGTGCATTGCAGAGTACACTAGCATGATTCACTCCAGAAACCAATGGATGGGGTCCGTCCCCGCTGGAGGAGCTCTTAGTATAGCACTGAGCAGGCCACTGCGCGTATGGCCGATCTGTCAACACTCTGATTGACACATATGCAGCAGCGCCTGTCTGCTGGCCTCCCGAGTGTTGGTAAACCCACAAGCTGTTTCAAAACAGCGTTTCCGAAAGCTTGTGGGTTTACTATCAAATAAACAGGTTGGACTTTAACCTGGTGCTGTGAGACTTCTTACTGTGTTTACCCCAGTCCAGGCATCTCCACATCATGACTCTCGATTGTTGGCCAGCCATGCGACCACCTCCTCCTGACCCTCTGGAGGGGGGTTTGGGCTGCTAGCTCTCTGCAAGTGGGGAGCTATAGTAAACCATGCTACAATGAACCTGGCCGTGGGGTGGTGGGGGGGGGGGGGGGGGGAGAGGAGAGAGACAGAGGCCAATAGGCCCAGACCTTACATTCCTACTCCCGCTAATGAGATGCTAATCGTGATCAACATACTTTATACAGCTCCGTGCCAATTTCTGATGCGGAGGTGATGGCACCAGAAAACTTGCGGAGACCATGGCGCCAGGAAGAAGCCCATGAAACAGCCTCCGCTAGAGTCTCCCAGCCCACTGTGCTACAAAGGCAGCAAGCAAAATGGGAGAATCATCTCAATACTTGTGTTGCAACTGTATAATAGAACAAAAATGCTTACTTGTTGTTAAATTTGCCCTTTCCAGGATAATTGATATAGACCAGAGATTTTCGGCTCCAAAGGTGGTGGCCTTTGGTCCATTTACAAGTTTGCCCAGGAGCTTAAGGAGCCTATAGTTCCCCGTTGCTTTCTTAATGGCAATACCTCTGCCACAGTTGACTTGCCAACCAATTAGCACCTTTTTTCCATTAGTATAAACTGCAGTGATCTTTTGAAATTATGCAAGTGCAAGGATGCCAAATGAGGGCAAATAAGAAGCTTCAGCAATATGCCCCTTTTCAGCAATATATGAGCAAGCTCTGCACTGGAAAGCTTAACATTAATAAGTTACCTAGACTTTTGGATGTAAATTTTTTTTCAAATACTTACTGTGGTTCTATTGTAAACTTTCTCTTTAGCTGAACAAGAAATATTTTCCAACTCCTCCTGTGTGATGTCCTCAACTGGTCGTACCACATGTGGGATGGTAAATATGCTGGGTCGGCTTCTCCTGCGAAGAGGCATTTCACCCTGTGATGGTGGGGACAGAAGAGTCACAAACTCAATATACAAATCACAAACTTGTTTCAGCAATCCAAAGGCACCTATAAACAATATTAAACACTGAGTCTCCTAATGCAACAGCTGAAAACTGATTAAAATTAATAGATGAGGTGTTCAGTATATGCTACAACAGTGATAAGAATGCAATGGTCATTCAGCCACAGACAGGCAGTTGGGGATTATATGAACATCTCAGCATTACACGAGCAACATAGGTCCATGGTAAACCTGCTGCATTTGGCCAGTTTGAACCCAATTCCCCATTATTCATCCCTAACTGCCTAGGAAATGCTGTAATGATGGCTGATGTAAAAATTGCAAAGTCTACATTAATACTTAAGGCTTTTCTTTCAAGAATTGTGTCAAGGTACATTGTTGAGATGATAATCAAAGTAGTTTACCCTTTGTTACTTGTGAGAAAATATGCTGTTCTTCCTCATGCATGTAGTATCATTTTTTTTTGCTGCTTTATTAGAACTTAAATATCAGACGCATTTGACAATAGTAATATTGGATGCAGTGCACTAGTGTAGTCTTCCCAAATAGTGAAGTTAAAAAAAACAAAACACTCAGGTTGGATGACACAATGTTACAGTTTTTAGGCCAAATAAGCAGATCCTAAACTATCTTCTGATTATGCTGGTTGCAAACTACAATGCAATGTTTTAACCCAGACAATTATCCAAATGAAGGAAGACACTGCTATAATTGTCATGTTTTTCCCTTTTAAAATATCTAATAATTCAAGTGGCACAGCAACTCTTTGGCACATTAACATAGAATAGGACCCAGGCAAGGCAATCCCAACTAAAAGAAATTCAGTGGCATTTGAAAGTGCACGTCATAACTAGTCTTCAGTGCCAGCTTTAAAGTTTACAGGAATGCTCAAGAAGCCAAAGTACGACGGAGCCGAGAGTTCACTGGGGCAGCACATTGGCTAACACTGCTGCCTCAGTGTCAGGGAACTGGGTTCGATTCCCAGCTTGGGTCACTGTCTGTGTGGAGTTTGCACATCCTTCCTGTGTGGGTTTCCTCCAGGTGCTCTGGTTTCCTCCCAAAGTCCAAAGATGTGCAGGTTAGGTGGGTTGGCCATGCTACATTGCCCCTTCGTGTCAGGGAGACTAGCTAGGGTAAATGCATGGGGGTTATGGGGATAGGACCTGGGTGGGCTTGTGGTCAGCTTGTGTCGAATGGCCCCCTTCTACAGTGTAGGATTCTATGATTCATAAGGTCTTAAGTAAACATATTTAAACAAAAGAATGATAATTTTAATCTCAGATGTTAAGTCAGCAAGACCACAAAAGGACGGATGAGAATGAGTTGCTGCAGACATTAATATAGACAGCAAGTTTTTTGGTAGATGGCATAACAGCCAGCAAAGCACTGGAATAATAAAGTCTAGAACAGACAAAGGCATAGATGAGTTGTAGCCGCAGATCAACATTATAGAGGTGGAACTAGGCTGCTTTTTGGAACTGTAAATTCATCTTGGAATTGAATGAGGTAGAGAGATTGCTTACATCTGGAATTTGTCCAAAGACAATAAATTAATCTCAGTTTAGGATATGAAAAACGTAACTTCCTGATGTAATGAAACATCTGCACAACTATTGTTTTTAATTTGTACAAGTTAGTATAATGAGTAAAGGATACGTTAACACTGAAGACGAGCTGTTTCATCATACCTGCTTTTATTCTGCTTGCTAACCTGTAATGTCAAGTGCTCCATAAAGCTTCAAAACAAAATATATTGACTTTCAATGTTTCAAGATTTCTTAATGAGGCATGTATTCCCAAGTGTTTAATTGCAGTCAGTGCAGACACTACTGAAATAGATCTCTATAATTTTTATGAACATAAAAGTCTTTAACTGTAGAGGTTATTAGGCTTTACAAGTGACCACCAGAAATGCAGATTAAGCTGGCAAAGTCAGTGCAGCATGAAAGGTGTTGTTAATAGCAGTACAAATGACTTAATGACTCTACCTCAGAGAAGTCATTATCTAGAAACTTTCTTTTCCTCATAAAGCTGACATTATCTTCTTGCTCAAATGATGGAGAAGGAGGACCATCAATCAAGGATCTTGACCGAGTATGAGGTCGAGTACCACGCTCAGGATTTTGTCTAGAAGCATTTTCTGTGAATGCATTTCTTGGTGGACGTTTTGGTTTCTGAAAAATACAATTCACAGGAAATTTTACAATTTATCTGCAAAATATTATGCACAAGTCTATCAAGATTCAGGTAGCCACACAAATCTTTAAATAACCTACCCCATTCTTTATTTCTGCAATTTAAAATATAACCTTAATTATGCTAATTAATTTTAACCATTAATTACCCCTCCATAATGTTTTAATTATTTCTGCTCACATCCAATATAAGGTTTGATGTTCCATTTCAAAATTCAGTCTACTATACATTGTACAACAATCTTTTGCAACATATTTATATCATTTGTTGGACTATTTAATGAGACATTTCTTGTGAGGTACTTTGTTCACAGTGAGAACATAAGAACATAAGAAATAGGAGCAGGAGTAGGCCATCTAGCCTTTCGAGGCTGCCCCGCCGTTCAATAAGATCATGGCTGACCTGTCGTGGCTCAGTTCCACATTCCCGCCCTCTCCCCATAACCCTTAATCCCCTTGCTTATCAAAAACCCATCAACCCACGTCTTAAAAATATTTAGCGAGGCAGCCTCCACCACCTCAACGGGCAGAGAATTCCACAGATTCACCACCCTTTGAGTGAAGAAGTTCCTCCTCAACTCCGTTCTAAACCGCGCCCCCCCTTTATCTTGAGGCTGTGCCCCCTAGTCCTACTGTCCTTTCTGAGCGGGAAGAGTCTCTCCACCTCTATCCTATCCATCCCATTCATCATCTTATATGTCTCAATGAGATCTCCCCTCATTCTTCTAAACTCTAACGAGTACAAGCCTAGTTTATTCAGCCTCTCCTCATAGCTCAACCCCCTCAACTCCGGTATCAGCCTAGTAAACCTCCTCTGCACTCCCTCCAAGGCCAAAATATCCTTGCGTAAGTACGGCGACCAAAACTGCACACAGTACTCCAGCTGCGGCCTCACCAATGCCCTATACAGCCGCAGCAAGACCTCCCTACTTTTATATTCAATCCCCCTCGCTATGAAGGCCAGCATCCCATTCGCCTTCCTGACCACCTGCTGCACCTGCAATGTAACTCTACAAATTCACAGTGAATATTCAACAATTCAAATTTTAAAAATCATGACATCTAATGTCTATGACTCCATGACTAACATACAAAAACATTTCAACTAATTTGACAGATCAAGCCCAACAACTGCTGTTTACAGTGCTTCATAAGTAATTGATTACATTTTGGTGAATTCTTAAATACAAGAACCGTTATCATTTCGAAACAAGTTTTTGAATATATTGCAAACCCATCCTGCTGCCTACTTACTGATGGTGTTCCTTGAACAGAAAGTCTGCGTGGAAAAAGTCCTGGAACAGTCTTCAGTTCTGCTATCAGTTTGGCCAGCTTGAATAAAAGCATCAAGATACAAATAAAATGTTAAATTAGGACATTTATAACTTTGAGGACTTTACAATGGACTTCTGTGTTACATGAATTTTTAGCACTGATCCTCTTCCCTCTATAATCATCTATCAGCGTATCCTCTAATACTTTCTCTTTCGTTCATTAATCCAGCTTCCCCCTAATTTTATCTATGCTACGCAGCTTAGCTGCTCATTATAGGAACAAGTTATCCATTATAACCACTCGCTATATTGCTTATTGGATTTATTAGTAAACATCTAATACTTAAAAGGGGTTTATTTTTCTCTCTGTCTCCATTCTTTCCAATTCTCCCAGTGTATTTTCAATATTTTGAATTTTCTTTTCTCATCCAGTCTTCTCTCTGCTAACTCAAATTTGGCTCAGAGATGTATGAAATGAAGATGAGTAGGGTCATTCAGCCCCTCAAATCTGTTCTACAATTCAATTAAATCTTGGCTAGTTTGTTTGATTCTAACCCGCCTTGGCTCCATAAACCTAACGTCTGGTTACAATTAGATTTTAGTTTAGATTGGAATACGTTAAACTTAAAGACATAGACTAGGTTAAATACAACTGGAGCTGAGTAACAAAATAACATGTTACCAGGCGTAATAATTTAGCCATTCAATCACATTTCCCCTCCACAACCACCTCTCCCCACCACCACCCCCCCTCTCCCCCGATCAAAATCTCCCACATCATTCACCAGCTTCAAGGGTAGCCAAATTTATCCCTTCACCTCCATCAAATTAGTTGGGGTCATTTTAAAAACTACAGCAGGCACTGGGTCTGGTGTGAATTTTTTTACGTGCAACACAAATGTCATTCACAAGGTTTGATATGAAGCTAGCACAAGCCCTGACACTGCTGCACAAATATGCAAAGTGATGTGTAGTAGAAAGACATGCAATATTTACCATAGCTTTATTTTCTTTAACATTTAGAGCTCTCTTCTCTAGGAAGCTTCTTCCTCGTGGTTCATCCAGGTCAGAATCAGATTCAGAAGCTGACTCCTTAATACAAGTGTCTGGTATTGGTACATTTTTGTTTCTTCGAGATGGAAATCTAAAAGCCACACGCAATGGAAAGGATCGTTTGCTCCGTGTTTTGCGATTCTTTCCAGCTTTTTCATCAACCTCATAAGTCATTTCCTCTTCTGATTCAGATGATTCAACACTCTTATAAAACAAATAATTAAAATATTACATTTCCTTAAAACAAGTTGTGTAGTATTTGGTTTGAACACTTATCCAACAATTGCATTCCAAAAAGTAAATTGTAATTAAATGAGAAAATAATTAACGAATTTGACACAATACTTCAAAAAATATTCTATGCTATTAGAATGTGAAAGACTACAACATTGTGCAAAGTGTGAACAATGCAAATTCCAAGTCAAACAAACCACTACAAATATTCAGATGCTGCTAAAGATATACTTTAATTTCATAATTTTAAAAAATTTGCTCTCAGCCCAAGTCAAGAGACAGCTCACAAACCCAAAGGAATCATTCAGTTAAGTTTGAACACAAGTCTATAGATGACAATACAAAAAGATAATTGGTAACATTCACTGCCTCACTTTCATCAAATCATACAGTATAACATTTCCAACTGAAAGATGAGAAGGCTTGGCAGAAATTTGAGTTGTTGACTGAGGATTTTGAATACCGATTTTGCTGTTCTACCAACATCAACTTAATAAAAAACTGAAACGAGAAATTGCTGCAAGAATTACCATACTTAAATAAATGACAAGTTGTGCATTTTATGTTTAATCAAGTTTCAATGCTTAGTATATACCATTGCTTCCATCACATCTTTAAGGTCACTTTCAGAAAAACCATCAAATGATTCGTCGTTGTCAGAATCCTCATTAAAAATCTGAGCCAGTTCTTCTGTCAGGATCTCTGCTCTGAATTTAGCTTTCTGAGAAGAAATAGAAAACTTGTTATATCATAGCAAACTATCATATTAAAGGTAATTGTAGTCGACTTCTTTTGCATTCACAATCTTAAATTACACTTACTCTGTTCGTAAAATTGTCTGAAGCAAAACTATCACAGCTATCATCTGATGATGATGTTTCCATGGGAACCAATGCCACGTTTCTGAAGTCTTTAAATTCTTCCTTTCCAGAAAGGTCTATCTGCTGCAAGATAAAAAAAAATACAATCTTGAATACCTTTTAAATAATTTCTTTAGTGTCAGGTTTTAATGATATGAGTTGCAAGGAATTCACTTTGCATAACACGTGGTCGTACTCTGAATCTGCTTTGTACTATGTAAATGGAATGCACAGCCAATTTATTCTAGCTTTGCAGACAGGCTTTGAGATTTGTAGATATTTATCATCAGTTGTGCTTATTCGATATTCAAATTGCATGTTTAGGTTGGTTTGAGTAACCAAAGTAGACAGATAAAAGTTTTTGTTGCATACAGAAATCTTCAATACCAGCTGGAACATTCACAACCAGGAAAAGAGCAGCTGATCTGCGATAGTAACGTGAGCTGAAAGCAAATCAAATGGAACTTCAAAGTGCGTTTCTGTACAATTACAAATTTCATACAAAATATAAGTTTATTAAAATTTTAGTCATATATGCAACCCCCGCAACACACTGTGTAGATTTTTCGTAACGATTTATGAACCACTAGTTTTTTTTGCTTACAATACTGGCAGCATGTAGTTTAAACATGAATTGCATGGTATAAAGTTCTCAGTTTCAGATACAATGCTATCAATTATATACAATCATTAATTAACTTCTTAAATGTAAAGGTTGCAAATAATCCAACTGTCCTCTTAAAATGAGTGCAGCTGACAGATGCCCCAAGGTAAGAATTGAACAAATCAGAGATAAAAGGTCACAGACAGGCTGTATTTGCACCCTGACCTAGACGTGGCTGCACAGTTTCCAACAGACATGACAGCCTGCAAATCTTTTCAAGATTCTCCACAAGCAATGAAAAAATTCATTTGTGGTGCCCCACTGGGCTTTCACATTTGAAATGGTAATGCCACTAGGCCTTTCAGATCATTACCAGGTTTCATCAACACAACTTATCTGGAAATATGGAACACTTTTTCTTTCACCACAAAGGAAGCCATGCTCTCCTGACATAAAGTCTCAAGTTAAGATTTAAAGCTTCAGCTTGTATTTTTGTTAAATGATTACAAGTTTACAAATGCATTCATAAATACTATGTTCATACTTTCCATGCACATATAAATCAATCAAATCTATAGAGTGATTGAGCACTAAATTTTATTTAGAACAGTGCAAAGAAACCTTGGCAGCTACCTGTAAAAGAAATATCAAAGCACTCTTGAAGATAAGATAACAAACCTACTGAAATGAAAGGACTTATTATTAGGACTTAGGTAACGCCCTTAAGACACAGTCAAAAGTACAAACTGCTATTCCAATCGACTAAAAATAATATTTAGTGAAGTTTGGAGCACCTAACAAACATTACACGCACAGGCATTTAGAAACAAGCAACTTTTGATGCCAATATTTATTTAAACCTTATGATGTGGATAGTACAGAGACAACAGCACGGGATGAATTTTTAACAGATGAATCCTGACCAATGACATTAGTTTAAGCAATCAAAATTATTCTCAACTGTTCAATTCCTAATGTCAAAATCATTAATTCCTCAATGTAAATTTCTATATTATTTTGTTCCCAACACACCCCTCTCAATAGATAGTAGAGGTGTGGGAACTAGTTGCCCTCTCCTGAAATGAATGCTTAATCACTGCATACTTCAGATAGCTGAACCAGTGGTCGTGTTGAACATGAGGCAGGTATCCTGTAAATACACAATCAACGTGTTCTCCTGGATTTGTTTAGATCACCATAAAGGGTCAGAAAGGAAAATTCCAGACTCCTCCTCCACCCACATCTTTATCTGACACTTTTTTTTTGCCTCTTCCAAGAAATGATATAGCTCCAAGTGGGTAAGGAGTGGCTGAATCATAATGCACAAGACATTATTACTGGATGGGACATGCACAATATTTAAAAAGCAAATCTAGTTTAAGTAGTCTGATCTAGGGGACAATAATGGGAGTAAAATTAATTTCATTAAAGGATACTGAATTCAAAAGTTCAAACTCAATTTCCGATGTAGACTCCTTTTTAGAAAATGACAGTAGTGTTGCAGCACCTCCACCATTTTTGGTTCTTTCAATTTTAAGCACTTAGAAATGAATTTTATTAAAATACATTCACTACTCCAATGTAAGAAATAAGTGACATAATGAACACATTCAACAATAATTTAGTAATTTCATTAAGCACTTGTGACATTTGTTCACATACTGATATTAATTTACTGCCCAATCACAAAATGTAATACAAGCAATTGATACATATCGCACTAGTGGTACAAAAATGTCATTAGTGGCCCTGTCTTAATAGGAATTTAAAAGCAAATTTGCAAGCACTTAATTAAACATCACGTTATGCAAATTAACAATACAAAATTGTGTCTTTGAATGTCATCATTATTTCATTTCTCCTTTGTTAGTTGAGATGTGGTTACAATCATTTGTCCCACAACAACAAATCAAATAGTTAAGCAGGCAGTGTGCTTGAACTATTGATTTAGAAGGTGAAACATAGATCACACTATAGGCATTCCTACCTACAATAGAAAGCATTCAAAAATACAAAAGTATTGATACACAAAACAATACTGCCCATTTCTTTATAGACAAAATAGTCAAGTATCAATTCAACAATTTGTTATTTGGTTGGGATGACTGCCTGACTTTTACTGATTGGAAATTGAACAAGAAGTCATTCCAGCTACTGTAGTAAAACAACATGGAAAGGACAATGCACTGAAAATGGTCTTCACTAATAAGTTAGAGCATGTTTTCAAACTGGACTCTATTTGAGAGTTCCAGTCATGAGTTCTGTCAATTTTTCATTTAGCTTCTTAACATCATTTTGTGTGCCACGCTGCGTTTGTCACTATTTTAAACTTAACAGCAGAAAAAGCCATTTCAGTGCACTGAAGTTGTCCTATTCTTATTTTCTCAGCCTATATCTAATTTTGCACTTAAACACCCAAAAGTCTGTTGTGACAGTTTATTTTAGATTTATGTCACCCTTTGAGAAATTATTCCTTCTGGTCTTTTTTTCCTTGTTTATTAGAATCTGTGGTTATGTTGCCTTATTTTAACATAACATTCAGGATTTACTAGATCTTCCTGATTTAATATCACACTAAAGAGGTCTCCCTTTAAAGCCTTTTCTCCAAACGTTGGAGATTATCCTTTTCGTTATCGCTGCATTCAAACCCCATCAACTTGGAATAATTTTTGCTGCTCTTCTCGAAGCTTGCACATATCCATTTTCACATTGTGGCAAATACTGTATTGTGGTAAATGCCATATGTACACTAATAGTGCTCCAATCAACATAGTGTACAGCCTCGGCACAACTTCATTAGGATTGCATTCCAATGTTCTAACATTTAGTTGATTGCAGTTAATTTTCCTAAGGACTGAATAATCTGGAACTAAATGTAGGTTTCATTTGTGACCATCAGTAACTAACCTCTCCATCGCCCTTATCAATACTTAAACATAGATAAGCAAAAATGTTTTGCACAAAATATAAATGGAGTAGTTGTCCTTTAATAGTTAAAACATTATATTTCTACTCGAACCTTCCTCCGAGCGTGGAGGGACAAAACTAGAGGGCAAATTTTCAGCTATTTACAGTGTGTACGGTTGGTTACCTGTGCTAATCACATTACTAAACCCTCGCGGGTGCAACAACTTGCTTTTCTATAACATCAGGCTCAGTAACATGTCCCGAAGCAAAGGTTTGTTCAAACAAAACCGTGAAGACGAGCCTTCTCCAGAGGAGGACATATTGGGCCGGGTGACAGGGGCAGTGTTGGACAGTGGCCGCAGCCCCTGGCCGGACAGCGGGATGTTCAGAAGACGATGGTCACAGCCGCTCTTCCCGAGCCGAATGGGGACCACTGCCACCCCCCCGGCTCGCGTTCCCTTCAACCGCCCACCCACGAGCCCAACACCTCGCGCCCCATCCGCCCCCCCGTCAATCATCCCCGGTTTTCCCGCGCCCAGTGCGGTCACGTGGACGCGCGCTGTTTAAAGCCGGCTCCAAAGACCAGCAGAGATTTTCAAAGTAAAAATCGGACTGACTTGAGGGAAAAAAAATTAAAGTCACCATGTGTATTTTTTTTTAAAGTTACTGCTCGCTCCAGACGTCACATTGGGCAACAATGCATAACTAACAGCGGCAACATAAGTTTTTTTGTGGCGCTTAAAATCTTTAGGGAAAGACCTATCGCAGTATTTAAAGTTTAATAATTAAAGCACCAATAACTCGAGTGAAAAAAACTTAACATTCCCCCACCCCCGCACAGATAGAGCAGCAAAAATTAATGCAAGTGCAGGAAAAGCACACTTCAGCAAAACTCCGCTACGTTAGGGTTAACTCTAATCTTTATGTGAAAAACCCGGGCTTTACCTTATCGGATAATGTCTCCATGGTGTTTAATTTCCACAAGTCTGTGTTTGTAGCAACAGCAAGACAGTTTAGCGGCGGCACTACTGCAGGATGTGAACTGACTGCCGAGCTGTCAGTGCCCCCAGAGGCGGAGCCGCCGTTCCAGTTTCGCGCGCTGTCGGATCCCGCCAGGTGCAAAACGCGCGGAGATCCCGCCCGCTGGCAGCTCAGCGGAATGGCCTGGCCGGCTCTGCAGTACTAAGAGTTACCCATCCCACCCGCCTTGCACTCAATGGCCCGAGTCCGCCTGACCGACCCGGTCTGCAGCGCTGCACTGAATCAGCCGTACTGCAGTCAATGGCCCGTAGTGCTACATTACACAGCGTGCAAAACTTCTACAAACACCAAGAGATTTTTATTCATTCAATGTATCTCGTATACAACATTTTTCTTTGCACTAGTAAGGAGAAAGACCGTCTTT
The DNA here is from genome assembly GCF_965287045.1 of Carcharhinus amblyrhynchos. Lineage (NCBI taxonomy): Eukaryota > Metazoa > Chordata > Chondrichthyes > Carcharhiniformes > Carcharhinidae > Carcharhinus > Carcharhinus amblyrhynchos. The sequence goes on from NC_137334.1 coordinate 45,453,344, forward strand.
CAGCACAATACAAAGACGGCGAAAGTCATTCTTAAAAACTTTCTACATCTGGATTCAATTCAAAAACCCAACCTGCCAAGTAAATGTTCAACTTCACTTGGCTGCAATTTGTTTTTTTATATACGAACTGTTTCTTGCGTTACCGAACACACACTTTCCAGTACCTGGTACTGAAACCGATATTTACATAATGCATGGGTAAAACTTTATATAGTGCTTTACTAAAGTCTCAAAGGGTGTTATCAAACAGAACCTGACAGAAAACCACAAAAAAGACATTAAGAACAAGTGACAGAAAACCTGGTCACAAAATTTAAGTTTTAAGGAGTGGCAAGAAGGACAGCATGGTGGCACAGAGGTTAGCACTGCTGTCACCATGCAGTGCCAAGGACAGTAAGCATCTCTACATCATCAGTGCTAAGGACCCAGGTTCAATTCCGGCCTCAGGTGACTGGAGTTTGCAAGTTCTCCCCATGCCCACGTGTGTTTCCTCCAGTTTCCTCCCACAATCCAAAAGTGTGCAGGTTAGATGGATTAGCAATGGGAAATATGTGGGATTACAGGGATTGGGTCTGGATAACATATTCTATCAAAGAGTTGGTACAGACTAAATGGGCCAAATAGCCTCTTCTGCACTATGATTCTAGAGAGACTATGAAGTTTAAGGCCCAGGCATAATGCAGCTGAAAGTGTGGCTGTCAATGACAAAGTGAAGGAAATTGGGCAAGAGATGTGGATAAGAATCACTCTGACTGGACATATTCCAGGAGACATTGGTGGAAGTGATGTCATGTAAACCCAGTGGCATAGTGCAAAGAGGTCTGGGAACCCTTGCAATATTTACCATTTTAGCAGTGGAGGTTCCAACCCAAACCTCTTGAATAAACTCCAACATTGGTTTTAGACTTCATGTCGAAATCAGACCACAAGTCAATTGTGAAGCTTAAACTCACCAACTGTCACTTATGTATGGCTGCTTTGAGTATCTCTATTGTACCCAAAATAACTCCCTAAAGAAATTAACCTGAAAATGGCACAATATTCTGGATAAGCTGCCACTGCTGGTTTTGGGCTGTCCTGAATAAAGGATGATCCTACCGGTAAATTCCCAACACTGACCCGATCATTTCGATAGATATTCATTATATGAAATACTGCAGATGTTGGAAATTTGAATTCAAAACAGAAAATTATGGAAAAACTCAACAGGTCTAGCAGCATCTGTGGAGTTAACATTTTGAGTCCATTTGACTTTGTCATGCTTGCAGACTGAGCAAAGATGTCCCACAAAGCAAAGCCCACATTTAATCTCCCCATGTTGGGACGACCATATTGGGACGTACAAGTTAGAGGAATAATTGTTGAGTGCGAGAACAAATTCAGCTAAGCAGAGGAAAGTGATGGTGAACAGGGATTGTTCAGGCCTCAGATTCAGGAAGAAGCAGAGTTCTTGGACCCTGCTGATGGGGGATGGAGATAGGAGGATTTGATGTCTATAGTAACGAGGCAGTTAGAACCAGGAAACTGAAAATTGTCTTTCCAGCACATCAATGACCATATTGGTGTCATTTCCTGCTTTACCACACCACTATAATGTTCCATTTTCCCTTTGGAAGCGAAGCATCTGTGTCCAACCAAAGTCCAAGGACTGTCTGAACATTTTAGTGGGCTGCAATTGTGAACTCCTTAAGCATCAATGGCCTAGCTGCAGGCTCCATTCATGTATTATCTGCATTAATAAATGGCACAAACCAAACAAACACAGATGAGAGAAAAAAAGAGCTGCCAAGTCCTGTCTGCATGCCTGCTCCCTTCACCATTGACATTGCAGTTTAAAATATCCCAGAATGTTTTATTTTGATCACTGGGAGATTGATGCCTCCTGGCATTTTGGGAGATTTTGCAATGCGAGGGCAGGTTTGGATAAGTACAAAAGTCTCAGAGGATAGTAACATTGGAGATAGGATAACGAAATGTGAGATATATAAAAAAATCCTCACCTAGAAAAAGGCCACAAGTCGCTAACCCAAATGATAAACAAGAAACAAAGTTAACCAAGCAAATGGCCAGCTCCAAAATATTCCAACCTACTCAGGCTCCCCTTCAACTGTTTTTATAGTACATAAGCAACATTAATGTATTTTTCCAGTTCCAGACAAGGACAGGGAATGCCACCATGTCTGACATTTCTCTTTTTCAATTCTCTGTCTCCATTTCTGCTTTCCACAGATATTCATTATATGCCTACTGATTCCCACAGTTACCTCAACTATGCTTCCTCGCACCATGCTTCCTGCAAGAACTCCATTCCATTCTCCCAATTTCTCTGTCACATCTGTTTTGATGATGCTACCACCACGGTGCTCCTGACACTTCATTTTTTTTCTTCACACTGCGGTTGACAGGACCTTCAACTCTGTCCCACCCATTTTCTGCTTTCTCTTCACCCAGCTCCTAGAACTACAATAAAGTTTATTTATTAGTGTCACAAGTAGGCTTACGTTAACATCCCAATGTAGTTACTGTAAAAATCTAGCCGCCAAACTCCGCGTCTGTTCAGGTACACTGAGGGAGAATTTAGCATGTTCAATGCAACTAACCAGCATGTCTTTGGGCTGTGGGAGGAAACCAAAGCACTTGAAGGAAACCCACTTATTCCTCAGATTTTTGAGGTATCTTGCCATTCCAAGATAATCTGAGGTAGACTAGGCACTTTCCAGGACTGAAGATAACAGCTTTAAGCCCATTCCTGAGTTTACATGATACACAACATGTAATTATCGAATCAGGGTGGGCATTAGCCTGTAAGGTGTCTTTGATACACCCTATTTCAGCATCAAGCTGGAGGCCATTTGACTACTCCAATGCAAAGGTGAATTTGAGCACAATATGGAGTTCATCCAGACATGCAAGGAAATTATTATATGCTGCTGCAGATTTAAATATTGCATCAACATAATTGGAAATATGTAAGGGTAGGAGGTTAGGTGTCATCCATTGGTGCATTCACTCTGGCAATGCCTCCATCAATCAGAGTCCACTTGTGAACTAAACAGCACCCTCTTCTCACACAGTATAAGGCCGTTGCAACAATAACCTTGAGTTCACAAAGACACAGCTTAGTACACTAATTCGAGACTCAAATATTCCTATTTTATTTGATCGCTTACTTACTACTTCCCTGTCTTTTTGCTAGGTTTAATGTATCCCTCTCCAATCATAGACTCACACGCTGCCAACTTCAACGAAATTCTTCTCCACAAGCCTATTAATCCTTTCTGCAAGAATCTGTACCAATCTGGTTTGAATCCAGTCTTAGCTGCTTCATTCCAGACCAAGCGTATTGAAATTCAAGACTGTCAATCACAGGTTGTTCCTTTCTCACAAGCCTATCAGCAGGAATGAGAGAGAGAAAGAATACCTGATTGGAGGAACAGTGAACACCAGCAGTGTTGAGTGATTGGAGGGCTGCCAGGCCTGACAAAAACAAAAGCACGGCAGGGTTGCCCAGGGAGCCAATTTGCAGCAGGGCATGTGTGGGAGTAAGGGAGTGCAGGAAGTTCTTCTTATTCATTTATCAGATACAGGCCATTTCAGAGGGCAGTTAGTTAAACTGTGGTTCTAGAGTCATTTGTAGGCCAGACTAGGTGCAAATGACAGATTTCCTTTCCTAAAGGACATCAGTGAACCAAATGGGCTTTTATGACACTTGACAATGTATCAGTCATCACTATATTTTTAATTCCAGATTTTTATTGACAAATTCCGTCATCTGCTATGGTGGGATTCAAACCCAGGTCCCCAGAGCATTAGCCCTGGTCTTTGGATTATTGTAAGAAGTCTCACAACACCAGGTTAAAGTCCAACAGGTTTATTTGGTAACAAAGGCCACTAGCTTTTGGAGCATTGCTCCTTCATCAGGTAAGTGGGAGTTCTATTCACAACAGGGCATATAAAGACACAAACTCAATTTACAAAATAATGGTTGGAATGCAAGTCTTTACAGGTGATCAAGTCTTAAAGGTACAGACAACGTGAGTGGAGAGAGGATTAAGCACAAGTTAAAGAGATGTGTATTGTCTCCAGCTGGGACAGTTAGTGAGATTTTGCAAGCCCAGGCAGGTCATGGTAGTTACAGATAGTGTGACATGAACCAAAGATCCCGGTTGAGGCCGTCCTCATGTGTGCGGAACCCAGGCTATCTTTCTCTGTTCAGCAACCGCACAACCTGCGTTGTCGTGTGTTGTGAAGGCCACCTTGAAGAATGCTTACCCAAAGATCAGAGGCCGAATGCCCGTGACCACTGAAGTATTCCCCAACAGAAAGAGGACACTCTTACCTGGTGATTGTCGAGCAGTGTTCATTCATCCATTGTCGTAGCGTCTGCATGATCTCCCCAGTGTACCACACCTTGGGACATCCTCTCCTGTGGCATATCAGGTAGACAATGTTGGCCGAGTTGTAAGAGTATGTACTGTGTACCTGGTGGATGGTGTTCTCACATGAGATGATGGCATCCATGTCAACGATCTGTTACGTCTTGCAGAGGTTGCTGTGGCAGGGTTGTGTGGTGTCGTGGTCACTGTTCTCCTGAAGGCTGGGTAGTTTGCTGTGGACAATGGTCTGTTTCAGGTTGTGCGGTTGTTTGAAGGTAAGGAGTGGAGGTGTGGGGACAGCCTTGGTAAGATATTTGTCTTCATCAATGACATGTTGAAGCAATGTAATTGTCGTGGGGGATGCTGGTGTAGAGTGCCGAGACATCCATTGTGATGAGGAGTGCTCCTGTTTCAACTGCTCCAGCCATGCTGAGTTTCTGAAGGGAGTCTGTAAGAACAGGATATGGCACTCGACTCCTTGATTGACAGTTCCGATGCACCACAGTGAAAAACTGCACCGACCTCCTCAGAAGACAAACACAGGACACGGTGGATAGAGTACCCTTTGTCTTCCAGAAGTTCCCCGGAGTGGTGAAGGTACGACATCTTCTCCGGAGTCTTTAACATGTCATTGATGAAGATGAACATCTCGCCAAGGCCATCCCCACATCGCCACTCCTTGCTTTCAAACAACCACACAACCTCAAACAGACCATTGGGGAGGCCATGCAAACGCTACGATGTGGATGAATGAACACCGCTCGACAATCACAAGGCAAGAATGTTCTCTTCCTGTTGGGGAACACTTCAGCGGTCACAGGCATTCGGCCTCTGAATTTGGGTAAGCGTTCTCCAAGGCAGCCTTCACGACACACGACACACGACAATGCAGAGTCGCTGAGCAGAGACTGATAGCTAAGTTCCACACATGAGGATGGCCTTAACCAGGATCTTGGGTTCATGTCACATTACCTGTAACCCCCATTACTTGCCTGGGATTGCAAAATCTCACAAACTGTCCTGGCTGGAGACAATACACATCTCTTTAACCTGTGCTTAACCCTCTCTCCACTCACATTATCTGTACCTTTAAGACTTGATTACCTATAAAGACTAGCATTCCAGCCATTATTTTGTAAATTGAGTTTGTGTCTTTACATGCCCTGTTTGCAAACAGAACTCCCACTTACCTGACCAAGGGGCAGCAAGCGCTCTGAAAGCTGGTGGCTTTTGCTACCAGATAAACCTGTTGGACTTTAACCTGGTGTTGTGAGACTTCTTACTGTGTTTACCCCAGTCCAACGCCGGCATCGCCACATCATGACTTTGGATTATTGCCCAGTGACAATACTGCTGCACCTCTGCCTTCCTCCAAAGTGCATGACAGTGAGGAAGTACATGGGAGTGAGGGACTGTGTACAGGAGTGGGTGAATGCATGGGAGTGAGAAAATGATTGAAAGCCAGACAATGTGAATGAGGGAATGTGAGGGAGACAGTATGGGAATGAGAGAGTGAGATGCATGCAAACACTTCCTCTCCTACTTTGGTCATTTTTAGCATTTTTTTAATGAGATGTGAGCATCACTGGCTGGGCCAGCATTTATTGTCCTTTGCTAATTGCCCTTAAGCTGAGTGGCTTGCTGGCCAATTTAAGGTTCAACTACTTTGCTGTGAATCTGGAGTCACATATAGATATGAATTGCAGAGTTCCAGGACACTTGATTAGGAATAAAGATCTACTCTACTTCAGAGTTTCTTTGTTCCGTTCAGTATTTATTTGTTTGTTTCATAAGACTATAAGACATAGGAGCAGAATTAGGCCACTCGGCCCATCAAGTCTGCTCCACCATTCAACCATGGCTGATATTTTTCTCATCCTCATTCGCCTGCCTTTTCCCCAAAACCCCTGATCTCCTTATTAATCAAGAACCTATCTATCTCTGTCTTAAAGACACTCAATGACCTGGCCTCCACAGCCTTCTGTGGCAAAGAGTTCCATAGATTCACCACTCTCTGGCTTAAGAAATTCCTCCTCAACTCTGTTTTAAAGGATCGTTCCTTTAGTTTGAGGTTGTGCCCCCGGTTCTAGTTTTTGCTACTAGTGGAAACATCCACTCCATGTCCACTCTATCCAGGCCTTGCAGTATCCTGTAAGTTTCAATAAAATCCCCCCTCATCCTTCTAAACTCCAGCGAGTTCAGACCCAGAGTCCTCAACCATTCCTCATATGACAAGCTCATCAGTCCAGGTATCATTCCTGTGGACCGCCTCTGGACCTTTTCCAAGGCCAGCACATCATTCCTTAGATACAGGGCCCAAAATTGCTCACAATACTCCAAATGGGGTCTGACCAGACTCTTATATAGCCTCAGATGTACATCCCTGCTTTTGTATTCTAGTCCTCTGGACATGAATACTGACATTGCATTTGTCTTCCTAACTGCCAACTGAACCTGCACGTTAACCTTGAGAGAGTCTTGAACAAGGACTCCCAGGTCCCTTTGTGCGTCTGTATTCAGTACAAGCAAATGCAAGGGAACTCATACCCATCGAAGATGGAGCTACCTGTGGTTAATCCTGTCCAATTCAGACTTACTGTTTAACTTTCTTTTAACCTCTACAGAAGGGAACTTGGTGCTTTCCCCATGCATCAGCTGCCCTTGTCTTATCAGGAAGTAAATGTCATAGATTTGGAAGGTGTTGTTGAACGAGCCTTTGTGAATTGTTATAGTGCATCTTTCACTGTGTATTGGTGATGAAGGGAGTGAATGTTGAAGGTGGTGGATGGGAAGTCAGTCAAGTGCGCTGCTTTGTCCTGGATGGTGTCAAGTTTCCTGAGTGTTGTTGGAGCTTCACTCATCCAGGCAAGTGGAGAGTATTCCATCACACTCCTGACTTGTGCCTTGATAGTCAACAGGTGAGTTAGTCGCCAAGAATCCCTAGCCTCTGATTTGGTTTTGTAGCAAGTTGTGTTCAGTGGTAACCCCCAGGATGTTGATAATGGGGTAATCAGCAACGGCAATGCTACTGAATGTCAAATAGAGTTGGTTAGAGTGTCTGTTGTGGAGATGGTCATTGCCTGGTACTTACATGGTATAAGTACAATTATCAACCGATACCTGAATGTTGTCCAGATCTTGCTGCATATAAACTTATTCTTTAGAACATGAGGAGTCACGAATGGTGCTCAACATTTCATCAACAAACATCTCCTCTTCTAACCTAATGATTGTGAGAGGTCATTAATGAAGCAGCTGAAGATGGTTGTGCCTAGGATATTACCCAAAGGAACTCCTGCAGCAATGGCCCAGAGCTCAGATCATAGAACATAGAACATTACAGCGCAGAACAGGCCCTTCGGCCCACGATGTTGCGCCGACCAGTTAAGAAAAAAGCAATGACCCTCTAACCTAAACCAATCCCTTTCCATCCATAAACCTATCCACGGACCTCTTAAACGCCCCTAAACTAGACGCATCTACAACTGCAGCAGGCAGGGCATTCCATTCCCCCACCACCCTCTGGGTAAAGAACCTACCTCTGACATCCGTCCTATAACTACCACCCCTTAATTTAAAGCTATGTCCCCTCGTGCTAGCTTTCTCCATCCGAGGAAAAAGGCTATCACTGTCCACCCTATCTAAACCTCTAATCATCTTGTATGTTTCAATAAGGTCTCCTCTTAGCCGCCTTCTTTCCAACGAAAACAACCCCAAATCCCTCAGTCTCTCCTCATAGGACCTTCCCTCCATACCAGGCAACATCCTGGTAAACCTCCTCTGCACCCTCTCCAATGCCTCCACATCCTTCCTATAATGTGGGGACCAGAACTGTACACAATACTCCAAGTGCGGCCGCACCAGAGTTTTGTACAGTTGCAACATGACGTTGCGGCTCCTAAATTCAATCCCCCTACCAATAAACGCCAAGACACCGTATGCCTTCCTAACAACCTTATCGACTTGATTTCCAACTTTCAGGGATCTATGCACATATACACCTAGATCCCTCTGTTCGTCAACACTATTCAGAGTCCTACCGTTAGCCCTATACTCTACACATCTGTTATTCCTGCCAAAGTGAATTACCTCACACTTTTCCGCATTAAACTCCATCCGCCACCTCTCAGCCCAGCTCTGCAACTTGTCCAAGTGTCTCTGTAAACCAGGATACCCCTCGTCACTATCTACCACTCCTCCGACTTTGGTGTCATCAGCAAATTTACTAATCCATCCTTCTATACCCTCATCCAGATCATTTATAAAAATTACAAACAGCAGTGGCCCCAAAACAGATCCCTGAGGCACACCACTCGTAACCGAACTCCATGACGAATACTTTCCATCAACCACCACCCTCTGTCTTCTATCAGCTAGCCAATTCCTGATCCAATTAACTAACTCACCCTCAATCCCATACATCTGCATTTTTTGCAGAAGCCTTCCATGGTGAACCTTGTCAAACGCCTTACTAAAGTCCATATATACCACGTCAACTGCCTTACCCCCATCCACCTCTTTGGTCACTTTTTCAAAAAACTCAATAAGGTTAGTAAGGCACGACCTACCCTTCACAAAACCGTGCTGACTATCTCCAATCAATTCATTACTCTCTAAATAACTATAAATCCTATCCCTAATAATTTTTTCTAATACTTTGCCCACAACAGAAGTAAGACTCACCGGTCTATAATTCCCGGGGAAGACTCTATTCCCCTTCTTAAACAATGGGACAACATTCGCTATCCTCCAGTCTTCTGGCACTATACCTGTGACCAATGACGACCTGAAGATCAGAGCCAGAGGCTCTGCAATCGCCACTCTTGCCTCCCAGAGAATCCTAGGGTAAATCCCGTCCGGCCCAGGGGACTTATCTATTTTCAAACCCTCAAGAATATCTAGCACATCCTCCTTATCTACTGCAATACTATCCAGTTTACAACCCTGTAACCCAGTGTTCTCCACAACTACAACTACATTTACATCTCCAATGGACGTCCAATGGATGATGGACGTTCAACAACCACAGCCATCTTCCTTTTTTCCAAGTATGACTCCTACAGTGGAGAATTCCAACCCCTCCATCCCCACCCCAATTCCCATTGACTCCAGCTTTGCTAGGACTCTTTGACGTACACTCAGTCAAATGCTACCTTGATATCAGGAGTAGTCACTCTCACCTTGAGTTCAGCTCTTGCATCCATGTTTCGACCAAAACTATAATGAGGTCAGGAGCTGAGTACTCCTGACTCAACCCAAACTGAGTATCATTGAGCTGCTTATTGTGAGAAACTAAGCAGTTAAAATATGCCAGTTTTTTCTTGGTAAATGCAAACAGATTTATGGTATTGTACCTCTAATCATAATGTATTATTTCAGCATAGGGAAGAATCTCTGTGAACAAGCTGTGAAATTCTTTTCTGTGCTGAAACAATAGACTATGATTACAGGTCAACCTGATCTATATAACCAAACCCCACTTATCATTATAAACAAATGTAACTATACAGATACTTATGGATTGTAGTTTTGGCAGGACAGATTGATCATTATCACCAAATAATCACTAAACTGCATGCTAATCAGAATATGTTCATGCATGTTGCTCCCATTAACAAATGTTGGCCTGTAGAAGCAATAAAAATGTGTCTCAACCATGTTTGCATTTTCATTATTTATAGTTATAGTCCGGTCTCTCAATCCCAACTTCAGAAAAACATTTCAAATTTTACCATGTTACTCCTATATCCTCTATTGTGCTCTTTAAAGAATTAGAATGAAATGAAAATTGCTTTAGTCCCAGATGACCAGAGGCTGCACTCTTCTTTCAGGTGATTTAACCTGAGGATCACCCCACCTCAGATGAGGGGCAAGATTGAGAAGGCAGAGCCTTCGTGAATAACATCAGCTGATACAGGAATTGAATCCACGCTGTTGGCGTCACTAACCAGCTGTCCAGCCAACTGAGCTAACTGACCCCTAAGGATTTAAAGTAGCTGACAGATAATGTGCAAAGTGATTTTTTTTTAAATATTAGGATTGATCAAATTGCAGTTGAGTACTGAAATGTGAAAGTTTTGGTTGAGCAATAATTGATCAGATGATCATATCTCAGTGTAGATTCCTTATTGCAGACTTTTCATTTATGTTCCTCTGGAACAAGCTACAAATAGGAGCCCTGACTGATTATTCAAATTCTTAGCCACTCAGGAATTGAAGTTGGAATCTTCTGGGGTTGTATGGTTTAGTGTTGCAAAACATGATCGTTTACCCACTAAGGTTTTGCCAGTTTTCCAGAACACAATTCTTTTTTGTGAAATTCCACATATCACCCCTATTCAGGGTAATGAGAACATGCTCTGTCCCTAGGTCAGTTGTAGTGTCATGCTGTATTGTTCATGAAGAGCTAATGGGAGTAGCTTACACCTCTCTGTGACACTTTCCTACAGGAAATGCTTGATTTTTTTTTCTTGCCATTTTCCCATGATAAGATGATTAAAGTCATTCAATGGAGCTTTAAATATCAATCTAAATCTTACTACAACACAAACCAGCACTCTGAAGATCCAGCATTTCTGTGCCAAAATACTTTTCTCTATTTTCTATTGTATGTTTCTGAAACAAATGCTTGTAATCAGGTACAGAGCAAATTCCACATCAGAAATTACCCAGAGAAGCCCCTTTTATCTCCGTTGATTTTATAGCAAACAAAACAAGTCAATTTGATCTTCCTTTGGATTTTGAAGAGATTCTGGGAGGAGATATTGTTCCCTTCATGGAGATTATCTGACAATGGCTCTGAGTAATTTGTGTCATTTTAGAGTTTAGATGAGGAATCTCCAGACTTTGCATTACAACAAGCTTGAAATTAGCATCAGCAGGTGTGCATTCAAAAATGCCAATTAAAATATGTTACCACACGTGCTCCTATTGACAAATGACAGCGTGAGAAGGCAGCAAAATTGCATCTTTCAGGATCTCTTTTTATGCTGATATGCTAGCATTCCCATTATGTCCAGTGATGGAAGAAAACACAAATGCAAAGACCAGGCTGTTCATTTCAGAAAATGCCTCTACTTTTTAAAGCTGAGGTTTCTTCAGTGTATTGAAATACCACAATTCAGATTTCTAAAGGGTGAGTTATATTGTATTGTCTTCTTGGATTTGGGTAATGTACAGTCTAACCTTAGTTCAAATCAAAATGATTCTATACTATGAGGAATATAACAATTTGCATTTATATTGTACCTTTAATACAGTAAACCTCTCAATGTACTTCACAGAGGAGCAAGAGATGTGAAAAGTAGTAGGTGAGTTGTTTGAAATCAGAGTTGAAAAGATAGGTTTTAAGCAAGTTTTTAAATGTAGGGACATTAGTAATGAAGTGATGTTTAAGAAGCAATTCACAAGGATAGAAAGAGAAACAAAGGCAAAAGCTAAGCCATTGGGAAAAGAACATAAGAACATAAGAAATAGGAGCAGGAGTAGGCCATCTAGCCCTTCGAGCCTGCCCCGCCATTCACTAAGATCATGGCTGATCTGTCGTGGCTCAGTTCCACTTTCCCGCCCTCTCCCCATAATCCTTAATTCCCTCTCTTATCAAAAACCCATCAACCCGCGTCTTAAAAATATTTAGCGAGGCAGCCTCCACCACTTCAACGGGCAGAGAATTCCAGAGATTCACCACCCTTTGAGTGAAGAAGTTCCTCCGTTCTAAACCGCCCCCCCTTTATCTTGAGGCTGTGCCCCCTAGTCCTACTGTCTTTTTTGAGCGGGAAGAGTCTCTCCACCTCTGTCCTATCCATCCCATTCATCATCTTATACGTCTCAATGAGATCTCCCCTCATTCTTCTAAACTCTAATGAGTACAAGCCTAATTTATTCAGCCTCTCCTCATAGCTCAACCCAAAGAAGGTAGGAGTGCGACTGGAGATTAATTCAAGGAATTTGAATTCAGACAGCCAATGGGAATCCACAAGAATAAAGATGACGAGGGGATTGAAATGTACTGTAGGACAGGTTAAGGGCACTGGAGTTTATGCAAGCACACAGCTTGGGAAACAAAGTGTTAGAGAAGAATTTGGAGAGAGTAACAGCATGGATTAGAATCTCAGCAGTGGGATGGGATCACATATTGGCAGAAATAACTTCGGATGTGGATTTAGAAATAAGTAATTTGGTGATGAATACAATATGGGGAATAATGCAGTATTTGCATATTGTTCCCATATTTGTTGTTACGCCACCCAAGGTCATGTAAAAGAAACAAAAATATTGCTTTTACAAAACATCTTTCATGACCTCAGGACATCCTAAAGCAAATTAGGCAGAAATATTTTATATCAGTCTCTTTAACCTGATCAGCCAATTCCTTTCCATCCAGAATTGCTTCAGTAAACCCATTTGCATAATTTATTCATGGTGAAGTCTGTTATGTAAGACTTGCATACATTCTCTTATTTCTAGGGTTGGTTTGTGCTTTCTTCACCAAACCACCGAACATTGAGTTTCAACGTTTCTTCTCCACCCTGAAATCATGAGCAAATACGTAGATCACAGTTCGCGCCTACTTGATGACTCAGTCGATAAATTGGTACAGGTTGTAGTGTTGAGTCATACCAGAAAAATGCCCAACCTGCTGTGCTTATCCAGCATTTTGTGGTTTTAGTTCAGAAAAATGTCAGGTTCATTCTTGATTTGTGGTGAAAAAGTAACCTTAGGCACTGCAGCACTGGGGTTGACTAATTGGCCTAAATGGGCAGAATGGGCTGTCATGCAGGAAAGGCTGATATCACACCTGGTCACAATCTTGCTGGAATAGGATACGAAATGAGTGGAGATCCAAGCATGTGTTGGCTTATAAAATCAATTTGTTTGCTAACAATTTTTGTGGAGGCTCACACAAGACTTGTTTCTTGACTGCATTACCGGAAAAGCATTTTATTTTTCTGAATCTATACTGTAACATCAGTTAACTTCCTTAGGTAGAGGTGCCAAAATATTAGTAATGAGATTTTTATTCAAAAGCTGAAACAAATTCCAAAACCATTTAAATGTCTACTGCTCATTAACTATAAACAGGCAAAATTCAAATCCATGGATCTATGTTTGAGGTAGCCTTCCAGACTATCTGGATCCACTACCATTTGCCTACCCCCGCAACAGGTCCACAGCAGACGCCATCTCCTTGGCCCTGCACTCAACCCTGGAATACCTAGATAACAAGGACACCTATGTCAGACTCCTCAGCCTTCAACAACACCATTATTCCCACAAAACTCATCTCCAAACTCTGTGGCCTGGGCCTCGGCACCTCCCTCTGTGACTAGATCCTAAACTTCCTAACTCACAGACCACAATCAGTAATGATAGGTAACAACACCTCCTTCATGATCATCCTCAACACCAGTGCCCCACAATGCTGTGTTCTCAGCCCCCTACTATACTCCTTATACGCCTATGACCCGTGTGACCAAATTCCCCTCCAATTTGATTTTCAAGTTTGCTGACAACACCACCTTGGTGGGTCAGATCTCAAACAATAATGAGACAGAGTACAGAAATGAGATAGAGAACTGGTGCGGCAACAATAATTTCTCCCTCAATGTTAATAAAACAAAGAAGATTGTCATTGACTTCAGGCAGCATAAAGAAGAACGTGCCCCTGTCTACATCAACGAGGATGAAGTAGAAAGGGTCGAGAGCTTCAAGTTCTTAAGTGCCCAGATCACCAACAACCTGTCCTGGTCCCCCCATGCTAACACTATAGTTAAGTAAGCCCAAAAACACCTCCACTTTCTTAGAAGACTAAGGAAATTTGACATGTCAGCTATGACTCACACCAAATTTTACAGATGCACCATATAAAGCGTTCTTTCTGGTTGTATCACAGCTTGGTATGGCTCCTGCTCTGGCCAAGACCACAAGAAACTACAAAATGTCATGAATGTAGCCCAATCGATCATCCAAACCAGCATCCCATCCATTGGCTCTTTCTACATTTCCCACTGCCTCGGCAAAGCAGCCAGCATAATTAAGGACCCCACACATCCTGGACATTTTCTCTTCAACCTTCTTCCATCGGGAAGAAGATACAAAAGTCTGAGATCACATACCACTGACTCAAGAACAGCTTCTTCCCTGTTGCCATCAGACTTTTGAATTGACCTACCTTGCATTATGTCGATCTTTCTCTACACCCTAGCTATGACTGTAATACTACATTCTGCACTCTCTCATTTCCTTCTCTATGAACAGTCTGCTTGGTCTGTATAGTGCGCAAGAAACAATACTTTTCACTTTATGTTAGTACATGTGACCATAATAAATCAAATCAAATCAAATCAAATTAAACTAAGACTAATTGGTTTGATTTCGAGAGAAGAGGGAATGAGTGGAGAAAATAGATTTTTAAAATACCATCAACATTCGAACAAAGTCATTGAGATAGAGGTAGAATGCGACTACCTAATTCAGGATTTTTCAAAGTGGGGTTTGCAGCCCAAAGACATTGAAAATGAGTCGCTGGATATCCTGTTCAAAACATCGTGCAATGTCCTAATCAAAAGAAAAGTGGAACGTTCTGTTTATAATATGCATTTTGCAGAATGTGGTATGACAATGAGGATCTCTTGACTCAGATGGTGATGTATCCAGCGTGAGGAGGAAAAGCTCAGGATTGACAGATACAAATAAAGTTATGTGCACTTTATGAAAGGAAAAGATAAGAAGGTGTATTTTTAAATGAACAGTAAGTCCCGTTCAGATTGCAACTGTAGCAGCAATACTGCAGCTTGTCTGGTCAGTGGATCGCGAGATGTGGTCATTTTGTAAAACTACGTCACCAGAAAAGAGTTTGAAAACTACTGATCTAATTACAAACAAAGACTTTGAAAAGACAAGGTTCCATACAATTTATTACAGAGATGAATGGGTGGGCGGATTTTCAATTGATAGCCAACAGATTCTCAGCTAAAAAATTAGGTGCTGACAGTTTAATGACAATGGCACCTTCAATGACAGAGTCCCCAGTTGTAGTTTAGGTATAAATGGAGAGAGCATGTGCCTTGCAAGCTTCACTGATGTGTGTTAATTCATGCATTAAATGAAAAATAGAGACCTGTGGTCCCTTGGGTTGTTTGCAAAAGGTGGTGTACTGACCGCACTCAACCAGCCAGTGCATGCAAAGCTCAGGCATAATGTTCAACTTCAGATGTGGTTCAGTGATTGGACGATACTTACTAAACAATCACACTAACAACCAACTAATCTTTGAATTTAAGATTATCAATCAAGCGTGCGCTGTCAATGTGGAAGGGGAGCTGTGAGAGGAGCTTGGGGAAGGATGAGGGCTCCCTATGGCAGGCAGAAGGATAAGGAGGTGGATGAGAAGAACAAATATTGTAAAGTATGGGAAGACTGAGAGGAGGAAAGCTGGATCCCGACAAGGCAGAATGAAAAGCTCACAGGCAAGAGAATCTTACAGGTTTACAGCATGGAAACAGGCCCTATGGCTCAACTTGCCTGTGCCATTCCTTTTTTTTAACCTCTAAGCTAGTCCTGATTGCTTGCATTTGGCCATATCCCTCTATACCCATCATATTCATGTAACTGTCTAAATGCTTTTTAAAAGACAAAATTGTACCCAGCTCTAGTACTACCTCTGGCAGCTTGTTCCAGACACACACCACCCTCTGTGTGAAAAATTCCCCATCTGGACCCTTTTGTATCTCTCTCCCTCACCTTAAACCTATGCCTTGTAGTTTTAGACTCTCCTACTTTTGGGAAAAGATATTGACTATCTAGCTGATCTATCAGCATTCTTATTTTGTAGACCCCTATAACATCACCCCTAAGCCTCCTACTCTGCAGAGAAAAAAGTCCCAGTCTATCCAGCTTCTCCTTATAACTCAAACCATCAAGTCCCGGTAGCATTCTAGTAAATCTTTTCTGCACTCTTTCTGGTTTAATAATATCCTTTCTATAATAGGGTGACCATCACTGTACACAGTATTCCAAGCGTGGCCTTACCAATATCTTGTACAACTTCAACAAAGACGTCCCAGCTACTGTATTCAATATTCTGACCAAAGGGTCAAAGCGATTCCTCACTGTTTACTGGCAGGGGATGCATAAAAAACGCCAGAGGCATTGGGTAGAGGTCCAATTCAGGCATGAACACCTCACAGGTGATGGGCTTTGGGAAGGGGTGTTGTTGAATCAAGATACAGACCTTCTCTTGAGGCTGCCAGCCCTTTTCCTCTGTGTTCCCTGCAATGTCTGGCAAAGACAAATGGGCTGGAGAGAGTGATATGAGTAGGCTGGACCCGTATTTAAATAAGATGCCTGAACCTTTGAACCCATCAGTTGACAGCAGGTGGCTGAATTAGTTGGTAGCCCATCAGGAGATTCAGAGTGGAACTCACTGCATAATTACTGAGGTTCCAAGCACAGAATCTGGTGTGAGATTCTGCCCCATTGATCAACAGGAGAGACATCGCTGGGGCCACCAGCCACCCCACTCAGTCTCAAGGTGGGAGAATTCTGCCCACTATATCTGGGTATTGCACCTTTTTGACTGGACAATGGCTTGGGGGAGGTGGGGAACAAATGTTTCCTGGTGCATTCCCCAGCGAAATGCCTCAGTGAATTAGAGTTGCCTTGAATTTAAAAAGCTTGGGGATAACTGTTCTCTAGTGCTTTCTCCATGGCAACCAATCAAAGCCCACTTGTCATTCAGCACCCTTTTGTCATGCAGTATAAGTTGTTACAAAAACAGAAAATGCTGGGAAATCTCAGCAGGTCTCAGCAGGAAATGCTGGAAAACCTCAGCAGGTCTGTAAGCATCAGTGGAAAATGAACAGAGCTAACGTTTGTGACGCAATGCTGCAGAAAGATTAGTTAACTCATTTGCATGCACAGCAGCTATGAATACACTTCACAAATACTTAATTCACAGTATACGATGTAAACGTGCTATATAAGTGTAAATTTGCTTTTGTACATTTTTCTAACATCTGTGAAATATTTATTATGATGGCAGAGTCCCTCTAAATCTCTATGCTACTTTGTCTCTCTGTGTTTCTATGTTTCTATGTTTTCCTCCCTTGATATGTGTGCATCTTTTATTTAAATTGTAGCTGGATGCCAAACATGTGCTCCTGTGCAGTTTGCTGAAGACTTAGCTCTGTCCTCTCTTCATAGATGCTGTTAGGCCTGATAAGATTTCCCGGCATTTTCTGTTTAGTTTCAGACTTCAGCTTCCACAGTAGTTTGTTTTTATTTCAGTATAAACTGTTGTTCCCTTTAAAATTTGGCACTATTGTGATTCTGTTCTGATAAATACAAGACAAAAAACTTCAACAGCTTGTCTCTTTTTGTATAACAACTGGCTTTGTTTGTTTGAAGGGCCTGGAGGAGCAGGAGTTTAGTGCTACTATTTATCTGGGATCAGATTCTCCACCAGCCATGAACTTAGTATACAGACTAGCTGATTCCTTGCCATCCTACAACCAGCAAGCTGCTATCAGCCACAATCAAATGGTGGAGTGGATTCGATGGGATGAATGGCTGAATTCTGCCCCTATATCTTATGAACTTATGAACTATAAGGAGATAAAAGCAAAATATTGCAGATGCTGAAATCTGAAACAAAATCAATATCAAAATCTGTATGCTTTGTCTGTATAGTGCGCAAGAAACAATACTTTTCATTGTATGCTAATACATGTGACAATAATAAATGAAATCAAAAACAGAAAATACTGGAAAATCTCAGCATCTGTGGGGAGAAAACAGAGTAAGAAGTCTCACCACACCAGGTTAAAGTCCAACAGGTTTATTTGGTAGCAAAAGCCACAAGCTTTCAGAGCGCTGCTCCTTTGTCAGGTGAGAAATCCCACTTACCTGACTTACTGTGTTTACCTCAGTCCAACACTGGCATCTCCACATCAGGACAAAACAGAGCCAATGTTTTGAGCCTAGATGACCTTTCATTAAAACTGGTCAGTTGCAGAGCAGCACATGTTTGGCACTCAGTTACCTTTTAAATTAAAGAAACACAGACACATCAATGGAGGAAAGCCTAGAAATACAGGTAGCGAAAGTAGCATAGAGATTTGGAGAGACTCTTCCACCAGTGATATAAAGCACAAAGAACAAAGAACAAAATCAGCCTGGGAAACAGGTCCTTCGGCCCAACGAGCCCGTGCCGCCATCTCAACACCACCAGTCCACCTCTCTATCCACGACCCCTGTCTATAAATGTATTAGTTGTGACCGTGACTCGGAATAAAATACTTTCCATTTAATAGTCAAAAAAAATAAACATTTCACATGTTAGGAAAAATGTAGAAAAGCAAATTTACACTTGTATAGGTCTTTTATACCTTCAACAGTGGATTAATTACTTGTGAAGTGTACTTATAGCTGCTCGCATCTGAATAAGGTAGCCAGTCTTTATGCAGCAATGCCCCACAAATAGCAAAAAATGATAGGAAGGAGCTGATCAGAGTTGATTGGAAAGGGAGACTAACAGGGAAGACAGTGGAAGAGCAATAGCAGGAGATTTTCGTGTTATTCAGAGGCACAACAGAAATTCATCCCAAGAAGGAGGAAGCATGCTAAGGGGAGAATGAGGCATCCATGGCTGATGAGGGAAGTCAAGGACAGCATAAAAGCAAAAGAAAAAGCATACAAAGTGGAGAGGATTAATTGGAAGACAGAGGATTGGGAAGCCTTTAAAAGTGAGCAGAGGAGAACTAAAAAATAAGGGGGGAGAAGATGAAATATGAGTGTAAGCTAGTTAGTAATATAAAAGAAGATAGAGTTTTTTCAATATACAAAAGGTAAAAGAGAGGCAAAAATAGACATTGGACCACTGGAAAATAAATCTGGAGAAGTAATAATAGGAAACAAAGAAATGGCAGAGGACGTGAATAGTTACTTTGCATTAATCTTCACAGCGGAAGACACCACTGGGATGCCAGAGCTCCAGGAGAGTCAGGGGGCAGAGGTGAGTGTAGTGGCCATCACTAAGGAGAAGGTTCTGGGGAAACTGAAAGGTCTGAAGGTGGATAAATAACCTGGATCGGATGGACTACACCCCAGGGTTCTAAAAGAGGTAGCTGAGGAAATTGTGGAGGCATTGGTGGTGATCTTTCACCAATCACTGGAGGCAGGGGAGGGGGGGGTTTTCAGAGGAATGGAAAGTAGCTAATGTAACACCACTGCTTAAGAAGGGAGGGAGGCAGCAGATGTAAAACTATTGGCTGGTTAGCCTGACTTCAGTTATTGGTAAGATTTTAGAGTCTATTATTAAAGATGAGACCTCGGTATATTTGGAAGTGCATGATAAAATAGGACTGAGTCAGCACAGCTTTGTCAAAGGGAGGTCATGGCTGACAAATCTGTTAGGGTTCTTTGAAGAGGTAACAAGGAAGTTAGATAAAGGAGAAACAGTGTACGCAATTCATTTATATTTCCGAAAGGTCTTTGACAAGGTGTCGCATAGGAGACTGTTAAATAATTTAAGATCCCTGGCATGGATAGAGGATTGGCTGACTGGCAGAAGGTAGACAGCAGGAATAATGGGATCTTTTTCAGGATGGCAACCGGTGACCAGTGGTGTGCCTCAGGGGTCTGTGCTGGGACCAAACATTTCACAATATACATTAACAATTTGGAAGAAGGAACTGAAGGCACTGTTGCTAAGTTTGCAGATGATAGAAAGATATGTGAAGGGACAGGTAGTATTGAGGAAGCAGGAAGACTGCAGAGGACTTGGGCAGACTAGGAAAGTGAGCAAAGAAGTGGCAGATGGAATATGGTGTGGATAGGTATGAGGGTATGCATTTTGGAAGGAGGAATGGAGTCATAGACTATTTTCTAAATGGGGAAATGCTTAGGAAATCAGAAGCACAAAGGGACTTGGGAGTCAATGTTCAAGATTCTCTTAAGGTTAATGTGCAGGTTCAGTCAGCAGTTAGGAAGGCAAATGCAATGTTAGTATTCATGTTGAGAGGGCTAGAATACAAGAGCAGGGATGTACTTCTGAGGCTGTATAAGGCTCTGGTCAGACCCCATTTGGAGGATTATGAGCAGTTTTGGGCCCACGATCTAAGAAAGGATGTGGTGGCCTTGGAAAGGGTCCAGAGGAAGTTCACAAGAATGATCCCTGGATGGAGAGCTTGTCATATGAGGAATGGTTGAGCAGTCTGAGTCTGTACTCATTGGAGTTTAGAAGGATGAGGGGGGATCTTATTGAAACTTACAGGAGACTGTGAGGCCTGGATAGAGTGGACATGGAGAGGATGTTTCCTCTAGTAGGGAAAACTAGAACCAGAGGACACAACCTCAAACTAAAGGGACGATCCTTTAAAACAGAAATGAGGAGGAATTTCTTCAGGCAGAGAGTGGTGAATCTGTGAAACTCGGCTGCAGAAGGCTGTGGAGGTCAACTCATTGAATGTCTTTAAGACAGAGATAGATACGTTCTTGATTAATAAGGGGATCGGGGTTATGGGGAAAAGGCAGGAGAATGGGGATGAAAAAAATATCACCCATGATAGAGCAGACTCAATGGGCCGAGTAGCTAAATTCTGTCCCCATGTCTCATGGTCCATAAGTAACTGCGTTCTGACAAAGCATTGTTGACCTGAAACATTAACTCTGTATATTTTGCTACAGATGCTGTCAGACCTGCAGAGCACTTCCAGCATTTTCTCTTTCTTACTTAAATGACCACATAATTTGTTTTCCTGGTGTTAATTGAGATAACTGTTGGCCAGGACACCCAAATAACTCTCTGCCTTTGTGAATTGATCCAGAAGCTTTACTCCACATGATCAGGCAAGCAAGGTCTCATTTTAAAGACGGCTTTTACCAACATTTAGTACTAAATGTTAGCCAAGAGTGTACTGATCTAAACACATTCTTCACTAATGTCTAGTCTTGACATGCTTGACTTTACAACTGACTCATAGCAAAAGTGTTCCTAAATGAGTTAAAGTTAAAATTGTGCTATATCATTTATAGAAAATGTGGAGATGCTGGCGTTGGACTGGGTGGGCACAGTAAGAAGTCTCAACATCAGATTAAAGTCCAACAGGTTTATTTGGAATCACGAGCTTTCGGAGCACTGCTCCTTCATCAAGTAAGACTCATCTGAGGAAGGAGCAGTGGTCTGAAAGCTCATAATTCCAAATAAACTTGTTGGACTTTAACCTGGTGATTTTATATAAAATACATTGTATACATTTTGTAAATTGAAAAGACTCAACCCAAAGCAGAAACAGGTACTGTTTTATTAGTTAGAAAAGCAAAATACCAGTGTTATCGGACAACAAATTTTATGAAATTGGGCACACAAAATGGAAGCAAACTAAAGCTATCCTCAGAGCCCTCCACTAAAATCACAAAGTAACAGACACTGATCAGTAGGCAAGAGCATGCTTTTAGAATGCAAATGAGGGCTAGCACATAAGGGAAATTGGACAGGATGGCACCTACAGGAACTAAATTAAAGAACACATCCCCACCCCATCAAAATCAGCACTTCTAAACCAGTCAAACAACCCATGGAGACACCTAAAATTAACACAGTTAAGGAAGCGTCCCTGGCCCCTCAAAACTCTTGAGATCAATAACACACATGGTTCAAACCCCAGAGATTCCAGACCATTGATAACCAAACAGACAAAAACGATTAACACACACTTAAAACAATTGCTCCAACACTCGAAAACATTGAAACAGGATGGCTGAAGTCAAATACTGTAAATAAAGGATTAGCATTGGAAACGCGAAGTTCAGGTATAACTATAGCCCGTTGTGGGGGAGTCTTTAGAGCACTTTCGGGACACTCCGATTGTATGTCCTGACTGTGCTACTCCGTCGACGTAAAGAAAATAAAGCTGTGCCGTTATTGAACTTCACCCTGAGTCCGTAGTGGTCATTTCGCCCTCTCGCGCTAACACCAGTTATCTGAAAGAAGAACAATAAATGCTGGCACCTCTGGTACAATCTGTGGAAAGAGAAGCAAAGTGAATGGGTGGAATTTTCCAATCCTGCTGTGGTGGGTAAGAGCAGAGAATCTAGCAGCAAGTGTAAAGTCAGAAGCCCATCAGTATGAGGCCAGTTTGCAATTCTCTCATTGGTGGGTTAATAGTGACTCGGTTACCCAGCTGCGTGGTGAGATGAATGGTATTTACATTCAAATTGCATCTCATTAATGCTCATTAGAACAGTTGCTTGCTGGAATCTCCTCATGTCTTCCCAATCTTATGTCACACCAGTGGGAAATTACGCCAGCCTGAAATCTGTTTGAAAATGTGTGGCATGCACAAGTCAGACTTCAGTTCACTCATGACCTGCCACAGTACTATTGCCGTGCTCAATGCCATACTGCTGGGCCTGTGTGGTTGATCCCCTTCTTCTCTATGTCAATATTGTCTGTAAGGACAGCACTGTGCTGTGCAACTTATGCACCTCCACGCTGATTGACTTTCAATCTGACCTGGTGTGGGATGTGAGTTGAGGGCTGGGGAATGGGAAAAGAAGGCTATGCATAGACAGTGCAAGTAAGGAGAGCAATGGGTACGATGGAAGGCAAAGGGGCAAGGAGGTGAACAAACAATGGAAGGCCAGGGGAAAAGACTGAGGGGTGGGAAGCTGGAAGCTGACAAGTGTGTATCAAATGGTGACAAACAAAGGCTCAGAGGGCTATTAAGTGGAAAGGAGTCACAGATGACGGACAGTCCAGGAGCTATGTGGACCTCATAGTAAGATGTCAGAGATAGGAGACAGTGCAGCAGAGCAGTGAACATGCAGCAGCAGTAGTAATCATTACAGGCACAGTATATCCCAGCTGGAACAGCAAGGGCTGTGTACTCCACAGGAGAATGCACAGCTTGGTGTGCCAGACAATTGCTGTGATAAACCGGTAAGATTGTTTTGGAGCAAAAAGAATCAGACCTGTACCCGCTTTTGTGCCACATGCAATTACCGGCACTTTTGCCAAAAAAGGCGCAAAGCCAATTTGCATATTAATAGCATGCATGCCGTTAGCACAGTCGACATGGCAATGTTTGGCCTCACCAGAGAGTTCTCATACTGACAAGAATCACAACTGGTCTGCACCAACAGAGACCAGACGTGATGGCCTTACCGAGAGGCTATTGAAGCCCGCAGGTGGTTGGGGCATGGTCAGGCAGTGCCTATGGGGCATTGTCAGCCTGGTGTACCTGCTTGGCACCATAATTGTGCCAGGGTAGTGCCAACATAGTGGTGCCTGAGTGTGGATGGGCTATGACGGGGTGGAGGGAGAAGCTCTGCTGTGATGGTGGGTAGGCAAAAGGTAGAGCTCTGCGGAGGGAGAGATCTGCAGACAGGGATGTGAGGTGGGTGATTGGTGGGGAAGGGGGGTGGGGGTGGTAAATGGGCATGGGAAGTGATGGCTGTTGGGGGTTGGAGTCCAGCACAGGGAAAGATTGTCGGTGGGGTGGGGAGAAGGTGTGGAGATTGTCATGACAGAGGACTCATTGGGAGGATGCTGGTGACTTGTGTTGCCATGGAGGGGAGTGTTACATTTCTGCCGATTAGGGTGGGGGAGGGAGGGTGGGAGGGCTGCACCCCCATTTGCTAGCCCTCTTAGCTCATTCTGAGATCAAGCCTGGGAATTCATGGAATGGGGAGCTCATTGTGGAAAGGGTTAACTCATGAGCACCAATCAATGGCACCAGCAAACATCATAATTAAGTAACTGGGCATAATTGGCTCATCCATCAAGGCAAATGAGCTTCCCTCTGTGGTGTAGGTCACTGAGCTGTAATCCACAAACCTACAGCAATGCTCAAATCCCACCACAGTAAATGGAAAATCATCCTGTGGCAAGTATGGGTGACTGAAAAGAATTATCAACACTTTTAGTCACATTTTGGTTTGATATTTTAACTTTAATTTGTGATTTGTTTTTGTTTAAGGTAGTACCCTCTAAGGGGCTGTTTCTTTGATTTGTCTCTCAGTTTTTTTTTTGAAGATAGGGGTATAGGTCACCAAACAGGCAATCCACAAACCTAACAGCAATAGTCTGGAGGCTCGAATCCCACCATAGTAGATGGTAAATCATCCTGTGAGAGGCATGGGTGAAAGTGAGCTGAAAAATTTTGCGTTCCCTCCTGTGGTATAGGTCACCAAGCCGGTAAATAAAAGAAAAACCTAAAACAATTTTCTGGGTTTTCCAGGTTCAAATCCCACCATGGCAGATGGCTAAATTTGAATTCCAAGATAAACTTCTGTGGTAGGTGAGGCTCACCTGATTTATTTTTGGATTATTCACTCCAAGCCCTGAAACCTCCCTTGGAGGTTTCCAAGCCTGAACCATCTTGCAGAATGCCCTCCTTGGCCTTTTCGACTGCACAGAGGGATCTCCTGTCTGGGCTGCTTCTTCACACCATTCACTTCCTTGCCCTCGCTTGTACCCAGACTGTGCCTTGGTAAGCCTTGTTGCCATCCGGTAGTGGAGGTCCCTCTATGGTGGAGTCCTCCTCCTTATCCTCTGGGACCTGGGGTGAAGGACGTTGCTTGCAGCAATCCCATACAACTATAGATCATATCAGTTTATAGATTCCCCAAGAAGCCTGCCTTTTACACAGCCTCACAGAGTCCGTAGATCATGTTTATGTAGGTTCTTGTAGGCTGCGCCCCCCTCTTTTAGTTTCTTCAAAAATGTTTTAGTCCAGTTCTGTTTGCACTTTAGCCCCACACTCCTGATGTATGGGCACTCGGCGCAGAGAGGGGCGGGGGGAGGAGGACCTCTCAGACTCTGGAGAAACCGGAGCACCCGGAGGAAACCCACGCAGATATGGGGAGATGGTAAACTCCACACAGTCACCTAAGACTGGAATTGAACAGGCAGCAGTGCTAACCACTGTGCTGCCCTGCAGATACAAGTACAAAATCCTACCCATTATCTCTCTATGTTCTTCCTACCAAAGTGTATCAACTCACTTGTCCACATTGAACTTCATCTTCTACATTTCCACCCACTCCACCAATCTCCAAAACATTCTAAAATTCAGGATCTAGCTTGTTTTCAAATTATTTATAAAAACAACTCAAGTAATGGGAATGTCAGATACAAGTGAACTGCTCATAGCAGGGGATTGTCCATACCCTCAAACTGCAGTGGGCAGGGACTTGCTGGCACGGGGTGGTTTGGGAACTAATTTCAGCTGAAGGCATAATAACTCTGGGAAGAATGGTAACAGAAACACTAGCTTTTGAACAGGTCTAAGGTCTCTGTGAAAACATTGATGTGGAGATGCCGGTGTTGGACTGAGGTGGACAAGATGAGAGGCCACATGACACCGAGTTATAGTCCAACAGATTCATTTGAAATCACAAGCTTTTGGAGCACTGTTCTTCATCAGGTGAAGTGTGAAGTTCACCTGGCGAAGGAGCAGTACTCTGAAAGCTTAAGTAAAAACACTAACAAAGATACTTAAAGATAATTTTTCTAGGCAAGTTTATATTCTTATTTTGAATACTTAATATTTAAGCCAGTGAATCAGAGAACCCTACACTGCAGGAAGAGGCCCTTCGGCCCATTGAGTCTGCACCGACCACAATCCCACCCTGGCCTTAACCCCACATCCCTACATATTTTACCCACTAACCCCTCTAACCTACACATCTCAGGACACTAAGGGGCAATTTTTAGCATGGCCAATCAACCTAACCACACATCTTTGGACTGTGGGAGGAAACTGGAGAACCCGGAGGAAACCCACGCAGACACGAGGAGAATGTGCAAACTCCACACAGGCAATGACCCGAGCCAGGAATCAAACCCAGATCCCTGGAGCTGTGAAGCAGCCGTTCTAACCACTGTGCTACCGTGCTGTACCTGCCAGTGTGGCAGAAACACTGAGAAAAGGTTATTTTTAAGCAACTTGTTGATTTATCTGATTCAGTGGCACTGTGGCAAGTGGTTAGCATTTCTGTCTCACAGTTCAGTTTATATTTTACTTTACAGTGATACTAAATACTATCTAGTTAATCTGGTGTCAAATCTGCAAATCTGATTCTGACCTTGGGTAACTGTCTCTGTGGAATTTGCACGTAGTCCCCATGTCTGCATGGGTTTCCTCCCACAGTCCAAAAATGTGCAGGTTAGGTGGATTGGCTATGCTAAATTGCCCCTCAGTATCCAAAAATCTGTGGGTTAGAGGGATCAGCGGGGATTCTGGGAATAGGTTCTGGAGTGGGCCCTGGGCGTGATGCTGTATTGGAGAGTTGGTGCAGACTTGATGGGCCAAACAGCCTCCTTCAGCACTATAAGGATTTTATGAAATACTATTTTTTTGTATCATATCATCATGATCATGGTTGAGAATTATGATTTGTGGCTCAAATTTTGTATTTGTAAATGTGGTGAAGATGTGATACTAAAATAGACATAATTGCACATGTATTCAAAGCACAACACCATAGATATCTTTTCAGTTTATTGGCTAAACAGAGAAAATATTTCATTGAAGGAAAGTGAATAACATTGTAATATGGTATGCTGTGAGACAAAAAGAATGAGTGCGGAGATTGCCCATTTGGTATTTCTGATTTTGACCTTAAAAAGAGTTTGAATAATGTGTGATATCCTATGAGGACGTTACAGGTTTGCCCTGAGGTCAAACAAGCCGGACAACTACACTGTACATATCGTTATGAATCCCATAGAGACCGATAACTTTGAAAAAGATTTTTAGAATTCCCAGTGACTGACAAAGAATTGCACAAGTTTTCAGATTTTAAGACTTTTACTGTAACAAACAAACAAAACCAACATCAATTAAACATTTCTTAGTAGGCAATGAATACACTAAATTTTAGAAAAGGTACTTCATCCATTAACTAAATAACAAACTGAAAATATGATGTCACATTACTCTTAGTAAATACATAGTCTAATAGACAAAGTTCTAAACTCCTCATGGCTATTCAATGGGTTCTATTCTCCCTGTCACACAAAGGTGAATCTTCCAGTGTACCTTGAAACTCCCTTTATTCAATCTCCTGAGAATCATCAAACTGACTTCCAGCAGGAAAGCAGTTTCCATGGTCCTTAAATCTACCACTCCTGTTTCTTCAAAGAAGAAATTCATTCTCACCAGCACTCTGCCTGGTAGTTAACACAAGAACAGTCTTTTTCACTGTTTGGCACAGCAACAGTCATTTTTAAGTTTATTCCCCATGTCTACTTCTCTGTCTAAATGTGCCCAGCATGGCCAACTGCCCCTTTTTTGTGGTGAACTATGAAAACTGGCATTTGAGTTTCTGTGGGTTTCAATCTATCCCCATGACAATCAAATCACATGGATTTGTCTCCAAGCAAAGTTCAGTATGTTTTCACCCTCCTCCATTCCAACACATCCAGTTTTACCTTAAAGACAGGTCAAAACATGATCATCTTACAGAGTCTCACATTCATAACAATGTGTACAAAGATAAATGACCTGTGTTAAGTCAAATTCTGTTACTATTACATATATTTTGTGAATAATACTAGTATTTTGGAGATTAAATTCCACATTGTTTCTTCATTTTTGCATGCATGTAGTAAATTGTTACCCTTGCATGACAAATAAAACCTTATTATACCACAATTTGATGTTGTGATGCAGGCGTTGGACTGGGGGTAGACACAGTAAGAAGTCTCTCAACACCAGGTTAAAGTCCAACAGGTTTATTTGGTAGCATGAGCTTTCAGAGCACTGCCCCTTCATCAGGTGAGTGCCACTCAAATTCCAAATCCTAATTACTTGCTGTGTGAATCTGTCTCCGTCACACACTCAGACAGTGCATTCCAGATCCTAATTACTCGCTATGCGAAAACAGTAACTTCCTCATATGGATATCACACATTAGAAGACAGATTCAAGGGGGAATTGGATTATCTGAAAAGTAAGAATGTGCAGGGCTAGGAGGAAAAGGCAGGGGGAGTGGCATTAGTGAAATTATTCCTTTGGACAGCCAGCACAGACATGAAAGACAGAGTACCCTCCTTCTGTTGTGTTGTAATATTTATTTTCACAATACAATTTCAGGTAAGGAATGAATCAGGAAAGAAGATTTTGGACATTAAACTTGCTTCTTCTACGTATATATAATCGTCTCAACAAGGATAAATAATCCAATATCTGGACAAAGGGAAAGCACTTGCTTGATTCCATACACGCAAGAGCAGTACAATTGAAATTGCAATTGAATCTATAAGATACAATGTAGTAACGTGCCAAGGCCTATTCAACAGCATTTTCAAAACCCCCAAACTCTACATAATGGGATAAAGGTAGCAGGACAGACCACCATCTCCAAATCAGAAACAAGCCTGATTTGGAAATATATCACTGTTCCTTCACCTTCACTGGGACAAACTCCTGCAACTTCCTGCCTAACAAACTGCGAGTGTTATCCGCAACGACTGCAATAGTTCAACAAGGTGATTTATCACCATCTTCGCAAAGGCAATTGGGGATGGGCAGAAAATGCTACCTTGTCAACAATGTCCAACAAGTTGTGAACATTTTGAACAGAAATTGCAGAATGAACCATTTAGCTCAGTATATTGATTCCATTGCATTTCTGACTCTGCATCCCATCATGTGATATTTCCTAGTGTAAACTTTGGCTGTACTGCTCAGGAACCAAGTACGATGACTACAAGTATTCAGAGTAGTCGGAAACATTTTAAGGTTTTTTTTTAGTGTCACAAGTAAGCTTTACATTAAGACTGCAATGAAGTTGCTTTGAAAATCCCCTAGTTGCCACAGTCCGGTATGCCTATTTGGGTACACTGAGGGAGAATTTAGCATGGCCAATGCATCTTCGGACTGTAGAAGGAAACCAGAGGCCCCAGAGGAAACCCATTCAGACATGGGGAGAATGTGCAGAGTCCACACTGACAGTCACCCAACTCGGGAATTGAACCTGGGTCCTTGGGGCTGTGAGGCAGCAGGGCTAACCACTGTGCCACCGTGCTACCCACATGAGATGTTGGGAATCATTTTTTGAGGGGATTAATAGGGTTTCATGTCATACAGACTTCTCATTGAGGGATAACTGCTATAATCCCAGCTAATTTACAGTAACTTAGTATCTTTCATAGGTATGATTTGAATGAGTAGTTTTTTTTGTTATTTTGATGTCTGACACTAGTAATTATGCATACATTAGCTGAATCTGACACTAATAAACTATATAGATTTAAATTTTAAGACAAGTCTTGCAGTGTTATCACTAATATAATTGAAATTTGTGATCCTTTCACTTATCCCAGCTTTTACTTGAAGGGCTGGTCTTCTGTGCTGTTTGTAATGGGATAAGCAAAAGAAGGAACTACAAAAGGTTGTGAAAGTAGCCCAATCCATCACACAAACCAGCCTCCCAACCATTGACTCTGTCTACACTTCCCACTGCCTTGGCAAAGCAGCCAGCATAATTAAGGACCCCACGCACCCCAGACATACTCTCTTCCACCTTCTTCCGTCCGAAGAAAGATACAAAAGTCTGAGGTCACGTACCAACGAACTCAAGAACAGCTTCTTCCCTACTGCTGTCAGACTTCTGAATGGACCTACTTCGCATTAAATTGATCTTTCTCTACACCCTAAGTATAACAGTAACACTACATTCTGCACTCTCTCGTTTCCTTCTCTATGAATGGTATGCTTTGTCTGTATAGCACGCAAGAAACAATACTTTTCACTGTATGCTAATACATGTGACAATAATAAATCAAATCAAATGCATTTATAAGTCAAAGATCAACAAATAAAGCCCTCCCAACCCTCCCAGAAAACTTCAGAGAATTTGTTAGGAACTAAAACTTCTCGATGTTATCGAAATGTTGCCACATAGAGGGATAAAAGAACCCTTATTGTATCATTTTTACACAAATTGATTGATTAATTTAGGGTTGAGTTAATTCATTCATAATGGAGGCAATTAATATTCACTGGAATACAGAAAGTAAGACTTTCATTCGTGATGTATAAAAAAACATTTGCCCCATCAAAACAGATCTATCACATTAACATACTCACCACAGGGATGCCACTGTATTCTAAACAAACGTGTGTTAGGGCATCTAATTAGCTCTTCCACATCAGTTTGGCTGAGTGGTAGTACTCACCTCTGAGTCAGTAGATTGTGTGGTAAAGCCCCATTCCAGAGCTTGAGCATATTGTGTAGGCCGACAAGTCTAGAGAATTAGTTAGGACTGTGCAATCAGTGCAGCAGCATGGAGCTCGGAGTTGATCCAACAAAAGGACACCCACACAATGCCTACACCTACCTGCTCCCTGATCATTTTGTTAACTATTTTTGTAATAGCTATGGCACTTACACAATCAGACCTATGCAGATTTGACACCAGATTAAGTAGGTAGTATTTAGTATCATTGTATAGTAAAATGTAAACGGAACTAAACTGAGTCGCTGCAAGGCAGACACTGCTGCTGTAGGATTACAGCAATGTCAAAAATTCCATTTTTTGATGAAATCTTGAAGATTTAATGATGCTATTTGAAGTAGAATTCTAGGGAAAGGAGTTCTACCAGTTTGTTGGCTAAAGCAGCAATAGTTATATTCCTTAAAGAGTTAAATTAAGTCTGTTGAATAGATTTTAAATGAAATTCAAATAAAAGTGTATACATACTATGAAACTAAATTACCCTTTTAAAAACTTTTATCTTCATGGATCAATCTATAGTTATATGTCCAACAGCTGCAGCGCCTACAGGAATTATACCTATCTTTCTACATGTCGTACGAAAGCACTAGTGTTGAGAATTTATTCAAAAACATACACTCAGCAGTACAGGAAATGCCTGCTAATTACTGTAACTGAGACATCTCCTATTCTTTGTAGGGAAGCATGGAAAAGGCCAGGCCTTAATACACAATTGCCATCAATGCCAATCCATTTGAATACTAGTGGCATGATCCAAGAGATGTAAATTACATAATGTCAGTTCTTCCTTTCCTTCACACAGAGATGGAACATTTAACAAATAGCAGCCCAATCAGGGCTTTCAAGATTCATCTGGCTAATGTTGGTAGAGTCAAGGGCGTAGGTGAAAATGCAACATCACTGGGCCACCTATTTCAAATATTTTAAGAGGGGAAGGTTGAAAAAGAACTTGCATTTGTATAGTGCCTTTCATGTCTTCAGGACCTCCCAAAGTGTAATGCTGTTAGTAATTGACTTTTGTTGTGCTCCCATTCTCGTTACTTAAGCAAATGTGGCAGCCAAATTGTTTACAATACGATCCCACAGGCACCAAATGAGCAAAGTGATCAGTTCGTCCTTTTAGTGGTATTAGATGAAGGGAAAATGCTGGCCATAACACTTGGGCTTCCCTGCTTTTCTCTGTTTAATGCATTGCAATCAATTACATCCATCTGCAGAAACAGCCAGGATCTCAATTTAAACTAAGGTCTTATCCGTTGATTATGAAGATGTGCACAAAAATTTGAAAATTCCACCTGAAAGGCAGTGGCTAATCCATAAAGTATCAAAGGTAAAAACAAAAACTGTGTAATCTTTCAGCTACATCCGAGTATTTCTGATTGTAGGCATTCTACTGGCATGTTGCCGATTTCCTACAATCTTCAGAAGATTCGAAAAGTTGTAAAACTTCCTCTGCTTGAGTGCAACACGGCCTCAACTTCATATCTGTATCCTTCACTATTGTTTCCTCAATCCCAACTAGCTCTTGACAAATGCCATCACAAATTGGTAACTAACTGTCCAAAGATAGTTCCCAAGAGAGTGAAATTATATAAGGAGAAGCAAAGAGGAAAATGGAGAGTGCTAAAAAAACACAGAGCAAGAGATGCTCACAAAGGTTCCCCAGGAGCTACTAGAGCCTTAGTCCTTCAATTTGTTATGTTGAATCTATAAGGTCGAAGTCTCTTTAATGTTGCAGCAAATCAAGCAGTAGGATGTAGATCAACAATCACATTTCCCAAGGCAATTTAGTTCTTGTCTTGGCTACAAGGATGAGGGCTAACTGCTCATTCATTGTTTTCGGTTAAATCACGGAACGAGGAGTTCTTGACTGTCTTGAAGGTTGGAACAGACCAGTGGCCTGGTTTAGTGCTAAGGATTTTTTAATACACATTAACGTCTTGGAGGTCTAATGTGTAATGTACATGTAGAACATAGAATCCCTACAGTGCAGAAGCAGGCCACTTGACCCATCGAGTCTGCACTGACCCATTTTACCCAGGGGCCATTCCCGTAACCACATGCATTCACCTCACCAATCCCCCCAACCCACACATCTTGGGTCACTAAAGGGCAGTTTAACATGGCCAATCCACCTAACTCGCATATCTTTAGACTGTGGGAGGAAACGGTAGCACAGTGGTTAGCACTGCTGCTTCACAGCTCCAGTGATCTGGGTTTGATTCCTGGCTCGGGTCACTGTCTGTGTGGAGTTTGCACATTCTCCTCGTGTCTGTATGGGTTTACTCCGGTTTCCTCCCACATGATGTGCGGGTTAGGTTGATTGGCCATGCTAAGAAATTGCTCCTTAGTGTCCTGGGATGCGTAGGTTAGAGGGATTAGTGGGTAAAATATGTAGAAATATTGGTGTAGGGCCTGGGTGGGATTGTGTTCAGTGCAGACTCGATGGGCCGAAGGGCCTCTTGCTGCACTGTAGGGTTCTATGATTCTATGATTCTATTCTATGAAACTGGGGCACCTAGAGGAAACCTAGACAGACACAGTGAGGACAGACAGTCAATCAAGGCTGGAATTCAACCTGTATTCCTGGCGCTGTGAGGCAGCAGGTTCACTTCCGTTCACTTCTAAGAATATCCAGGATCTAAATTTATAAAGTTAATGTGTTAAATAAAACATTATTTAGGATGACTTTTACTGCCAAATCATGGCAAAAAGAATTGAAGCATTGAGCATACATTGCATTTAGTATATGAACAGAATTTTGTGTCCAAAAAGATAGGGGACCCTCTTAATGCTACACAAGACCTAGCAATGAAAAATACATTGTCAGATATTTACAAATCAAATATGGATCAAATTTGCAAACATGATACATAAAAACATTTGAATAATAGCCCCTCAAACCAGTTCTGCCATTTAAGAGATCTATGTTCACCATGGTAGGCTTCTGCAGAAAATGCAGATGTATGGGATTGTGGGTAATCTAGGAAGTTGGATCAGGAATTGGCTATCAGATAGGAGACAGAGGGTGGTGGTGGATGGTAAATATTCATCATGGAGTACAGTTACGAGTGGTGTGCCTCAGGGATCTGTTTTGGGGCCACTGTTGTTTGTAATTTTTATTAATGATCTGGATGAGGGTATAGTTGGGTGGATTAGTAAATTTGCTGATGACACCAAAATTGGAGGTGTGGTAGATTGTGAGGAAGGGTGTCATAGTCTGCAGGGAGACTTAGATAGGTTGCAGAGCTGGGCCGAGAGGTGGCGGATGGAATTTAATGCGGAGAAGTGTGAGGTAATTCACTTTGGTAGGAGCAACAGATGTGTCGAGTATAGGGCTAACGGGAGGACTTTGAATAGTGTGGATGAACAGAGGGATCTAGGTGTGTGTGTACATAGATCCCTGAAAGTTGGGAATCAAGTAGATAAGGTAGTTAAGAAGGCGTACGGTGTCTTGGCGTTTATTGGTAGGGGGATTGAATTTAGGAGTCGCAGTGTAATGTTGCAACTGTACACTACTCTAGTGCGGCCGCACTTGGAGTACTGTGTGCAGTTCTGGTCCCCGCATTACAAGAAGGATGTGGAGGCGTTGGAGAGGGTGCAGAGGAGGTTTACTAGGATGTTGCCTGGTATGGTGGGGAGGTCCTATGAGGAGAGACTGAGGGATTTAGGGTTGTTTTCGTTGGAAAGAAGGCGGCTAAGAGGGGATCTTATTGAAACATATAAGATGATTAGAGGTTTAGATAGGGTGGATAGTGATAGCCTTTTTCCTCGGATGGAGAAAGCTAGCACGAGGGGGCATGGCTTTAAATTAAGGGGGGGTAGCTACAGGACGGATGTCAGGGGTAGGTTCTTTACCCAGCGGGTGGTGAGGGATTGGAATGCCCTGCCTGCTGCAGTTGTAAATGCGTCTAGTTTGGGGGCGTTTAAGAGATCTCTGGATAGGTTTATGGACGAAAAGGGATTGGTATAGGCTAGTGGGTCATTGTTTTTGTAACTGGTCGGCGCAACATCGTGGGCCGAAGGGCCTGTTCTGCGCTGTAATGTTCTATGTTCTATGTTCTATGTTTTCCTGTGACCCAACTCCATTACCTGTCATCGTCCCATATTCCTTAATACCAAAAATCTATCAATCTCAGATTTAAAATTAATAAAATCAATTGCTGGTTTCAGAAGAGTGTTGCAAACCTTTACCACTCTTCCCATAAAGGAGAGTTTCCTAATTTCACTCTTGAAATTTCTGGCTGTAATTTTTAAGATTATACCTCCTAGTGCTGGACTCCTCACCCAATGCAAATAGTTTTTCTTTATCTACCCAATTATTCCCCTTAATCTCGTAAACTTCAATCAAACCACCTCTTAACAGTCTACATTCCAAGGAATACAACCCTGGTTTGTGTAATTTCTCTTTGTAATTTAACCCTTGAAGTTCAGGTATCATTCTGGTAAACCCACGTTGCATTGTCCTCTAATGCTGAAAGATTTTCCCTAAGACAGAGAGGTGAAAGCCTCGTGGTGTTATTAAGGTGACACAGTGGTTAGCACTGCTGCCTCACAGCACCAGGGACCCAGGTTCAATTCTAGCCTTGGGTCACTTGTCTGTGTGGAGTTTGCATGTTCTCCCTGTGTCTGCATGTGTTTCCTCCAAGTGCATCAGTTTCCTCCCACAGTCCAAACATGTGCATGCTTAGGTTGATTGGTCATGCCAAATTGACCCTAGTGTCAGGGGGATTAGCAGGGTAAATAGGAATAGGGTTACAGTTTGGGTGGGATTATTGTTGGTACAGATTCAATGGGCCGAATGGCCTCTTTCTGTACTGTAGGGGTTTTATGAAATTCTATGTGATGAGGAACTGCACACATTATTCTAGGTGTGGTCTAACTAGGTCTTCGTCTGTCTGTAGTGTAACTTCAAGACTTTTGTATTCTAGCTCTCTAGACAGAAAGGCCAATGTTCCATGAGCCTTTTCATTACTTTCTGTATTTGTTCATGACATTTTCAAAGACCTGTGTACATAGACACCTCTTGCATGTCTCTTTGGACATTTTGTTTTTTTACATTTATAAAGTTCTCTTTTTAGGGTCAACTCATACTTGCTTACATTGAAATCCATTTGCCCTGAGTTTTGCCCATTCAAAGTCTCTGTAATTTATTGCCTCCATTTACAAAGCTTACAATGTCCCATCCCTGCATCATCAGGAAACTTGGATATGTAGCTTTCTATTCCATCATCTATGTCATTAACAAATATGTAAACAATTGAAATCCCAACACGGATCCTTGTGGGATACCACTGATTACATGCTGACCATATTCTCTACTCTGTCTCTTACCAGTCAGGCAATTTTCTAATCAGGTCAATAATTTGCCTTCTATCCCTGAGTTTCAAATAATATGCCTTGGTAGGATGTCCACAATGGGTTTCTGATTCTTCATAAACTGACTTAATCCATGGCATTGGAAAGCAAAACAGTCAAGGTTGAGATATTCATGTTTATAATCATACATTGTCAAGGCAGTGTGTATATTCATGTGTGTGGGAGTGTCTCTCCCTCCCTCTACACAAGTTTCAACTCACATATACCCACCAGCAGCAGCCTACACACGGATTGTCTCTTCACTCCCTTTCTCTAATAGACTCATATTGGTAAATTACCTAAGAATTGCCGACACCCATTGAAACCTGTGCCAGCGTACTGCTAGTTATATGGGGTACAGTGTCCTACAAATTAACCCTGAATCCTTTTGCTTAACACTGAGTTTCAATCCAATAATATACATTGGCTCAGTGAAAGGCTTATGATTCTTTCAAATACTCGCAATTTTTGTCAAATCAGTTGTCCTCTCTCATTCGCGGATCATATCAATCTGCTCAAAATATTGCAGATTTTAAAAAGTGTGCAAATAGAAATGCCATTTCAGTTAACACAAACAGAAATGATTTTCTGTGAAGCTCTGTCAGAACAGTCGGCTGCGTCCTCCTGCTCCTCGTCCTCTTCCTCTACCTCTAGATACTTTAGAAGAGTCATTTTTCTGAGGCTTTCTGTGCCGTTCAACTTTAATCCAATCTCCTTCATTCAGTTTGCTTTGCCTCTCCTCACCCATGTCCTTTGCACTGATAGCCCTAGTGGCTGACATCTCTGAAACTGCGCTATTAGCTGTGTCTGAATGTTGCTGAAATCGCTTTTGTGGGTTTCTGTCAGGACCCCATGATTTGGCATGGTGAAAACGAGTTGATGGAGTAAACCTTTTTTCTGATGACTGACACCCCGAGTTACGTCTGAAAGGTGTGCTTTTGCTTCTCTCCCTGCCATATTCCTTCTCCTTGTCTCCAATTCTACTACCATGCATGAATATTGGACTAACTCCTTTTCTACTAGGGTGGTTTAATCCCTCAGGATTATTAAAGAAGGCATCATTGGAATCATTACTCTGATAGCCACTGCTTTGTCTACTGGTAATACGGTCTTTTTCCAAAAAGCTGTTTGAGGTTGTGCTTGATAAGCTGCTCCCCTCCGAGCTCAGATGTACGGTAGAAAGGCGACTGCTTAACCCTGCTGTTGTAGGTGATGGGCTGGAACTTCGTCTATAGTGAGTTGTAGCAGTAGTAGTGATGTGAAGTCTGCTTGGACTCTGTACTCGTCTTACAACAGCAGCATAAGTATCATGATTAGCAAATAACGTTAAAAACTGAGGTAGCATTATGGAACTGGAAGTGCCATGGTTAGGTAAAATTGTAGAATATTGTGGAGAGTCACTTGTAGATATTTTGCGCAACTTTAAATCATTGAACCACTGTTGACGAATATCTACAATACAAAATAGGCACAAAGATATTGTTAATTCAGCATCTGACATCAATCATTTTAAAGATAACAGTTTTGCAAAGAAAAATATTTGTATTTATTGTAATTTGCTTCATTTATCAAGCCTACTTATTCAAAAAAGCAAATCTGCCTTCTAAAAATCATGGCAAGATGATCAAGAAACAATTGTATACATGTTTGGCTATTTATGCACTTCCTACCCCTTTAATCCCTGTGGTCATCATTGCCATCTGCTCATTCAAGAACTCCTGATCATTCTTGTGTATTCTTGTTTATTCCTAGTTGGAGCAAGGTCACGCTAAGAGCCTGATCACATGACGTATTGATTGTTTGCACAGGCAAACAGACAAATAGAGGGAAAAAGATCCATGGGCATAAAAAAGGACCAGAGTCACAGTCAGATGACAAACTGTCAATAGATGTACTGACCATTGCCAGTGCAACAAACCATTACTGGGTCACTCCTTTACTGTACGGACAACCAGTGGAAATGGAGATGGACACTAGGGCAGCCTCTCGCTGGTACCAGAAACTGTTTACCAAGATAAACTACAACATATCATTATAAAACCTTCAAAGATAATGCTAAAAACTATACCAGAAAAGTGGTTCCATTGAGGCGGTGTATTAGTGTAAATGGACAGACCGCAGACTTGTCACGGATTCATGAAGGGGACGTCGTTTTAACGAATTTATTGGATTCCTACGAGGATGTGACTAGTGCGGTAGAGGGGAATCCGTGGATGTGATGTTTTCAGATTTCCAGAAGGCGTTTGATAAGGTGCCTCACAAAAGGTTGCTGCAGAAGGTTAGGGCGCATGGAGTTGGGGGTAAGGTGTTAGCGTGGATTGAGGATTGATTGTCTAATGGGAAGCAGAGAGTTGAAATCAATGGGTGCTTTTCTGGTTGGCAGTTGGTGACTAGTGGAGTGCCGCAGGGATCAGTGCTGGGGTCTCAACTGTTTACCATTTACACAGACGATCTGGAGGAGGGGGCTGAGTGTAGGGTAACAAAATTTGCTGATGACACGAAGATGAGTGGAAAAGCAAATTGCATGGAAGGTGCGGAAAGTCTGAAGAGAGATCTGGAGAGGCTCGGTGAATGGGCGAGGACCTAGCAGATGGAGTATAACATTAGCAAATGTGAGGTTATCCACTTTGGCAGAAATAATAGTAGGAGGGATTATTATTTAAAAGACGAAAAGCTGCAGCATGCTACGGTGCAGAGGGACCTGGGGGTCCTTGTGCACGAATCGCAAAAACCCAGTCTGCATGTGCAGCAGGTGATCAAGAAGACAAATGGAATGTTGGCCTTTATAGCGAGGGGAGGTCTTGCTGCAACTGTACAGGGCACTGGTGAGGCCGCAACTGGAGTACTGAGTTCAGTTTTGGTCCCCGCATTTGCGAAAGGATATATTGGCCTTGCAGGGAGTACAGAGAAGGTTCACTGGACTGATACCGGAGATGAGGGGGTTAGCTTATGAAGAGAGATTGAATAGACTGGGTTTGTACTCGTTAGAGTTTAGAACGCTGAGGGGGGATTTTATAGAGACTGACAAGATAATGAAGGGGCTAGATAGGGTAGAGGTAGACTGATTCTTCCCGCTTAGAAAGGATAGCAGAACTAGAGGGCACAGCCTCAAAATAAGGGGGGGGGCAGTTTAGAACGGAGTTGAGGAGGAACTTCTTCACTCAAAGGGTGGCGAATCTCTGGAATTCTCTGTCCGTTGAAGTGGTGGAGGCTACCTCGCTGAATATATTTAAGTCATGGGTAGATAGATTTCTGATAGACAGGGGAATTCAGATCAGCCATGATCTTATTAAATGGCAGGGCAGCCTCGAAGGGCTAGATAGCCTACTCCTGCTCCTACTTCTTATGTTCTTCTATTCTTATGTCCCTGCATGTCATCATAGGTAAATAATCAGCCTTAATGGGGAGAATGTGGCTGGAGAGAATCAAGCTAAACTGTACTAAGGTCAATCTCATGATTGAATAAACTGGGATTGTTCTCCTTGGAAAGACAGAGGCTGAAGGGTGACCTGACAGAAGTGTATAAAATTATGAAAGTATAGATAGGGTGAACAGTTGGAAGCTTTTCCCCAGGGCAGAAATGACAATTACAAGGGGGCATGAGTTCAAGATAAGGGGGGAAAGGTTCAGTGAAGATGTGCGGGGGAAGTTTTTTTACACAGAGGGTAGTGGTGGGGGCATGGAATGCATTGCCAAGTGAGGTGGTTGAGTCAGTTATGTTAGCCACATTTAAGACTTATCTTGATAGGCATATGAACAAACAGGGAATAGAGGAATATAAGCAGTTGATCTAGGTAGGACAACATAATTGGTGCAGGTGTGGAAAGTCGAAAGCTGTACTGTTCTTTGTACGTCAGAGTCCGAATACTGAAAATTTTAAACATGCCATTATCTTTAATGGAGAACTGGGAAGCATGACGGAGATCTCAGTCAAGCTAAAGACAAAGGATGAAAGTTAAACAAGATGTTTAAAGGCTAGGTCACTGCCATAGCCATCAGGTATAAAGCTGAAGCAGAATAGAGAAGCTGATCAAGATGGGGGTCCTTGAATCCATGAATGTAAGTGATTGGGCCACGCTGACAGTACCCGTGATGAAGAAAACTGGTTCATTACACATACATGGCAATTTTAATGTCACTATCCATCCTGTACTGGATACAGGGCAGTACCCTATGCCTTTAACTGATACGTTTACTGGGCTGGCTGAAGGCCAGTTTGTCAGTAAAGTTGACTTTAATCAAATTCATCTCCAAATAGATGTGGATCCAGATTCATAACAATGTACTATGATACATAAGGGGTTATTCAGAATTAAAAGGCTTCTGTTTTGCAACATGCCATGGATCAAATTCTAAGCAGACTAGAAAGAGTCCAGTGCTACTTAGATGATACCTTAGTTACTGGAAAGAATGAAGAAGAGCATCTTCAAAATTACAATTTACACTCCAGAGACTAGAAGGTTATGGGTTATAAGAACATAAGAACACAAGAAATAGGAGCAGGAGTAGGCCATCTAGTCCTTCGAGCCTGCCCCACCATTCAATAAGATCATGGCTGATCTGTCGTGGCTCAGTTCCACATTCCCGCCCTCTCCCCATAACCCTTAATTCCCTCTCTTATCAAAAACCCATCAACCCGCTTCTTAAAAATATTTAGTGAGGTAGCCTCCACCACTTCAACGGGCAGAGAATTCCAGAGATTCACCACCCTTTGAGTGAAGAAATTCTTCCTCAACTCGTTCTAAACCGCCCCCCCCCCCCTTTATCTTGAGGCTGTGCCCCCTAGTCCTACTGTCCTTTCTGAGCGGGAAGAGTCTCTCCACCTCTATCCTATCCATCCCATTCATCATCTTATACATCTCAATGAGATCTCCCCTCATTCTTCTAAACTCTAACGAGTACAAGCCTAGTTTATTCAGCCTCTCCTCATAGCTCAACCCCCTCAACTCTGGCATCAGCCTAGTAAACCTCCTCTGCACTCCCTCCAAGGCCAAAATATCCTTGCGTAAGTACGGCGCCCAAAACTGCACACAGTACTCCAGCTGCGGCCTCACCAATGCCCTATACAGCTACAGCAAGACCTCCCTACTTTTATATTCAATCCCCCTCGCTATGAAGGCCAGCATCCCATTTGCCTTCCTGACCACCTGCTGCACCTGCAAGCTGCGTTTTTGCGACTCATGCACAAGGACCCCGAGGTCCCTCTGCACCGTCACCTGCTGCAGTTTTTCGCCATGTAAGTAATAATCCTTCCTACCATTATTCCTACCAAAGTGGACCACCTCGCACTTGCCAACATTAAATTCCATTTGCCATTTCCTGGCCCATTCGCCTAGCCTATCTAGATCCTTCTGTAGACTCTCCACACCCTCCGCGCAATTTGCCGTTCCACCAATCTTGGTGTCATCAGCAAATTTCGACACCATACACTCGGTTCCCTCCTCCAGATCATCTATATAAATGGTAAATAGCTGAGGCCCCAGCACCGACCCCTGGGGCACTCCACTAGTCACCAACCGCCAATCCGAATAGCACCCATTGACCCCCACTCTCTGCCTCCTATTTGACAACCATGAGTACAGAGTACAGAAGGATAAATGTAAATTCTTCAAATATTCTATTGAATACCTGGAACATGTCATAGATGAAGTCGGACTGCACAAATGCTTTTGACAGTAAAAGTCATAACTGAGGCACCGACACCTCAAAATGTTAATCAGCTTTAATTGCTTTTGGACTTAGTAAACTTTTATGGAAGGTTTGTCCCTAATCTAGCAACTATCCTTTAGCCTTCACACAACTTTTGTGTCAAAACAAGGGATGAAAATGGGTGGATCAGTGCGAAAAGGCCTTCATGCAACCTAGGGAGGTATTAAAATCAGAAGTATCAACGCACTTTGACCTCAAGTTACCCTTGCAACTGGCTTGTGATATATCACATTATGGGGTCAGGGCAATGATTTCTCACATAATGTCCAATGGTGAAAAGAAGACAATAGCATTTTCATCAAGATCCCTGAATAAAGCAGAAATGAACTATCCACAGATAGAGAGGGAGCTCTAGGCATAATTTTTAGGATCAAATGTTTTTACCAATACCTAAATGGAAGGAAGTTTATTTTACGAATGGATCTTTGACTATTGACAATGATACTGGGGCTGCACACCAGTATTCTATTGCTAGTAGTGAGCCAGATGCAGAGATGGGTTTTGCTGTTGTCAGCACATACATACACTATAAGATATCATCAATAAGTCTCTATGGGAATGCTGATGGACTCTCTGGATTGTCTTTACTTAATGACTCAACAATGAATAGTTCAAGTGGTAATATTTTCTATTTGAAGAAGTTAATAACTTGAGTGTTAAGAAATATATCAGAAATAATCCAATACTGTCAAAAGTTATAGACATGGTACATTGTGGCAAGACCATGGGCACAAACCCAGAGTTGAAACCATACGTTAACTGAAGACTGAAACTATCCGTATCGACTGATTGCCTCCTCTGGGGAATGAGGATCATCACTTCACCATTGTTAAGGAAATGTTTCCTAAACCAACTTCATGAAGGTCACTGTGGGATAGCAAGAATGAAGGAGATAATCAGAAGTTATTTTTAGTGGCGAAATGAAGGTGAAAGCGAGTGTGTGTTTGGCTCATGCAAAAGTCCAAACTTTTCCTCCACTAACGCCATTGCACCCATGGGAATGGCCAGAAGGGCCACTGCAAAGAGTTCATACTGATTATGCCAGACCATTAGAAAGAAGAATATTTTTCTTTGCGACAGACACACACTCAAAGTGGCCTGAAGTCACCATTATGAAGACCACGTCCTCAACGAGAACAATAGTAAGATGGGGCGAGATTTTTGCAAGATTTGGTTGCCCTGAACAAGTTGCAAGTGACAATGGGCCACAGTTCATTTTGCAAGAATTTACAAATGGAATCCAATACATCCAAGCTGCTCCTCATCACCCTGTCACAAATGGGCTAGCTGAGAAGTTTGTTCAAACAACAGAACGTTCATTAAAGAAACTCGCAACCAAGGACCATTGTCTAAGTGATTAAGTCAATTCCTGATCATATAGAGGAATATAACCTTTTCAACAACCCAATGCTCTCCAGCATTACCCGTGATAAATTGTCAGTATATTTCTTAACACTCCTGTAACTGCAGGACAAGTTTGATTTGTTGAAGCCATCTAAGACATTGAGAAGAAACTGGGAGGTCAGGTTATACGAAGTCTGAACAAGACTAAACGTCCTGTTCTTCAGAAAGGTCAGGAAGTATTGGCAATAAACTATACCACCTGTGACAACAGGACCATTCTCCTACACCTCAAACTTGGAATGATGTAGCATAGAGAAGACATGCTGATCAACTTCTAGCAACTAGAATGAGTCAACTGAAAGTGCACAACAAATTGTGCCAAGTGTAG
Organism: Carcharhinus amblyrhynchos; assembly: GCF_965287045.1. Classification (NCBI taxonomy): domain Eukaryota; kingdom Metazoa; phylum Chordata; class Chondrichthyes; order Carcharhiniformes; family Carcharhinidae; genus Carcharhinus; species Carcharhinus amblyrhynchos. The sequence continues at coordinate 45,496,767 of NC_137334.1, forward strand.
ACCTGAACATAACTGAGAACCTGGCAATATCAGAACAAACTGTGGAAGACAGTACGTCAGCTGAGGACATTTCAATACTGAGTAAATTTTCAAATCCTATGCCGATTCCAGTTGAGACAAACACGGATGATGTCCCAAATTCAACCAAAAATACCAGAAGTTGCAGTCAACATGGAAAGCTGATGCCTGCGGTTCGCCGACAACCACACAGAAAGTGACATTCTCCGAAACATCTAATCTATTGACTGTTGTGTTCATTAATTGTTCATATTGTAAACTTTGATTGTTAATGTTAGATTGGATTTCATTGCAGGAACACTGCTGTAAATGGAGAGGAAAGTGCTGTGTATACATGTTTGTTGCTGATTGGAACCAGGTCACTTTAGGGAGTCTGATCATGTAACATATTGATGTTGTCCATCAGTCATTTGTGTGGGCAAACAGGCAGTCTATCCTCACAGCCTGGAGAGTAAACATCTTTCTAATAAAACTCTTGTTTGTACTTCTGTGGTCTGCAAGGTTATCTTTTAAAAATACCACAATCATAGCAATCTGGAACCAGTAGTCAATGGATAAACAAAGAATGGTTGTTTATAAGTTAATTCATTAAGATTTCGCTGCTGAGAATTAGATTTGAACAGATTATTCATATTGTATAAACTGCAACTTTACTTTTTTTTAAACAAAGATTAAGCCATGGTTACTCCTGCAAATTTCTTCTCTCCTCATGAAGTTTTTAAAAAAATTATAGATTTTGAACAACTATATAAAATACAATAAGCACTTTGGAACAGTAATTTCCATCACCAAACACAAAAATAAAACTGCTTTATACAAACATCATACCATCCTGAGAGTATTAACAGTCTGGGTCTAAGAAAATTCTACAGAGGAGGCATTATGTTAAAAACATTTGTCACTTTGTTAATGTTGTTTTGATTTCTGCCATAAAATGTCAACACTATAATGTGCTGGCACATAATGTTCACAACATCTCACTGATATGATCATAAACCTATAATGCACACTGATGTTTGATCCCAGGAATGATTCTTTACGAGAAAAAAAGCTGAGTAATTTCATGTGCGAATAAAAACTTCCGTTACTGACTTGTGACAACTAAGATGCTGTACAAAGTATTGACAGAGGAATTACTGCTCTCCTGTCACATAGTGCTGAGTGGCAATTCGAGGTTAAAAATAAGACACAACAAGAACAAATTTAAATTATTCAGAATAAAAGCTCATCCTTGGAAGGATTTTGCTTGTTTCAAAATTCAAATGGCAGTTGGCACCAGTTTAAATGCCATGTATTGATATTTGTGAATTACTGTGATCACTGTAAGTCCAACACCTTCTGTTTAGGCTCCACTGCTGCTCTGAAATCAGCAAGACAGTCTGGGAATCAAATCTGGGGCCTTGTTAGTCTACTTGGCTTATCAGCGGTATAGCACCAGTTTACATGTGTAAAAAATAGCTGTCTTGTCAGTGCTGCTGATAGTACTAACTTAATTATCTTTATAATATTGGAGGAAATTTTTATGAGCATAGATAACTTACATTAATGATAAATTAATTTTTCTTTTCCCTCCTTTGGCTTTCTCCTGAGATACAAATCCCCTGGGATTCAACAGCTTTCCAATACCTCTGCTAAACAATTCCTCTTATGTAAAGCAAGCTCGGAAAATTGGGCAATCATTCAGTACAACTTTTGTTTATTGAAGAAAGGGTATACTTGCATTGGAGGCAATTCAAAGAAAGTTTGCTCGGTTTTTAAAAAATTAATTCATAGAATATGAGCTTTGTTGGAAAGGTCAGCATTTATCACCCATTCCTGATTGTCTAATTCCTAATGGATGGCACGGTGGTTAGCACTGCTGCTTCACAGCTCCAGGGACCGGGGTTCAATCCGGCCATGGGTAACTGTCCTTCTGGAGTTTGCACGTTCTTCCTGTGTCTGTGTGGGTTTCCTCCCACAGTCCAAAGATGTGTAAGTTAGATGGATTAGCCATGGTAAATGTGTAGGGTTTCAGGGATAGGGCAGAGAAGAGGCACTGGGTAAGGTCCTGAGTCTGAGAGATGCGACAGGCTCGATGGGCCAAATGGCCTCTTCTACACTGTAGGGATACTATGATAATTCTATGAAAGTGGTGGTGATCTATCTTCTTGTACCAATGCATACTATATGGTACAGGTACATCCAAAGGATGGTGTGAGGTTTAGAGGAGAACTTGTAAGTAGTGGTGTTCCCATGTGTCAAAAGTCATCTTCTTTCTAGATTGTGGGTTTGGAAGGTTCTTCTGAAGGGAATTCAGCATGTTGTTCCTGCTTCTATATTTTATGTTCTACGTAACTTTGGCAGATTAGCAAAATCCATCTGCAAGGCCTTTTCTTTAATTATGCAGAAAAATCAAGCACATTCCTGAGGAAGTTCCTAGCATGTGAATGCCAGCATCAACAATGGGGGCATCACAACTAATTTATCCCTTATGTTTGTGCAGAAACACTTTCCAGCCTTGTTTATTTTCATCTGGATTAGTGTCAGCAAAAACATTTGCACTACAATATTGTTGGATTTCCTTCCATTTTAACAAGTACAGTTTAATAATTTAAATGACTTACTTGATTGGCACTTGCTCTGAAACTTTTTTTCTGTGTTTGCTGTCATGGTTTGGATGACAAGCACCACCTCCTTCACTTCAGTGTGCAATGTATTCAGTGTAACAGTGTGCTGGTGCTTGGTCATTTTCGGAGTTCTGACATCATTCTGTTGAATAAGATTCAATAGAAAATCTTTTAGATTCTCCTTTGGCACAATGACCATGAGTTTACATTTACTTTGACATCTTTTCTAGTAGACTTAAGCCCAACAATAAACATTTTTCCACTTCCCCTGAAGAAAATGTCTCATACTGAGATATAATTCCCACTACAGCCAAACTTCGGATTGCTGGTTTAACACAGAAATACATACACGATGTATGGACTCTGCAATCAGGGAACATTAATTTCTTCCACTAAATAATTATGTAGTTTTGCATATCCAGAAGCAAAATGATCAGCGCAGAAGTTATTTGAAATCAAATATCCAAGAAACTTCTCATGACACCATGATCTAGGGATTTTGAGACCTCGTAGTTGATATTTTGCAAATTTATTTTCTTGCAGAACTGGGCAAAATTAAGAAAAGAGATATTTCATACAATCCCCAAGGAAAGGGAAACAGAACTTAAGAAAAATAACTGCCCAAATTACTATCCAGAAGACGCAAATCTAGGTAACACGAGCCTAGATATCCAAAATTCTAGCCCAATGATTATTTGTATCTTTAGGGTAGAATGAGACATGTTCAGACAAATAAGGGCTAGGCCGAAGGAGGATTTATTAAGAAGTCAGAGGTGGGCTTTATAAGTGTTGTAAAAGAGAAGAGAGCATTGATGAAGCGGGAATGTTTAGGGCAGGGTCTCACTAACTGAAGGTATGGCTGCCAATGGTGAAGCAAAGGGAGAGAGATACCTTCAAAGGCCAGAATCAGAGGAATGGGTAATTTGGGAGTTGGGGAGGGTGTTGTGGTTTACAGTGGGGGAGCAGGATGCAGCGGTGGGGAGGAATGAGGAATGATTTAAATGTGAGAATGAGTGTGTGAAGATTGGAGGGGTTAATGGAAATCAACAAGGATAGAAATGATTGGTGAATGACTAAAGTTGATGGAGGTGTGCTGGATGGGGAGGCCAATCAGAAAAGCATTGGAATAGCTAAATCTTGAAATCAGCAACAGATGAGTTGAGGCATGGGTGAAGGTTATCAAAGCTGCAAATGTTCAAATATTATGGGATTGAGCTCTTTTGGGGGTTCAGTAGGACATGGATTGTAAACACTGATATCACAGCAACACTAACTCTTAGTGCAGTAGTTGTCAGAATGGGCAATTACTAAATTAGTTGATTGGACAGTACTGGAGCACCCCTCTCCTCCTGCCCCCACCTTACACCCTCCACTCTGCCTGATGACCTTGTGTGAGTTAAATGGAAGTGATCAGCAAATGGCTTCCTAAAGTGCATTCGGTCTCCCTGACATAGAGAAAATACAGAACATTAAGTTACTAAATTGGAGGAAGTATTTAGAAAATGATGGCTTGTCCCGCAAGAGTGTTTGGGGTTCTAAACACTCACGTAGGAATAAAATGGTAGCTTGCGTGGGGAGGGAGAACAGATGGTGGGGGTAGAAGAATGGACCAGGGTGTCTGAGGAAGGAATGGATCCTCCAAAATGCAGAGCTATGACTAGGGAAGGAATGTTTGATGAAAACATCATTTTGCGATGGTGCGAGATGGCATGTTAAATATGGCATTGGTTGAGTACTAGGTAAATACATTTGCAACTAAGGCAGGGAAGGGACTAACACAACAAAATGCTGAAGGCCTGAATTTGTATGAATAATGATTATTGTTGGGTTAGAACTAAACTGCTCATTACAGACTCTTCACATGGAAATAAGTTTGCTTTTATGATTAAATAACCTATACATTTTAGTTACTGTTACTTTCACTCTAACATGGCCCTGCTTTGAAACTTATAGTTTTGCAGCAACCTGATACAAAAGTGAGGTTTTACCTATGGAAGAGGAAGAAAATTGGAGGGCTCAACTTGAACTCATTCTATGTACCTCCCTGCAGTTAGTTTCAGAATTGCACTGGTAAATGCTTGAAATTGCTGGGTTTGTCAGCCACTTTGGCTGCAGAAGTCTAATAACCTGGGATTGATGGGAGGGCTGGAACGGCCAAGAGTCATTTTAAAAGATGGTGGCAGGGAGAATGAAATTATTTGAAGGTTGCCAAAGTCACATCAGAATTAACCTCTTCCGGCTTTTCAAACTAGTCTCAAAGCACCATGTTTCAATCTAAAACTTCACATGCAGCATATGTGGAGCTTATAAGCATTTTAATTAAAATAATTTCATGACTCACTTCGTATGTAACAATACATTCGACAATCTGGTCCTCACTAATCCCCACAATCCACTTCTCCATCAGGTAGGGAGGCTACAAAACAGAACAAATGTTGCAATGTTTTATAGGATATGAACTTTGTTAAATGATCTTCCCTCCACATTTAAAGGCCAATGAAGCTCACACTCCGTTTCATTGAGTATCAGATGTTGATGTGACTGTAAATGTTTATGACTGTAAATATGCAATCTATTTCAAAACATTAAATATTCAATGTGGAAGTTTTTAGAAGTGGAAAGTTCTAGACCAGTTATTGCATTAGAATCATGTACACTATTTCCACTTGTTTCCCTGACCACAATGCTTAATCTTTGCAGAGGTTTTTAATACAAACTGTAATGTCCATTGCTGGATAGTAACCAAACAAAACAAAAGCCATTGGATGGGATTTTCCACGCAACCTGGTTACTTGTTTAGGATGAATATGATGCAAAATATTAGTATCCTACAAGATGAGCTTAAAGGGAAGCTTTGAAAAGATTTATTTACACAGTGGGTGGTTCAAATATGGAATTTTCTTCTATAAGGAGTTATTGAATCAAAGTCCCTGGCCAGAGTTTGCCTATAAAGTTCAGTTGTGTGCCTAGGCCAGAAGCATGTGAAATCGTAGGAGAAGATCAAGTGCGTGTCCTGACATCATTACGTCCAATATTTTGGTGAGTGGGCGCAAGAGAGTTGGAATCATGCTTGCCAAAAATCAAGAAACCAATTTAAATTATTTAAACATCAATTGACTGGGCTAATATATTGCCCATCTGCCTTTATAGTTGGCGAGTGTGATGACTGGCCAGGCAGACTTTACATTTTAACTTCAACCTTGATCCAGGGCAGGATGAAAGTTAGGGGGCTCAGATAAACTAATATGCTCGAGAATTGAAGTCTGTGTGTGATTGAGCTGCCTAGACATCCGTAGCATTGTTTTGACATCGATATTTATTTTTCCTGGGTCAGCAGCTCCTGGAGTCAGCTCCGCAGTGGCTGTCTCCCTGAAGGAGCACATTGGAAATGCCAATCCACATCCTCCCCTCTCCCAGTGCCCGCCCTCTCCCTTCTCCCAGCGCCCGCCCTCTCCCCACTCCCAGCGCCCGCCCTCTCCTCTCCCCATACCCAGCGCCCACCCTCTCCCCCTCCCACCCCCTCCCAGCGCCCATCCTCTCCCCACTCCCAGTGCCTGCCCTCTCCCCACTCGCAGCACCCGCCCTCTCCCCTTCCCCCAGCGCCCGCCCTCTCCCCTTCCCCAGCGCCCGCCCTCTCCACTCCCTCAGCACCCGCCCTCCCCCCTTTCCCAGTGCCAGCCCTCTCCCCTTACCCAGCGCCAGCCCTCTTCCCTTACCCAGCGCCCGCTTTCTCCCCTCTCCCCCAGCACCCGCCTCTCTCTCCTTTCCCAGCGCCTGCCCTCTCCTCTCTCCCAGTGCCCGCCCTCTCCCCTCCCCCAATGCCCGCCCTCTCCCCTCCCCCAATGCCTGCCGTCTCCCCTCCCCCAGAACCCGCCCTCTCCCCTCCCCCAGCGCCCACCCTCTCCCCTGACCCAGTGCCCGCCCTCTCCGCTTTCCCAGTGCCAGCACTTTTCCTTCCCTCCCTCCCTGGGCAGCACTCCACCTTTCAAGTGCATATTTCATGCTGAATAGCCATCAATTGAACAACCAGCATGAAATGGTGCCCCAGGGCCGAATGCAGCTGGGTGTGCAGGCTGCACCAGGTGCATATGCTCGACAGGTGAGAAATTCAGGCCGAATTCTTTTCAAAGTGAGTAACATCTGCCGTAGGAATATGCAGGAAGAACAGGAAAGTGGGATTGATCCTAAGGTGACTTAATGTGGGGATGAACCCTCTGAAGTCTTCAAGAATGAAGTGATCTCTTTCTAAGACAGGTCTGGATTTTGCTGTGTCTGGTGACAGAACAGCTGCCCACGGATTTTCAACAAGCTTGTTGGTGGAGACATCCAGTCATATAGTGTCTGTCTAAAGGTGCAGCTCCTGCTACAGGAGATCAGTGGGCGATTGTGAACTGGCAAAACTGCAAGAATATCCTTCAACCCTTCAGATTGAAGAATCTTGACTGAGATGTGCAGACTGCAAAGCAGGAAGTAATCAACAGGAAATATAAATTACACTTAAATTGTTGCATTAAGAACAAAGTAAAGGGTGGAATTTTTCATCCTAGCTACAACGCCCAGCAGCAGGAGTTAGAGTGACTTAGGCTGGAGAGGGCACAGTGGTTAGCACTGCTGTCTCACAGCGCCAGGGACCTGGGTTCGATTCCCTGCTTGGAACACTGTCTGTGCGGAGTCTGCACGCTCTCCCTATGTCTGTATAGGTTCCCTCTGGGTGCTCCAGTTTCCCCCAGTAGTCTGAAAGATATGCTGGTTAGGTGCATTAGCCATGCTAAATTCTCCCTCTGTGTACCTGAATTGGTGCTGGACTGTAACGACTACAGGATTTTCCAAGTACCTTCATTGCATTGTTAATGTAAGCCTACTTGTGACACTAACAAACTTTAAACTTTAAAGTGGGGCAGTTGCACAGATCTTGTGCTGTTTACTTTATTAAAAATGGATCTGTGAATGGGGTATTGAATTTCGGTGGTACAGGGAAGAAGTGGTCTGCCTCCCGTCACCTCACAGGCTCCAATATCCATATTTAAATGGCACCCAAACAATCAGGTTGGTGCCAACCAGGGGGATATCAGTCCTCCTGTCAGAGTCCATTGAAAGGTCATCCCTCCCCTTGAATCCTCCCTTCTGGCTTCTTCAAACTGGCCTGCTAACCCCCTGACTCCCATCTTGCTAAGATCCTGGATTTACTCGGGCTCCTTGATGGAATGGGACTGCCTGTAGTCCCAGCAGTGGCCACACCTCCTGTTGGGACAACGGAGCGACCAGCCAATCCGATTGGCTGTCAGCTCTTTAATGTTGGATTTCCACTGAGGTCTCGGGTTAATGCAATTAACGTTGCTCTCAGCATTAAATTGCTGCAGGTCACCTACAGGGATAGTGGATGTACTCCCAATCCAACTTCTTAACTAGGGTCCAGGATGGCCTGTAAAATCTAGCCTCATGTCAATTGTTAATCAATGGTGAGATAGCTGAAGGAAAGGGATCTGGAAACAAGGCAGCCACATGAAATGAAGACTGTCGCTGTCATGGAAATAACTGCCGACACAAATAGGTTGGACCAATGTTGTAATTCTATTCAATTTCCACCATAATGCACACGTGGAATTATGGTGCAGTATTATTGTAAAAAAGCCTTAATTTACGTCTCAAGATACTTCATTGCCAATTAATTATCCCAGGTCACTGTTGTTCTGTAAGCAGTTAAGACAAATAAATGAGATCAATTTTTATCTGTTCTTTGCTGCGCTTGAGGACTAAATGTTGACCAGAACATCAGGATATCTTGTCTGCCCTCCTTCATGGGACCTTCTACATTCTCTGGAACAGGACACCTCTGACTGTGTTCTAGAATGGGCTTTCACCCACACAATCTACTGTCTTGGAGTCTGGATTGCTGCCACTGGTATAATCAGTTTCACTAATAATCTACAATCATGTTTTGTGCGGTACAGTTAAGCAGATGCATCATCGCTCTGATGCACTAACACTTGGGAGCTGACATAACAAAAAGGAATAAATGCAAGCTGCATATTATTTCATTTATATCTCCAGTAATAAGTTACAATTCTACCACCAAGCTCTGCACATAATAATATGGAGAATGTGGGTCAAAATAAATTGCAGAAAATTCTAACTCTTCTAAATGCGACTCTACCCTGCTGACAACATAACATCCATCTTAATGTATAAAACTGCTAAAACGCATTGGCTTAAATGTTCAGTATGAATGAATTTACACAAAATGTGTGCCCAAACATCGTTACCTTGGTCATTTTAATTACATCTGTATCCTGCCGATTAGCATTGAAAGTTACATCCTTGATGTAGGTCAATGCCACATCATCACCATCCACTTCCACATACATTTTCCATTTAGAATCCTGACAAGAACAGAAACACGTTGTAACAGGGTATACATGAGCATGTCATCTCATCAAAGACAAGTTTTACATCTATTTTACTGTCAGATTTTGACATATATAAATGTCAACTGTATTTTCTTTCAAAAGCCCAAGGACAAGCGACATTAGAACTGAAACCAGGTAACAGATCTTGGTCAGAATAGGGTTGGTCTGATATGCAATTCAAAAACACCACTCATTGTAGTTGAATAAACAAACACTTCTAAACTGAAATAATTATGTTTGTTACCATTAAGATGACTTCCCAGATATTTCTAAGATTTCAAAACTATTTTTGGTTTAACCAAATATAACGTTGCTACATTTTACAAACAGAAATTTAGTTAGGAACATATTGTTTCCCTTTTCTCATTAATAAAGATGTGGTGGAATGGTTACACAGAACTGCATGCATTAATTATTACAAATCTCTCACCTAAAAGCATGGGCAAACATAATTTCCCAATAATTTAAAGTTCAAATTAAATCTTTTAACAATGTGGTTGAGGATGTGTAAAGAGCCATACTTGAAATTATTCAGAAATTCTTTATTTGTTGTAATTAATTTTGTTCCAGTAGTGGAAATCTACAAAATGTTATTCACCAGGGGGAAGGTGATTCAACAGCACAGCCTAGAGGCTGCTACAGACATACAAGTATGTTGCGTTTAAAAAAAGTTGACTCCCGGGATTAGCTCTTTAATAGAGTGATATATAAATCGAGTTGTTACATTAATTAACATTCTGATGATTGCAAAAATATTCCTCACATACTAAACTGCCAGACAAGCATTACATTTGCTTCAAATATATGGAGAAACTGCTTAATATTAATAATATAGTTATTCTATCAGAATAGCTCAGTAGCTATTGCTGTACTTTCAAATAGACTGGTGATTCGATTTCCCCAAAGAAGCAAGTAAAATGAAACATGTCGATCTAGAAACAGACAACAGCTAAATCTATTTTCAAAATCAGCCTTTTTCCAGATGCTACAAAACTGTGAAATAAATATATTTCAGTCTCATTCAAAAAACATATTTCAATATTTGGCTTTATTGTAGTAGCTGGTAATTTACTTGAAAAAGGATTTCCTTATTCTGCAGACTGCAATGGCTAGCGCTGAGACTGGTTTCTACTGATGTCTTTAATCTTCCACTACTATCTCATAAACTCACTAAATGACTGTTTTTCACAAATTAACTCAGATGCTGAATCTTGGTGATTATTTGGCTGGGAGGGTGTTGTACCCTGGTTCAATCCTAATGGTGACCAGATACACTGCTTCCAGTAGGGGACAGTGGAAATGATCCTGGCTAATTTTCTTTTCTCCTGAAGTCAGGGGGCACAGAGGTGATTTGTGAGATCCTGATGTCACTCAGAGATTAGCAAGTCTGCTCAGACCAGGGAGCAAAACTTGACTCTCTGATCTCGAAGGTTGAGTACCATATCAAGTAATGCAGTTACTCACTACAATGAGCCATTAACAGATTTTTGATACACACTTTTGTTTTCCTTACAAATGGTTATGTAACTAGCTGTAATGTCTATTATTTCAGAGAGCTGACACAAGCAGGAGTGGACAAAAGCTTTCACCCAGTGCTGTATGATTTCATCATTTGTATCTTTCTCAATTTTATTTCAATGACTAGCATAAACCATTACAGAGACTTAACAGCTGCAACAGTCTTCCCATCTGGGAAAATCTTTTCCATTTCTATATTATTGATTTTGTTAAACCCATACAAATTCATTTTTTATTTTCTTGCACCAACATTTCTAATTTTAAAATGTGAAATTTAAAAAAAAGTTTCACTATCCTACAAATCTAAAAAGGTATCCTAATGTTTTTACCAGAAAGAATTGATTTTCATCCATGTGCTCTGACACATGGAGATATTTTCGCTGTGTTTTGCACGCTTAACTTACAAATGCATTTGTGGACAGAAGGGGCACAAATCTTTCCCTTTCAATGCTTATTCATGATGTACATAGGAATTGCATTATCTGTAAGGGAGGCATGACAAGGTGACAAGTCCTTTGTTAGCCCCAGATGATTTCTGTTTGTTCGCTGTTGGCAGCACTGTGTGCATTGTGTAAGTGGAACTCTCGATTCCCTTCCCCCCACCTTCCCCAGAAAAGTTGTTTTAATCTGTCTGATGACTTGCAGCCTTGGTGGGAATAGGCATTCCCCACATTAAAGCAGAGATTTTACACTGGATAAAATTTAAAAATATGAAAGGTGCCAACTCATAAAAGAACACCTCTGTGCATCTATTCTCTCAGTCAACCGTTTAAAACTCATTATAACCAAAATGCACACATTTCACTAACTAAAATCTGATACACAAATCACATCTTTGTGCATGTTTTTTGTGGCATGTCAACAATTTGTTACAGTAAACAATGTTCCCCAGCTAACTATACATCCAAACTTGCAACAATACACCATATACCACACAAGCAACACCTTTCATGAATGCCCCTTTTATTCTCTTTATTTTCAGTGCGTGGCATCATTTTCTGCATTGATTTATATCAGTCCCATTTGCTAAAACTTTGTTTTCAACTTCATGCCTGCAGCTATAGAACATAGTCTCTTCTGGATTTGTGAAATTGTTACTTTGTGAACAGCAAATTGATACCAGGCTGCGAAAGAACAGTGAAAAGGTCTGCCTTTACTCACACAACACCCCAAACAGTGAACTGTTGATGTCAATCAAAAAAAAATTGCTTTTCACATAACTCTTTTCATGATCAGTGTACGTCTCAAAATAGTTTACAGCCAATGACGTGACTTTGAAATGTGGTCACTATCATAATAATGTAAGAGACACAACAGCTAATTTGAACACAGTAAACTTCCACACACAACAATAAAATAATAACCTGATCATCTGTATCTTACTGGAATTGACTGAGGGACAAATTATTGGTCTAAACACTGACAGTGATTGCCTCCTCTTCTCTGAAATAGTGTCATGGCATCCTTTACATCCACCTGGTAGGCAGACAGGACCTTGACTTCTTGCCCCATCTGAAAAATGGCACCTCTATGCAGCAGTCTTTAGTCCTGCACTGGAGTATTGACGTAGATCTGCTTTGTACTCAAGGAGAGGGATTTGAACCTGGAACTTTATGATTCAGACACCAGAGTTTCTATCAACTGAGCCAAGGTTGTAAAGAGGCATGGTCTGACAATAAGGAAAAGCACAAAAACAGGATACCCTCACAACACTAGCTGATGAACAGCTTACTAATACTACTAACATTTTCACTCATCTATCTTTTCAACAGAACTAAAATTTCTTGCTCTATTTAGTTCTGATGAAGAGTCAAAAGGACTCGAAACGTGGACTGGAATTCTGCGACCTTGCCTGTGGCTGCGATTCTCTGGGGCTGTAAATGGAGATTTAGCTGAGCATCAAATTGGGGTGGCACAGTGGTTGCAATGCTGCCTCAGAGCGTCAAGGACCCAGATTCGAAACCTGGCTTGGTCAGTGTGTGTGTGGAGTTTGCACATTCTCCTCGGGTCTGCGTGGATTTCCTCTGGGTGCTCCAGTTTCCTCTCAGAGTCCAAAGATGTGCATTGGCCATGGTAAATTCTTTCAGTGTACCCAAGCTGGCACCAGAGTGTGGCGACTAGGTGATTGCAGTGTTAATATAAGCCTACTTGTAACTAATAAATTAACATTAACTTTAATTCTCTGTTCTCACTGGCAGCCGTAGCAGGGCATCTGAGAGTGGAAAAGCCTGACTATTTGTCTGAGATGCTGCCAGACCTGCTCTTATTTCAGATTCCAGCAACCGCAGTATTTTGTTTATTTTGTTATTATGAACACCATTGTTGTTCAATTCAATGTGGTTAAATTCTGCCTTATCTCAGGGAGAATAATCATTCAGGCAGCCAGTGACCTCTTTTGTCACTGAGCTCACAGTAAAATACTTCCATAGAAATATGGAAATATAAGAACAGGAGTAGGGTTTCCAGATCCTCAAGCTTCTCCCATTATTAGATGATGAGTGATCTGTACTTCAATTCTATTTACCTACTTATTTGCTCTTCTCTTGTATCCTTTGATAACCTTACCTAACAAAACTCCATTAATCTCAACACTTGAAAATTTCAACTGACAACATAACCTTTTGGGAAAGAAGTCTAATTTTCCACTACCCTGTGTGCGAAAATATGCTTGCTGATTTCACGCTCAATGACTTTGCTCTAAAGTTTAAGATTTTCCCCCTTGTTCTGGACTTCTCCTCAGGATTAAATTGTTCAATATAAACCTTCTAATCATTTTAAAAACAGTGATTAAATCAACCCTCAACTTTCTAATCTCAATAGCACACAACTTAAATTTATCCAACTTCTCAGAATTTAGCATCATCCCAGGGAATCTGCACCCCATCAAAGCCATTATATCTTTCCTGATATTATCCATGCTGTTGGTCAGTCATGAAGCAGAAGCCCAGGAACAGGTATCTCTTGCCTAATTCTTACTGGGGGAACAATGCCTACTGTGGGGAACAAAAAAATGCACAAGGTAAAACAAAATCAGCTGTCTCCACTTTATCCCATAAATTATCTTCCAGATATTAAATGTTACTCACACCACTTCCCATGTCCAAAGATCACTGTGCAAAAATGCTGCCACAAGGGAAATATATTGCGGTGCTTTGAATGTAGCAGAGAGTTTGTGCACATATCTGAACTGGGAAATGCTTGAAATTGTTCACAGTTACCAATTAAACTTTTTAATAAAGATTTTCATTTAGCATGCTAAAGGACTGATGAAAGTTCTGAAGTAAAACTTCAGAAACTGTCAGTATTAACCGACAGTATTTGACAAACATCTAAGTCCAGCAACATTTCTACTCTGCATCATTATCTTGGTCGGCAGATCAGCAAATGTCACTGCTTGGTTTCAAGTGGAAATGAGGCCCGAGATCAGATAAGTATCTGTTAATCTGTGTTACTCCATTCTGTTTACAATGTCATTGCCTACTGTTCCAACATCCCTTGGGACAATTGTAAGTATAAAAAAGAATCTACAGGAAGCTGCTCACACAGAACTACACAAGTGGACCTCACTAGCATGTAGGGGTTACTACTAGGTCTTGAACAGAGGATTTTTTTTTAATCGCCTCAGGAGAAACAATGTCCCATAATGATGTACAGAACTATTACTGCACTAATGAAGAATCATACATAATTCAGCACCTTTCACTTGGCACCACTGTGATATACTCATTAGCACAGACACACAGTGGAAGTCAGATGGTGTCCATGCAATTGCAGGCATTATTTGCAGTGCAGCTGCTTTCATGACATTGCCAGTATATAAAAACATGACGCCAGTTTGTTTTATTTAGTGCTAAACCTTCTAGTTTGTAAAAACAAGCCTGACACCAACCTGACATGAGCAAGTGAAAATAATTAGCTCTCATTTTCTCAGCCTCCTATTTCCTCCTCCCTGCTGCGTTCTCTTCCCACTAAACCACCACATGTCATTGGAAATAGGAGGCAATTAGTGGGCTCATTTCAGCCCCACAACTGCAGCAAAAAGAAAGTATTTATGATGGCACAATGAACAGCTGAAAGATTAAATAACATTTGCCTTTTGAAAAGAAAATGACTTCTGACTAAATGGGGCATTTTTGATTATATTCAACCATCCTCAGCGCAGCAGTTTTAAATGGGGCCTGCCTATGTGATATAGGATCCTTAAAGAACACAAAATGAGTCATTTAGAGCTAAAAGCATGAAAATAAAATGCAACTTGAGGCAGTAATTTGGTGTTTCACTGTATTTTGAAGTGTAGAAAGGCAGAGAAAAAGGTGTTTTTAAAACTTAAACTAACATTTACTAAGCCGTTGAAGAAATATTGTAACTGCTAAGATTACAAGGAAATCCAAAGTCAAGATATCTCCCCTACACACTCAAAAGGAAATATACTGCCCTTTTAACTTTTAATTATGATTTATATTGCATTAGCAACAGAAATACAGACTTAACCAAAGGGTAACCATATGATTACTTATCGAAAATATACTTTACCAGTTTTAAAATCTTATTTAGTGTTTATTGATTCAGAAAATCAAACATAAATAATACTCTACTGAACATAAGGTCACTGATCTCGAAGAAATATGAAAGATCAGCTGTTAAATAAATCAAAACTCAAAGGCACTTCACAACAATCCACCAATGTTAAATATTTGTGATAGTAAGAGTGGCACAGTGACAGTGGTTAGCATTGCTGCCTCACAGCGCCAGGGACCTGGGTTTGATTCCCGGCTTGGGTCACTGTCTGTGTGGAATCTGCATGCTCTCCCTGTGTCTGCATGGGTTTCCTCCAGGTGCTCTGGTTTCCTCCCACAGTCCAAAAGACGTGCTGGTTAGGTGCACTGACCATGCTAAAATTCTCCCTCAGTGTACCTGAACAGGCAGCTGAGTGTGGCGACTAGGGGATTTTCACAGAAACTTCATTGCAGTGTTAATGTAAGCCTACTTGTGACGTTAATAAAAGAAATATTTTCTTTGATGGTAGATGAAGATTTCAAGAGCAGTTTGAATTTATTTCTAAGTTACCAGGGACTGACAATATCTCAAACCTGCACACTGTAATAATGCTCAAACTCAAACTGGATTCAAGAACAGCAAGTATGCAGAAATTAAAATGCCACATTAGTGAAAGATACTTCTTAGAGACTGGATTTGGAATTCTTTTGGAAGATGTAGAGGGTGCTTTGCCCTGCATGAAACCTAGAGTCAATTCTAATTTAATAGTATAATGGTTTTGAAAAATTCTTAATTGCCCAATGCCAATTAGCTTCTTTCAATATGTAATACACCAATAAAACAATATTTATAAAACTGATGGTATATTTTAAAGTTTGAACTCTCCTATCAAGTAACATAAATGAGATTTAAAAAAACATGTTATAGTCTTCTTCATAATATCAGCTCCATTAGGCATCAAATACATCCTATACCAGATGTGAAAGCTCCAACAAACCACTGAATTAAAACTCCCTACCAAACCACAGACTGTGAACACTTTTAGCAATTACTACCAACCATCACCAAACCACAGAACTACCAACCATTACCAAACCACAGAACTAGCAACCACTACCAAACCACAGAACGCTTGGTAGCCTCTTCCAAAGCACAGAAACCACAGAAATACTAGCATCCTTCACCAAACTACAAATCATTCAACCTCTTAAATATAGATCACACAACGGTTGCCATCAAACTACACAACTTGTCACCTCTATGAAACTGTACAAATCTGAATACAGAGCATGCTTCACCAAATTATAGAATAACAATCTCATTTACCAAACTATAGCAGTTGCAGCCTCCAGTGAAGTACTTCATTTCCTGACTTTTGAAATTCAATGGGAAATTTTGTGCCTTTGGGTGAGAGTGGATGGGATCAAGGGAAAGATACTGGGACTTGTAAGGCTGGCCATTTGGCAATGACGGAGGAATGAGGAGCTTGCATGACTGCATGTACAAGAACCACAAGATCATCAGAAAATGTGCAGCATTAATGCTATGTGCTTATAGGATTTGCAATTGATTGCAAATTTATGTTCTTAGTCTTCATAATCTCCGTTGGGTACAATTATTTGGCGTAGAATGTGCAGGATAGAAATGGGCCATTCAACCAAATTGGCTTGTATCAGTGTTTATGCTTCATACAAGCCTCCTCCTATCCTTCTTCATCTTACCCTATTACTGTAATATTTTGTTCCAGTGGCCTTCATATGCTTATCTAGCTTCACCCCAACTATTCTAACCACCCTCTGGGTAAAGAGATTTTTCCAGAATTCCCTATTGGGAATATTTGTGACCATAAAAACATCAGAATTAGTAGCAAGAGTAGGCCATTTGCCCTCTTGAGCCTGCTCCACCATTCAATAACATCATGGCTGATCTTTTCATGGACTCAGCTCCATTAACCCGCCCACTCACCATAACCCTTAATTCCTTTACTGTTCAAAAATCTATCCATCTTTGCCTTAAAAACATTCAATGAGGTAACCTCAACAGCTTCACTGGGCAGGGAATTCCACAGATTCACAACCCTTTGGGTGCAGAAGTTCCTCTTCAACTCAGTCCTAAATCTGCTTCCCCTTATTTTGAGACTATGCCCCTAGTTCTAGTTTCACCCACCAGTGGAACCAACCTCCCTGCTTCCATCTTATCTATTCCCTTTATAATTTGATATGTTTCTATAGATCACCCCTCATTCTTCTAAATTCCAATGAATATAGTCCCAGTCTACTCAGTCTCTCCTCATAAGCCAAGTCTCTCAACTCTGGAATCAACCTAGTGAATCTCTTCTGCACCCTCTCCAGTACCAATATACCTTTTCTCAAGTAAGGAGACCAAAATTATACACATAAGAACATAAGAACATAAGAAATAGGAGCAGGAGTAGGCCATCTGGCCCTTCGAGCCTGCCCCGCCATTCAATAAGATCATGGCTGATCTGTCGTGGCTCAGTTCCACTTTCCCGCCCTCTCCCCATAACCCTTAATCCCTTCTCTTATCAAAAACCCATCAACCCGCTTCTTAAAAATATTTAGCGAGGCAGCCTCCACCACTTCAACGGGCAGAGAATTCCAGAGATTCACCACCCTTTGAGTGAAGAAGTTCCTCCTCAACTCCGTTCTGAACCGCCCCCCCTTTATCTTGAGGCTGTGCCCCCTAGTCCTACTGTCTTTTTTGAGCGGGAAGAGTCTTTCCACCTCTAACCTATCCATCCCATTCATCATCTTATACGTCTCAATGAGATCTCCCCTCATTCTTCTAAACTCTAACGAGTACAAGCCTAGTTTATTCAGCCTCTCCTCATAGCTCAACCCCCTCAACTCCGGTATCAGCCTAGTAAACCTCCTCTGCACTCCCTCCAAGGCCAAAATATCCTTGCGCAGGTGCGGCGCCCAAAACTGCACACAGTACTCCAGCTGCGGCCTCACCAATGCCCTATACAGCTGCAGCAAGACCTCCCTACTTTTATATTCAATCCCCCTCGCTATGAAGGCCAGCATCCCATTCGCCTTCCTGACCACCTGCTGCACCTGCAGGCTGGGTTTTTGCGACTCATGCACAAGGACCCCGAGGTCCCTCTGCACCGTCGCCTGCTGCAGTTTTTCGCCACGTAAGTAATAGTCCTTCCTACCATTCTTCCTACCAAAGTGGACCACCTCACACTTGCCAACATTAAATTCCATTTGCCATTTCCTGGCCCATTCGCCCAGCCTATCTAGATCCTTCTGCAGACTCTCCACACCCTCCGCACAATTTGCCTTTCCCCCAATCTTGGTGTCATCAGCAAATTTCGACACCCTACACTCGGTTCCCTCCTCCAGATCATCTATATAAATGGTAAATAGCTAGCTATTTACCATTTATACACAGTACTCCAAGAGTGGTCTCACCAGCATCTTATACAACTGAAACATAACCTCCCTGTTTTCAAACTCCATTCCTCTAGCAACGAAGGACAAAATTCTGTTTGCTTTCTTAATTACCTGCTGCACCAGCACCCAACTTTTTGCGATTCATGGACAAGGACACACTCTGCAAAGCAGCATGCTGCTATTTTTTACCATTTAAATAATAGTCCATTTTGCTGTTATACCTACCAAAATGGATGCGCTCACATTTACCAACATTTTACTATATCTGCCAGACCCTTGCTGACTCACTTAAATGATCTACATCCTTTTGCAGATGTTCAGTGTCCACTGCATACTTTGCTCTACCACTCATCTTTGTGTCATCTGCGAACTTTGACACACTACACTTGGTCTCCAAATCATCTATGTAAATTGTAAACAATTGTGGTCCTAACAATAATCCCTGAGACATTCCACTACTTACTGATCACCAACCAGAAAAACATCCGTTTGTCCCCACACTTTGCTTTCTGTTAGTTAACCAATCTTCTATCCATTCTAGTACATTACCTATAACGCTATGCACCTTTATCTTATGCAGCACCCTTTCGTGTGGCATCTTGTCAAACGCCTTCTGGAAATCCAGATACACCACATCCACCAGCTCTCCACAGTCCACCATGCTTGTAACGTCCTCAAAGAAATCCACTAAATTAGTTAAACATGCCCTGCCTTTCATGAACTCATGCTGTGTCTTCACAATGGGACAATTTCTATCCAGATTTCTCACTATTTCTTCCTTGATGATAGATGTAAGCATTTTCCCCATTACAGGAATAAAGCTAACCAATCTATGGTTACCCACCTTTTGTCTACCTCCTTTTTTAAACAGTGGCATTGCATTTGCTGTTTTCCAATCTGTGGAACCGCCCCAGCGTACAATGAAGTTTGGTAAATTACCACTAGTGCATTTGCTATTTCCCCCCCTATCTCTTTTAGTGCTCTGGGATGCATTCCATCAAGGGCAGGAGACTTGTCTAGCTTGAGTTCCATTAGCTTGACCAACACTACCTCTTTAGTAATAATGATCGTTTTTAGATCCTCACCTGCCACAGACTTCTTGTCATCAATTTTTGGTATGTTATTTGTGTCTTCCAACGTGACGACTGATACAAAATACCTGTTCAATGCCTCAGCCAGTTCCTCATTTCCCATTGTTAAATCCCCCTTCTCAAACTCTAAAGGACCAATGTTAACTTTATCCACTCTTTTTCTTTTTATGTTTATAAAAACCTTTGCTATCTGTTTTCATATTCTGAGCTAGTTTACTCTTATAATCTATCTTATTTTTCTTTATAACTTTATTTGTGGCTTTCTGTTGACCTTAAAGGATTTCCCAATCTTCTAGTTTCCCATTAAACTTAGCCACTTTGCATGCATTTTCTTTCAATTTGATAACCTCCTTTATTTCCTTGAATATCCATGGCTGATTATCCCTTTTTCCACAGTCCTTCCTTATCACTGGTACATACTTTTGCTGAGCATTGTGAAAAATCACGTATATTTATGGTGCCTAGTTTTGGCATCACCCTGCAAGCTGAAATATTAGCCTCGATTTTCCCATTGCGACTTGCAACTTTTCTGTGGGTCGCAGTGGGAGATGTGCGTCACCAGCCTTGAACAAGGATTTGTGCATGCGCTGGATTGCATGCATATCTCCTAGAACCGGCGAACAGTTGCCGGTCAGATCACACTAGAAACCAGCGGGAAGGCAGGTAAGTAATTTAAATTTTTTTTGAATATATTTTAAATATGTTTATTGGTTCATTATTGGGACTTCCCCAATCCCGGTTGAATCTCCCACCCCACCAGGAGTACTTAATTCCGGCAGGGTTCAGAATAGCTCCCCACCTTTGGGCAACTAGCTGGAATGATGAGGGGACACTCATGGCCTTCAAGGGGGCTGGGCAGCAGGGGGTGATGCCCCCTGGGCATGGGCACCCTGGCAGTGCCAGCCTGTGGCCCCAGCATTGTCCACGGGGCAAAGTGCCTGCCCAGCGGGTACCTTGGCACTGCCCATTGGGCATCAGGCAGTGCCAAGGGGTGGAGTCTATTGTGGGTGGAGTTTAGGGATGATCGGTGGGGTGAGAGAGTCCCACTGCCACTCTGCAGACAGGATCAGTCAGGAATGGAGGGAGGGCAGCATTTGGGGTGGGCTGGGAGGGGGTGGTCTTCCAGGGTGAGGGGGGATCGCCACTGCTGGAGAGGGTGGGCTGCACATCGGAGTGCTTTGGCGCGGGGGTGTGGGCTGGCCCAGGAATTGTTGTGTGGGCGACGATCGGACCGTAGATGGACGGCTGGAGAGGCAGCATTGCAGTGATCCCAGGTTGGCCAGCGATCGAGTTGGTCAGCAAACAGGAGTCTGACAGATTGGGGCCACTGTGCACACACAGAATTCCAGAACTGTCAAACTCCAGCGCGAATAGGCACCGGCACGCTGGGTTTTTCATGACATTCACAACTGGGACTTCTGCAACGCACAGAGTGTGGAGATTCAGGTGAGAAGCTGAACTGACAGAACAGCCGGGATCTGGAACAGTTTTCCTGCCAATTCAGTGTTTTTGGGAGAATTATCCCCATCTTTTCTACATCTATTGATTCCTTTGATGATTTTAGAGATCTCCATCAGGTCACCTCCTCAGCCTACTCTTTTCAAGAGATATAAAAGGTTGTGCAGCCTCAGCTGACAAATTCATATCTCATCAATTCCAGAATCATCCTCGTAAATCTTCTCCAGTGCTGCTATATTCCTTCGACAACATGGAGACAGCTAGTGGTCACAGCACTCCAAAAGCAGTCTAAACAAGGTTATATATAAATTTAATTTAATATCACTTCCCTGCTTTTCAATTCTGTCCCTCTAGAAAGCAACCCCAGTGATTTGTTTGATCTTATTAATCTGATTTGTGTATCTGTACCCACAAATCTATCTGCTTTTCTTTCCCTATTTATACACTTATTTTTCAAGAAGTAGCATTTTTATTCTTTTTACCAAAATATACCTACTCCCATTATCTTTACTGGCACTCATGTGTCTGCCACATGCTTATTCTGCAAGTCTATTAATATCTTCCTATATTTTGTCAAGGTCATCCTCTGCATTAATACCTCCCAATTTGATGTTGTCTATAAACTTTGAATTTGTATTTCCAATTTTTGAATCCAAATTGTTCACCACATTATATCTTCTGTAGGTCTAAGTAACTACCTTTAGTAACTAATTTATAATTTCTGTTTGTAGCCAGATTGCTATCCATTCTGTTACTTGACTCCATACATTCTGACTTTAGTCATGTTTGTATGCAGTATCTTACTGAAGGTCATTTGGAAATATGCATTAGGTCCACTGCATTATCTTTATTGACCATTCTATTACTCTTCAAAGAAGTCAATAAGGATGGTCAACTATGATCTCTCTTTTGAAATCCATTCTAACTATTCTGTTATATTTTTAGATCCTCAACGTTTTCCTATTACATCTTCAAGTAAGGGATCAAGGGATGTTTATTTTCTTACCACCAATATGAAGCATAGTGGTCTATAGCTTCCTGGACTTGTTCCATCTCCATTTTTAAATATAGAAATTTGTAGTCATCCAGTCTTCAGATTCTCTTCCAGTTTCTAAAAGGTTTCATACACCTACGTAATTATGTCTCTCGTATTTATCCCCTAACTCTGGGGGAGGCGATGGCATAGTGGTATTGTCACTGGAAATTCAGAGACCCAGTGTAATGGTCTGGGAATCTGGCTTCGGATCCCACTATGACAGATGGTGAAATTTGAAGTCAACAAAAAAAACTGGAATTAAAAGTCTAATTATGACTATAAAACTATTGCTGACTGCTGTAAAAACCCATCTGGTTCACCAATGTCCCTTAGGGAAGGAAATCTGTTATCTTTACTCCAGAAGTACAGCAATGTGGTTTACTCTTAAAATGCCCCCTGAACTAGCCTATAAGGGCTCAGTTTGTCATTAATTTTAAATTTTTATTGTTTCATTTTGATCGCTGTCTCTAATGCTGGTCTCTGTCACATTATTATTTCTGCCATTTTACAATAATTGCCTGTGACTCTATCATGTGTATCCCATCCTACTGGATTTGACTCCCCGCAAAAATTCCATTTTGGCCTCACATCCAGCTCGGCAGAACCTGCATTAATTTTGTACACCTGTGTCAAATTCCCCTCAATCTTTTTGATTCTAAGAGGAAAAACTCCAGCTTCTCCAACCCTTGTAGCTAAAATCATTCACTCCTAGAACCATTCTGGTAAATCTCCTCTGCATCCTCTCAAAGACATCTAAAGGTCAAGAAAGAATGCCAGAGGGGTAATTAGTTGAATGTCTGCCACTTGAGACAGGTTCCACAGCCTGGCTGTTGCCTACATAAGTGAGTTCAAAGACAGCACCAGAATGGGCACATCAAAGCAGTTGTGACTTCCCCAACCTTGCTTAATAAAGAAGCATCTTTCTCTAGGTTGTAACCCTGTCTTTGAGATGCATCACCTTGATATAGAAGCAGAAAAGTAGTCTTAAATAGCTGGAAATTGAAGAGACAGATACGTGAATTGCTATCAGCACATAATTGCAGGGTGGTGGGGATCCGGATATGGGGGGGTGCGGGGGCTAGATATGAGGGGGCAGAATCCAGAGATGGAGAGAATCCCTTTAGCCACCGGCTTGGGGAGTGGAGAAAGGGTGGTGTGAATGGCTCAGACATTGGGGGAATGGGGAGGGGGTAGGAGGCCAGGTCAAGGAGAGTATTTGATGGGTTGGGAGGGGTCTGTTGGGTTGGTATCCGCAAAATGTGATGCAGGGGAGCCACAAAGTTATGGCCCAATGTTTTTAATTATACATGGTATCTCATAGGCATGTGGTACAAAGGTATCAATCAAAGTGGCCAGCAGCTCTCCAGCCCCCTCAAGCACTGCAGCAATGTGCCTGGGACTAAGTGTCGGGACATGGAGGCCAGGTAAGTGGCAGGTAAGCTGGGGGAGGGTCGCAAGAGGGGAATTTGGGGTATTAGAGGCTGGGCCAGGTTGGGGGGGGAGGGGCAGTTACACAGGTGTCCAGTCCTTGAGGAGAGCATGCTTCCCTCCCCAGTAAAGTAGGGACTTCTGAATGAGAAGCTCCATCCCACTATCTCCTAGTCAAGATTGAGGATTTGAAGTTCTTCCATTTCCCCCCTGGTCTATCTGGCATCCACCCATCAGATTAAAAACTGACACTGGGTAGGGACAGACCATTAAGTAGCCATTAAGTGGCTGTTTAAAAGCCTTAATTAGGGCAAGGGTGGGCTTAATTCCGTCCCCAAACCCTCAGCTGAGGTCTAGCCACCCCACCGTATTATTGCTTCCAGATTGGTGCTCACCACAAAACCTGTTGGAGGTGGCGATGGATTGTAAAAATTCAGCCTTATATCTTTTAGGAAAAAGGTAGTAAGGTTGAAATCCCAGCAAACGTTTTTAGCCCTCGCACATTTTGCAGAGTTAATAAATACACAAATGTGCAGTAATATAAATGACATTCAGAAATTTTACCTGAGGTCCTCTCCCTGGCTTTAAATGATAACCAAAAATTAGATCCAGATTCACTGTTTTTTCTCCAAAATCTTCTTCCTCAGATTCATCGCCCTTCAAAATAATATTGAACAATTTGAACTTTTCAGCAGTCTTTTTAATTATAGCAAAGGGTATGCTACTCATATGTAGAGCAGCACTGGTAAAGACACAAAGAACAGCATCTGAAGTGTTTAATCTACTACAGAAAGTGAGGTGAAAATCTTGTTTTTGTCTAAAAATAAAGCAAGGCACAAAGGCAACTCCTAAAAGGGTAGAAAAGAAAAACGAGGTTAAGTCAGAAAGTAGTGACTGGGTGACACAAGTAGTTTTTTTTAACATTTGAAGCAGGTAGGGGAAGAAAGGACAGAGCGAGGATAAGAACCCATGAACCATGTCCCGAGGCATGGTACATTGGCGAGACCATGCAGACGCTACGACAACGGATGAATGAACACCGTTCAACAATCACGAGGCAGGTTCCTGTTGGGGAACACTTCAGCAATCACAGGCATTCAGCCTCAGATCTTTGGGTAAGTGTTCTTCAAGGCAGCCTTCACAACACACGACAACACAGAATTGCCGGGCAAAAACTGATAATCAAGTTCTGCACACATGGAGACGGCCTCAACTGGGATCTTGGGTTCATGTCGCACTATCCGTAACTCCCACGATTTGCCTGGGCTTGCAAAATCTCACTAACTGTCCTGGCTGGAGACAATTCACACCTCTTCAACCTGTGCTCAACCCTCTCTCCACTCACATTGTCTGTATCTGTAAAGACTTGATTACCTGTAAAGACTCGCATTCTAATCATTATCCCGTACCCTGAGTTTGTGTCTATGTGTGTCCTGTTTGTGAACACAACGCTTCACTCACTTGAAGAAGGAGCAACACTCCAAAAGCTTGTGCTACCAAATAAACCTGTTGGACTTTAACCTGGTTTTGTGAGATTTCTTATTGTGCCACCCCAGTCCAACGCCGGCATCACCACATCATGGCTGAATTTAAACAATGAGGAGATGCCGGCGTTGGACCGGGGTAAACACAGTAAGATGTCTCACAACACCAGATTACAGTCCAACAGGTTTATTTGGTAGTAAACGCCACGAGCTTTCAGAACGCTGTTCCTTCGTCAGGTGAGTGGAGAGTTCTGCTCACAAACAGGGCATATAAAGGCACACACAGTTTACAGAATACTGATTAGAATGTGAGTCTTTACAGCTAATCTGCTATTCAAGTCTTAAAGGTGCAGACAATGTGAGTGGAGATAGCATTAAGCATAGGTTAAAGAGATGTATATTGTCACTGTCTGGTGTCTAAGGAATGCAGCAATAAGCAGTGAAAGTTGAAAACTGTTTCTTGCCTGTCTGTGTGAAAGACTTTGTTTTCTGCACCTGCTGAGAGGTTACTTTGACAACTTGTTGTTTACTTTGGGATTAGATGAGGGTCAAGATGGCCAATTAGAGCAACAACATCACTAGAAGCAGCAAGAGCTCTGCTTCTCACACACCTGTCAGGCCACAGGACAGAACTGCAGCTCATGGAAGGCCATACTCATCACAGAGGGTCGCCAGGAGTGGATCAGCTTCTGAACACCAGTGCCCAGGAGGTTCAGGGTCTCATGTCAGGTGGTGGAAGACATTTGCAGCCTTAGCAAGGCCTGCTTCATGACCACCTTCAACTTCTTTTGCCTCTAGATCAAGGTTCCCTCTAAATTTCCTTTGCTCTGGTTGGGTTATGAACTATGAAAGAAAAACACTGCATTTTCACAAAGTGGCCTCACAAAGTCTGAATGGTCTTTTTATTTTAGTGTGTGGGACAGTCTGCATTGCTTCCCAGCTGCACACATGCACATTCGAGGGAACACTGATCTCTTCTCACTGTCCCATTCTCCTCAAAAGCTGCATTTCACTTCCACTTCTCATTGGTCCCAACCCATCTCTCCTCTAACAAGCCACATTGTATTTATATTAACTCTGTCCCAGCCCAAAGATTAGGTTGATTGGCCATGCTAAATTGCCCCTTTGTGTCAGGGGACTAGATCGGGTAAATAGGTGGGGTTATGGGGATAGGACCTGGGTGGGATTGTGGTCAGTGCGGACTCGATGGCTCCTTCTGCATTGTAGGGATTCTATGATTCTCTCTCTCTCTGTCTTCAGATGCCCCATTCTCCCCAACACAAAACAGTTCTGCAAACAAACTCAGCCACTGGAACATGAGAAGCATGCAGGGTATTGGCAGACAATTGATGAAAAGTCTGGCAGTGCGGTGGCAGCAGTTTCAATTGAAGTTTTTACAAGAAAATTATCTGAAATGGAAGAATGTGCAGGACTACAGGGAGAAGGCAGGAGAATGGCACTGGGTGCACTGCTGCTCCGGAGAGCCTGTGTAGATACGATAGGCCCAATGGTCTCCAGCTGCTCTGTAACAATTCTGAGATGCTATTGCAGATGTATTTAATTAATTGAGGTTATGTTCCCCAGATTACATGGTGGTATTTGAACTCGTATCTCTGGAGCATCAATCTTGTTGGCCTTGAAACACATTTAATTAATTTAAAATTCAAATGATAACTATGACATAACATGTCAAACAGCAACTTAACACAAATGGTGAGTCAAATCTTTAGAAACGATTAAAACCTCTGAGAATATATGAATCATTAGAATAAACAAGAGGTTTTCTTTTGCTTTAGAGTTTTAAAGGAAATAGGTGACAACATTGTGGATATCCAAAATGTTCTCTAGTTTCTGGAACCATTCCTTCAGATTGAAAAATCACACAGGTCTCTCTGTTAGTTAAAGAAGGCAAGAGCGGAAAATCAGAGGATTATTGACCAGTCAGCCTAACATCTGCCGTTGGGAAACTGCAAGAATCTGTAATAAAGGAAAGGGGATGGAATACCTGGAAAACGTTCAGCTAATCAGACAGAGCCAGCAGGGATTGATTAGAGTGGGTCACACCTGACAAATCTGATTGAAATATTTGAGCAGGTGAATAATTTAATGAACAGGGAAATGTCTATGGATTTTTTTTATGAACTTCCAGGCATTTGATAAAGTACTTTATTTGAGACTGCTAGCTAATATTGAAGCTCGTGGAATTGAAGAAAAATTATTAACCTGGTTAGGATATAGGCTGTGTGCAAGGAGACGAGGGTCGGGATGATGGGAGACTACTTTTTTTGGCAGGATGTCCCATAACATCTGTATTCGACCCTAACTATTCACTTAACAACTATAGAAAGCCACATATCCAAATGTTGGAGACACAAAGATAGGCATTGTAAACAATTCAAATGTAACATTACAAAGACAGTAATAGATTAACTGAATGGAAAAAACTGTGATGTGGAGATGCCAGCGTTGGACTGAGGTGGTCAAATAAAAAGTCTCACAACAGGTGATAAAGGAGCAGCACTCTGAAAGCTTGTGATACCAAATAAACCTGTTGTAGTTTAATCTGGTGCTGTGAGATTTCTTACTGGGAAACACTATGGCAGATGGATTTCAAAATTGGCAAATGTGAGGTTATTCACTTTGAACTTAAAAACACTAGAACAGAGCACATTCTGGATGATGAAAAGCTAAACACAGTTAAACACATTGCAGCTCCAGAGATACTGGGGGTGCCCAAGAACACAGATCAATAAAATATCATGCACTGGCACAGTTCACTATCATTATTGGCAAATGGAATGCTGGCCTTTATATTCAGAGGAATAGAGTACACAGCGTGGGAAGATTAGAGGTCATGCTTCAAAAGTACAAAGTCCTGTTTGGACCATATCTGGAGTGTCTGACCAGAACTGGTACCACATCTAAGGAATGACTTATTGACCTTGCAGGGACCACAGTGTAGATTTACCAGATTGTTATCTGCACTTCCAAAGGTTAAACTACAAGAAGCAATTGCATAAATTAGAGTTATATTTCCTGGAATCTGGACAGTTAGGGCGGTGTGATCAAACCTCACCAGATATTAAGGGGAACAGTTAGGGTAGATTGTGAGAAACTATTTCTCTAGCACGAGGGTACATAGTCAAAGCATTAGAGTCAGAACTTTCAGGAGTGAAATTAAGAAATATTGCTTCATGTAAAAAGTGATAGAAGTTTGAAAACATCAATTAATACTAGATCAATTGCTAATTTTAAAACTGTGTTTGGTAGATTTTTATTGGCAAAAGATAAAAAGAAATGTGGAGCGAAGGCAGAATTAGGTTCCAGATCTACCATGATCTCATTGAATGGTGGGACAGGCTCAAGGAATTTAATGGCCTCTCAGTTGCTTTGTTTTAATTTGTAGCCGACATCTTTATACAATTAGAATAATTTAGTTTCCTGGAATTTATTCTCAAAGGAGTATTTTTTTGACCTAATACCCCCACCTCATGCCACATCAGCTTGTTACTGGCAATAACTATCTTCAACAAGAGAGAATCTAACCATTTTCTCTTGACATTCAATAGCATTGCATCATCATTACCAAATTCCCCACCAATAACATCCTGGGGGTTACCGCTGACCAGAAACTGAACCGGACCAGCCATATATTGTGGCTACTAGATCAGGTCAGAGGCTGGGAATTCAGCAGAGAGTAACTCACTTCTTGACTCTGCATCATATACAAGGCACAAGTGAGGAGTGTGTTGGAATACTCTCCACTTGCCTGCATGAGTGGAGCTCCAACAACACTCAAGAAACCCAACACCATCCAGGGGACAAAGCAGCTCTCTTGATTGGCACCATAATCATCAACTTAAACAGTCACTCCCTCCATCACCAAAACCAGTGTGTATCACCTACAAGATACACAGCAGCAAATAGCAAAGATCCTTCAACAGCAGCTTCCAAATCTCCCATCTCTTGCGCTTTGAAGGACTCAGCTGTACTGCATGGCAACATTACCAGCTGCAAGTTTCCTCCAAAATACAACTGTCCTGTGGCATTGTGACAGGCATATCTGTAACAGTTCAAGAAAATAGCTACCACAAGGGCCATTAAGAACATAAGAACATAAGAAATAGGAGCAGGAGTAGGCCATCTAGCCCTTCGAGCCTGCCCCGCCATTCAATAAGATCATGGCTGATCTGTTGTGGCTCAGTTCCACTTTCCCGCCCTCTCCCCATAACCCTTAATCCCCTCTCTTATCAAGAACCCATCAACCCGCTTCTTAAAAACATTTAGCGAGGCAGCCTCCACCACTTCAACGGGCAGAGAATTCCAGAGATTCACCATCCTTTGAGTGAAGAAGTTCCTCCTCAACTCCGTTCTAAACCGCCTCCCCTTTATCTTGAGGCTGTGCCCCCTAGTCCTACTGTCTTTTTTGAGCGGGAAGAGTCTCTCCACCTCTATCCTATCCATCCCATTCATCATCTTATACGTCTCAATGAGATCTCCCCTCATTCTTCTAAACTCTAACGAGTACAAGCCTAGTTTATTCAGCCTCTCCTCATAGCTCAACCCCCTCAACTCCGGTATCAGCCTAGTAAACCTCCTCTGCACTCCCTCCAAGGCCAAAATATCCTTGCGTAGGTGCGGCGCCCAAAACTGCACACAGTACTCCAGCTGCGGCCTCACCAAGCTGGCCTTGCCAGCAACTTTCATATCCCAAGAATGGATAAAAAAAACTGCTGGATTTTTACATCAGAAATCTGAATGACATGTTGCCCATGATTTTCTGACCATTTAAAATGATTTCTCCCTACACACTTTGAGGCTAAGTCTAACTATCTAACTATTCTATCTGCCTCATTATTGATTGGGAAGTTAAATCTAAAGCTGCCTGGTCTGTCCAGTCTAGTTACTGACTAGATAAACTTGCTGAGTCATGGACACTATCAAACATTGAAGTCTTTGTCTCGATGAGTGAAGTACATTGCAGCAGGAGTGCAATGCATCATCAGGAGACAATTTAAAACCATTGTACCTGTTCCTTTCAGAATATGAACTCTAACACCATAGTAATGGGGTCTGCTGATTTAATCTTCATTCTGCCATGATTCCAATCTGATCTGAGCTGCCGTGGAGAGGTATTGAGCAGAAACTAGGCAGGTTCTCACAGGAAAGAAAGCAAATCTGAGGACCCAATATATCCAAGCTTCACTATCGCCATTTGGTATCTGACGCAGAGCTGCACTGGCCATCCACATTCAGTCGCAGTCATTTCAAGATCCAGACAACCAGAAGGATTTTGAATCAAGTATAAAGCATCCAAGAACTAAGTATTTTTTTCTCCAGATAGCTATGAGCTTAAATGTGATTGCCCTCTGATCTGAGTGAGGACTAATGTTATAACGTCATATACCACGACTGGTTCAGAGACAGCTGATACAGGGAAAATTGAACCATAGCAAAAAGACATTTCATGGCTCCCAGTTGCAGGCTATAATTTTATACCAGCTTATTTCATTGCATATAATCGGCTCATTTCATTGCTTGTAATCAGCTTATTTCATTGCTTGCTGGTTTTGTGGTCAGGTTCATTGGGTGCTATACAAATCTTAAACCATAGACAGTAGCTGTGCATTCCCTTATAGAACTGACCCACATGATCAAGTAATCAACATGACTCTATGCAAAATTTTAAAATATTCACAGTTTGGAACTAATAATTCAGAATATATTTATAGGTTATCAGCAGGTGCTTAATAGATCTACAGTATGCATGTTGTGATAGGGTTTCTACAAATCTTCTGCATCTGATATTTGCTCGTTAATATTTTAAAAGCAGGTCTGTATTATCTTCAAAGGAGATAAATAGGAGGAAAGGAATGTCAAATGATCCAAGATGCATCAAGCCGGACAAGGTTCCAAACAAGAAATTAGCAAGGCCTCTACGAAAATACAGCGCATGTGTTGTGGTTGAAAATAACACTATTTTGCCTACCTTGATTAAGGGAGGAAAGTGAAATAGATTCAAGTAGTCAAGGGTCAGTTTTTCAATTTCAGTCTGAAAGAGAGCACAGATGTGTCTGTTAACAGCACATAATCTCTTCCATCTTTTCAACAACTTCCACCTACATGTTAACAGTCAACACATCAATTTACTAGAAAGATTTTTTGATGACTGCAGTGTCCTACCCTTCAGGAACAAATATTCCTTTTTAAACTATTTGAATAATTTTACTTTTGTGTAAAAAAAGCACGTGAACAGGATTAGGTCATTCAGCCCCTTGAGCCTATCCTGTCATTCTGTCGGATAATGTGTAAATACCCATCGTTCATCACAGCATTCACTCTGCATGTTGGTATAAATACATTTCCTCTGAATTTCAAACCATGATGGATTTTTTCCCAATGCATATCTGGAAACCTATCCCCCCTGTGGTGAGAACAAAGAGATTTGTTGCAGTTTGCAAACTGGCGTAAAACCAGAAGCTGAAATACTGATGTTCACCGTCTTCAGGGAATACCACAACATTCCACGCAGGAATGGAGTATCTGCAGAACATTTTTAGGGAATAATTAAATAAACTGAATTGATCAGCAGATTAAAAAAAAATAAAAATAAAAATGGAAAATACTTGACTACTTGGTGTTGATATTGGATATCTCAGCCTCTTTAACCTTGGTGAGTGAAAATCTTCACCAGCCTAAAATGTCTACAGTTCAAGATTCTGAACTGCTGCCTTTACAGTTTTTGTTTGCTATACTTGTCATATAACAGCTGACCTTATTTTCATACCTTTAAATGAATGATATGTCCTTTGGATTGTATTCCCATGTCTTTCATATCTTGTTCTGCTAGCAAAAGTAACCTCCGCCCGGTGATGTGATGATTTTTAAACAGTTCAGCATAACCTGACATGCCACAACATGTGTCATCTATAATCACAAGATTACAAAAACACATATTCATCAGCAACAAGAATGGATCTCCGATAGTTAATGTAAAGAGACAGCAATCTTTCTTACCTTTATCTAATAGTTGTCGTATCCAAAAATACTGCACAAAAAATACAAGGAACAGGATTAGAATATAGGACAGGACAATTTCAGATGTTATACACTTCTATCCTGCATTTTCAAAGTACTGGTGATCATAAATAAGTAAATCTTCTATTGCTGTTGTCAATGAAAAAGATCAGCAATGGGAAAAATATTCATTGTAAGGTTGAGAAACATGTCTATAAATATTAATTCACACCATTACTGATAAATGTGATCTTTTCTGTACAGCAATGTGTAAAAAAAAACAATAATTTGGTCAAAGTTAATCCAATCCACCCTTTGCATGTTACAAACATCAATCTACATTTGTGCTTGAATTATTATTATGTCTAAATGACAAATATTGTGATTCATTATCCAATTCTCTCCTCTTTCCAATGTTATACATTGTGTTGCTGCACTGTCCATTAGCTGCAGCAAACTTCCAACATCTTGTTCAAGTGATTTTTTTAAATATACGTGCCTTGCCAAAAATACTAGTTCGTCCTGGATTTCATCAATGCCGGAGAGCTTTGCCATCATAGCAAAAATTCTTAAACGTGCCTAAAAATAGTATCAAACACAGCACTTTCCATTTTTGTGAGGATGGGTTTGAAGCAGTTTATGTTTCGTGCAGTTCATGGAGACTGGGGTCATTTAAATCATCAGCTGCGTCCATTAAGTCAGATTTTGGCAGCCCAGGAGTGTGAAACCCTAAGTGTGCAGAGTAGACTTGTTAAGTCCTTAAAATTTAGATCTTAAACTTTGATATCTAAGGTAAGGTATCTCTTTGGATCAGAGCCTTTGGTACCTTTAGGGGAGTTCAGGTGCCACTTCAAATGGTTAAAAGTAGGAATGAAGCGTGTCAAAAATGCATAAACTCATTAATTGTTAAGTTCATTGAAAATGTCAACAGATCTGTCAAAATCAACAGTCATAGTGTCAAAACCAATTGTTAAGAGGGCCTGTCAAAGTGTCAAGAGGAACTTTCAAAAGCAGCTGTCAAAGGGAGCTGTCAGGGCATTTAAAAGTCCTGTCCTTTACTTCTTTGAATTATGTTTTTTTTCCCCAAATATGATGATTCCTGGCATAGACAATTAGAAATTTAATTCATAGCACTTTATTTTAGCTCATCTCTGCTTGGGCCCTGAGTTCTGTCCATAATGGATACTGGATAAGTTGTCATGGTAGATGAAACGGCAAAGGGTGTCGAGGGATGGGTTGGCATAAGTTGGTAAAGGGCCTATAAAGGAGGTATAGGAGTTTAGAGGGCAAGAGGGACCATGGGTGGGTGGGTGGGAGCAGGGCACAGATTGACACAGAGGATATTGGGGCCACTGGGGATAGGTGCATGGACATGGGCTGTCATGGAGGGTATGAAGGGTTATGGGGCTGTTACAGGGAATGGGAAATGATTGGGGTGAGGGTGAATGTTTTAAAAATTATTTGGACATAATGCTGCTCCCTAAGGCATCCATTCAGACTGCCTCCCCACTTGGCATCCTTCTCACTGCTTCTGGGGTCACCCCACCACCAACCCCACCCAATCGACTCTGAATTCTCCTGACTCTGTGCATACCCAACTCACGGATGAAAATCCAGGCCTTTTATCCCTTTGTGACAAATTAAATCCCTAATTAATCATACTGTTTGTTACTTACTAACTGTCATATTATGTCCAAGTTCAAAACTTTAATTTCAAAGAGAGAATCATATACTCACCACATCCTCCTCTGTCCAAGAATATATATCTAATGATGGCAGCAACTATTCAACAAAAGCAAAGTATAAATATTACAATGTGATCATACTGGAACAGATAATGGCTACAAATGAGGACTTACAAGCTAAAGAAATCCAGGGACATAATTTTTAGACAGTTCCACAGAAGATTAAAGACTATCTCGTATATTTGTTAAAGATGTTGTGTCCATACATATTATTTTAAATGTACTCTCTGATTAATAACCTGCCTTAATAACCTTCTTCAAAATGTCTATGTAGGCAGATAAAGGATTTAGTGCTGAGATTTGAAACAAATCAAAACTTGCTGTCATACCGTCACGTACCTTTCCCATCACCTTGTTTATCTTGTTAGAATGTTAGTCAGCTTCCAGCGAAGTAATTGAGAGGCACCTTGCATTTTCTACATTGAGTCACATCACTACAACAATTTGGAATTTTAATTTAGCCATTAAGATGGCATTTCATGGTATATACGTTTACTTCACTAATGCAATTGGTAACTACTTTGTGAAGCATCCTAATGAAGAGCACTTCTGCTTGTTTCTCCTTTTTTAGCTCTCTCTGTTCCATGCCTTCCTCTTTTAACTGGATGGCACTGTTCAGATTTTAAATTCCACATGGCTATTTTCATCATTTCTTTTATTGGTGAGTAAGAAGCAACGTACTGTAGAATTTGTCAAATATACTACGGCAGAGAGACAATCACCAGAGCAGAGCTAAGGACTGGGTAACTACGCACAGTCAGCACTGAAATTTTAGTTTGGATCCCACACATAGATCTAATGCTGCATTAGAAGGGTTACCACAGAACCTCAGATAGTTACATTTTAACCATATTTTCCAACCAGCAAAGTTCCACAATTACTTACGAATAGAAATTGAAAATGCTAACTGGATTTTCATTTTGTGGTACTTTTACCTCTCTGGAGCCTGACCACATTACTTAGAATCAGAGGTTTCACCTAAAATATGAACTTAGACTTTTTTGATTAGATAATTTCATAAAATATCTAGGGCAAGAATCAATCTTCCACAGTGACAGCAGAATTTCAAAAAACATCATTTTGTTCCATTGCACAGTATCACATTTTATTACTAGTTCATATATATTATTCAAGGGCGTAGTCTTCATTTGCTGCCCTACTTTCAGAAATTCCCAATTTTTTAATTTTAACCCCATGATAGCCACTTGTCATTTATTGTGTTTCCCAACATATTTAAATGTTTAATTGTTGTTTTAGATTAAAGGGAGCATGTCAAAATAATTTCAAATTTTAATGAAATATAATAGCATAGGTACAGAGTTTCAAAACTGGCAATCCCGGGGCTGAGTCCCTGCTGGACTTCAGATCTTGCCAATTTTCAGAGGGAAAAAAGGAAGCTTCATGCAATTAATAGGAGACATGAGATCAAGCAAATAAGTTTCTTTTTATTTGAAAAAGAATACATAATAGTGAAGAAATAACATTGTTTCAAAAATTAAATAATAGGGTAAGTTAGGTTGACTCACAGGCTGTGTTGAATTCAACATATGCATGTGCCAATGAGACCATCAGAAATCTGCAGCTTCCTGTATGTGTGGAAAAGCTACTTATCAGCTGTTTCAAAGAATTTCAAACACAGTGCATGGCTAATAATTGAGAGCGGCTTGGCTTGCCTTCCCTCAACTAAAATGTCAATTAAAAAATTACTCTGGAATGTCCTTTGGAGTGTGGGGTGCAAAGCATTTATTTTCTCCTGCCTTCCCATGGGTATCTTTGGTCAATAACACTGAGGAGTGTTATGTGAGAAACTGTATTATAACTGCAATCCAGAGGACACTTCGGGTTGGGCAGTTCAAGCTGGGTCGGGCTGATTGGGTCAAGTCGGGTGACATGGGGATCAAGGGTTTCTCAGAAAAAGATCATGCAGAAAATGTCATTCAGTGATTCTAATACTGCTATATTCAGGAACTTAAGATAAATGCAAAATACTACAGATGCTGGAATCTGAAATAAAAACAGAAAAAGGCTAGAAAATTTCAGCAGGTCTGACAGCATCTGTGGAGAGAGAATAGACCCAACGTTGGCTCGACTCCACAGATGCTGTCAGACTTGTTGAGATCTTCCAGCATTTTTGTTTTTGTTACTGTACATTTAGAAACTTGCTTGCACTAGTTTCAACTAACTATTTTATTAGTATTTGAAAGTACTGCTGTTTTCAATGCACAGGATCTTTAGAGTGAATCATTACTGTATTCAAAGTCTTTAAAAAAATTCAACAGCAGACAAGTATGGCACTTTGACAATTTAACTCCATCCTCAATTAATCAACAATTACATTGCCCATGGGAGAACTAAAAATAATTACCCACCTGAATACACAATTGAGGCTGGCTTTCCTAACTCTTGAGTGGCAAAACTGGGAAGGACTTACAAAGGCCAGCCTCATTTTGTGCTAGTGTTCATTCACTTCCTCACCAAGCGCGTTTGTACAATTTTGCTTATTCCAACACAAATATTTTGGATGTTTTGATGGGAGTTACTTAAATGATGGACTATCTCGGGATGAGAAATCACAATTGGTGATTTTCAGTTTCCATGCTGAAACAGGGTGGGGAATCACAGAACATGACATTTTCTGCATGACCTTTTTCAACATCATAATCAATTTAAAAAAGTAATTCTTCTCTTGCAGAGAAAGGTTGTGCTAGAAAAAGCTAATTAACTTACTTAATTTAGTAATTAAGTATTACTTTAACACACGACCTAGTCTTGCTGAACCAATTATATTTGAACTAATAATTTCTCCCTTGTTAGGGAATTTTGAATTCAGTAGTAAGGCAGTTGATTTTTTGCTGTTCGTATTTTTAAAATGGGACTGGCAGAATATATATTTTTTAAGGAGTTGATGGCCCATTAAAATAAGAAGGTTTTGGAGGCGGGGAAATGGTGTCAGGTTCGCTTACAAAGGTCAGGGGAATGCATCATGATCACATTGTACTGACAGATGCCACAAAGTACAGAATTCTCACTCTATTATATGGTGACTGTTTTCAATAACACACAAAACCCTTTCAGTTACAATACGTCAGATGGTAAGCTAACCTTTGTCTCATCATTGAGAATAAAATGTTATCCTCATGTAAAATACCGAAACACCAGATATGCAAGGACGTGCAGCGCTCTTTCTTCAATCTATCTTGTTAATTGATCAAGAGATTTGCTTGTCTCAAGTATATTATTTATTTTATAACAGATCTGGAAAGTTACAGACGTGAAATAAAATTCACTGAAACATGTACAGAGAATGGAATGCTTTGTATTATTGGGAAATTGGAACACTAAAAGATTAGAATTACATGCAATGTAACACTAACAATATCAATATAGCTCATGTACATGTCAGCTGCTTTACCTGAATATATCTTAAAAATCCAAATTTTTGCTTTGGTTAAATAAAGAAATTAACATCTGCTGAGCAGACTTTGTACACTATGGTGATCATTTGATTTGAAAGCTTCTGTGAAAACTCCAGCAGGCAGCAGTCAGGTCAGTGTAATAAGTATTCTGCCTCCTCCCCAACAATAAAATTCAAATCATCTTTCTTTGCAATCCACAACAAAACACAACACTGCTCAGGGTGGAATTTAGTATGCAAACAAAAATCTGCAGCAACTCAGGCAACAGAGCTTATCATGAGAGGCGAGGTCAATTTTCATCTGGTTTCATTATGTTGTGCAATGCAGGAAGGAAAATAAGATTAGCTAGTAATGATACCCATCTTCTCCTGCTGATGACAATATTGTCCACAAGTCTTCACCCAGGTGATGGCTGCCTGGATAGAGGGAGGTGAAACTGGAAACAAATGATCGCAGCAATAATGGACAAAACAAAACTACACTGAATGCGAAAAATGCACTTAATCTGTGTTAAAAATATTCCAAAAACTGAAAGGTAGAATATTTTGAATGTGACTGCAACAACTATTATTACCCATCCACTCTCTGAAAAATATTTCATTAAGTGGGCTCAAACAAGTTAGTTAAGGTTAAAGCTCATTTATCACCAATCCTTCAGATTGTGGTGGTGGTCCATGGGGTGACAGCAATCAACCAGTCCTTCGCAAAGGTGATCATTTTCATATGTGAATCTAGACAGTCTGGGCTCTCCACCTCTGTGACCTCCTCCAGCTTTACAACATTCAGTGATTTCGTATTCCTCCAACTCTTCTTATGCACCTCCCATTATTGACTGTCTTGCCTCCAGTCGTGTCAACATTAACTTCCAGCATTCTCCCCTTCCTCGATTCTTGTTCTATCTTTAAAACCCCCTTTAAAACCTATCCCTTTGACCAAATTTTTAAGAATCTCCTTCTTTGGCCCCATTCCAATTTTTTCCTGGTTGCTCTTCTGAGAAGAGTGTAGATATGCTGTACTATTTTAAAGGTGTTGCGTAAACACAAGTTCTTTTTGTTTTGTCGTTAGTTAGCAGTTTGGAGCTGCAATCCTTGTTGATTTCCCTTTCTCTTACCAAAGAGCACACTGTGACCAATTGGACTGCCACCTGATAAAACAAACTCAGCAAAGCCCAGTGGATGAATTTAGGGTCGTCTGCTTTGATTAGGTCAGTGTTCGATTAGGTACTTCTCTTTGCCCCTGGGGGAGCTAACGTGAATTTAGACTGAAATATGAAACTTTTTCATACATTTGCAATAGATGAGTTAAATCCAGTAGGTGGCACTCACATCTATTGAGTATTCTGTACTGACCATACATTGAGTTCAGAATGACATCATTTCATTAATGTTAAAGTAACAAAATGTCCTTCCACATTTTATTGTGTCCATCAAACACAAAGTAATGCACCAAAAAAGTTGCTGCTGAAAATTGTCAATATTACCTTAATTTCAGATAGAAATGCCTTGGGATGTTTCAATATATTAAAGACACTATACAATATAATTTGCTGTTGCTTTTTGATGCAATGTTTAGTTCAAGTCATTCTTATTTCTAACACAAAAATCTGATGACCAAAAGAGACACCACCAGTTACAATCATTCAGCCAAAAATATTTATTTGTTCTCAGGTACGATGTGAGGACTTGTCTTACTACTGATTGGAACAGAAAAAGCAGTCAATTAAATTCAATATTCTTTCATGAGGAGGAATGTTCTAACAATTCAATTGCCAGAATGGTTAATGCTATAAGACAAGGTAATATGTGTTATAAGTAATCTATAGTGCCTAGATACCACTTTAATTTACAATTTGATGGATATATATTAGACCAAGATGATGAACAGTATCTTTAAACACATTGCTATAGTTTTGGATTTGTAACAAGACAAAATAGGAGAGATGTTTCTATCCAGTGTTACTGAATCAGCTGGGAACAGCAAATATCAGACATCTGGGCAGATTAGGTGGCATACATGCCTGGAAATGAAACCAACCCCATTTTCCGTTGGTCAATTTAAATGTAAGATCAGTTCTAACATCATAATAAGTATATTTAAGGTATTAAAAGATTAAATCTGATTTTAATGATGGTTTTGATTGACCACATGTGCAGAAATCAATGAATGATCTATGAATGACAAAGTAGAGAAGGAAGTATTCACATTACTCATTTTTATTCCCCTATGATACTTTGCGACTTCTTATTATGACGGCCAGAACACTCTAATTGCTTAGTTGAGACTCCAAGGTCACCCTGGCTTAACTTTCTCTTAAAATCACAAGTAGAATGATAACAGGCAGTATAAAACTTGGCTTCAGTGATATTTTCACTCACTCTTGTGTCAACATCAGTAATTATAGAGTGCTCTGACCACAGGGAAAAGTAACACCAGAAGAAGCTATGGAAGTAAAATTGTGAATACACTAAAATATATAACTGAACCACAGGGGGCTTGTTCCCTTTTAAAATAAGATTAGGTCTGTGGATTACTGTGTTTCGATCTTGTGCCACTGATTGATGGCAATATACATTTTGTAGTTATTTGCTGTAAATATATGGTAAGCTTTGTTTAAATCCCAATACTAGACCAGGATAGCAGCTTTCAGTAAATCTGACATGACAATCAAAATAGCAATGATGAGATCGCCGAGCATTTGGTATTTATTTGTCAGAAATATGTAGGCAATCAACTATGTCCCAAATTAATATAACTTTTGTGTTCAGACACAAAATTAAAAATAAAAACATCACCAAGTCTTCCATACCTGTCAAGATATTTGCTTTACATTATTGTGCAGAGGACAGGTCTCAAAAGTGGCAGAAAACTCCAGCCCATTAACAATTTAGAGCCCTAGATACTGGTGTACTGAGCTGTGGAAAATGCAAAGATATCTCTCACCAACTGAGCTAGGAAGATGACCACAATCCTGTTAGAGCAGTAACTGTAACTAGCACCCATTGTAAAGCAGGGTTGCTCAAAAGCATGGGTTTAATAGCTGAGCATTAAATAAAGTGAAAATAGTATAAACAGTTTGGAAAGGTATGCAGACACCATATTATTTCCAAAAGTATTCCCCTGAAGGAAAGAGAACCCAGACAACAGTAAATAAGCTACTAAATTAAGTTTATTGAAAAAGGAAATAGAAAATAGTTAACACACAACACAGAAAAGAAGTCCACATCAGAACAGCCCTTGATAAATGTAAATGCTCTCAAATGTTGTATAAATAGGCTTCAGGTCATATCAAAATTATTTTTAGCAATGAAAACTCAATAATGAACTACTTTACTTACAATTATCTTTCAACTTTTGAATTCTTAAATTTTAGAACATTTCTCTTCATAAATGGTTGCAACACTTCAGTGTTCAGATCGATATTCTAACAAAGTAACAATGCTTCAATTTTTGCCATGCATACAATTTCTGCTTTGAAAAGTACTGTAAGCTTAGAGCATAAATAAGGCACTAGCCTCAAAATTAATATCTGTACTGTTTAGAATTGTCGTGGAAAACAAACAAACAATTCACTAGTTTAATACAATTTGTTGCTTTAATAATGTTCAAAAGTTTTATACGATTAATCACCATCGTGTGACCAATGATCAAAATCCATCGTCATATTGATTTTTTTCCCCTTTCTGACACAGGTGGATTTGGAAGAATTCTGTTTGGCTTGCATATCTATCTGAATCCCAGACTGCATGACAGGTCCTGCTAGGTCCATAGACAGCATATTGCCAAAACCTCTCATCATTTCCTGCAGACTTTTATTCATGCCATCTACCTCCCCGTTACTGGTAGCTGTGATCTGACATGACATCTCTGTACTGTTTGATTCCTCTGTCTTAGACTCATAGAAAGACGCTTCAGAAAACTTTGCAGTAATAGGTAAGAAAGGCTAAGTGAAAAGAGGAGAAAGACCACAGATGAACACCACAGCAAAAATGATTAAACATCAGTACTGGAAAATATTAAGGAAAATATTAAAGATATTTCTATCTTTGATTAGTCACCATACATTCTTAATCTTCCAATAAAGTTTTCCTCCGTGTATTAAGGGTAATACTACCAGTCAGTCAATTGTATTGGGAGATTTATCATAACCACTGTGTCAGCACATTGTTTTCTCCTTGGGTGCCCCACGCAACTTTTTCTGGTATTTTGTAACAACTTAATAAGTTTGTATTTACTGTAATCAGTTCTCCTATTTTCTCCTGGATATTTTTGATGAACACTTATATTACTTTGCTTAAAGACGTAACAGAACAAACAATAGAAACAAAGTTGGACCATTTGTTTTCATCATTTGTATATGTGGTTACTAATTTTGGTCTCATCATTTCCTCATATAATAGCTCTTAAGAGGGAACTGCATGAGTTATTTTGGTGGTTAAAGTAGTATCCCCTGCATTTATGGTGATCTTCCCTGGAAAATATTGCAGGGCCAATGTGCACGAGGACAACATTCTTTTCATTTGTGACAGTCTGTTAAAGGTGTCAATCTAGGAATGTATACAAATGCTGAAACTAAGGTTTTTATCCACAAGGGCTTTTTCAATTGCTTAAACTTGGGGATAACTAAAAATATTTTATCAAATGCTGTGTAACAAGTGGAAAAATGCAGACACAAATTTATTTTCTCACACTTACAGGAATACCCCATTACAAAAATGCAGATAGAATCAAACTTGAGAAAACTGAAGTGGAAACAATGGGAAACACATAAAGCAGAAGGCTTCCAGAGCTCAGATATCAATATGTTTTCTAAAGAGCAGAAGACCTCGAACTCTGTCCCATTTTTGCTGGTAAAGTAAACTACCCATCTTACACGCAGGAGAACGAGTGAAGAGTTACAATTCTATTTTTTAGCTGTGTATTGGTGATTTTTTAAAAAACCATTGTGAATAGTGAGTAATAGTAGCATTAAAAAACTCCTACTTAGGTCATGCAAAATCTGAACAATAAGGCAGTAAGTACACATCTAAAGGCAGTAAGTATATAGCGTTGAA
This sequence comes from Carcharhinus amblyrhynchos, assembly GCF_965287045.1. NCBI lineage: Eukaryota > Metazoa > Chordata > Chondrichthyes > Carcharhiniformes > Carcharhinidae > Carcharhinus > Carcharhinus amblyrhynchos. The sequence goes on from NC_137334.1 coordinate 45,538,958, forward strand.
CACTTACAGGAGCACTGGACTGTTCCACCAACTTTTGCTCCCACATTTTCAAACGCCTTTCTCGCTCCTTCAACTCCTGTTCTTTTGTGCTCAAATCTCGTTCAAGTTTCTTTAGTCTTTCCAAAGTGGCCTCTATTTCACATCTGTCGGAAACAATCACAGCAATCACTAATGAGAACAAGTTGTTTTGGATTCCTACTTAAATTCTAATTAAATTTCACTGACTTCCTAGATAATCACGCACCAGTTGATGCCACAAATTTTGAAATCACCACAATGTACTAACATATCTCATAGATTATAAATATATGAATAAAAATGATTTTTATGGTACCATGATATTTTTAGTACCATAATTTATATGTAAAACAGGTTAGGAGCAGAAATTTTGTAAAGAACCTTTCTCAGAATAGCACTGTAAAGTGATCATAACTAGGATAGTGTATTTTGGCCACATTCATGTCATGGAAGGTAGATACTGGTGTTATTGTTAAAGAGCTACACATAGTAATCTCAGGCTATTTTGAAACAACAATTTTAAAGCAGAAAACTATCAACAAGGTTAAAAAGAAATCAACATACTTCACTTAGGAATACATGAAATTTCATCAGAATTGCCTTTATATAGAGGAATATACCTATAAATATGTAAAGCTATGACCCCAAAAACTCATAGATTTTGTGGGAAATTCTATAGTTTGCATCTAATTTCTTTATTTCAATATCTCACCTCACCTTTTTGCTGACACATTTTCTACAATTGTATTTTATAAATACAAAAGTAGTTTTTGTTTTATACAAGATGTCAAAGTGGACACCCAGCAGCACACTCCGCAATACATCCACACTCCACTGCCATTCATACCATCAGACTAAATAAATGCTGACTTCTACCACACCTCACATAATCTCCCATTGCTTCAGTCTAGTATGTTTCTTGCATCCTTTGAGTATGCACATCTTGGGTAGCTGAGTATTTATATAACACTTGAAAATTAAGGTTATAGGGAGAAGGATGTTAGAACAGAACAAATTTTGTAATTAAAAGGTGTTGAATTTTTGCTGCATTTCAATGAAAACGTAACTGAAGTTCCCCAATGTCATTGCTCACTGCCAGAATACAACAGCTGGCTTTGACTTGCTGAGACCATTCTAGAGCAATGCATGTGATGTCCATGTTGAGAAATAGATTGCCATCTCTCATAGCAGGCAGATGCTTCTGATTGGTTAGTATTGATGTAAAAATCTATAAATATTGGTGCCATCTTTTCATTTGCCCTACCATGACTGTAACTTGAAACTATGAGCAACTGAACCTATTCAACTCAGCTACTCAAATTTTATGAGTTTTACAAGTTTCCTATTTCTGGTTTGTTTTAATACAGCAGAAAGAAGGTTTATAATTGCTGCATTTCCTATTTTCAGGCATCTGTTTACCTTGAGCTTTAAATTTTAACAAACCCTTCACTAAGATTTAAAGATGGCCCATTTTAAGTACTGACTGTGTGGACTGATTCCTGTGGCTAATTTTAGCAGCCCTGTAATTGTGCCAGCTGAGGTCAGCTACCTCCACACAGATCAAGAATTGAAGCTGAGAGCTTCTTGGTCTCCATGGCCCAGTACCATACCAAGCAGTGCATTACTCACTGAGCTGTTGGGAGAACAGAAGCCTGTATGTTTTAAAGGCGAGTTGATCGTACATTTCCCAATAATCGAAAAGATAAATTATTTCCCTACATGCTGCTGATGCCAAATCTGTTTTTTTTTAGTCAAGTGAAAGTCATCATAAAAAAGAAATTAATTAAAAATATATGCTGCTGGCATGCCAGTGATCACACTGGAATTAAATAATTGCATTTCAGAACACACACATGGTATGAGGTAACTGTAATTTGTCACCTAACCATTATGTCCTGCAGGCTACGATATTAACATGAAAATATCACAAATTTCATACAATTTGTTCTTTAATGTTTAAAAAAATGATGCATCAGAGTTAAACAGCCTACAATTTTCACAGCTAAGTGTCAAATTATCTCCTACAAACTTATCCCATACATGGAGATTACTGCAATGGTTTATCTTGCAGCCAGTGCTATTTTGTTCACCGCTCTTAACGTGCAAAGAATCTCTCCCATAACACAACTGAAATGGTTAGTATCTTCCTTACCCATGACCATACCTGTCCTATTCTCTACCTCTATTGCTTATCATTTTCATTATCAAGGTTAATCTATGTCCCCGTCAATATTCTGCAATTTGTTTTTTTTAAAGAACCATTTTCTTTATACTAGTTTCTCTTGGCATAATTACCACAACGCCTTTTGATGGTGGTCTTGGGGGTCTACCCATGCCAGATTCTCTGCGATGTCAGCAGCAAAACATACCACTGCAAAACGCATCTGCAACAAAATGGTTTGCAGATGTCGGGACTCATCTGAACAGTGCTTTGGGTGGCCTGTGGAGTTTGAAATGGAGGCCGCCAGCAATCCTACACCACCACAGCAGCGGGAAGTATATACACGTGAACCTTCCACGTTCGGTATCATCGGGAATTCCATCTTCCAGCCTCAGAGTGTTCCTGGAGATCCATCTTCTTTTTTCAGGAGGTCCAACTTCTTTCTTGAATAGTGGGTCAGCGGTGTAGAGCAACGTTTCAACATGGTGCCCAGATACAATAACAGACTATATACATGAGGCCCGCCCTGTCACAAAATACAACGTCAAACTCCTGGTTGCATAATTAATGAGGCTGGGGGTCAGAAGATTTGGTGTGGTTTGCTGCCAGCTTCTGCAGTGAGAAACAGTCCCCACCCCAGCCCTGGCCAAGAGACTTAGTTCCTGGATTGGACCCTGTAAGTCCATTTTTCCCTGATCTCCAAATTCAATTTTCCACATTGACCATACTCCGAATCCCTTCCTGCTTAGTTATTGTACAGAAATAGGATCATGCTGTTCAGACTACTGCTTCATCAACATTACTCAAGAGTTACTGCACCTAGCTTATCACTGCAAGGTTAAGGCTCATAAATTCTCCAAAGTGGCGGATTGCCCATCAGAAGTGAATTACCTTCATTTGAAATCCAAAGCATCTGTCTGACCCAGCTTTCTTGACTCAGTGAGACCGTAACAATGAAGCAGCCCGGGGCTCCAGCTGCAAAAGGAGTGCAGCAAAGGAGGACATGCCCTCATTTTACAGCACCAGCTGCCGTAAAGCAGGTGATTTTAAATGGACCATTGAAAGAGAGAAGATAGATTTCAAAGATAAGTGAACAGTATGTGGGGTAGGGGTTTGGACATTGGTGAGGGGTCCTCTGGGGGGTCAAGTATGGGGAGTCTCATTTGGAGTTTAAGGCAGTGTGGGAGATCCCCTAGAGGGTTGGGTATATTGTGCTGGGCTTGGTCTGGGTGTTTAAAATAGTTACTGTTATGGCAGAAGTGTTTTTTTCCCTTCTAACTCTTTCAGAGTAACCATGGTGTAAAACTGGCAGAACCATCCAAACAAAGTCAGCAATTTAAATTCCAGCCCAGTGGAATTGTCCTGGAGAAGTTATCCCTTCTAGACAATTGCCGGCTAAATCCTTACTTCCAAGAGGGATTCCCCAGTGCATCTTTGAGGTCGCCCCCAAATGTGGGGTTGGGAAGCCAGTAAGTTACGGCACTAAGTTTGTTAAAACCACTGTGCCAAACTTATAAACCCAGGTTGTCATGTGCCACAAATGGTGGTTCCCTAATCAATCACATCTTTGAGGAAAAGTGTTGTGCAGGAAGGAAAGCAGTCTTGATTTTGGGTACCTTTTAATAACTCTTGACCAGTCCTGCACTAATAATCATCAAGGTGGACAGGGTTTTAAACCTCTCCACTGGGGGGAGTTAGAAAATGTTCGTAATTGGGAGAACAATGAATTAACTCAAATAATTACATAATTATTTGTGGGATAAACATTTAACTATAACATATGATATTATATATATTGTTTTTCCAGACTTCCTTTGATAGAATATAACAAATAGTGGGTGGGATTCTCCCAAAAAAATCTGAAGTGTCGAATTTGCATGAAAATGGGAGTAAATCCCAGTGGTTTTTTCAGCGGGATTTGAAAAATGAATCTCCCACACTCTGCACTCAGAGGGCATTGCCATGAATATCACCAAAATCAAGGGTGGGGTCTACTCCCACTGAAGAAGCTGGCAGCATAGCACTGAGTGGGCCACTGCGCTTTTGCCAATCTTCCAGCACTGAAATCGGCGCATGTGCAGTAACCCCACACTGCCAGCCTCACCCCCACCTGGCCCCTCCTCCTTAGTGCTGCTTAGTGGACAGCGCCAAAGTGCACTTTGGGCATTGATACTTTACCCCTTGGACAGTGCCAGGGGGCCAGGCTGGCACTGCCAAACTGGCAATACCTGGGGAAGTCTCCCCTTACCCACAACTTCTTGAGGAGAAGGGTGGGGCCTCAATTGCACCCCCCCTTCACTCCAGTGGGGTCGGACCATCAGCTCTCCGCTAATGAAGAGCTATTGTAAAACCCTGCTGGAGTGAATCACTTCTGGTGGGGGAGGCAAGGCTAGTGGGCCTGCAAACATCAGTACCACATTAATTACATTTAAATCTCCATTTGCATAATTTATACTGCTTTGCGCCAAAACATCGGAAATCCGGTGGCCAGAGACGTGCGGAGGCCATGCCGCCCAGCGAGAAGCCTGCTACAGGGCCATCACTGGAGTCTCCCAGCCCACTGTGCTTTAACAAACGGTTGCATGATTTCCATCATTGTTTTGGGATCATATTCCCCAGTCAGAAGCATTTTTCTCAAATGTGCCTGATTTGTTTCTCAATGAGCCATTTACCAAAAGCTTTTTATTTAAATAGGACTACATTTTACTAACTGAAATTTCATCCACCATCATTAGAATCAACTGCTTCTGTTCCTGCTCAAGAAATTTAGTTTACTATTTTAATCTTAGCACAGTTATGAATAATTGATCTAATCGATCAAATAGTTTCTGCATCTCAGTCCTGACCCAATCTTTAAAATAAGGAATTATAATGTGCAATAAATTAATCACAATAATAACCTGCACACTTTAGAAGGCACGACGCAGATGTTGTGCAGTATACAGCTGCAACATGCAAACCATACACTGCTCATTGGTCTCCGCTGAGTCACTGCCAATATGTTTTCAGCACCGAGCAATGCTATTTATATGGTCTCATGTGACATATAAAAATAACTCTTCACCTCATGTTCATATTCACTTTTTCCATTCAGACTGTAAATGTTTGCTATAATTGATTTTCTTGATTCGACAATTTGATTGCAGAACTTTCATGGAATGTATCAACAGCCCATTTGCGTTGTTCTACTTCTAACTAACCATTTTCTTCTGCCAGGTTTTTCTTTCAATGTTGATCATGGCTGCTGTCAGAACGTAGTTCAGAATTAACTGTTGCCTAGTACAATGTAATTACTTAAAACGAACCTTAGCGAGAACCATTGAACAATAGTGAGTATTTATTACAAAATGTAGTTAGCTTCCCAGTCATCCACTGATATCTGCAGCTGCCACAACAATAGTTAAACATCCTGTCAATTGGTCATTCCAAATAATTTTAACGTCCTTCTTTGCCTTCATCTCATACACCTGTAAAGATTCTGCTGTGATTTTCTTTGACTAGTATTTCCCCCACCCCAATAATTTTCAACCCTTGTTTTCTGAAGACAC